>NC_135237.1:425918560-426518560 GCF_051348905.1 Ranitomeya variabilis | reverse complement strand
GGTGCAGAGCACTATATGGCACAGCTATGGGGCAACGGTGCAGAGCATTATATATATGGCACAGCTATGGGGCAACGGTGCAGAGCATTATATATATGGCACAGCTATGGGGCAACGGTGCAGAGCATTATATATATGGCACAGCTATCTATGGGGCAACGGTGCAGAGCATTGTATATATGGCACAGCTTTATGTGGAGCATCTATGGGGCCATAATGAACGGTGCAGAGCATTATATGTGGCACAGCTTTATGTGGAGCATCTATGGGGCCATAATGAACGGTATGGAGCATCTATTTTAAATTTTGAAATTCACCGGTAGCTGCTGCATTTTCCACCCTAGGCTTATACTCGAGTCAATAAGTTTTCCCAGTTTTTTGTGGCAAAATTAGGGGGGGTCGGCTTATACTCGGGTCGGCTTATACTCAAGTATATACGGTATTTATGGGAACATTATTTATTTATGTTTTTTTATTTAGGATTTTTTTTTACACATCTAAATGTTTTTTTTACATTATAACATTGCCCCAGGAGGGAACATCACCATATAGTGACAGATCGCTGATCTGACACTTTGCAGAGCACTGTGTCAGATCAGCGATCTGACGTGCACTGCTGCAGGCTTACAGGCACCTGCTCTGAGCAGGCGCTTGTAAGCCACCTCCCTGCAGGACCCGGAAGTAGCCCCTTGGCCATTCTGGATCCGGGGCCTGCAGGGAGGAGACGCTCGGTACAAGGTGAGTACAGCGCCTTGTACCGAGGGTCTCAGGGAAGCCCACAGGGAGCCCCCTCCCTGCGTGATGCTTCCCTATGCCCCTGGAACGCTGTGATCATGTTTGATTGCAGTGTTCCGGGGGTTAATGTGCCAGGGGCGGTCCGTGACCGCTCCTGGCACATAGTGCCGAATGTCAGCTGCGATAGTCAGCTGACACCCGGCCGCGCTCCCCCCGTGAGTGCGGCCAATTGCATGTGACGTACTATCCCGTCACTGGGAATTAAGTCCCAGGTCACCTCGACGGGATAGTACGTCATATGGGATTAAGGGGTTAATACCCAGCAAAGTCTAAGCAGACAGCTGCTGGCTGATATTAATAGCCTAGGAAGGGGTCATGGATATTGGCCCCCTCCCAGACTAAGAAAATCAGCCCTCAGCCTCCCCAGAAATGGCACGTCCATAAAATGCACCAATTCTGGGACTTAGCCTCTGTTCTTCCCATTTGCCGTGGTGCGGTGGCTAATGGGGTAATAGTAATAGAGTTGATGTCAGCTTTGCAATGTTAGTTGAATCAAGCCCATGGGTTAGTATTGGAGAGACATCTATAAGACACCCCCATTACTAAACCCATAGTCAAATGTAATAAAGACAAACACATAGTAAAGTCCTTTATTTGAAATAAAAACCACCAGACCCCCTTACACTCGTTTATTAATATCTGAAGAAAAAAAAAAGAAATCCTCACCTGTCTGCTGATAATCCATTTGTCCCACAAGTCCAACTTGGCTATATCTGGATACTTTGCTGAGCGGTCACATAAAATGTGACCACTCAGTCCAGCATCCAGGAGACACTGAGCTGCACGTGAAGAAGGACACTTCAGTGCCAATGTCAGTAAGGTGACTGGAGTTCATACTGGGCTATGTGGTCGCATTATATTTGACCGCTCATCAAAGCATCCAGATGTAGTCGAGTTGGGCTCGTCACAGGACAAATGGATTATCGGCAGACAGGCGAGGGTTTTTTGGGGATATTAATAAATGGATAAAAGAGGATTGTTGAGTTTTTATTTCAAATAAAGGATTTTACTCTGTCTTTATTACATTTTACTATGGTGTTAGTAATGG
This sequence comes from Ranitomeya variabilis, assembly GCF_051348905.1. Lineage (NCBI taxonomy): Eukaryota > Metazoa > Chordata > Amphibia > Anura > Dendrobatidae > Ranitomeya > Ranitomeya variabilis. The sequence continues at coordinate 426,516,717 of NC_135237.1, read as the reverse complement.
GAGTGTCTTATAGACACCTTTCCATTACTAACCCCTGGGTTTCATGTCAGATAACAATACAAAGGTGACATCAACCCCAATACTATTACCACACTTGCCACACCAGGGCAAGTGGGAAGAGCGAGGCAAAGCGCCAAAATTGGCACATCTAATCAATGCGCCATTTCTGGGGCGGCTGAGGGCTGATGTTCTTAGTCTGGGAGGGGGCCAATATCCATGGCCCCTTCCTAGGCTCTTAATATCAGCCCGAAGCTGTCCGCCTAGCCTTTGCTTGGCCACTGTATCTTTCGCTTGTATATATCAACTAGTAAGCGGCTTCCAAGTGGAAACCACCTGAGGAGTGGGCCAGTCACTTCTTTTAAGCTTTGTATCTTTACAAATGTGAGGCGGTTAAAAGATGATCAAAAGACTGAATATATGGATAGCAAGTAGTTTTTACCTTACACGGCATACTGTATGTTCATTCTTTTTAAGGTTTATTGAGTGCTTTCTTAGCTGGGTTACGGAGTGTACCCGCCTGAAAAAGACCTCGTGTGCACATATCGTCATATTTCACTGTGACTTTTTCCCTCAGATTTACTGCATTGAATCAGACCTGTAAATGTGTGACAAATGCAAATCCATAACACTTGTGTCACACTAGAAACTTGGTCTCTCATGCATTTTTGGCTTTGGTCGTATTCACATGAGGCTTTTGTTTATAACCTGGTGTAGTCCAAGAGCTTCCATGGCTATTATATACAGTATATATATATATAATGGATGCCTGTAAAGGCCCCATACTTATTAGGTAAAAGTCACCTGAACCTGCTGATATTGGTGGGATCAGTAGACCACCTATCACGTCAGCCTCCAGAAATGAATTCTAACGCGCTGATCCTTCTCTCCCCGACATCATCTATCGCCTGATCCCTTTTTTCTCCAGTAGATAAACTGCTGCCAGATGGTTCTGGCACCCGCTCTACCATACAAAACACAGGAGCGCTTGCCTGAGCCGAGCGTTCCTGTATCGGGTGAGGCGGGAGAGGATACAATTAGCCAAATGATAGTTCGGCCATCAGCCACCTAATGTGCACGGCCAGCTGTAGAGACGCCAAACCCCTATGGCCACATGGACATGTGACCGCTGCAGCCAACCACTAACCGCAGTTGTTGGAAAAGGCAGCTTCACAAAAGAAGCAGCGGGGGATCACAAAGGTGGTCTTCTCACGGCACGCTTTTTTTTATCTCTATTGTCTTAAGGAGAATCTGTCACCCCCAAAATGGAAGGTGAGCTAAGCCCACCAGCATCAGGGGCTTATCTACAGAATTCTGGAATGCTGTGAATAAGCCCTTGATGTATCCTGAAAGATGAGAAAAAGGTTATATTATACTCACCCAGGGGCGGTCCTGCTGCGGTCCGATCCGATGGGCATCGCTGTCCGATCCGGGGCCTCCCATCTTCATAGGATGACGTCCTCTTCTTGTCTTCACGCTCCGGCTCCGGCGTACTTTGTCTGCCCTGTTGAGGGCAGAGGAATGTACTGCGGTGCGCAGGTGCCAGGAAAGGTCAGAGAGGCCCAGCGCCTGCACACTGCAGTACGTTGCTCTGCCCTCAACAGGTCAGACAAAGTACGCCTGCGCCAGAGCCGCAGCGTGAAGACAAGAAGAGGACGTCATCGTATGAAGATGGGAGGCCCCGGATCGGACAGCGATGCCCATCGGACCGGACTGCAGCGGGACCGCCCCGGGTGAGTATAATCTAACCTCTTTTTCTCATCTTTCAGGATACATCGGGGGCTTATCTACAGCATTCCAGCATTCTGTAGATAAGCCCCTGATGCTGGTGGGCTTAGGTCACCTTAGATTTTGGGGGTGACTGGTTCCCTTTAACAGGTAGAGAGAGACTGTAAGCTGGGGGCAGGACCCTCACAGCTCCTGGTATCTGCTATTATGTAGTGTCTTTATTGTCTGTACAAGTCCCCTCTGAACTGTAAAGTGCTGCGGAATATGTTGGCGCTATAGAAATAAATTATTATTACATAGTAGCATGTAGGCGAGCGCTAGGGTGAAATATTGTGGCTTTACTGTAACAAGGCTTCTTGGTAATAAGGTGCGGAGAGTTGATGCAGTGTATGGATGCGCTCAGCCCCTGCTCCGCATACTGGGGGTCTGGAGAACATGGTTCCAGTGTCACCTAGAGTCCCCACATCCAGGGACAGTATAGGGGGCTGCTGAAGAGTCGGGGTCCGACATCCCCGCTGTACTGAGGTTTATGGCTGAACACAACGGCGGCAGCAGCCATAGGACAATACATACATATCTATACAGCCAGCGATAATAATTAGCAATACGCTGCACTGGTGACGTCACATGCATGCCAGTGCCGGCTACTGGAGAATAAAGCCTCCTCACCTGGCCCTGGGGATGTCCATGGCGCTGGAGAGCAGCCCCTGCAGGGGGTCAGGGCAGGACGTCCTGGGGAAGGCAGCTGGCAGAATGCCATAAGTGAAGGAGTTGAGGCGCCCCCTGGTCACAGGCGCCATGGGCACAGGAGTAAAGGCGTCCTCAGCCTCTGCCAGCTCCAGTCCTGCCCCCGGCCCCTCGTCCTCCTCTGCCGGACACACGGGGACAAATTGTGGAGGGGCGCAGCTGGCAGTGCCCTGCGGGACGTGCGCGGGGGTGACAGGTAGCGGAGCGCCGGCCTCTGCTGCACCTGCCTGACTTATCGCCTGCAGAGGGCGCCCGTCCAGAGAAATGCTAGTGAGGAAGGAGAGGGCAGCCTGTCTCCTGCGGGGGTCCATGAGCTGCTGCTGCCTCCTGACGTGCTGCAGGCTGCGGACACCGGGGGACTGCACGGCACCTCCTATCATGAGCCCATTACTGCAGTTGGCAGCCGCCATGGCGCATGTGTGAGCGGAGCGCCCGGTGCAGAGTGCACCGTGCAGAGTACACCGTCGGGCGAGCGCTGCAGCAGCGCCTGTTAGTGCTGGAGCGGGGCGGGTCTGAGGGCAGGATCCGTCCTCCGGTGTGAGCGCTGCAGCGGGGGCCGCCACTTCCTCCATGTGCTGCGGGCTCGTGTCATCAGCTCCGAGATCTGCTGCTCCGAGATCTGCTGCTCCGGCACAGGGCTCTGTATGGCGGAATCCCGCACAGTGCGGCCATGTAGCGGCAGTGCCGCATTCTCCTAGAGAAGCTCTCGCACTGGATTTATAACGATCCCTCCTCCCAGTGCCACTGCGCTACTGATTCTGGAACAGTTTGTCATTTTTTCTGTGCTCCACCATCCTCCCACCTAGGAAATAAAGCTGCACATTTCTCTTCAGCCAACTGGGCGTCTCCCAGATTTCTCTGTGGGCGTCTCCCAGACTTCTCTGGGGGCGTGCACCAGACTTCTCTGGGGGCGTGTACCAGACTTCTCTGGGGGCGTGTACCAGACATCTCTGGGGGCGTGTACCAGACTTCTCTGGGGGCGTGTACCAGACTTCTCTGTGGGCGTGCACCAGACTTCTCTGTGGGCGTGTACCAGACTTCTATGGGGGCGTGTACCAGACTTCTCTGGGGGCGTGTACCAGACTTCTATGGGGGCGTGTACCAGACTTCTCTGGGGGCGTGTACCAGACTTCTATGGGGGCGTGTACCAGACTTCTCTGGGGGCGTGTACCAGACATCTCTGGGGGTGTGTACCAGACTTCTCTGGGGGCGTGTACCAGACTTCTCTGTGGGCGTGCACCAGACTTCTCTGGGGGCGTGTACCAGACTTCTCTGGGGGCGTGCGCCAGACTTCTATGGGGGCGTGTACCAAACTTCTCTGTGGGCGTGTACCAGACTTCTCTGGGGTCGTGCACCAGACTTCTCTGGGGGCGTGTGCCAGACTTCTCTGGGGGCGTGTACCAGACTTCTCTGGGGGCGTGTACCAGACATCTCTGGGGGCGTGTACCAGACTTCTCTGGGGGCGTGTACCAGACTTCTCTGTGGGCGTGCACCAGACTTCTCTGTGGGCGTGCACCAGACTTCTCTGGGGGCGTGTACCAGACTTCTATGGGGGCGTGTACCAGACTTCTCTGGGGGCGTGTACCAGACTTCTATGGGGGCGTGTACCAGACTTCTCTGGGGGCGTGTACCAGACATCTCTGGGGGCGTGTACCAGACTTCTCTGGGGGCGTGTACCAGACTTCTCTGTGGGCGTGCACCAGACTTCTCTGGGGGCGTGTACCAGACTTCTCTGGGGGCGTGCGCCAGACTTCTATGGGGGCGTGTACCAAACTTCTCTGTGGGCGTGTACCAGACTTCTCTGGGGTCGTGCACCAGACTTCTCTGGGGGCGTGTGCCAGACTTCTCTGGGGGCGTGTTCCAGACTTCTCTGGGGTCGTGCACCAGACTTCTCTGTGGGCGTGCGCCAGACTTCTCTGGGGGCGTGTACCAGACTTCTCTGGGGGCGTGTACCAGACTTCCCTGGGGGCGTGTGCCAGACTTCTCTGGGGGCGTGTTCCAGACTTCTCTGGGGGCGTGTACCAGACTTCCCTGGGGGCGTGTGCCAGACTTCTCTGTGGGCGTGTGCCAGACTTCTCTGTGGGCGTGTACCAGGCTTCTCTGCGGGCATTTGCTTTTTTTCCTCTGAGCCAGCCAATCAAAACAGGGTGTGCTGCAGAGAAGGTCTATGTAATGGAAAGAGCTGTCCCCTAGAGATAATCGAGTAGTTAGAAATAATATTTGGCACTCACCTTATGTAGGTACGGTGAAGAAGTTGTTATTGCAGTCCAATGTTAATAAACGTTTCGGTCAGCATTGACCTTCTTCAGTATGATACATTACAACATTGGTGAATAAATAAAATACATAGTAGCCAAATATAGAACTATAAACATAGTCTCAAATAATACAACATATCTCATAACCAAAAAAGTGAATTGTGCATGGTTAGAAGCAGGGGCGGATTATAAGAGGGTCAATCTGGGCGGCAGCCCAGGGCCCAGTGGTGTGGGGGGGCCCTGGGCTACCGCACAGATTGCCCGCAGGCCGCCACCATCAGGGCATTACTGCCCGTGCCCCTGTCAGACTGGCGTATCAGTTATGGGCCTGGTGGGCAGAGAGGGGGGCCCGCATCGGGCCCCGTCTCATCTGCTCACCGGGCCCCTACCGGGGCTGCGGCGGTTTCCTATTGACGTGCGGGCGCGCGCCCGCACGTCAATAGTTAACAACAGCCGCCAGCCAATTGGAGGCTGGCAGCTGAAGTCGGCCGCAGGCGCAGCGCACACGTCGCCGGCGTCTGACGTCATTGTCAGTTGCCTGCGAGTGCACGCTGCTGGAGGGAGCTCGCCGCCTGGAGCGCTTGTCAGGTGAGGAGAACTTGGTTTGTTTTTTTCTTTTTTTTTTTTTATAACCTAACGGCAATCCGTGCGGGCCAGAATGCTGGACAGTCAGTGACCCTGTCTGACTGGGGGCAATATGCTGGAGCCGGAGGACACACTGGGGCAGATGATAGCTGGAGACACTGGGGCAATGCTGGAGACACTGGGGCAGATGCTGGAGACACTGGGGCAGATTGCTGGACACACTGGGGGCAATGCTGGAGGACACACTGGGGCAGATGATTGCTGGACACACTGGGGCAGATTGCTGGACACACTGGGGCAATGCTGGACAATTGGACATACTGGGGCAGATTGCTGGACACACTGGGGGCAATGCTGGACATACTGGGGCAGATTGCTGGACACACTGGGGGTAATATGCTGGACACACTGGGGCAGATTGCTGGACACACTGGGGGCGGGACTGGAGGCATGGGCAGAATGTAGATACGGGGCATGATTGGAGACACGGGGCAGGATGGAGATAGATGGGGCAGGATGGGGAAATCATATGGGGTAGAATGGATACTCATGAGGGCAGGATGCGAGAACATATTGCAGGAGCCAGGAATGAGATACACGGGGCCAGGATTGGGAATATTATTACCATAGGGGCTAATTAAGGGATATTATTACTGCAGTGATGTATTTATTTTTATTTTTTGAGTATACTGTTTTAAATGGGGGGGTCCTGTTACTGTGCAGAGTGATACCATGTCGCCTTTTTTTCTTCATGTGGTGTAATGTAGAAGTTGTGAAAAATTAAGTAATGTGTTCTGCAAGCGGAGCTCGAGATAACTGTGTTATTTCCTGCAGAAACGAGTCCTGGCTGGAAGAAATGATGGCGGTCTGTGCTGGATGAAAGATGAAGGACTTCATCTAGAGACGTCACTGGTGAGTCAGTGTTACCTATACACTGACACTATACACTGTATACTATATACAGAGCTCCTGTGTATCATGTCACCAGTGATCTCTGTATTACCTCTACACAGACACTGCATACTAAGTACAGATCTCCTGTGAATACTGGCACTTATAGTGATAGTATTGTGTTTTGTTTTTTTATTACTGATCAGTAGGGTTGAGCGAAACGGATCGGTCATTTTCATAAGTCGCCGGCTTTTGGGAAAGTCGGCGTCTGATGAAACCCGACCCGATCCCTGTGTGGGGTTGGCCATGCGGTACGCGATCTTGGCGCCAAAGTCGCGTTTCGTATGACGCGTTTAGCGCCATTTTTTCAGCCAATGAAGGAGCGTGGGCAGAGTGATGACATAGGGGTTAGGGGCGTGCACATCTATCACCATTTTATCGCTTGTGCGCAGTAGGCATTTGCAATGTGTAACACGAGATTTTCTGTGCTGGGACGGGGGGGGGGGGGGGAGAGAGAGAGAAAAAAAAAATTTTCCCCATTGACGTGCATAGGGTTTCGTGTTCCGGCCGATCCTCGACTTTTCGCAGTAATCGGCCGATTTCGTCCGACTCGACTTTTCAAAAAGTCGGGATTCGCGAAACATGACCCGACCCTACAAAAGTCAAAGTCGCTCAACCCTACTGATCAGTATTGTAGTATTCAGTCACTATGTGGTGGTAATATGTGGTCTGGATATGGTGTTGCGGTATTTGTCCCTTGTATGTGCTATTTGGTCACCAAGTGGTGGTAATATGTGGTCTTGACATGGTGCGGTGGTATTTGTTCCTTGTATGTGATCTTATTCGATCACTATGGTTGTAATTTGTGGTCTGGTCATGGTGCGGTGGTATTTGTTAAGTGAGTACCGGTATATCAGGACAGTCTGTCCTAAGGGAGTAGTAGTACTCTATCAAAGTAAACAGATGGATCCTATTTATGTTTCTAAAGTGGAGAGGTAATATACGCAATTCAATGTGTCTTACCAGAGGTGTAGAAGTATGGGGATCCCTGTGAGGATACATCAGGGAGCACGTATCTGAGGCATACAGACGAACAAGGTAAGTATGTGAGTGCGGTCTGTACATGGAGTGTGACATACTCCCGTCTGACAACTTAGGGCTCATGCCGATGTTCGGTCCATTCACGGACCTCTAATGCCCAGTCTGGCCACGGTTCTCCCAACCCGAGCTGGATACCCTCATATATTTCTGGAGTGCGATTTCTGGCATAGGGAAAATAGCTGGGCTGTGGCGTCATGTCCCTATCCGGCTCAGCAAATTTTTATGGAAGAAGCTGGTGTGAAGATGCCAAAAGTTGGAAAATGAAGGCTGAACTCTAAATTGCACCTAAATATGGCAACTTCAAAGCTTTTACACTACAATTCTGGCACGCAAGCTTTAATGAATCAGACACAATGGTTTATTATCCAGCTGTGCAAAAGTTATCCCTTCATTTAGGAGCAGTAACAGGTCACCTGTTTTGAAAGTGACTGGCTTTTTGGTTTTTCAACAAGTTGTGCAAACAGTCTATTATTTTTGGATCATCAACAGGTTTGCTGTTTACAAAATGAAGAAATAATGGCTTTTTACCAAGCCATCCAATTATAATCCACTTTTTTGAGAAGCAGGAAAAGTTTAACTGCTTTGCATCTGAAGAAGTAATGGCTTCACAAAAAGCAATTATGCTCTGCCGGTCAGTCCATGCAGAGGCGGTGTTATCGCGCACTTAGGTGATGCGACTACTCACGGTGGTGCCTCGTGTGTAGAAGGGGTGAACGTTGTGGGAACACAGGACACCGGGCTTTTTCACTTGTTTTTCGGTGCGGGAGACGTGAGACTCTGTGTCTCCCAGTTGTCGGGCAACGCAGGACACTACCTTACCTGTTGTTATTCAGTGGTAGAAATGTGTGCATCCTTCTGTACAGGTGAGCAGCAGTGCCTCCATGGACATGACTGAGAGGAATGCATGATTGTTATCCTTTGATTTGGCTTGGCTATTTAACCCCTTCATGAAATGCTCCGTACGAGTACTCCCCCTTTTATGTGGGCTCTGGTGCTGAGCCCACATCTTTCCTGGCACATGTCAGCTGTTTTGAACAGCTGACATGTGTTATGAGCTGGTGGTTTAGGAGCAACATGGGACGTGCTCTGGAGGAGGTGGTACCTGTACTGACCGCAGTTCCTGAGCTTAACACAACACTAGAAGTAGCCGTGGGATGTTCCTGTCACTCCCTAGACACCTCGTCACAGCCGGAGGACTAACTACCCCTAAAGATAGAAACAGGAAAGCTATCTTGCCTCAGAGAAAATCCCCAAAGGATAGGACAGCCCCCCACAAATATTGACTGTGAGTGGAGAGGGAAATGACATACGCAGAATGAAACCAGGATGTAGCAAAGGAGGCCAGTCTAACTAGATAAATAGAACAGGAAAGAATACTGTGCGGTATTAAAAACTAGAAAAATCCACCACAGAGTTTACAAAAATCTCCACACCTGACTAAAGGTGTGGAGGGTAAATCTGCTTCCCAGAGCTTCCAGCTTAACTGAATAAATCCATACTGACAAGCTGGACTAGAAAAAACATAGAAAGTGCAGAAAGATTAAGTCCACAACAAGTGGACTGCAAAAGAACAAAGCAAGGACTTATCTTTGCTGAACTGGTCAGAATATCAGGGAAATCCAAGCAGAGATGTGAATCCAACCAGGAACCATTGACAACTGGCACAGGCTGAAGGATAGAACCAGGCTAAATAGTCGAGCCAGATAGAAAATCAGTGGAAGCAGCTGCTGACTACTAAATCCAAGGAGCAGCAGTACCACTTAAAACCACCGGAGGGAGCCCAAGAGCAGAAGTCGCAAAAATGCCACTTACAACCACCGGAGGGAGCCCAAGAGCGGAATTCACAACAGTACCCCCCCCTTGAGGAGGGGTCACCGAACCCTCACCAGAGCCCCCAGGCCGATCAGGACGAGCCAAGTGAAAAGCACGAACCAAATCGGCGGCATGGACATCGGAGGCAACAACCCAAGAATTATCCTCCTGGCCATAACCCTTCCATTTGACAAGATACTGAGGCCTCCACCTCGAAAAACGAGAATCCAAAATTTTCTCCACCACATATTCCAACTCCCCATCAACCAACACCGGGGCAGGAGGATCAACAGAGGGAACAACGGGCACCACATATCTCCGCAACAAAGATCTATGGAAAACATTATGGATAGCAAAAGAGGCTGGAAGGGCCAAACGAAAAGATACCGGATTGATAATCTCAGAAATCTTATAAGGACCAATAAACCGAGGCTAGAACTTAGGGGAAGAAACCTTCATAGGAACATGACGAGAAGATAACCAGACTAAATCCCCCACCCGAAGCCGGGGACCAACACACCAACGGCGGTTAGCAAAACGTTGAGCCTTTTCCTGAGACAACGTCAAATTGTCCAAATCTGCTGTAACCTGTCCATTACAGAATCCACACCAGGACAATCAGACGGCTCAACTTGCCCCGAAAGAAAAACGAGGATGAAAACCAAAATTACAAAAGAAAGGCGAAACCAAAGTAGCCGAACTAGCCCGATTATTAAGGGCAAACTCGGCCAACGGCAAGAAAGCCACCCAATCATCCTGGTCAGTAGACACAAAGCATCTCAAATAGGTTTCCAAGGTCTGATTAGTTCGCTCAGTTTGGCCATTTGTCTGAGGATGAAATGCCGAAGAAAAAGACAAATCAATGCCCATCCTAGCACAAAAGGCCCGCCAAAACCTAGAAACAAACTGGGAACCTCTGTCAGACACAATATTCTCCAGAATGCCATGCAAACGAACCACATGCTGAAAAAAACAATGGAACCAAGTCAGAGGAGGAAGGCAATTTAGGCAAAGGTACCAAATGGACCATTTTTGAGAACCGGTCACAAACCACCCAGATAACAGACATCTTCTGGGAAACAGGAAGATCCAAAATAAAATCCATGGAAATATGCGTCCAGGGCCTCTCAGGGACCGGCAAAGGCAAAAGCAACCCACTAGCGCGGGAACAGCAAGGCTTGGCCCGGGCACAAGTCCCACAGGACTGCACAAAAGAATGCACATCCCGCGACAAGGAAGGCCACCAAAAGGACCTAGGAACCAAATCTCTGGTACCAAAAATCCCAGGATGACCAGCCAACACCGAACAATGAACCTCAGAAATTACCTTACTTGTCCATCTATCAGGAACAAACAGCTTCCCCACAGGACAGCGGTCAGGTTTATCAGCCTGAAATTCCTAAAGCACCCGCCGTAAATCAGGGGAGATGGCAGAAAGAATCACCCCTTCCTTCAGAATGCCAACCGGCTCAAGGACTCCAGGAGAATCAGGCAAAAAACTCCTAGAGAGGGCATCAGCCTTAACATTCTTAGATCCCGGAAGATACGAGACCACAAAATCAAAACGGGAGAAAAACAGGGACCATCGAGCCTGTCTAGGGTTCAGCCGCTTGGCCGACTCGAGGTAAATCAGATTCTTATGATCGGTCAAGACCACAACGCGGTGCTTGGCTCCCTCAAGCCAATGTCGCCACTCCTCAAATGCCCACTTCATCGCCAACAACTCCTGATTGCCGACATCATAATTGCGCTCCGCAGGCGAAAACTTTCTGGAAAAAAAGGCACACGGTTTCATCAAAGAACCATCAGAACTCCTCTGAGACAAAATGGCCCCTGCCCTAATCTCAGAAGCGTCAACCTCAACCTGAAAAGGAAGAGAAACATCCGGCTGACGCAACACAGGGGCAGAAGTAAATCGGCGTTTAAGCTCCTGAAAGGCCTCAACAGCCGCAGAGGACCAATTCGTCACATCAGCGCCTTTCTTCGTCAAATCGGTCAGGGGCTTAACCACACTGGAAAAGTTGGCAATGAAACGGCGATAAAAATTAGCAAAGCCCAAAAATTTCTGAAGACTCTTCACAGATGTGGGTTGAATCCAGTCATGAATGGCTTGGACCTTAACAGGATCCATTTCTATAGACGAGGGAGAAAAAATAAAACCCAAAAAAGAGACCTTCTGAACTCCAAACAGGCACTTAGACCCCTTCACAAATAAAGCATTATCACGAAGGATCCTGACCTGCTTCACATGAGACTCCCAATCATCGGAAAAAATCAAAATATCATCCAAATACACAATCATGAATTTATCAAGATAATTGCGGAAAATATCATGCATGAAGGACTGAAATACAGAAGGAGCATTAGAGAGCCCGAAAGGCATCACAAGGTATTCAAAATGGCCTTCGGGTGTATTAAATGCAGTTTTCCATTCGTCACCCTGTTTAATACGAACAAGATTATATGCCCCTCGAAGGTCAATCTTAGTAAACCAACTAGCCCCCTTGATCCGAGCAAACAAATCAGAAAGCAAAGGTAAAGGGTATTGGAATTTGACCGTGATCTTATTAAGAAGGCGATAATCAATACAGGGTCTCAAGGAGCCATCCTTTTTGGCAACAAAAAAGAATCCCGCTCCCAATGGTGACGAAGACGGCCGAATATGCCCCTTCTCTAAAGACTCCTTAACATAACTCCGCATAGCGGCATGCTCTGGCACAGACAGGTTGAAAAGTCGGCCCTTAGGGAACTTACAGCCAGGAATCAAGTTAATAGCACAATCACAGTCCCTATGTGGAGGAAGGGAACTGGACTTGGGCTCGTCAAATACATCCTGGAAATCCGACAAAAACTCAGGAACTTCAGAAGAGCGGAAAGAGGAAATTGACATCAAAGGAACGTCACTATGTACCCCTTGACAACCCCAACTAGTCACAGACATAGATTTCCAATCCAGCACAGGATTATGTCCCTGTAACCATGGAAAACCCAGTACAACAACATCATGCAAATTATGCAACACCAGAAAACGGCAATCTTCCTGATGTGCTGGAGCCATGCACATGGTCAGCTGAGTCCAATACTGAGGTTTATTGTTATGACCCCAATGGCAGAGGGTCTCAAAAGTACATACCAAGTCTGCAAACACAAAAAACCAGCTCATAGGGCAGTGGTAACTGGGCTGACCATATATCTAATCCTAGCACCACAAATAGCAGCAGCCGGGGAACGTGCCTACGTTGGTTCTAGACGTCTCGCGCCAGCCGGAGAACTAACTAACCCTAGAAGGGAAAAGATAGACCTTTCTTGCCTCCAGAGAAAAGACCCCAAAAGTAGGATACAAGCCCCCAACAAATAATAACGGTGAGGTAAGGAGAAAAGACAAACGTAAGAATGAACTAGATATTTAGCAAAGAGAGGCCCACTGACTAATAGCAGAATATAGTAAGATGACTTATATGGTCAGCAAAAACCCTATCAAAATTTCCACGCTGGATATTCAAGAACCCCCGAACCGTCTAACGGCCCGGGGGGAGAACACCAGCCCCCTAGAGCTTCCAGCAAAATCAGGAATCACATTTAGTACAAGCTGGGCAAAAAATAAGAGCAAGCAAATAACCAAAAAACAAGGAAGCAGGACTTAGCTTAATTTTGCAACATCCAAGACCAGCAGACAGGAGCAAACAGAAAGGAACTGATTACAACGATGCCAGGCACTGGACTGAGAAACCAGGAAGTTTATATAGCAACACCCCTGGACTAACGACCCAGGTGGGTGCCAAACTGAGGAAAGACAATCCCAGAGTCATATCACTAGTGACCACAAGAGGGAGCGAAAAAAGTCTAATTCACAACAGTTTATCCTTGGCCAACGGCGTAGCATCAATGCCCCTCAAAGGAATAGGGCTCTGCAAAGGCTGCAAGGAAAAACCACAGCGCCTGGCGAATTCCAAGTCCATCAAGTTCAGGGCAGCGCCTGAATCCACAAATGCCATGACAGAAAAGGACGATAATGAGCAAATCAAGGTCACAGATAAGAGAAATTTAGGCTGTACAGTACTGATGGTAACAGACCTAGCGACCCTCTTAGTACGCTTAGGGCAATCATAAATAACATGAGCAGAATCGCCACAGTAAAAACACAGCCTATTCTGGCGTCTGAATCCCTGCCGTTCTGCTCTAGTCAAAATCCTATCACATTGCATAGGCTCAGGACTCTGCTCAGAGGACACTGCCATATGGTGCACAACTTTGCGCTCGTGCAGGCGCCGATCAATCTGAATGGCTAGAGACATAGATTCGCTCAAACCAGCAGGCATGGGGAACACAGGGCGAACAAGGTCTTTTCTGCATGATCCACAGAATTAGGTTCATCATACAATAATCCGAGCGCTTGAAAAAATGCGTCTACATTAAGCAATGCCGGATCCCCTGATTCAAGGGAGAATGCCCAGTCCTGAGGGTCACCACGCAGCAGAGAGATGACAATTTTAACCTGCTGAATGGAATCACCAGAGGAACGGGATTTCAAGGCAAAAAACAATTTGCAGTTATTTTTAAAGTTCAAAAACTTGGATCTGTCCCCAAAAAACAAATCAGGGGTTGGAATTCTAGGCTCTAAAGCCGGAGTCTGGACAACATAATCTTGGATACTCTGTACTCTTGCAGCAAGTTGATCCACATGAGAAAATAAACCCTGAACATCCATGCCAGCGCCAAAATCCTGAACCACCCAGAGATTAAGAGGAAAAAAAAGACAAAACAGACTGCAGAAAAAAAAATGTCTCAGAACTTCCTTTTCCTTCTTTTGAGATGCATTTAATTAATTTTTGGCCAGTTGTACTGTTATGAGCTGGTGATTTAGGAGCAACATGGGACGTGCTCTGGAGGAGGTGGTACCTGTACTGACCGCAGATCCTGAGCTTAACACAACACTAGAAGTAGCCGTGGGATGTTCCTGTCACTCCCTAGACACCTCGTCACAGCCGGAGGACTAACTACCCCTAAAGATAGAAACAGGAAAGCTATCTTGCCTCAGAGAAAATCCTCAAAGGATAGGACAGCCCCCCACAAATATTGACTGTGAGTGGAGAGGGAAATGACATACGCAGAATGAAACCAGGATGTAGCAAAGGAGGCCAGTCTAACTAGATAAATAGAACAGGAAAGAATACTGTGCGGTCAGTATTAAAAACTAGAGAAATCCACCACAGAGTTTACAAAAATCTCCACACCTGACTAAAGGTGTGGAGGGTAAATCTGCTTCCCAGAGCTTCCAGCTTAACTGAATAAATCCATACTGACAAGCTGGACTAGAAAAAACATAGAAAGTGCAGAAAGATTAAGTCCACAACAAGTGGACTGCAAAAGAACAAAGCAAGGACTTATCTTTGCTGAACTGGTCAGAATATCAGGGAAATCCAAGCAGAGATGTGAATCCAACCAGGAACCATTGACAACTGGCACAGGCTGAAGGATAGAACCAGGCTAAATAGTCGAGCCAGAAAGACAATCAGTGGAAGCAGCTGCTGACTACTAAATCCAAGGAGCAGCAGTACCACTTAAAACCACCGGAGGGAGCCCAAGAACAGAACTCACAAAAATGCCACTTACAACCACCGGAGGGAGCCCAAGAGCGGAATTCACAACACATATGCCTCTAACAGCTGTGGGTGGAATTGCGATCCACCCACGGCTGTTAACCTGTTAAATGTCACTGGTAATCTCTGACAGCAGCATTTAACACGCGCCTACGGCAAGCGTGCCAGAAATCCGCCCATTAGCGCCCATGTCATGTGATCGCAGGTCACCAATGGAATGGCATGACAACCAGAGATCTCCAGTAGACCTCTATGGTTGTCATAGCCAGACTGCTATAAGCGCTGCCCGGTGGTTGGCGCTCATAGCAAGTGAGCAATTCTGCTTCATACAAGCGATCTGATCATCGCCTGTATGTAGCAGAGCCAATCAATTTATGGCAGCTTCTGGTCTCCCATGGAGACTATTGAAGCATGCAAAAATTTAAAAAAAAGTTTTAAAAAATATAAAAAATATATAAAAGTTCACATCACCCCCCTTTTGCCCCATTCAAAATAAAACTATAAAAAAAAAAACATACACATATTTGATATTGCTGTGTTCAGAATTGGCAGATCTATCAAGCTATAAAAATAATCCAATCCGTAAATGGTGTAGCGAAAAAAGTAAAAAGCCAGAATTAGGTTTTCTTGGTAGCCGCAACATTGCATTAAAATGCAATAACAAGTGATCAAAAGATCGTATCCACACCAAAATAGTAGCATTAAATAGGTCAGCTCAGCACGCAAAAAATAAGCCCTCACCCAACCCAAGATCACAAAAAATAGAGGCGCTACGGGTATCGGAAAATGACTCAAATTTTTTTTTTTACAAACTTTGGATTTTTGTAACCACTTAAATAAAAGAGACCCTAGATATATTTGGTGTCTATGAACTCGTAATGACCTGGAGAATCACAATGGCAGGTCAGTTTTAGCATTTGGTGAACAATGGTAAAAAAAATCCATAAAAGAGTTGTGGGATTGCACTTCTTTAGAAATTACACCACACTTGGAATTTTTTTACTGTTTTTGAGTACATGACATGGTAAAACCAATTATGTTGTTCAAGAGTACAACTTGTCATGCAAAAAATAAGCCCTCACATGGCCATATTGATGGAAAATTAAAAAAGTTATGGCTCTGGGAAGAAGGGGAGCGAAAAACAGAAATGCGAAAATGTAAAAGGGCACCGTCATGAAGTGTTTAAACCCTGCTTCTAGTCCAGTTCAGTGCTGTTTATTCAGTTCTCTTGCTCAGTTGTATGGTGAGTGCTTCCTGATATGGTGAGTGCTTTCTGGTTGGGCTTGGGTTGCTTCTCAGTAGTTGCTAATGGTCATTATTGGTTCTTCCTTCTTAGCTATTGTCCCAGAGTTTCCCTTTGGTTTTCATTTGGGTTTTTTGCTAGCTTTGGATTAACTTGTGCACCTTACTCTACATCATCCACGTCACCAGATGCCCGCTATCCTGCAACAGCAGTCTATGAAAGGCTCGTGAAGTCCCCTCCCCTTCGGCAATGGGTGAAGAATATCCTGGCTTTTAAGGACTAGCCTACCAGTGGAGGCTTGCGCAAAGTGTGTCTGTGACTGTGCTTTTGCTGGTCTGATGTGAGTTGCTACAGAATAATTTATTCCTGCACATAACACATTTCCATGTGGATCTATCTCCAGTTCAGTCTCTCAACCCTTTACTGATTCAAACTCGTCAGCCTCATGTCTATCAATGGAACTGCCGAGCTTAGGTCAGGGGACCAATGTCCGTTTCATGGATCACAGGCAATACTTAGACCATAAAATATGGATGTGTTAAAGCGACCGGAGATATTTTTCTATCTAGTAATAGGTACAAAAAAACTTGATAGATCCATAAAACCCAAAGGCATGTTCCAGAATATGAACCACACCAGCTATGGGCTTGGTTAGATTTCAGCAACAATCTATGCCAGCATTCTAGTGTACATAACACTGAATGTGTTGCATGTCAGTAGACTATGCCCATTTCACAAAACTCACCCACCTTTTTAGCCAAGGGATTGCTAAAATGAGAATGATCAAAGCACAGTAAGTCCCACTAACTCACCACCAGGTGCACAGATCACATTACCTGTAGGCAGTATTGAAAATAAGAAAAAAAATCCAGCTGCAACAATCCAGTAAAATTTCGTTTTAGCTTTATTGAGCAATCCACAGAAAATAGAACAGACATAGGTCAATAAAAATTACATGTTTCTGGAGTGGCCATCTCAGTCTCCTGACCTCAATATTATTGAGCCACTCTGGGGAGATCTCAAGCACGCAGTTCATTCTAGACAGCCCAGGAATTCACAGGAACTGGAGGTTTTTTGCCAAGAATAGTGGGCAGCTTTACCTTCTGAGAAAATAAAGAACCTCATCCACAACTACCACAAAAGACTTCAAGCTGTTATTGATGCTAGAGGGGGCAATACACGATATTAAGAAATGGGGTATGTGTATTTTTGATCAGGGTCATTTGGATGTTTTGGGTTGTCATTATGATTTAAAAAGAGAAAACACAGTAGTTTGACATACATGGCTTCACTCAACCACTAGCCATGAGTGGAGAAAATTTTTTTGTGTTATCATTCATACTCTCTGAAAAAAGGCCAAGAAAGCAAAATTCTGCCGGGGTATGTAAACTTTTGAGCACAACTGTATGTAAAAAATGGTTATATTGCCTCCACGTTGGCGTCCCAAATGAATAATAGGTCATCAATTTTTATCGGCCATACCAATGGCTCTCTGAGTATTCTCCCCGTCACCAAACAAGAAAATTATTTTCCCGATAAGCAATTTAAGCATTGGCTAATGACGGGGCAACCTTAGTTACCAGCAAAGCACCATGTATATGCAAATAATAACAATCATCCCAAAAAAAATATGTTTAAGGAGAAAAAAACGAGGAACATAAAAGATCTCTTAGGTCAATCCCATATGTGCTATAGGTTTCAAGAAACCACGTAAGGGCTAACATGGTGATGTTATGTTCCAAAACATTATAGATTTACATATTATATCTGCTGTAAGCCATGCAAATGAAGGTTGCCACTTGACATCTTGTATAGCCCTTAATACCAAAGTGGTATCTTGTATGTACCTAGGAATTTGAATCACAGGTCAACAAAAAAAAAAATTTTTTCTGGTGTCCAAAATATTTTAATGAATTTGGGGTATTTTTGGGGTGCTGATTCTGAATATGCTATCAGTTTTGCCAGATTGGCTCAAGTTTTTGACATTTTTGGTATCTTATTTATAGCACTTGTTGGTAAATGCGACGCATCATCTCATTAATTTCTTTGGATTAGTACTTGAACTGAGCAGTTCTCAATATAGTTTTGTGTTAATTAGTGTTCTAAAAGTTTGTTCATAGCTTGATTTTTGCACTAACTTTATGTTGTTGTCTGTTTTCCAGTGAAAAGCATGAACTCATCAAGAAGAAGTTGTCTTAACGATCCAGACTCATTCTGTTACATTTGTGGTGAATACACACTGCCAAAACATAGAAGAAACATAACAGACTTCGTAAAAAAAGTGTATTTTGCCTATTTTGGGGTTATGCTTGGGGACCAAGACAAGTTTTGGGCACCACACATAGTGTGCAAAGCATGTATCGAATTATTACGAAAATGGAGCAAAGGACAAAGAAAAAGCTTCAAATTTGGTGTTCCAATGGTGTGGAGAGAGCCAAAAAATCATCATGATGACTGTTATTTCTGTGCAGTGCAAGTGCAAGGATTCAATAAGCATAAGAAACGAAAATGGGAGTAATATGGAATCTGCAAGAAGGCCTGTCCCTCATTGTGAAGATGTGCCTGTACCTGTGTTTACCATAAATAACAGTCATCATGATGATTTTTTGGCTCTCTCCACACCATTGGAACACCAAATTTGAAGCTTTTTCTTTGTCCTTTGCTCCATTTTCGTAATAATTCGATACATGCTTTGCACACTATGTGTGGTGCCCAAAACTTGTCTTGGTCCCCAAGCATAACCCCAAAATAGGCAAAATACACTTTTTTTTACGAAGTCTGTTATGTTTCTTCTATGTTTTGGCAGTGTGTATTCACCACAAATGTAACAGAATGAGTCTGGATCGTTAAGACAACTTCTTCTTGATGAGTTCATGCTTTTCACTGGAAAACAGACAACAACATAAAGTTAGTGCAAAAATCAAGCTATGAACAAACTTTTAGAACACTAATTAACACAAAACTATATTGAGAACTGCTCAGTTCAAGTACTAATCCAAAGAAATTAATGAGATGATGCGTCGCATTTACCAACAAGTGCTATAAATAAGATACCAAAAATCTCAAAAACTTGAGCCAATCTGGCAAAACTGATGACATATTCAGAATCAGCACCCCAAAAATACCCTAAATTCGATGAAATATCTTTGGCACCAAAAATGCTGTTGACCAGTGTAATCAATGCTTGGAGGAAGCTGTCAACCCAAGAACAAAGGTTTTCATTAAGATATCCATTTCCAGCAACAAATGCTCTAAAAGCCAGAGGTAAAAGGTATCAACCACTGAGGACTCTCAATTCTAAATATTTTTCAAAAAGCCGGAGGAAATTCATTTTTATGTATTTTAGTTACAGAATGGAAACTGCAGTAATGGAATGAGTATTGAAAATAAAATCTCCTTGTTCGCGGTTAAGAATCCGCAGGTTGACACCCTCCTCCACCGAAGTAAATAATTGGGCACCATATAGTGAGTGAGGAGGGGTTAAAACCCAGTTTCACGTATGCAGTGTTATCAGTCAATATTAACCATTTATATAGATCAAGGTCAAAAACAATTACTGCACCTCCCTTGTCAGCCAGTCTGAATATAAGATGAGGAGAATCAGTTAGCTGATGTGGAGCAGTTTTCTCACAGGCTGATTATTATTAGCATGATCAAGATTTTTATTTTTATAGAAATTAATTCAGACTCAACCAATCCTTAAAAGTGGTCAAGCGAAGCACAGCAGGACTGAACAGGGTAAAATAATGGATTAGACCAGGAGTGGGCAATTCATTTTCCAGAGAGGCCACATGACAGACCATGACTATTGTGGAGGCCGAACCAATAGGCTGAAATTAATTCTTCTCAATATTAATATCAATATAGTAATTTAGTAATTAGAATTATATTATTAATAATTATATTAATATTAATTGTATCACTTAATATTGAGCAGAATTAAGTATGCTGACATCCCCCTATATATTGTTTGAACCCCAATACAGCCCCTTATATACTGTACGAGTGCCCACACAGCCTCCCCATATACTGTACATTATGAGCCCTACACAGCCTCCCCATATGCAGCATGAGCTCCATACAGCTTCCCCATTTAAAGCATGAGCCCCCCACAGCCTCTCTATATACAGCATTAGCCCCACACTGCTTCCCCATATACAACACGAACCCAACACAGCTTCCCCATATGCAGCATGATCCCCACACAGCCTCCCCTTTATACAGCATGAGACCCACACAGCCTCCCCTGTATACTGCATGATCCCCACACAGCCTCCCCTATATACAGCATGAGCACAACACAGAGTCCCCCATATTATTATTATTATTTATGATTATTATTATACATTTTTTATAGCGTCATTTATTCCATGGTGCTTTACAAGTGAAAAAAGGGGGCAAATATAGACAAATACAATAAACTGAGCAAAAAACAAGGCACTAACAGGTACAGAAGGTGGGAGTGCAGCACCCCAGAGTCCTGGTCGTTGCAGTACTGACGCTCCGCCACTAAGGGAAGTGATGGTACGTCTGATGGCACTAAAGGAGTTCACCTGACCAGGTATCACAGTCACACATTACACTTCACACTCTGGCCACCAGGGGGAGCAAACGGTTCTATGTATTAGGCCACTCCTCACACTCTGGTAAAACTGGGGGCTGGATAGGAAGTTAGGGAGAAGCTGACTGGGTTTTGCCCAGGCAACATCCTGTGAGAGAGGGAGTTCCTGGGAAGATTCAGGGGGGTCTCTGTCAGGGGTGGGATCCTGACAGTGGCCTAGCGAAAAGGACAGATCATTACGGAGCCGCGCCTGCACCCGTTGCGGTGGCATCTTAAGAAAGGACACGAAGCAAGGTTTATTGTGGAGAAGTGAGAAACGAGATCACAGCACAAAGGAGAATAGAACCAGTAGGAGTCGTGCCCTAAGATCGTGGCAACATCCTACTGAGGCACGTAGCCGGTGGCCGGAACGCCGAGGAAGTATTGGGCTCCAAGCATTACTTCAAACAGCGGCAGGACAGTTAATTATAGGTTGGCTGTCTCACCTAAATCACCTAAGCAGACAACGGAGGCAATTGTGGGAGAGGGGCGTCTCTAGGGTCCCTATAAAATAACTCCAGGCCTACCCCGTCATACGGGTGCGTCCTAGCCATATCATCTGGGGGACGGAGAGAGAAAGAACATCAGAAACAGACACAACAGTTGTGAGGACTATCCCGTGCTGCTCAGCAGGGAGGTACTACAACACACAGGCGCTAGAAGGTAGGCACTGATTTCCACCTGCAAAGGGAACTCTGGATGTGCCTTCGGACCTGCCGGTCTCAGCCAGCTCTGTTAGTAGTGCTCTGGATTGCGGATCCTGAAGCCTTCAGTAAAGAGGTAAAGAGACTGCAACCCTGTGTCCTCGTTTTTCTTCGTGCCTTGCACCACGCACCATCATCACCCCTTTCATTGGACGCCCCTTAGCAGGGTCACGGACCGGGTCTAGCCACCGTGACAACCCCAGAACCGAGACAGAGAGGCCCGGTACCGAGTACCCCGCGGCCCTGCGTCTGGGGGCGCTCCAACTTTGCGTCACGAACAGGATCTACTTAAGCCTGAAGAATCAGGTCATGTGTGCCTTGGAACTGTGTCCGAATTGTGCTTGAACCGTGATTTATTGCAAAAACTGTGTATTGCCACTTGCCGCCAGGAATTCCCGCCAAAACCGCAGCCATTACAGCGCCAAGAGGAGCGCAGGAGAAGAAGAAGGGCGTGGAGTGGGCGTACACAAGCTGGAGAGCGCGAAAGACAATGGCCGCCCAGTCTAAATATTACTGTATCCTGAGGACGTGTCCGTCAGCAGCTGAAACCCGCCTCCTGATCTTCTATGGCAGGCGGAGACCGAAGAAACGAAACTATGACTCAGATGAGGTGGGACTGGAGACCAGAGAAGGCCTGCAGAAAAGGATGGCCCCGCACAGACCCCCGTCGCCAGAGGAGTACTCCGACATGCCACCATTGGAGGACCTGGATCCATGGGAGCTGTCAATGGGGCGTCCATCCCCGGAGCTGTCGCCAGTCCGTACGCCTTCCTCAGGAGAGTGGGGTGGCGCCGGAGGAGTTACCTGAAGTGCAGGTACCCGGTGCCGCGGCCTCCAGGGAAGGCCGCCTCTCCTCCGAACCTGACCCAGTTACCGCCACGGTCGCTGGAGCCCCGGCGCCCCTGCCGCCTGATCCCAAATTACCGGGGGGGCGTGACCTCGGGCCCTTCCCTTGGGGAGAATATCAGAACCACCTGATCGCGGAGTTCCAGCGGGAAGTGGAGCGGGAGGCGCGGGGCGAGATGCTGGATGGCTCCTTGCCGAAATGGGGCGTTGTGATTGTCTACCAGCCCCAGGAGGGGAAAGGCTTCGTCCAAGAACTTGGAGCGGCCCTGAGAGTCCGCATCACCCGGGACGAGGTGGAGCCCTGCCTGTGTGGAGACGGTGTCAAGTCCCTCCTGAAGCCGGGAGATGTGGTGACGTATCGCCGGCATCTAAAGGGAAGAAGTTGGTGGGCCCGGGATGTGCAGCGCTGTACAGCCGTCCTGGCGGTATCCAGAACCGAGGGGGAGGAGCTTGCCGCTGAAGCGGCTGCAGCAGCCTCTGCCGCCGCCGGCATTATCCACCGGCCCACGCAGACACTCATCACAGCGCACGACCTGGTCGTGCAGAAGACCCAAACTCATGGAGTGCGCCTGGCACCGGGAGTCGATTTGGAGTCAAGCCTGCCTGAGCCACAGAGGACCACCTGTCAGGTAAAGCCCCGGTGGAGGCCGCCAGAACAGGAGTAAACCTTAGAACTGGAACCAATGTAAATAGTTAACTATTTTTCCTACTGCTTTGCTGCTAAAACCCGACCAGGGTTGTCCTTAAAGGGATCCCTTCGTTTACCCGGGATCCCTATTGTTTTTTTGTTTTTGCTATTGTTCATCATTGTTTACAAAGACTGCCGAATCATAGACGGTGAATGGTTCACAAACTGTGTTGTAAATAGTTTGCAGTTTCTTAAAGGTGCCCCCTACTGGTTTTACAAAAAGGAGAACTTTTTGAAGAGAATGTTCTTGAATACAGCGCAGAAGTTCTTACCTTAAGAGGACTTGCAGATAGAGAGTCTGCACTACTTCAAAGAGACTTGGTCCCCTCTTAAAGGGAATGTTCATGTGTTTCACTTAAGTATAATGTTACTTTAAGAATGTTGAATAGTAGTGAATAGTGTGTAGTTATTTAAGAAACAATAGAAAATGTTTGATGATGTTACTAGAGATTGAGGACAGGAAAAGAGTTGAAAGCCGAATTTCAATAAGTGAACCCGTAGGGGTTAGTAAGTCCTCCTGGAAACCATAGAGAGATGATTGATTGATCTTATACTGTGAATAAAAATTTATGCTTATAGAAGAAAAGAGGCAATAGGCCCGGATGAGTAGCCAGGCGGTCCTGCATGTTCAAAGTCAGAGAATAAAGAAAAGAGTTGTATTTAGAAAAGAGAAATAAAGACAAAGTTAATTTATATTTTAGAGTTTTATAGTAAGCCTTTAGTGGGTTCAGCTTATACGCCCTTAAAGGAAATGTTAAATTATTGTTCAAAATTTGCACTTAGTAGATAGAATACCCGGCTGGGTAATGATGGTTATTTATAGTCAAGTTAGTCATAAGTGTTATTTGTAACCTTGAGTAAAAATGTAAATATGTTTCCGTTTGTAACGTTCAAGTGTCCTCACCTCCCATAAAGGGAAGCATTGTTAAATTTACTTGTTCATTGCATTTCAAAATTTTGTATGTCTTTTGCTAACATGTATTGTTGTTCTTCTTCCCAGTCCGGGAGTACTGGATTTAACCGGGGGGGAGTGCAGCGCCCCAGAGTCCTGGTCGTTGCAGTACTGACGCTCCGCCACTAAGGGGAGTGATGGTACGTCTGATGGCACCAAAGGAGTTCACCTGACCAGGTATCACAGTCACACATTACACTTCACACTCTGGCCACCAGGGGGAGCAAACGGTTCTATGTATTAGGCCACTCCTCACAATCTGGTAAAACTGGGGGCTGGATAGGAAGTTAGGGAGAAGCTGACTGGGTTTTGCCCAGGCAACATCCTGTGAGAGAGGGAGTTCCTGGGAAGATTCAGGGGGGTCTCTGTCAGGGGTGGGATCCTGACAGTGGCCTAGCGAAAAGGACAGATCGTTACGGAGCCGCGCCTGCACCTGCACCCGTTGCGGTGGCATCTTAAGAAAGGACACGAAGCAAGGTTTATTGTGGAGAAGTGAGAAACGAGATCACAGCACAAAGGAGAATAGAACCAGTAGGAGTCGTGCCCTAAGATCGTGGCAACATCCTACTGAGGCGCGTAGCCGGTGGCCGGAACGCCGAGGAAGTATTGGGCTCCAAGCATTACTTCAAACAGCGGCAGGACAGTTAATTATAGGTTGGCTGTCTCACCTAAATCACCTAAGCAGACGACAGAGGCAATTGTGGGAGAGGGGCGTCTCTAGGGTCCCTATAAAATAACTCCAGGCCTACCCCGTCATACGGGTGCGTCCTAGCCATATCATCTGGGGGACGGAGAGAGAAAGAACATCAGAAACACACAACAGTTGTGAGGACTATCCCGTGGTGCTCAGCAGGGAGGTACTACAACACACAGGAGCTAGAAGGTAGGCACTGATTTCCACCTGCAAAGGGAACTCTGGATGTGCCTTCGGACCGGCCGGTCTCAGCCAGCCCTGTTAGCAGTGCTCTGGATTGCGGATCCCGAAGCCTTCAGTAAAGAGGTAAAGAGACTGCAACCCTGTGTCCTCGTTATTCATCGCGCCTTGCACCACGCACCATCATCACCCCTTTCATTGGACGCCCCTTAGCAGGGTCACGGACCGGGTCTAGCCACCGTGACAACTCCAGAACCGAGACAGAGAGGCCCGGTACCGAGTACCCCATGGTCCTGCATCCGGGGGCACTCCAACTGGACCCTGCCCTCGAGGGCTCACAGTCTGCAGGGGATGGGTAAGGATACACTAGGAGAGGGTAGAGCTGATTGTGCGGCTGTTCAGTAGACTGAGGATCACTGCCAGTTGTAGGCTTGTCAGAAGAGATGAGTCTTCAGGTTCCTTTTGAAGGTTTCCGTGGTAGGCGAGAGTCTGATGTGTTGTGGTAGAGAGTTCCAGAGTATAGGGGAAGCACGGGAGAAGTCTTGGATGCGGCTGTGGGAAGAAGAGATAAGAAGGGAGTAGAGAAGGAGATCTTGTGAGGATCGAAGGTTGCATGTAGGTAAGTACCGGGAGACTGTTGTGAATTTACCTTTTGGCTCCCTCTAGTGGCTACTAGTGATTTTACTCTGGGTATGTCATTCATCCCTTGTATGCTCACCTGGGTCGTTAGGTCAGGGGTGTTGCTATATAAGCTCCCTGGACCTTCAGTTCAATGCCTGGCAACGTTGATATCAGAGCTAATCTGTAGTGCTCTGGTCTTCTGATCCTGGTTCCTGCTTGATTAAGCTAAGTCTACTTTCTTGCTTTTTGCTATTTGTTTTTGTTTGCATTTTTGTCCAGCTTGTATATAATCTGTTTCCTGACCTTGCTGGAAGCTCTAGGGTGGCTGGTGTTCTCCCCCCGGGCTGTTAGACGGTTCGGGGGTTCTTGAATCTCCAGCGTGGATTTTGATAGGGTTTTTGTTGACCATATAAGTTATCTTACTACATTCTGCTATTAGTAAAGTGGGCCTCTCTTTGCTAAAATCTAGTTCATCTCTGTGTTTGTCATTTCCTCTTACCTCACCGTTATTATTTGTGGGGGGCTACTATCCTACTTTTGGGGTCTATTCTCTGGAGGCAAGAGAGGTCTTTGTTTTCCTCTTCTAGGGGTAGTTAGTCCTCCGGCTGGCGCGAGACATCTAGCGACCAACGTAGGCATGTTCCCCGGCTACTGCTAGTGTTGGCGTTAGGAGTAGATATATGGTCAACCCAGTTACCACTGCCCTATGAGCTGGATTTTTGTACGTCGCAGACTTACTTGTTTCTCTGAGACCCTCGCCATTGGGGTCATAACAGTTTGCCAGGCCAGAATTAAATGTTAAATGCATTGCAGAAGCGGGATTATAAGAAAGAAAGTTCTGAGGTTTTTTTTCTCTCTCTCATTTTTTTTTTCTTTTCCCCTTTACCTCTGAGTGGCTTGTGTTTGCTGCAGACATGAATGTCCAGACCTTGATTACAAGTGTGGACCAGCTTGCTGCTCGTGTGCAGGGCATACAAGATTATGTTATCAGAAGTCCTATGTCAGAACCTAAGATACCGATTCCTGAACCGTTTTCCGGAGACCGATTTAAATTTAGAAATTTCAGGAATAATTGTAAATTGTTTTTGTCCCTGAAACCCTGTTCATCTGGAGACTCCGCTCAGCAAGTAAAAATTGTTATTTCTTTTTTACGGGGCGACCCTCAGGATTGGGCCTTCTCCCTGGCGCCAGGAGATCCGGCATTGGCTGACATTGATGCGTTTTTTCTGGCGCTCGGTTTGCTTTATGAGGAACCCAATCTTGAGATTCAGGCAGAAAAGGCCTTGCTGGCTATGTCTCAGGGCCAGGACGAGGCTGAAGTGTATTGCCAAAAATTTCGGAAATGGTCCGTGCTGACCCAGTGGAACGAGTGTGCATTGGCTGCTAATTTTAGAAATGGCCTTTCTGAAGCCATTAAGAATGTGATGGTGGGTTTTCCCATTCCCACAGGTCTGAATGATTCTATGGCCCTGGCTATTCAAATCGACCGGCGGTTGCGGGAGCGCAAAACCGCTAATTCCCTCATGGTGTTGTCTGAACAGACACCTGATTTAATGCAATGTGATAGAATCCTGACTAGAAATGAGCGGAAAATTCATAGACGCCAGAATGGCTTGTGTTACTACTGTGGTGATTCTACACATGTTATCTCAGCATGCTCTAAACGTCTTACTAAGGTTGTTAGTCCGGTCGCCATTGGTAATTTGCAACCTAAATTTATTCTATCTGTAACTTTGATTTGCTCACTGTCATCGTATCCTGTCATGGCGTTTGTGGACTCGGGTGCTGCTCTGAGCCTTATGGATCTGTCATTTGCCAAGCGCTGCGGATTTGTTCTTGAGCCATTGGAAAATCCTATCCCTCTTAGGGGTATTGATTCTACGCCATTGGCAAAAAATAAACCGCAGTTTTGGACACAGGTTACCATGTGCATGACTCCCGAACATCGGGAGGTAATACGTTTTCTTGTTCTGCATAAAATGCATGATTTGGTTGTTTTGGGTTTGCCATGGTTACAGACCCATAATCCAGTCTTGGACTGGAAGGCTATGTCAGTGTCAAGTTGGGGCTGCCATGGAATTCATGGAGATTCCCTGCCCTTGTCTATTGCTTCTTCTACGCCTTCGGAAGTTCCGGCGTATTTGTCTGATTATCAGGATGTCTTCAGCGAGTCTAAGTCCAGTGCACTGCCTCCTCATAGGGAATGTGACTGTGCAATAGATTTGATCCCTGGCAGTAAGTTTCCTAAGGGGAGACTGTTTAATCTGTCGGTACCTGAACATACCGCGATGCGTTCATATATCAAGGAGTCTCTTGAGAAGGGGCATATCCGTCCTTCTTCTTCCCCTCTTGGTTCGGGATTCTTTTTTGTGGCCAAAAAGGACGGATCTTTGAGGCCTTGTATTGACTATCGGCTTTTAAATAAGATCACTGTTAAATTTCAGTATCCTTTGCCGCTGTTGTCAGATTTGTTTGTCTGGATTAAAGGTGCCAAGTGGTTCACCAAGATAGACCTTCGTGGTGCGTACAACCTTGTGCGCATTAGGCAGGGCGATGAATGGAAAACCGCATTCAATACGCCCGAAGGTCATTTTGAGTACTTGGTGATGCCATTCGGTCTCTCTAATGCACCTTCAGTTTTTCAGTCCTTCATGCATGACATTTTCCGGAAGTATCTGGATAAATTTTTGATTGTTTATCTGGATGATATTCTGGTTTTTTCTGATGATTGGGACTCGCATGTGGAGCAGGTCAGGATGGTTTTTGAGATTCTGCGTGAAAATTCTTTGTTTGTAAAAGGCTCAAAGTGTCTCTTTGGTGTACAGAAGGTTCCCTTTTTGGGGTTCATTTTTTCCCCTTCTGCTGTGGAGATGGATCCAGTCAAGGTCCGAGCTATTCATGATTGGACTCAACCCTCGTCAGTTAAGAGTCTTCAGAAGTTCTTGGGTTTTGCTAACTTCTACCGTCGTTTTATCGCAAATTTCTCTAGCGTCGTTAAACCGCTGACGGATATGACCAAGAAAGGCTCTGATGTAGCTAACTGGGCTCCTGCTGCCGTGGAGGCTTTCCAGGAGTTAAAACGCCGGTTTACTTCGGCGCCTGTTTTGTGCCAGCCTGACATCTCACTTCCTTTTCAGGTTGAGGTGGATGCTTCGGAGATTGGGGCAGGGGCCGTTTTGTCACAGAGAGGCCCTGGTTGCTCTACTATGAGACCTTGTGCCTTTTTCTCTAGGAAGTTTTCGCCGGCAGAGCGAAATTATGATGTGGGCAATCGGGAGTTGTTGGCCATGAAGTGGGCATTTGAGGAGGGGCGTCATTGGCTCGAGGGTGCTAAGCATCGTGTGGTGGTCTTGACTGATCACAAAAATCTGATGTATCTCGAGTCTGCTAAACGCCTGAATCCTAGACAGGCCCGCTGGTCATTGTTTTTCTCCCGTTTTGACTTTGTGGTCTCGTATTTACCAGGGTCTAAGAATGTGAAGGCCGACGCTCTGTCTAGGAGCTTTGTGCCTGATGCTCCTGGAGTCGCTGAACCTGTGGGTATTCTTAAGGAAGGAGTTATTGTGTCTGCTATCTCTCCAGATCTGCGACGTGTGTTGCAGAGATTTCAGGCTGGTAGGCCTGACTCTTGTCCACCTGACAGATTGTTTGTGCCTGCTAGATGGACCAGCAGAGTCATTTCCGAGGTTCATTCCTCGGTGTTGGCAGGGCACCCAGGAATTTTTGGCACCAGAGATCTGGTGGCCAGGTCCTTTTGGTGGCCTTCCTTGTCAAGGGATGTGCGGTCATTTGTACAGTCCTGTGGTACTTGTGCTCGAGCTAAGCCTTGCTGCTCTCGTGCCAGCGGGTTGCTCTTGCCCTTGCCTGTCCCGAAGAGACCTTGGACACACATCTCTATGGATTTCATTTCTGATCTTCCGGTGTCTCAGGGCATGTCTGTCATCTGGGTGATATGTGATCGTTTCTCCAAGATGGTCCATTTGGTTCCTTTGCCTAAGCTGCCCTCTTCTTCTGATCTGGTTCCTGTGTTCTTCCAGAACGTGGTTCGTTTGCACGGCATTCCTGAGAATATTGTGTCGGACAGAGGATCCCAGTTTGTTTCCAGGTTCTGGCGATCCTTTTGTGGTAGGATGGGCATTGAGTTGTCGTTTTCATCCGCTTTCCATCCCCAGACTAACGGACAAACGGAGCGAACTAATCAGACTCTGGAGGCTTATTTGAGGTGTTTTGTCTCTTCTGATCAGGATGATTGGGTGACCTTCTTGCCGTTGGCTGAATTTGCCCTTAATAATCGGGCTAGTTCCGCCACCTTGGTTTCGCCATTTTTCTGCAACTCTGGTTTCCATCCTCGTTTTTCCTCGGGACATGTGGAGCCTTCTGACTGTCCTGGGGTGGATTCCGTGGTGGATAGGTTGCAGCGGATCTGGGGGCATGTGGTGGACAACTTGAAGTTGTCACAGGAGAAGGCTCAGCGTTTTGCCAACCGCCGCCGCGGTGTGGGTCCCCGACTTCGCGTTGGGGATTTGGTATGGCTGTCTTCTCGATTTGTTCCTATGAAGGTCTCCTCTCCCAAATTTAAGCCTCGCTTCATTGGTCCTTACAAGATATTGGAAATCATTAATCCTGTATCCTTTCGCCTGGATCTTCCGGTGTCGTTTGCCATCCACAACGTATTTCATAGGTCCTTGTTGCGGCGGTACGTTGTGCCTGTGGTTCCTTCTGCTGAGCCTCCTGCTCCGGTGTTGGTTGAGGGCGAGTTGGAGTACGTGGTGGAGAAGATCTTAGATTCTCGTCTCTCCAGGCGGAGGCTTCAGTACCTGGTCAAGTGGAAGGGCTATGGTCAGGAGGATAATTCCTGGGTGGTCGCCTCTGATGTGCATGCGGCCGATTTAGTTCATGCCTTTCACTCCGCTCATCCTGATCGCCCTGGTGGTCTTGGTGAGGGTTCGGTGACCCCTCCCTAAGGGGGGGGTACTGTTGTGAATTTACCTTTTGGCTCCCTCTAGTGGCTACTAGTGATTTTACTCTGGGTATGTCATTCATCCCTTGTATGCTCACCTGGGTCGTTAGGTCAGGGGTGTTGCTATATAAGCTCCCTGGACCTTCAGTTCAATGCCTGGCAACGTTGATATCAGAGCTAATCTGTAGTGCTCTGGTCTTCTGATCCTGGTTCCTGCTTGATTAAGCTAAGTCTACTTTCTTGCTTTTTGCTATTTGTTTTTGTTTGCATTTTTGTCCAGCTTGTATATAATCTGTTTCCTGACCTTGCTGGAAGCTCTAGGGTGGCTGGTGTTCTCCCCCCGGGCCGTTAGACGGTTCGGGGGTTCTTGAATCTCCAGCGTGGATTTTGATAGGGTTTTTGTTGACCATATAAGTTATCTTACTACATTCTGCTATTAGTAAAGTGGGCCTCTCTTTACTAAAATCTAGTTCATCTCTGTGTTTGTCATTTCCTCTTACCTCACCGTTATTATTTGTGGGGGGCTACTATCCTACTTTTGGGGTCTATTCTCTGGAGGCAAGAGAGGTCTTTGTTTTCCTCTTCTAGGGGTAGTTAGTCCTCCGGCTGGCGCGAGACATCTAGCGACCAACGTAGGCATGTTCCCCGGCTACTGCTAGTGTTGGCGTTAGGAGTAGATATATGGTCAACCCAGTTACCACTGCCCTATGAGCTGGATTTTTGTACGTCGCAGACTTACTTGTTTCTCTGAGACCCTCGCCATTGGGGTCATAACAGGAGACCATGTCACAGATGTATGGAGGAGCATGATCCCCACACAGCCTCCCCTACATACAGTATGATCCCCACACAATTTCCCCACATATCCTCCCCATATACAGTACAGCATGGGACCCCCATAGCCTCCCCATGACCTGCATGAGGCATCCATAGCCTCCCCATGCCCGGGATGAGGCCCCCATAGCATCCCCATGTCCAGCATTAGACTCCCATAGCCTCCCCATGTCCAGCCAAACATCCGATACACATGAAAAAAAACAAAACACATACTCACCTCAATCCCATTCCCCTGGCGTTCTGCTCCTGTTCCTGTCTTTGTGTCTGACGCTCTGCAGTACACAGCTAATGGAATGAAATGACGCCGGAGGCCCCACCTCCACCAATGAAGTCAGCTCAGATGGAGACAGCGAGCGGGCAGGCTTGGGAGAGCACGGTTTTCCAGCTCCTCTGCTGTCTCAGTCCACGGGCTAGACTGGAACAGCCAGACAGCCTGTTGTAGCCTGCGGGCTGCACTTTGCCCAGGTCTGGATGAGATGTAGAAAAAGAAGTTGTAGATGCAGACACTTCATCACATGCAATAGATTCAGCCTGCATATGTTGTAAAAGTTTAACATGGAGTGGAGCTGTAGGTCAGCTGATGTGAGTGGTGACCACTCCCACCATCCTTTAAATGGGCATCTGATGCATCAGGTGAGTGTCGGTGATAGAGCAATCTACAGTGACCAAGCCTGGAGGAAGGAGCTCGCTGGCTGCTGTGGTGTATCAGCTGGTTTTGTGAGCTCGTGATCCTGGTGCATTTATTCTGTGCAGTGTGCTGCAGCAGATGACCTTGAAGCTAAGTTGAGTTTTTACCCCATCCCTTTCATGTCTGTCACTGATCCCTTTGTGGTATTATCTGTAGTGGTGAAGCTATCGCCCCTTGCCGGCCAGTGCACTAGCCAGGGCAGTATTAGGTGACAGCGAGGGACGAGGTTCCTGACGGTGGTGGTGGGAAGGACCCGCTTAGGGCGTTATGGGAGTGCAGGGACAGGCTAAGGTTTGAGCTCAGGTGGTAACCATCCCCCATTTCCCTATCAGTAGGGCCTTCCTCTCCCCATTTCCATTCCATTCTTAGTGTGTTGCTCCGTCCACTGACTGAACCCCCATTGGGTCGTGTTGCATCGTGACACACGGGGTCCTGACTGGGTATGTATGTGTGTGGTCGGGTTGCTGCTGCAGACACCTTCAGGTTCAGCTCTGCCACGATTTGTGCGGCACCTGACCTCTTTAAACCTACAATGAGGAAACCAGACTGGGTTGTAAAAATAAACTTTTTAATAACATTAAAACTTATGTACAGAGGGTAGCAGGAAATAAGCCTGCTGCTTTCTTCTGTACAATGCAGAGGCACATTCTTATTGGTTTTGGATAGCAGCACAATACTTGTGGTAAACGTTACAGATGAACAACTGGACAAATTGGGTAACTCCATCTTCCGGGTACAGCTCTCCATGGGTCAATGTGTTTGATTGTGACCACTGCTGTTGTGAAATTGGATTTTGGGCTCCCCCGGTGGCCACTGGTGGAATTGAACTTGTGTGCATCATCCCCTCTGTTCACCTGTTCCCATCAGGATGTGGGAGTCGCTATTTAACCTTGCTCCTCTGTCACTTCCATGCCGGTCAACATTGTAATCAGAAGCCTTTCTGTGCATGTTCCTGCTACCAGACAACTTCCAGCTAAGTCGGACTTTTGTCCTTGTTTGTTTTTTGCATTTTGTTCCAGTTCACAGCTGCAGTTTCGTGTCTGTGTCTGGAAAGCTCTTGTGATCTGAAATTGCCACTCTGATGTTATGAGTTAATACTAGAGTCTTAAAGTAATTTCAGGATGGTGTATTGATAGGGTTTTCAGCTGACCATGAAAGTACCCTTTCTGTCTTCCTGCTATCTAGTAAGCGGACCTCGATTTTGCTAAACCTATTTTCATACTACGTTTGTCATTTTCATCTTAAATCACCGCCAATATATGTGGGGGCCTCTGTCTGCCTTTCGGGGAAATTTCTCTAGAGGTGAGCCAGGACTATATTTTCCTCTGCCAGGATTAGTTAGTCCTCCGGCCGGCGCTGGGCGTCTAGGGATAAAACGCAGGCTACGCTACCCGGCTACTGTTAGTTGTGCGGCAGGTTTAGTTCATGGTCAGTTTAAGTTTCCATCCTTCCAAGAGCTAGTTCCTATGTATGCTGGGCTATGTTCTCTTGCCATTGAGAACCATAACAGTTTGACCGGCCCACAAAGGGTTAAATTAATTGGCAGAGAAAGGAGAGAAAAAAGAAGTCTGCTGAAAAATTTTTTTTTTTTTTTTCCCTTCAGTTCTGAGTGTGCTTTCAATTTAATCACTTGCATGTCTGCCTATATTGCAGCCTTCCTCTCTCTCTCTCCTTCTAATCCTGGAATGGCTCTGTGTTCACCTGTTTAAAATGGATATTCAGAGTTTAGCTGCAGGTTTGAATAATCTCACCACGAAAGTTCAAAATTTACAAGATTTTGTTGTTCATGTTCCTATATCTGAACCTAGAATTCCTTTGCCTGAATTTTTCTCGGGGAATAGATCTTGCTTTCAAAATTTCAAAAATAATTGCAAGTTGTTTTTGTCCCTGAAATCTCGCTCTGCTGGAGATCCTGCTCAGCAGGTCAGGATTGTGATTTCCTTGCTCCGGGGCGACCCTCAAGATTGGGCTTTTGCATTGGCTCCAGGGGATCCTGCGTTGCTCAATGTGGATGCGTTTTTTTCTGGCCTTGGGGTTGCTTTATGAGGAACCTCATTTAGAGCTTCAGGCGGAAAAAGCCTTGATGTCCCTATCTCAGGGGCAAGATGAAGTTGAAATATACTGCCAAAAATTCCGTAAATGGTCTGTGCTTACTCAGTGGAATGAGTGCGCCCTGGCGGCGAATTTCAGAGAGGGTCTCTCTGATGCCGTTAAGGATGTTATGGTGGGGTTCCCTGTGCCTGCGGGTCTGAATGAGTCCATGACAATGGCTATCCAGATCGATAGACGTCTGCGGGAGCGCAAACCTGTGCACCATTTGGCGGTGTCTACTGAGAAGACGCCAGAGAATATGCAATGTGATAGAATTCTGTCCAGAAGCGAACGGCAGAATTTTAGACGAAAAAATGGGTTGTGCTTTTATTGTGGTGATTCAACTCATGTTATATCAGCATGCTCTAAGCGTACTAAGAAGCTTGATAAGTCAGTTTCAATTGGCACTTTTCAGTCTAAGTTTATTCTATCTGTGACCCTGATTTGTTCTTTATCATCTATTACCGCGGATGCCTATGTCGACTCTGGCGCCGCTTTGAGTCTTATGGATTGGTCCTTTGCCAAACGCTGTGGGTATGATTTAGAGCCTCTTGAAACTCCTATACCTCTGAAGGGGATTGACTCCACCCCATTGGCTAGTAATAAACCACAATACTGGACACAAGTAACTATGCGAATTAATCCGGATCATCAGGAGATTATTCGCTTTCTTGTGCTGTATAATCTACATGATGTGTTGGTGCTTGGATTGCCATGGCTGCAATCTCATAACCCAGTCCTCGACTGGAACGCTATGTCTGTGTTAAGCTGGGGATGTAAGGGGATGCATGGGGACGTACCTTTGGTTTCCATTTCGTCATCTATTCCCTCTGAGATTCCTGAATTCTTGTCTGACTATCGTGACGTTTTTGAAGAACCTAAGTTTGGTTCATTACCTCCGCACCGGGAGTGCGATTGTGCCATAGATTTGATTCCGGGTAGTAAATACCCTAAGGGTCGTTTATTTAATCTGTCTGTGCCTGAACATGCTGCTATGCGAGAATATATAAAGGAGTCCTTGGAAAAGGGACATATTCGTCCTTCGTCATCTCCCTTAGGAGCCGGTTTTTTCTTTGTGTCTAAGAAAGATGGCTCTTTGAGGCCGTGTATTGATTATCGGCTTTTGAATAAAATCACGGTTAAATATCAATATCCGTTGCCACTGCTGACTGATTTGTTTGCTCGCATAAAGGGGGCCAAGTGGTTCTCTAAGATAGATCTCCGTGGGGCGTATAATTTGGTGCGAATTAAGCAGGGGGATGAGTGGAAAACCGCATTTAATACGCCCGAGGGCCACTTTGAGTATTTGGTGATGCCTTTTGGCCTTTCAAATGCCCCTTCAGTCTTTCAGTCCTTTATGCATGACATTTTCCGTGATTATTTGGATAAATTTATGATCGTGTATCTGGATGATATTCTGATTTTTTCGGATGACTGGGACTCTCATGTCCAGCAGGTCAGGAGGGTTTTTCAGGTTTTGCGGTCTAATTCCTTGTGTGTGAAGGGTTCTAAGTGCGTTTTTGGGGTTCAAAAGATTTCCTTCTTGGGATACATTTTTTCCCCCTCTTCCATCGAGATGGATCCTGTCAAGGTTCGGGCTATTTGTGATTGGACGCAACCCTCTTCTCTTAAGAGTCTTCAGAAATTTTTGGGCTTTGCTAACTTTTATCGTCGATTTATTGCTGGTTTTTCTGATGTTGTTAAACCATTGACTGATTTGACTAAGAAGGGTGCTGATGTTGCTGATTGGTCCCCTGCTGCTGTGGAGGCCTTTCGGGAGCTTAAGCGCCGCTTTTCTTCCGCCCCTGTGTTGCGTCAGCCTGATGTTGCTCTTCCTTTTCAGGTTGAGGTCGACGCTTCTGAAATCGGAGCTGGGGCGGTTTTGTCGCAAAGAAGTTCCGACTGCTCCGTGATGAAACCTTGTGCTTTTTTTTCTCGTAAATTTTCGCCCACCGAGCGGAATTATGATATTGGGAATCGGGAGCTTTTGGCCATGAAGTGGGCTTTTGAGGAGTGGCGTCATTGGCTTGAGGGGGCTAGACATCAGGTGGTGGTATTGACCGACCACAAAAATTTAATTTATCTTGAGTCCGCCAGACGCCTGAATCCTAGACAGGCGCGCTGGTCGTTGTTTTTCTCTCGGTTTAATTTTGTGGTGTCATACCTACCGGGTTCTAAGAATGTTAAGGCGGATGCCCTTTCTAGGAGTTTTGAGCCTGACTCCCCTGGTAATTCTGAACCTACAGGTATCCTTAAGGATGGAGTGATATTGTCTGCCGTTTCTCCAGACCTGCGGCGGGCCTTGCAGGATTTTCAGGCGGATAGACCTGATCGTTGCCCACCTGGTAGACTGTTTGTTCCTGATGATTGGACCAGTAAAGTCATTTCTGAGGTTCATTCTTCTGCGTTGGCAGGTCATCCTGGAATCTTTGGTACCAGGGATTTGGTGGCAAGGTCCTTCTGGTGGCCTTCCCTGTCACGAGATGTACGAGGCTTTGTGCAGTCTTGTGACGTTTGTGCTCGGGCCAAGCCTTGTTGTTCTCGGGCTAGTGGATTGTTGTTGCCCTTGCCTATCCCGAAGAGGCCTTGGACGCACATCTCGATGGATTTTATTTCAGATCTTCCTGTTTCTCAGAAGATGTCTGTCATCTGGGTGGTGTGTGACCGTTTCTCTAAGATGGTCCATTTGGTTCCCCTGCCTAAGTTGCCTTCTTCTTCCGAGTTGGTTCCTCTGTTTTTTCAAAATGTGGTTCGTTTGCATGGTATTCCGGAGAATATCGTTTCTGACAGAGGAACCCAATTCGTGTCTAGATTTTGGCGGGCATTCTGTGCTAGGATGGGCATAGATTTGTCTTTCTCGTCTGCTTTCCATCCTCAGACTAATGGCCAGACCGAGCGGACGAATCAGACTTTGGAGACATATTTGAGGTGTTTTGTGTCTGCAGATCAGGATGATTGGGTTGCTTTTTTGCCTTTAGCGGAGTTTGCCCTCAATAATCGGGCCAGCTCTGCCACCTTGGTGTCTCCTTTTTTCTGTAATTCGGGGTTTCATCCTCGATTTTCCTCCGGTCAGGTGGAATCTTCGGATTGTCCTGGAGTGGATGCTGTGGTGGAGAGGTTGCATCAGATTTGGGGGCAGGTGGTGGACAATTTGAAGTTGTCCCAGGAGAAGACTCAGCTTTTTGCCAACCGCCGGCGTCGGGTTGGTCCTCGGCTTTGTGTCGGGGACTTGGTGTGGTTGTCTTCTCGTTTTGTCCCTATGAGGGTTTCTTCTCCTAAGTTTAAGCCTCGGTTCATCGGCCCGTACAAGATATTGGAGATTCTTAACCCTGTGTCCTTCCGTTTGGACCTCCCTGCATCTTTTTCTATTCATAATGTTTTTCATCGGTCATTGTTGCGCAGGTATGAGGTACCGGTTGTGCCTTCCGTTGAGCCTCCTGCTCCGGTGTTGGTTGAGGGCGAGTTGGAGTACGTTGTGGAAAAAATCTTGGACTCCCGTGTTTCCAGACGGAAACTCCAGTATCTGGTCAAATGGAAGGGATACGGTCAGGAGGATAATTCTTGGGTGACTGCCTCTGATGTTCATGCCTCCGATCTGGTCCGTGCCTTTCATAGGGCTCATCCTGATCGCCCTGGTGGTTCTGGTGAGGGTTCGGTGCCCCCTCCTTGAGGGGGGGGGTACTGTTGTGAAATTGGATTTTGGGCTCCCCCGGTGGCCACTGGTGGAATTGAACTTGTGTGCATCATCCCCTCTGTTCACCTGTTCCCATCAGGATGTGGGAGTCGCTATTTAACCTTGCTCCTCTGTCACTTCCATGCCGGTCAACATTGTAATCAGAAGCCTTTCTGTGCATGTTCCTGCTACCAGACAACTTCCAGCTAAGTCGGACTTTTGTCCTTGTTTGTTTTTTGCATTTTGTTCCAGTTCACAGCTGCAGTTTCGTTTCTGTGTCTGGAAAGCTCTTGTGATCTGAAATTGCCACTCTGATGTTATGAGTTAATACTAGAGTCTTAAAGTAATTTCAGGATGGTGTATTGATAGGGTTTTCAGCTGACCATGAAAGTACCCTTTCTGTCTTCCTGCCATCTAGTAAGCGGACCTCGATTTTGCTAAACCTATTTTCATACTACGTTTGTCATTTTCATCTTAAATCACCGCCAATATATGTGGGGGCCTCTGTCTGCCTTTCGGGGAAATTTCTCTAGAGGTGAGCCAGGACTATATTTTCCTCTGCCAGGATTAGTTAGTCCTCCGGCCGGCGCTGGGCGTCTAGGGATAAAACGCAGGCTACGCTACCCGGCTACTGTTAGTTGTGCGGCAGGTTTAGTTCATGGTCAGTTTAAGTTTCCATCCTTCCAAGAGCTAGTTCCTATGTATGCTGGGCTATGTTCTCTTGCCATTGAGAACCATAACACACTGCACCCTAAGTGTGCTTCCTGAGAATAACATAAGGGAACTCCTCCAACTACCACCTTACTAAAAGTGCCCTGAGCCTAGCTGACTCTGCCTTACATCACGGCAGATTCCAGATTGCTGTAGGTGTCCCTATTCACTTGCTTAAGGAAGAACACTACTGCCACTGAAGAGCTCTTGCTGGAACTTTTGCTCCCTTTTCCTGGTTTCTTCTCATACACCCACCCAATGATGAGCACTTTCCTCTGAGGGAGTCCTTTCTTGTCTTCAACTCATTAACATCTCACTAATTAAACAGGTCCCCTGTCATCACTGACTAACAGGAAAGCAGCCTCTCAGAGGATAACACATACAATACAGTACATTTTCATACAACTAAAGGGAATCTGTCACCAGTTTTGGCCGTTATAAGATACGGCCATCACCTTTCGGGATTGATATACAGCATCCTATAATGCTGTTTATAAGCCCCCAACCCGACCTGCAAAAGAAGAAAAATAACTTTTATTATACTCACCTGCGGGGCAGTCTGATCCGAGGGGTGTCGCTCTTCTTGGTCCTGCGCCTCCCATCTTCTTGTGATGCCGCCCTCCTGCTTGCTTCGTGTGGATGACGCGTCCCTGCATCATCCACACAGTCTCCTTGGCACCGTGCTCCTGCGCAGGCGTAATTTTCTGCCCTCTCTGCTTTTTGACCTTTTCTGGCACCTGCACACTGCAGTACTTTGCTTTGCCCTCAACAGGGCAGAGAAGTATGCCTGCGCAGGAGCGCGGTGTTGAGGCGACTGTGTGGATGATGCAGGAATGCGTCATCCACACGAAGCAAGCAGGAGGGTGGCATTTCAATAAAATGGGAGGCGCCAAACCAAGAAGAGTGACACCCCACGGACCGGACCACTCTGCAGGTGAGTATAATAAAAGTTATTTTTCTTCTCTTGCAGGTCGGGTTGGGGGCAGATATACAGCATTATATAGAATGCTGTGTATCAGCCCTGAAAGGTGATGGCTGTATCTCGTATTGGCCAAAAGTACTGACAGGTTCACTTTAACACAACAGAGGTCTCCAGACAGGTTTCATTAGTCACCGAAAAGAAACGCTGCCAGAATTAACATCAAAGTTATTTTTCAGGCATTGGTGTTATGCATAGCCAAATCATCATGTTCCATAAAAGTATGCTTTTGTAATTGTGATATTTCATGCAAAGTGATAAACATCTAGTATTGTACAGTATAAATCGAAATAACAAGGTGCAAATGACAGTCCCCTGGACGAAACAGATAACTGGTCTTCATAGAAAATCATAGCAGAAAGATTATGAACCTGTGAAGAAACCATTAACGTGTTCTCCATGGGTATCAATTTGTGAGGCACTGTTTTCTCCCCGCACACCATTTTGTAAAATAAGCTTCATGAGTAGAATCCTAAAGGCTAAGGATAAACTAAGACTCCCTGATTTAGAAGAGTGACCTGAGACCCTGACTGAGGTAGCCCTGCATCTGCCTACTGCAAGTGGTAACCCCTTCTCGACCTTGCGATTTTGCGCTTTTTGTTTTTTGTTCCCCTTCTTCCCAGAGCCATAACTTTTTTTATTTTTCCATCAATATGGCTGCCTGAGGGCTTGTTTTTTGCTGGACAAATTGAACTTTTGAACGACACCATTGACTTTACAATATAGTGTACAGGAAAATGGAAAAAAAATTGCAATTCCACAATTTTTTTTTTTTACCATGTTTACTAAGTGCTAAGTGCTAAAACTGAACTACAATCATGATTCTCCATGTCAGAATGAGTGCTTAGATACCAAATATCCTAAGTTTGTGGG
The DNA here is from genome assembly GCF_051348905.1 of Ranitomeya variabilis. Lineage (NCBI taxonomy): Eukaryota > Metazoa > Chordata > Amphibia > Anura > Dendrobatidae > Ranitomeya > Ranitomeya variabilis. Next base: position 426,476,658 of record NC_135237.1, on the reverse strand, counting down.
GAAAAAAACAATGACGCCATTTTCCAAGACCCGTATTGTCCCCTTGTTTCAGGACCTGGAGCTGGGTGATGGCTTCTTTTTGGCAAACCAAGGGGACATTTTATTGATACTATTCTGGGGTAACTATGTTGTTTAAATCTTCTGTTATTGCATTTTATTGCAATGTTGTGGTGATCAAAAACATAATTCTGGCATTTTAATTTTTTTTATCGTTACACCGTTTACCAATTGGATTTATTTACCTTATATTTTGATAAACCGGACATTCCTGAATAACAACGATACCAAAAGTGTATTTTTTTTATTGTTTTAAAAAGGGGGTGACTTGAACTTTCATATTTTTAATTTTTTTTAAAAAACATTTATTCTACTTTTTACTGGCATCAATAGTCCCCTTAGGATACTTGAAGCTGCAATCTTCCGATTATTTGTGCTATGCATAGCAGGGCTTCAGCTCAGCTCTGCTATTATGTGTAGCAGAAATCATCGCCTAACGCGTTCATTGGAGATCTGCATCTGCAATGACAAGCACAGGGGTCTTCTGGTATTATATGACAGGGGCGTCGATAGGCGGGTGTTATGACGCACTTCCAGTGTGCACAAGTTAAATGTCGCTGTCAGTGATTGACAATGGCATTTAACAAGTTAAGAGCCGCGGGTGGCACATCGTTAGAGGAACATAACATCTGCTCAAAATCAGCTGTAATGTATCGGGAAAGATGCTGGCTCAGCGCCGAAGCCCACATCAAGGAGAGGTACACGACTTTTGAGGTATCTATACGTCAAAGGTCAAAAAATTGATTAAAGCACCACTCTAGAGGGTTTTTTTATTTTATTTTTTGCCATCTTCATCAATCATAGCCACTGCTACAGTCATCTTCTGCAAGTTGTAACTTTTCAGATCGCTCTAGTGTTTGCTGGAGTTACTAACTACAGAAGATGACATTAGCGGTGCCAGAAAGAGCAGAAGACAGCAGATAGTAAATATATTAATAATGACAGAGAACTTACATTAGTGGCACCATTCCAGCGCAGAAATAAATTTCTGATTTTGCCTTTTTGTTTTTCCTCCCCTTCGTTCCAAAGCTATATCTATTTTATTTTTGTGTCCAATTAGACATATCAGGGCCTGTTTTTTGCGTAAGGAGTTGTATTTTGGAATGACACAAAAATTCATTTTACCACATGTGTACGATGTGCATTTTGAGGTAAAAATTACTTCGCAAATATAACAATTCTGCTCATCAGTACAATTACAACGATACCAAACGATACCCCTTAATTCCCAGAGGTATTTTAATTTTTGTGTTTTGGTTTTTTGCTCCCCTTCTTCCCAGAGCCATAGCGTTTTTATTTTTTTGGTCAAAATGGCCAAGTGAGGGCTTGTTTTTTGCAGGATGAGTTGTACTTTTGTCGACACCATTCGTTTTACCATTCGTTTTACCATATCCTGTACTGGAAAATGGGAAAAAAATTCCAAGTGCTGTGAAATTGCAAAAAAATGCAATTCCACAATAGTTTTTTTTATTTTGCTTTTTTACTAGGTTCACTAAATGAAAAAAACAAAAATACAGCAAAAAGGCAGAGATCCTTACCTGCCCAGGCCTCCAAACAAATGCACTAACAGGATGTGTATTTTGCACTTTTTTCAGGGTGCAGTTGGGCCCATTTTGTCTTGTAAACTGTGGTGCATGTTCACATGGGATGCATTTTGATAGCGCTGGGCAGCCTGCCTGATCTAATAGAAGGGTGTAACTACTAGGCTGTTAACCTGGATGCTGTGCATTGCATAGTGTGAGCAGCGTCACATACAAATCTTTCTTGTGCATCAGTATACAAAGCAACCGCCCCCTCCATAAATTGGTAGGCTGTGAGCGGTTGCCTCATCGGTATTCTTGCACCTGTATAACTGCCATCTTAACTATATGGGTACACTGCATCCGGATAGTGCATTTGTTTGGAGGCCTTGGCAGGTAAGGATCTCTGCCTTTTTGCTGTATTTTTGTATTTTTGGAGGATTTTCAAGTCCTCTTTTTGTGCTATTGCTGTTTAGGTTCACTAAATGCTAAAATTGACCTGCCATTATGATTCTTCAGGTCATGACGTGTTCATCAACACCAAACATGTCTAGGTTATTTTTTTTATCTAAGTGGTGAAAAAAATTTCCAAAGTTTGTTAAAACAAACAAAAAATTGCACCATTTTCCGATACCCGTAGCGTATCCATTTTTCGTGATCTCGGGTTGGGTGAGGGCTTATTTTTTGCATGCCGAGTTCACATTTTTAAATATACCATTTTGGTGCAGATACAATCTTTTGATCGCTCGTTATTACATTTTAATGCAATGTTGCGGCAACAAAAAAACGTAATTCTGGCGTTTTGACTTTTTTCTTGTTACAACGTTTCACAATTGGGTTAATTCTTTTTTTTTATATTGCTAGATCGGCAATTCCAAATATGTGTATGTTTGATTTTTTTTTATTGTTTTATTTTCAATGGGGCAAAAGCGGGGTGATTTGAACTTTTGCATTTTTTTAAATATTTTTAAAAACATTTATATTTTACTTTTGGCATGCCTCAATAGTCTCCATACAGACGGTGATCAAATCTCTTGTATGTAGCAGAATTGCTGACTTGCTATGAGCACCGACCACCCGGCGACGCTCATACCAATCTGGCAGTGACAACTATAGAGGTCTGCTGGAGACCTCTGGTTGTCATGCCAACCCATTGGCGACCCGCGGTCATGTGAAGCGCATGTTAAATGCAACTGTTAGAGTTTGACAGTGGCATTTAACGGGTTAACAGCTGCTGGAGGATCGCGATTCCTCCCGCGGCTGTTAGCGGTACATGTCAGCTGTTCAAAACCATTACCGGTAAGGCCGGCATCACACTCAGCGTATGAAAATACGGTCTGTGACAGAAAGAGAAAGCTGGAGCCACAACTTGAGGCAAATCGAGACGTCAAGGAGCGAATGAAGAGGGTGAGATGGTTGCGAGCGACTGTGAGCTGCTCTTCAGGGGGGTCGTGTTGCCTGCAAAGGTGTTCTGCTTGCTTCGGCCTGTAAACTGGCCACCAGGTTGCCGGCGGTTCATTCCAAGCCCGCAGCAGGCGCTGGTCCTGTTGAAAAGAAGCCTAGTATTAAAAGTAAATAAGCAACAATGCTGGAGGCCCACAGTGATGAGAAGGATGCTGGCATTTTGCAAGGATGGAATAGCGCAAGAGTGAAAGCAAATGACAAGAAGAAAGAAGCATGTGTGCCCTTGTGAAAGGGAATGGAAAAAAGGCATAGGGGAGAGTGACCCCTGCTGGTGGAAGGAAGGAAAAAGCAAAAGCCTACAGCACCTGGTATTCCCAGGCGGAATCCCATCCAAGTACTAACCAGGCCCGACCCTGCTTAGCTTCTGAGATCAGACAAGATCGGGCGTGTTCAGGGTGGTGTGGCCGTAGGCAGAGACAGGCCTCTCACTTGCTGCTTTTCTACTTTGCAGTCTGGCTGCCCTGTCCTGTCCAGTGCTCAGCAAGAGGCCCTTTTGTGCTTTCCTTTCTCTTCACTTTTTTGCTGCCTCCCTTAAAGGGTTTGTAGGCAGAACACCCCGCTCAGAGCCGCTGAGCTCACTGATCGGCTGCCGACGTGACGTCAGCGTCACAGCCAATGCTACAGACCTAGAGCAGGGCTGAGACTCTCCGGTGGACCCGGGTAGGGTGAGTACAGGGCGGTTTGTTGCTTTCTAATAGCCTGCAAGCTGGGATGAACTTTTATTGAAAGGAACAACCCCTTTGACTGTCTGCAGCGTGCCACACCTAGGAAGCGCACACTAACACGCAAGCGAGCACGCACATATGCTTGCACGTGGCCACACCTATTTGCCCCTGCAGCCTCAGCGCCACCATGCGTCAGACTCTCCTGTTTGTCTTATTATTATGATTATTTCTGTGTCTTAGCAGGAAAACACCCCCAATTCCTCCCGCTCCTTCCCAGCGCTGAATTGGGGTCCTGGGCAGCCATCTGATTGGGTTAGTTACACAAGCTTCTTTGCAGAAAAAGACGTTACTTCTGCCGGCCGGCCACTAAAAATCATCCCTGGGGCGCCTGCTGAAAATCTGCCCCCTTCACGGTCCGGGATGCAGAAATGTTCCCAAAATAGTGATCCATATGTCATCCGTAGGCAGGGTATGGCAGCTTATTTTGCACATGTCATCCTCCGTATGTAATCCGTATGGCATCCGTACTGCGATATTTTCTCGCAGGCTTGCAAAACCGACATCTAATGGATTTATGTGCTCAAATGTTCGTTAAAACATATATACAGTATCTATATCTATCTATCTATCTATATATATGTCATTGAGACATTATATATATATATATATATATATATATATATATATATGTATATACTGTATTTATATTTAATTCAGCGCTAGATAGCATAAAAGCCGGTAATTCAATTGCCGGCTTTTGCTATCTCCTTCCCAAACCCGACATGATATGAGACATGGTTTACATACAGTAAACCATCTCATATCCCTTTTTTTTTGCATATTCCACACTACTAATGTTAGTAGTGTGTATGTGCAAAATTTGGGCGCTCTAGCTATTAAATTAAAGGGTTAAATCGCTGAAAAAATTGGCGTGGGCTCCCGCGCAATTTTCTCCTCCAGAGTGGTAAAGCCAGTGACTGAGGGCAGATATTGATAGCCTAGAGAGGGTCCATGGTTATTGGCCCAGCCGGCTAAAAACATCTGCCCCCAGCCACCCCAGAAAAGGCATATCTGGAAGATGCGCCTATTCTGGCACTTGGCCACTCTCTTCCAACTCCCGTGTAGCGGTTGGATATGGGGTAATGAAGGGTTAATGTCACCTTGCTATTGTAAGGTGACATTAAGGGATATGAGATGGTTTACTGTATGTAAACCATGTCTCATATCCTGTCGGGTTTGGGAAGGAGATAGCAAAAGCCGCAATTGAATTACCGGCTTTTATGATATCTAGCGCTGTATGAAATATAAATATATATATATATACAGTGGGGCAAAAAAGTATTTAGTCATTCAGCAATAGTGCAAGTTCCACCACTTAAAAAGATGAGAGGCGTCTGTAATTTACATCATAGGTAGACCTCAACTATGGGAGACAAACTGAGAAAAAAAACCCAGAAAATCACATTGTCTGTTTTTTTATCATTTTATTTGCATATTATGGTGGAAAATAAGTATTTGGTCAGAAACAAACAATCAAGATTTCTGGCTCTCACAGACCTGTAACTTCTTCTTTAAAAGTCTCCTCTTTCCTCCACTCATTACCTGTAGTAATGGCACCTGTTTAAACTTGTTATCAGTATAAAAAGACACCTGTGCACACCCTCAAACAGTCTGACTCCAAACTCCACTATGGTGAAGACCAAAGAGCTGTCAAAGGACACCAGAAACAAAATTGTAGCCCTGCACCAGGCTGGGAAGACTGAATCTGCAATAGCCAACCAGCTTGGAGTGAAGAAATCAACAGTGGGAGCAATAATTAGAAAATGGAAGACATTCAAGACCACTGATAATCTCCCTCGATCTGGGGCTCCATGCAAAATCCCACCCCGTGGGGTCAGAATGATCACAAGAACGGTGAGCAAAAATCCCAGAACCACGCGGGGGGACCTAGTGAATGAACTGCAGAGAGCTGGGACCAATGTAACAAGGCCTACCATAAGTAACACACTACGCCACCATGGACTCAGATCCTGCAGTGCCAGACGTGTCCCACTGCTTAAGCCAGTACATGTCCGGGCCCGTCTGAAGTTTGCTAGAGAGCATTTGGATGATCCAGAGGAGTTTTGGGAGAATGTCCTATGGTCTGATGAAACCAAACTGGAACTGTTTGGTAGAAACACAACTTGTCGTGTTTGGAGGAAAAAGAATACTGAGTTGCATCCATCAAACACCATACCTACTGTAAAGCATGGTGGTGGAAACATCATGCTTTGGGGCTGTTTCTCTGCAAAGGGGCCAGGACGACTGATCCGGGTACATGAAAGAATGAATGGGGCCATGTATCGTGAGATTTTGAGTGCAAACCTCCTTCCATCAGCAAGGGCATTGAAGATGAAACGTGGCTGGGTCTTTCAACATGACAATGATCCAAAGCACACCGCCAGGGCAACGAAGGAGTGGCTTCGTAAGAAGCATTTCAAGGTCCTGGAGTGGCCTAGCCAGTCTCCAGATCTCAACCCTATAGAAAACCTTTGGAGGGAGTTGAAAGTCCGTGTTGCCAAGCGAAAAGCCAAAAACATCACTGCTCTAGAGGAGATCTGCATGGAGGAAGGGGCCAACATACCAACAACAGTGTGTGGCAACCTTGTGAAGACTTACAGAAAACGTTTGACCTCTGTCATTGCCAACAAAGGATATATTACAAAGTATTGAGATGAAATTTTGTTTCTGACCAAATACTTATTTTCCACCATAATATGCAAATAAAATGATAAAAAAACAGACAATGTGATTTTCTGGATTTTTTTTTCTCAGTTTGTCTCCCATAGTTGAGGTCTACCTATGATGTAAATTACAGACGCCTCTCATCTTTTTAAGTGGTGGAACTTGCACTATTGCTGAATGACTAAATACTTTTTTGCCCCACTGTATATACCTGTTCTATGTGTAGACATTTATTCTACCTATTCTATTCTGTCAGTGTGATTTTACTGTACACCGCACTGAATTGCCGGCTTTTCTCTATAACACCGGTGCGTATTTCTCGCAAGTCACACGCATGGTCCGTGTGTAATCCGTATTTTTCTCGCCCCCATAGACTTTCATTGGCGATTTTTTTTTGCGCAATACGGTGACAAACGCAGCAAGCTGCAATTTTCTACGGCCGTACAAGACCGTATAATATGGATCAGTAAAATACGGCAGATAGAAGCTGGGCCATAGAGAATCATTGTACCGTATGCAATCCGTATTTTCTGCACCTCTCATACGTCCGTAAAACTCGCTAGTGTGACGCTGGCCTAATAGAGATCCCATTTGAGCAAATTGCCATAGATCTAGTAGGTCCTTTAGTTAAGTCTGCACGAGGGCACCAATATATCCTAGTGGTCATGGACTATGCAACCCGGTACTCTTCAGCTAAGAATATCACCTGGGAGAAAGGTTATGGATGGCTTTGTAGGTCAGTGTTAGTAGTTTAAACTGGATACACTGGGAAATTGGGAGCCAGTGAAGGGATTTGCAAAGAGGGAAAGCAGGAGCGTAGTGAGGAGAGAGATTAATTAGTCAGGCAGCAGAGTTAAGGACGGACTGGAGGGGTGCAAGAGTGTTGGAAGGTAGGCCACAGAGGAGGATGCTGCAATAATCGAGGCGGGAGATGATTAGGGCATGCACAAGCATTTTGGTAGAGTGAGGGTTGAGGAAAGGACGGATTCTGGAAATATTTTTGAGCTGGAGGCGACAGGAGGTGGCGAGAGCTTGGATGTGCGGTTTGAAGGACAGGGCAGAGTCAAAGGTTACTCCGAGGCAGCGGATTACCGGGACAGGGGAAAGTGTGAATTAATTTATTGTGATAGATAGATCAGGTAGGGAGGGTATGCGAGAATGGAGGAAAGATAATTAGTTCAGATTTGTCCACATTGGGTTTGAGGAAGCGAGAGGAGAAGAAGGAGAATATGGCTGATAGACACTCTGGGATTCTGGAGAGCAGAGAGTTGATATCTGGGCCAGAGAGGTAGATCTGAGTGTCATCAGCATATAGATGGTATTGGAAGCCATAGGACTTTATGAGTTGTTCCAGGCCAAGGGTATAGATTTAGAAGAGAAGGGGTCCTAGGACAGAGCCTTGAGGGACACCAACAGAGAGGGGGGAGATGAAGAGGTAGTATGGGAGTAGGAGACGCTAAATGTGAGGTTGGTAAGGTATGAGGAGATCCAGGATAGAGCAAGGTCTTTGACACCAAAGGAAGAGAGGATCTGTAGTAGGAGGAGGTGGTCAACTACTGTGTTGAAGGCAGAGGACAGGTCTAGAAGGAGGAGTATAGTTAGTTTGACTGTAAGTAAGTCGTTCGTAAGTTTGGTCAGGGCAGTCTCAGTGGAATAATGGGGACGGAAGCCAGATTGTAGGTTGTCGAAGAGCGAGTTAGATGCAAGGTGAGAGGAAAGTTCAACGTGGACGTGCTGCTCAAGGAGTTTGGAAGCAAATAATAATAATAATCTTTATTTTTATATAGCGCTAACATATTCCGCAGCGCTTTACAGTTTTGCACACATTATCATCACTGTCCCCGATGGGGCTCACAATCTAAATTCCCTATCAGTATGTCTTTGGAGTGTGGGAGGAAACCGGAGTACCAGGAGGAAACCCACGCAAACACGGAGAGAACATACAAACTCCTTGCAGCAAATGAGAGCAAATATATGGTGCAATAGCTGGACATAACGCTCAGGTCAATGGATGGCTTTTTGATGATAGGTGTGAGTGTGGCATGTTTGAAAGCAGAGGGGAAGGTACCAGAAGTTAGTGATAGATTTAAGAGATGGGTTAAGGATGGGATTAGCATAGTGGTGAAGTTGGGGAGGAGGTGGGATGGGATGGGGTCAAATGCACAAGTGGTGAGGTGTGATTTGGAGAGAAGATGAGCAAGCTGTCCTTCAGGGATTTTGGAGAGGGAAGTTATGGGGTTAGGCCATCGGTCTGACATACAAAGGAGTTGTGGTGGTCGGACAACAAAGAGTTGCCTTGTTTGGTCTATCTTATTTTTGAAGTGTGTGGCAAAGCCCTCGGCAGAGATTAGGGAAGTCAGAGGGGGCAGTGGTGGGCGGAGGAGGGAGTTAAAAGTGTTGAACAACTGTTTGGGGTTGTGGGATAAGGAAGATACAAGGGATGTAAAGGAGGCCTGATTAGCAGAGGTGAGAGCTGATTTGAATGCGAGTATTGCTTGTTTGAGTGCATTGAAATCATCTTGCGAATGCGTTTTCTTCCAACGCCGTTCTGTAATTCTGGATGCTTGCCGAAGCTTTTTAGTGATGTTATTGTGCCAGGGTTGTCTATTGATTCGTCACACTCTGCTATACATGACAGGGGAGACCAAGTTGATAGCTGATGCAAGAGTGGCATTGTAGAAACTAGTGGCCGTGTCTGTGTCATGGAATGAAGCTAAGGAGGACAGTGGCCGAATAGAGTCAGAGAGTGTGTGAGTGTCTAGGTGTGCGAGGTTTCTGCGGGGGTGCGCATGTTGCTGGACCTGGGTGACAGGTGTGGAGGACAGTGATGAGAAAGTGAGTAGATGGTGGTCATATAGAGGGAGAGGGGAGGTTGTGAAGTTAGATAGGGAGCAGAAACGGGTGAAGACCAGGTCTAATGTTTGTCTGTCTGTGTGGGTGGCTGAGGAGGACCACTGAGGAAGTCCAAAAGAGGAAGTAAGGGCCAGGAGTTTGGAGGCTGCTGACTGGTGGCTGTCAATGGGGATGTTAAAGTCACCCATGATGATGGTGGGAATGTCAGCAGAGAGAAAGTGAAGTAGCCAGGTGGAGAATTGGTCAATAAAGGCAGTGGTCGGGCCCAGAGGTTGGTATATGACAGTCATTTGGAGGTTTCGAGGGAGAGTAGATGGGGACAGAGTGGACTTCAAAAGAGGGGAGAATAAGGGAGGGAAGGGGTGGGATTGAGTTAAAGGTGCAGTTAGAAGAAAGGAGAAGACCCACTCCTCCACCATGTCTGTTGCCAGGGCGAGGAGTGTGGGTGAAGTGGTGGCCGCCGTAACATAGCGCAGCAGTGGAGGCTGTGTCAGAGGGTGTCAGCCATGTTTCAGTGAGGCCCAAGAAGGATAGATTACGAGAGGTAAAAAGGTCATGAATCACGTGGAGTTTATTGTAGATGGAATGGGCATTTCAGAGTGATCCAGGGAGAGGGAGCAGGGTGGTGGGCATCAAGGGCACGGGTTTGAGGTGGGCAAGATTTCGGGTTTTTACATTGGGTTGGGAGCGATAGAAGGGGGTAATAATGGGAGGTATGGGATGTGGCATTCCAGCATTGGGAGATATGTCGCCAGCAGTGAGGAGAAGCAGAGAGACAGAGCAGGTGGGAGAAGGAGAGTAGATGGCTTGCTTTGTGTTTTATTAGGAGAGATCTGAGGTTGAGGAGCAGGTCAGCGGAGGAGGTCAGGTGGAGAGGCAAGAGGGAAGGAGAGATTATTACTTGGTTAGAGCGTGCTGGGTTTTGGGGATAGCAAAGGAGAGTGAGGAGTAATGGAGCCAAAACTGTTAGAGCGTATGTCAGCATGATGAGAGTAAGTATGGAGGAAAGAGAAAGAAATTTAGTATATTTAATAACCGTGGTAAGGGATACCTTCTGTTCACTTCTGGCTCATTTCTGCTGTATCCTTTTAGAGACATCCTTATGGAGATAGACCATGGTCAAAACAGACCTGTGACTCTGAATTTATAACAAGCTAAGTGCACATGAAATAGGCCAGGTCTGATCAGGAAGGAGGGGCAGCAGGAAGGCTGATCACATACACAAAAGGGGATTAATTAGAAGTCAGAAGGGAAAATGCAAAAGGAAATAGTCAGGTCCAAATGGAAAGATAAAGCCAACAGTCTGTTAGCATCAAAGAATTAAGGTGAGAAAACATGCAGGAAGAAAAAGAAACAGTAATAGCAGACAGATACAGAATGAGTGGGATCAGGAAAGATGGGTGATGGTGATGGGATTGCAGCCAGTGGACATATCAGGAATAGCAGAGGGATACAGGGTGAGTGGGATCAGGAAAGATGGGTGATGGTGATGGGATTGCAGCCAGTGGACATACCAGGAATAGCAGACGGATACAGGGTGAGTGGGATCAGGAAAGATGGGTGATGGTAATGGGATTGCAGCCAGTGGACATACTAGGAATAGCAGATGGATACAGGGTGAGTGGGATCAGGAGAGGTGGGTGATGGTGACGGGATTAGCATACCTCGATGACATAGTTGTCTTTAGCCCCGACTGGGCTAGTCATCTGTCAAAGGTACTGTCAGTTCTGGATGCTTTAAGAAATGCGGGGTTCACAATACATCCAAAAAATGTGCCATAGGGAAGGAAGAGGCCAAGTACCTAGGCTATGTCATCGGGAGAGGTGAAATTAAGCCGCAAATCAACAAGACTGAGGCAATTCAAAAGTGGCCGCAACTGCTTTCCAAGAAGCAAGTGAAGGTGTTTTGTGGAATTGTGGAGTACTATCGGCGATTCATTATGAGTTTCGCTGCTATAATCACTGCGCCATTGACAGATCTTCTTAAAGGCACCAAGTTGATGATAGTTAAATGGACTGACGACACAGAGATGGGGTTCTGGGAACTGAAGAGAACTCTGGTGCGAACAGAACAGGATGTTTACACAGAGTTCAGCAAAGAGTTTGTGGTCCAGACAGATGCATCAGAAGTTGGCTTGGGAGCCATGCTGTCTCAAGTAATAAAGAAGAACATCCCATCCTGTATTTGAGCCGGAAGCCCTCGTCATGCAAGAAGAACTACGCCACCATCGAGAAGGAGTGTCTAGCCATAAAATGGGCCGTAGATACATTGAGGTATTATCTAGTAGGCCGGAGGTTCAATCTTGTGTTCAATCATGCCCCTCTGAGATGGTTAAGGGAGAAAAAGGGTAAGAACACTGGGGTGACTAGGTGGTTCTTAGGCCTCCAGGATTTCAAGTTCCATATAGAACACAGGCACGGGAAGTCACACGGGAACGCATATGCCCTCTCCTGAATTCCCTGCTTGCTGTCTGAAGGTGCCAAAGCTCCTGACTTTGGGCAGAGGGGGGGAATATGTGACAGGGTCACTGGCACTGTATATGAGGGGAGATATGTTTCATGGAGATTGCTTTCCTCTGTGATCTAGAAATCCATAAGTTTCTTTTCAGCATGCTGTGTGCTGAAGGAGTTAACTGGCCATGTTATAGTTACATAGTTATTAAGGTTGAAGGAAGACTTTAAGTCCATCTAGTTCAACCCATAGTCTAACCTAAGATGCCCTAACATGTTGAGTCTAATGCAAACTGCGGACTTAGGCTAGGTTCACATTGCGTTAACAGCAGCCCGTTCAACACATGCGTTAACGGGCTGCTGTTAACGCAAGTGCCGACATTCCATCGCGCTAGCGCAGATAGAGCTAGCAGATGCTCTATCTGCGCTAGCAGTGACAGACACGGAAATGCTGCAGCCCGCGTCCCAGGGTCCGTCACTCAATGTGGGCGTGCGCTAGCGATGCGTCCGACATAGGAAGTAATGGCGGCGTTACCGGACTGTGTTACACCGCGGTGTAACGTAGTCCGTCTAACGGATGCCTGCAACGCTATGTGAACCCAGCCTAAGCCTCATTTAGATGTCCGTGAATCACAAATGTGTGGTAGCAAGAGTTTTTGATGGATAGAACACATAGCCCTTATAATCTGTGGCGGTATTCACATGTCCATGTTCTTTTTGTTGGCCATGTGTCACAGATTTATCATGCTTTGCTTAAATAGCGCTATCTTATTCCGCAGCGTTTTACATACATTATCATCGCTGTCCCCGATGGGGCTTACAAGCTAAATTCCCTATCAGTATGTCTTTGGAATGTGGGAGGAAACCGGAAAAAACCCACGAAAACTCCAGGTGAACATACAAACTCCTTGCAGAGCTTGTCCTTGGTGGGATTTGAACCCAGGACTCCAGTGCTGCAAGGCTGCAGTGCTAACCACTGAGCCACCATGCTGCCCTCACAGATCAAAATTACCCATGCAAGTCTTTGGGTCTATAAAAATAAGAGACAGCACACAGATGGTATCAGTGTGTAACCTGTGTGCTGGCCTTGATTAACATGGTCATTGATACATGGCTTTGCAATGCATTTTATTTTTCAATGATTGCTCGGCCAGTAGCCATCTCGTCCGACTCTCCAATACATAGGAGCACTCGCTCTGTACAAACCTCCACTGCTGTACATGCTGGATATCTTATAGCCCTTGACATCGTCTGTCAGAAGAGTAGGGGGGCACCGCATAAACATTGGGTGGTCAGCCAAACCCGTCCTTATCAGGGGGTTTGGCAGATGTTAGTCAAATGTGTATGATGGCTTTAGGATACCCATGATTATGTGGTACCCCCAGCAATCAGCTGTTTATAGGGGCAGCTACATCCCGGCAAGCCCTGTCTCCTGTCATTGTTTACACTGCTCTGTACTCCACAGCGCAGCACTTTTAGTAGTGGTTGTGCAGGGTACTGCAGCTTTTCTTCCATTCAATTAACTGGATTTAGCCATCACATAAACAGTAACCCTGCAGAACCGAATTCATGTCAACAGAACATACCGCCATACTAACAAAACACCCATTTTTTTCCACATCAACTAGTTCAGGAATTATCAGGAAAAGGCGGTTTGGCTTTTAAGCTGCACTCTGTGTGACACATTACTTCCAGATACTTGTCGGTGAAGACATGAGGGTTTATCTCTGTGCCCTATTCCTCAAGTGCCATGGGGCATGTAGTACCCACTGCAATGTAGCGACAAACACTATGCCAATACAAGGCACCTATGGGTCCACTACAAGGACAGTTGCTTCCTGCAATACATGTGCAGAAGCATCCTGCAGTAGCATGCCTCCATCATCCACAGACACGTAGTAAGAAGTCCATGGGTTCACTATGCTGGGATCACTCATACACAGGACCCACCCCACAGAGCAGGACTGAGCGCAGACACCCGTACTCACATGCGGTGTGTGCAGCCCGCAGCCTCCTCGTCCACATGCATCAGCGGCACACTATAGCCCGACCCGCAGCGCTGCACGTCCAGCACAGTCTTCAGCCTGGTTACTGGGACAAGTCTCATATCGCCAAGGCCATAAGTTAGTAGGACATCGTTGTGTACATCCTGCACGTTATCTAATCTGAGCGCAAGACCAAAAATGTGCACCGCATGTTATGGGTGGGTTTTCAGGTGAGTAAGTAAAGGGATAGGTGGAACGCCTACTCACCATATCTCCACCTCAAGGGTGTGGCTGGGGAAATAAATGTTCAGGCAGTTTTTGTTTTCCTGTGTTGTGTAGAGGCAAGGAAGTCTCCATACCCAAGCTCCTGTGATAGCTGCCATATGCATTGTCCCAGAAGTACTGGGCAGGACTGTGTATGAACCGTTTATTTTCTTTTGAGCTGGACAGGCTGTTTTTCTGTTACCATTTGGGTTTTTGGTTTATGATACAATAAACCACCCAGAGACTTTAACCTCACATGTGCCTATGTGAATAGTAATAAAACAGTACCATCAATCCTCAATTATTAAATAATTATTAGGGCTTGTTCACACGATCCTTTTTTTGCTGCGGTTTTTTTCAGGTCCTGATTTGGAAAACCCGCAGTGCAAAACTGCACTGCTGATTTTCCTGCTTTTTCTTCTGCGGATTCCTCTGCGGGTTTTCAACAGCACTTTCCTATTGGTGCATGTTGAAAACAGGAGCGGAATCCGCAGAAAGAATAGACATGGTACTTCTTTTTTTCTGCAGGCAAATCCGCGCGGATTTGCCTGCGAAAAAAAGGATAGTGGGCACAGCGGATTTTGTTTTCCATAGGGTAACATTGTACTGTACCCTGCATGGAAAACGGCTGCGGATCCGCAGCCTAAAAACAGCTGCGGATCCGCAGCAAAAAAAGGATCGTGTGAACATAGCCTTAAAGATTGATCTAGGAAGCATTTGAACAAATATGTAGACTCCAAATAAATCATCAGATACCACAATGCATGGAAAGTCAAGAATACTATTTATAAACTTCAGTTTTAGACCGTAATGCTTTCACACTGCGCTTTATCCCACGTTCAGTGGCCCCATTGGGACTTACGTGTGAAGCCCCCGCAAAACCGGATTCGGGCGCATTTAACTTACTAGGCCAATGACTGTCGACACAGTCAAAGTGTGCTCTGTCATGCCTCATTTTTGGGAGTATACACATACTGAAGGATGTGTTCAAGGATATATTCTATCTGAAAAACGAGGGACAGCCATGGTTGTGGTATGTGCTACGTCATATGCGAATTTGTTTCTTGACTTTTGGATGAGACAGATTTTCCATATTGACGGAGCACACGCCGCCAACCCTATACAGGGCTTAAAAAAGGGAGAAGCCAGCACTGCTTAAGGTCAGGACACAATACATAAGGTGCACATGCACATACTAAATTCTATCTGTATTTCAAATATGAGACATTTAGCAAACAATTGATCAATTCTTTGAGCTACCCCGCCACTTCACGGCATTCTCATAATGGGGCACGTATTTTATTTACATTGTGCCATTATGGCCTCCTACATGTATTAAGAGTGAGAGAAAAAAAAGAGGAAAGACCACAATAAATTCCATACCATAACATGCAAGCTGTACCTGGAGCATATCAGAATCACTCCCTTGGTGCCGCGAAAGGCAAGCGCAGGTAAAAGCCGATCAGGTCCTGTGCGGACATTTCAGATCTGGCCTCCACACTGCCAAACCAGCACCAAAGTTAAAGGGTGAAACAGGCTGAGACACAGGGGCACGATTAACTAGAGCATGAGGCAGGGCAGGGCTGCTGTGTGTGTGAACAGCAGCCTATCAATCACAATGAACACAGAAAGAAAGGCGTACCTAACCCAGCATGCGCGGCAACAGTGGTGGTCAGCCACTTACCAATGATAAAACAAAAAAAAGGGAGAAGCCAGCACTGCTTAAGGTCAGGACACAATACATAAGGTGTACATGCACATACTAAATTCTATCTGTATTTCAAATATGAGACATTTAGCAAACAATTGATCAATTCTTAAAATTACGTAGAGTAGGACTGCCCCATTATGAGAATGCCGTGAAGTGGCGGGGTAGCTCAAAGAATTGATCAATTGTTTCCTAAATGTCTCATATTTGAAATACAGATAGAATTTAGTATGTGCATGTGCACCTTATGTATGGTGTCCTGACCTTAAGCAGTGCTGGCTTCTCCCTTTTTTTGTCTATACAGGGCTTGTTTCGTTACATCAACAACATCCTAATGATCTGGCAGGGTACTGTGGCTGAATTAATGCAATTTATTGATTTATTGAATCATAATTCATTTAATCTTAGATTCACTCATAAATAGCATAGATCCGAAATTGATTTTTTGGATATCCTAAACTGTGCTGATGAGGATGGGCTTATACAAACAGATCTGTTTTGTAAAGACACAACAACTAATTCCCTGCTCCATGCCTCGTCGGCACATGTTAATCCTGTCATTAAAGCCATCCCATTCGGTCAATTCCTTAGGACAAGATGAATCTGCTCTACCAAAGATAGATTCGAACAGCAGTCTACCATCCTCAGTGACAGATTTAAAGCTAGAGGTTACAGTGGTAGATGTATTAAAAACAGAGTTTTGAAGACCAAGGCATCCATTAGTGACCATCTGTTGGTGCAAAGGTCAAAAGAGACCACCAATAACTACGATATTTTATACCTACTTCCAACTGCCATTGGAATAAGATCCATAAAATACTGAATAAGCACTGTCCAGTTCTGAAAACAGACAATACTTTGGCCACTTGTCTACCACAGATTCCCAGATACACCTAGGAGGAGTCGGAATCTAAAAGACCATCTTCTCAGCAGTCACTATGTGGTAACCTTGGCTTTTTTACATGTGATAGCTGTTTGGTTTGTGCCAATATGATAAGATCCACATCTTTTTTGTCCTCCGATGGCCTGAAAGAATACTAAATCCGGCACCGTATATCCTGCACTACTACGTGTGTACAGTAGTCTACTATGCCACATGTTCATGTGAAAAAACATATGTGGGTCTAACCTCGCGTGAATTAAAAACACGCATTAGACAACATGTGCATGATATTTGTGCTTTGAAATCAAGGTCACATTTGACCCTATTAAAAACATTACCAAAGCACGTCAAAATATTTCGTGATAGCAATCCTCATGGCCTAAATGAACAAGGTATTGATAGGGTTCAATGTGGCATCAGAGGAGATAATGCCAAACGGATCCTTGCCCAGTGTGAATACCGTTGGATATCGACGCTGGACATGGTATCACCAAAAAGTTTAAATGAGAAACTTAGTTTCACTCTTTTTCTATAATGAATCTACCAGGGTGCAACATTCATTTACTGAGATTCATTAATCCTTGCCTTGTTTACTTTTTAAATATTTTTAATTATTTGTTGTATGTCTTGCTTTCAGCATCCATGCTGTCATTTTGGATTATCCAGTCTTTCTGCTGTTCCCCCTACATACGTGCCATTGCACTTCATCTTCACATTATGTATGTACGTTTTCGTCGACTACTTACATTTCTCTACTACCTCACAAGCACTGTGTACTTTAATGAGACAGGTTTCGCGCTTCCATGCGGGCGCCGCACACCTCAAATGGCTGCATGCAGACACATCCGCATACAACGCCTGTCCCTGCGTACCCAATGTTAAAACTAGGTACGCAGGGAAACGCTGGACGCAGCCGGCAGTAGGCGGAGCTTCACGGATGAAGAAAGGAGGAAGAAAGGAGGAAGTACGCTGCCATCAGCAGCGCAGAGGAACGCAAGTCTGAAACCAGCCTTAAGGTACCTTCACACTAAGCGCCGCTGCAGCGATACAGACAACGATGCCGATCGCTGCAGCGTCGCTGTTTAGTCGTTGTGTGGTCGCTGGAGAGCTGTCACACAGACGGCTCTCCAGCAACCAACGATGCCGAAGTCCCCTGGTAACCAGGGTAAACATCGGGTTACTAAGTGCAGGGCCACGCTTAGTAACCCGATGTTTACCCTGGTTACCATTGTTAAAGTAAAAAAAAAAACACATACTCACATTCCGGTGCCCGGCGTCCGCTTCCCTGCACTCCTCCTGCATCCTGTGTCAGCGCCGAACATCTCCGGCATCTCCCACAGAGCACAGCGGTGACGTCACTGCTCTGCTTTACGGCCGGCACTTACACAGGATGCAGGAGGAGTGCAGGGAAGCAGACGCCGGGCACCGGAATGTGAGTATGTGGTTTTTTTTTTTTACTTTTACAATGGTAACCAGGGTAAACATCGGGTTACTAAGCGCGGCCCTGAGCTTAGTAACCCGATGTTTACCCTGGTTACCAGTGAAGACATCGCTGGATCGGTGTCACACACACCGATTCAGCGATGTCAGCGGGAGATCCAGCGACGAAATAAAGTTCTGGACTTTCAGCAATGAACAGCGATCTCACAGCGGGATCCTGATCGCTGCTGCGTGTCAAACACAACGATATCGCTATCCAGGACGCTGCAACGTCACGGATCGCTATCGTTATCGTTGTAAAGTCGCTTAGTGTGAAGGTACCTTTAGATAAGCGAGGAGAGCAGACTGTCTGCCATTACATTTCACACAGGAGAAATCCTGTTTTAACCTATTGCGAGGGTGTGATCTTTTCCCTATCTATGTCGCTGCCTGGTTGATCAATATAATACAAGGGAAGAAGTACACTCCCCTAAAGACAAATCTCTGGTAACTCCCTGTTTGGCTTATCATAAAATATGAACTACAGTTTATACGCTAATATCTTCGCAACAGACAGGAGAAATTTAAAAACTACTTTTTAATTAGCTCTGCAACCACTATTCCATAATGCGGCCACTTTAACATGCTCAAACTGGTGAAAGGTGCACTTTAGATTTAAAGAATTTTCTTCCTGAAAAAAAACATGAATGTATAAGATTTATGAGAACAAAACCAGGCAACATATTTGATACAGGAGGGGTGAGAGCACTAAGTGGTGCAGCACAACCCCCTACCAAGAGAGAAAACCAGCTCCATAAAAGGCATTAGGAGAAGGAGAACAATAGGAGACAATAGGTATTTTAGCAAATAGAAAATACTTTATTAAATAGTATATAATTTACACGCTTAGTAGCAGAAATATACATAGAAGCATACGAAAGGTGAATACAGTGCTCAAGGAGGTTAAAAGAGAGTGGAATACAACCCACCGGTGTGCGCTGTGAACGGAGACTACTACATGAATTGACCATATGTATGGTCCGCTGCTATGAAATGCAAATTTACCTATGATGACAATAAGACGCCATGTGGCATAAAGATAAAGAGGTACAAATTGCAGCGCTTACCAGTAGAGAGCTCCGAAGCAGGGCACACCGGATGGTGTCCACAAAAACGCCCCGACGCGCGTTTCGCCCGCAAGAAGATGGCTTTATCAAGGGGAGATATCTTTATGCCACATGGCGTCTTATTGTCATCATAGGTAAATTTGCATTTCATAGCAGCGGACCATACATATGGTCAATTCATGTAGTAGTCTCCGTTCACAGCGCACACTGGTGGGTTGTATTCCACTCTCTTTTAACCTCCTTGAGCACTGTATTCACCTTTCGTATGCTTCTATGTATATTTCTGCTACTAAGCGTGTAAATTATATACTATTTAATAAAGTATTTTCTATTTGCTAAAATACCTATTGTCTCCTATTGTTCTCCTTCTCCTAATGTATAAGATTTAACAGTTTTGAAATATCTGGGTACTTTAAATTGAAAGAAAATGGTATGTGCTTTGGATAATTTGACAAACAAGGTACTGATGTTACATGACATTGCTATCTGAGAACAGTGGACTAACATATTGATGCTTTGGTAGTTTTATGATTCCATCTACTGGACATATTGAAAATTGCAACTGTTAAATATATAAACATATACTGTAAATGAGACAAGAAGAAAAGAAATGGAGCACTCACCCGGTCTTCTAAGTGGACATATAAATCAGATTTGCACACTCTGCAGCCTGTGAAGTCATTCTGAGCGACCCACAACTAAGACTTTATTCAGGCATCCATGTCTATTTTGCATCTGAATTAAATCAACCGTTTACATCCATTCTGTGTGTGGTTTTATCATCAGTGTGTAATTTTTCTTGTGCTAAAAACCTCTCAAAAAACAGGGTTCAGGTTTCACAAGCTTTGCTTTGCCACCGAATGTTTGTTTAATTGACCCATTCAGTGCAAAAGGGTAGACAGTGTTACTTAATATCTTCCTTATTTATATGAACTATTGATCCTCAAGAAAACAGGTATGGCAATGGCCAGCACATAATTGATAAACAGTGATGTCTGAATAAGGCCTAATTGTGGACATATCTAATGACAACCATGTTCTTGTGATGCAGAGAACTGACGGCCGTTATTTGACAGCACCCGTATTCTCTTCTCCACTTTATTGACCATAGGTGGCAGTGCACTTATATAAGATCGATGTGCGTGCCCTGTGGTGACTCCTTACATATAGCCCTCTGGTCACAAAGAAGATGCACAGCGTGCAGCATGTGAAGGATGAGGTGGGTGCTAATAGGGAATGGCTGTGGTTGACACTGACCATACACTATTGTTTCTGTGCCCTGCCTCATGCAGGTCTTCGAGGAGGGGGTGATGTACGACTGCGATTCTTTCTTTGAATCTCTATACCATGATTTATTCACTTCAGATGCTGCTCCCTTTGGGAGAATGGGTCGCTCTTTTTAACACTACTATGAGAAAGACACAACTTATGGAGGTGGCCATGTATGTGTGCTGCTCCCCCCATTATAGCTGCAAAAGACTTGGCATTTCTACAATTCCTACAAGCCTCATGGCCAAGTGGATCTCTAAGATCGATCTCCGTGGGACATATAATTTGCTGCGGGTTAAAGAAGGTGATGAATGGAAGACAGCCTTTAATACCCCGGAAGGACATTTTGAGTGTCTAGTTATGCCTTTCGGCCTTACCAATGCTCCGACGTTCTTTCAAAATTTCATTAACGGCATCCTGAGGCTATTGATCAGTAGGAGTGTGATTGTTTATTTGGATGATATTTTGATCTATTCGCCCGATCTGGAGTCGCATTGGCAGAGAGTCCATGAAGTTCTGCAGATTCTGAGAGAAAACACACACCTTGCTAAACTGGAGAAATGTGAGTTTGCGGTACAGAAAATTAGTTTTTTTGGGTACTTTGTTTCCAGTGATGGTTTTGAGATTGACCCGGTGAAGGTTCAGGCGGTATTGGAGTGGCCTAGACCTGAATGCTTGAAGTCGATTCAGAGATTTTTGGGGTTTGCTAATTATTATAGAAAATTCATAAAGAATTTTTCTGTTATCGCAAAACCCCTTACTGATCTTACTAAGAAGGGTTCCAGTACTGTCCAATGGTCCCCTGAGGCTGTTAAGGCTTTTGAGCATCTCAACGAGAGGTTTAGCTCTACTCCTTTTTTTGGTCCAGACAGATGAGACTAAGCCCTTTCTGGTAGAGGTGGACACCTCATCAGTAGGAGTGGGGGCTGTTCTGTCCCAGGAGCGAGAGGATGGGGTGCATCCCTGTGCTTTCTTTTCTAAGAAATTTTCAGAGGCGGAGCTCAACTACGATGTTGGGAGCCGAGAATTGCTGGCTATTAAGCTTGCGTTTGAGCATTGACGACATTTTTTGGAGGGCGCTAGACACCCTATACAAGTCTTTACTGATCATAAGAACCTGATCTGTCTGGATGCTGCTAAACGTTTGAATGGGCATTGTTTTTTTGCCCGGTTCCATTTCTCTGACATATATACCTGTGACTAAAAATGTGAAAGCTGATGCTTTGTCTCGAAGTTTCTCCCCAGCGGTTAATACTGAAAAGGAATCTATTCTGCAGAGAGGGGTGGTGGTGGCAGCATTAGGTTCTGAGTTGGAAAATAGCATTCTTAAAGCCCAGGATGCGGCACAAACTAACACTCCATATGGGAAATTATTTGTGCCTAAAGCCCCGAGGAGAGCTTTGTTTACGGAATGTCATGAGTCTTGTTTGGCGGGTCATCCAAGGATTGCCGAAACAAGAAAGTCGATCAGTCGGAGTTTCTGGTGGCTAAGAGAAATTGTCAAGTGGGTGCGTCAGTGTACCGTGTGCGCTAGGTCTAAAGCTTCTCATGCTCCGGCGGCAGGGTTGCTTTGCCCGTTAGAGGTTCCTAGTTCTCCATGGACGCATCTTGCAATGGATTTTATCACCGACCTGCCGGTCTCTGAGGGTTTTTCTGTTATCAAGATAGCACAAGATTTGGCCAAAAGTTGTGAGCCCATCCACCAAACGTCAAGGTAATCTCAGATCGGATGGGTAACTGAGCTGACTGCCTAGTGTGAACACTTACCTATGGCTAATAAAATGGTAAAGCCTGCTTATATAGGAAGCTCAGAACCAACTGTGTCTGGATGTAGTTAAAATCACAGCATGGTGAAGGGCGGGGCGTTCAAGTCAGAAAAAATACATAGCAAATATAGGAAAACTGACTGAACAGCAATCTAATCTGAACTGGTGCATAACCAAAAAAGTCATATAGCAAATAGATCAATGGCTGCACTCAAAATTTACTTGTGCTAAGGCAAGGAAATGTGCAATACATGAAATGTGTTCACACTAGGCAGTCAGCTCAGTTACCCATCCGATCTGAGATTACCTTGACGTTTGGTGGATGGGCTCACAACTTTTGGCCAAATCTTGTGCTAAAAATCTCGTGTTTTTTCATATATTTCACAAGCCATTATGCTATTCACATTTCATGTATTGCACATTTCCTTGCCTTAGCACAAGTAAATTTTGAGTGCAGCCATTGATCTACTTGCTATATGACTTTTTTGGTTATGCACCAGTTCAGATTAGATTGCTGTTCAGTCAGTTTTCCTATATTTGCTATGTATTTTTTCTGACTTGAATGCCCCGCCCTTCACCATGCTGTGATTTTAACTACATCCAGACACAGTTGGTTCTGAGCTTCCTATATAAGCAGGCTTTACCATTTTATTAGCCATAGGTAAGTGTTCACACTAGGCAGTCAGCTCAGTTACCCATCCGATCTGAGATTACCTTGACGTTTGGTGGATGGGCTCACAACTTTTGGCCAAATCTTGTGCTAAAAATCTCATGTGTTTTTTCATATATTTCACAAGCCATTATGCTATTCACATTTCATGTATTGCACATTTCCTTGCCTTAGCACAAGTAAATTTTGAGTGCAGCCATTGATCTATTTGCTATATGACTTTTTTGGTTATGCACCAGTTCAGATTAGATTGCTGTTCAGTCAGTTTTCCTATATTTGCTGGATTAAGTGACTGCTCCGTGCTCCCAAGGACGCAGAGACTGTTAATGAGTCGCCCGCCTGGGCCGTGGGGTATCTGAACTGACTTATATAAGGTTTAATAATTGATTTCATTAGCCATTCTCTCCTTCACACTCCCCTATGGGCGGTGGAGCCGCATATTCATCACTGTAATGAGCGGCACCACGTGACCGTTCATACAGGACAAGCTGCGGCGCTGAGAGGAAGCATCGAGAGAGCTGGGTGAGTATTTTAATGCCAGCAGGCGGGCGCACAGGGGGTGGGAGGTGGCAGGTGACAAGGATCTTTATTTTACACACAAAAATAATAAAAAAAACATTGATTTTTCATTCCTTCTCTCCAGCGAACGCTGCTGGGGAGAAGAAATGAATGGCGGCTTCAGCACCACACACTGGGAGGACAGCGCTTACTGTAGCGCTGTCTCCTGCACGGTCCGTGTGGTTCTCAGTCGGTACACGGACAGCATCCGTGTGCGGTACGTGTTTACACGGACCCATTGACTTTAATGGGTCCGTGTGATCCGTGCGCTCCCACTAACACTGACATGTCTCCGTGTTTTTCAAACGGACACACGGTCCGTGAAAACACGCTGACATGTGCAGAGACACATTGATTTTAATGTGTCTACGTGAGTCAGTGTCTCCAGTACGTGAGAAAACTGTCACCACACGTACCGTAGCCACTGACGTGTGAAACAGGCCTTAAAGTGAGAATAGTAACGAAACAACTCAAAATGTACAGTCCATGTAATGTCCACTCCATTGAATCAAAAGCCTTTGCAGTATCTAAAGAGGCTATCGCCAAAGACTTCTTATACTTGTGTCCTATCTGCGTCAGAACCTGCACCCTTCTAATATTAGAGGAGGTGGATCTTCCTGGCATATCCATGACTAAGGGTGCTCAGTCACCAGAGACGCATTTATATCGCATTTTACCCTCCGTTATTGCTGATGTTTTTATCCTCCACCGAGCACATTTTCCAAGTGAATAAAGAAAAGTTTTTTCACTATCTCGTTGAGCTGGATTTTTTTTTTTTTTTTTACTGTTTGGATAGGCATACACCGTGGGCAATATTGGAGGATTCATACAGACCACCCCACGGTTTGTTATTTGCGCATAGCTTAGCAATACAGGTTTGGCAAGAAAGTAAACGTATTATGAAGTTCACTGATCAACTTGGGGAAATTCAGATATGGGATAATCCCGAGTTTCCACACCTTCAAAATGTCCAAGATTCAGGTTTCTGGAAACAAAATGGAACAACAACACTTAATCAGATTTTTTAAAACGAAACTATTATCGTTCGAACAAATTCATGTCCGGTTCGGAATTCCCCATAGAGACTTTTATAGATATTTGCAGCTGAGACACGCTATAATGTATCAGTTCCTGTTCCCTAGAATGAGAATATCTTAATACCCACTGATAAGAGTGTAATCAACTCAAGGACCCACAGGTGTGATATCCTCTCTTTATACCTTTTTGTTAAGGTCTAAAATTGCATCCACTCAGCTTGCTGTAGAAAGTAAGTGGCGACACTTAATACCCTCTATCACTGATGATCAGTGGAACAATGCCCTAGAGGCACATACGATGGTGTCACCAGCTGCAAATAACAAATTAATACAATTGTATATTCTTCACCAATCCTATCTGACCCCAAGTAGATTACATAAATTTGGTAGAGGGGCAACTGATGAATGTCATAGGTGTGGGGAATCGGGAACGGATTTCTGGCACCTTATTTGGAACTGTAGAATTATACGAAGATATTGGGGTGATGTCATAGCTACATTGGAGCACATAATTGGGATACCGATCGAATGTAGTCCGTAGTTGTGCATTCTGGGTGCTGTGGATTAGAAGATGTGGGTCCACCATGATAGAATATTTCTTCAGGAAGTTCTATTAATGGCTAGGAAAGCGGTAGCGTTGAGGTGGATGGGGGGGAAAGAGGGATTTTTGGTACTTACCGTAAAATCTCTTTCTTGGAGCCTTCATTGGGGGACACAGGACAACCATGGATGTATGCTGCTGCTGCTAGGAGGCTGACACTATGCAAAAAGGCGTAGCTCCTCCCCGGCAGTATACACCCACCGACAGGCACCAAGCACCTCAGTTAGTGCAAAAAGCAGTAGGAGAAGCGACAGAACTCATAACAGTAAAAGTACCAACTCAACTAGGGTCTCCAGGCCCCAAACACGGTACCAGAACAAACCAGTAGGGAGGGTGCTGTGTCCCCCAATGAAGGCTCCAAGAAAGAGAATTTACGGTAAGTACCAAAAATCCCTCTTTCTTTATCGCTTCATTGGGGGACACATGACAACCATGGGACGTCCAAAAGCAGTCCCAGAAAAGGGTGGGTAGAAAGGAAAAGAGAAAAAGGTCTCAGGTCGGCCGGTGTGCGACCGCCGCCTGCAGTACCTTCCTACCAAGACCTGCATCGGACGAGGCTTGGGTATGAACCCGATAGAACCTCGTAAACGTGTGCAAAGACGACCAGGTTGCGGCCTTGCAAACTTGTAAGGCGGAGGCCTGGTGGCGAACAGCCCAAGAAGTTCCGACAGCTCTGGTGGAGTGAGCTCGCACCCCCGGGGGAGGACGTGCCTCATGAACACGGTACGATTCTGAAATTGCCAAGCGAATCCAGCGCGAAATGGTGGATTTAGACGCTTGAAAGCCCTTCCGACGACCTTCAGAAACAACAAGGAGAGAATCAGATTGACGGAAGGGAGCGGTTCTAGAAAGATAGACCCGAATGGCCCTGACCACGCAAAGCTTGTAAAGAGACTTCTCCAAAGGATGAGCCGGAGAAGGGCAAAATGATGGAAGGACAATGTCTTCGTTGATGTGGAAAGCCGAGACCACCTTTGGAAGGAATTCAGGAACCGGTCGAAGAACGACCTTATCTTGATGAAGAATCAGGAAAGGGGAACGACATGACAGGGCTGCCAACTCGGAGACCCTCCTGATGGATGTAATGGCAATGAGGAAGGCGACCTTCCAAGAGAGAAGGGAAAAGGGTAGAGGTAGAAGAGGTAGAGAGAAGGGAAGAGGCTCAAAGGGAGCAGCCTGAAGAGCGCCAAGGACCAGGTTAAGGTCCCAAGATTCCAAGGGAGGACGGAAAGGAGGGGTGATATGCACAACTCCCTGTAGAAAAGTCCGAACCTGGTGAATGGAGGAAAGGTCACTCTGGAAGAGAATCGACAGAGCGGACACTTGTCCCTTGAGTGTGCTGAGGGATAAGCCCGAATCGAGACCAGACTGGAGGAAACCGAGAAGATCCGGAAGAAAAAAGGACATTGGAAAAACTTCATTGGTTTCGCACCAGCGAAAGAACGCTTTCCAGTACCTATGGTAGATACGGGAAGAAGCCGGTTTTCTGGCTCTGATCATGGTCTGTATGACCTGGGAAGAGAGACCAGAGTTTTTCAAGACTGCGGCCTCAACGGCCATGCCATTAAACTCAGCGACTGAGAACTCTGGTGGTAGAGAGGTCCCTGCGAGAGGAGATCTGGCCGATCCGGGAGTCTCCAAGGAGTGTCCGCGAGCATGTTTATGAGCTCGGCGTACCACGGCCGCCTTGGCCAGTCCGGCGCTATCAGTATGACTGGAATCCCTTCCAACTTGATCTTCTTTACCACCCTTGGAATCAAGGGGAGGGGTGGGAACAGGTAGGGAAACTGAAACTGGGACCATGGAATTACCAGGGCGTCGTGGCCGACGGCAAGAGGATCCCGGGACCTGGCGACAAACTCCGGGACCTTGTGGTTCATCCGGGACGCCATAAGATCGACGTCTGGCATACCCCAGCGGAGGCAAATTTGATTGAAGACTGCGGGGTGGAGACCACTCACCCGCTGCTAGGCCCTGGCGACTGAGAAAGTCGGCTGCCCAGTTTTCGACCCCGGGGATATGAACGGCTGATATGGCCGGAACGTGGCATTCCACCCACCGAAGAATCTTTGCCACTTCTGCCATTACTTGGCCGCTGCGAGTCCCGCCCTGGTGGTTTAAGTACGCCACGGCCGTGGCGTTGTCCGGCTGGATGCGGATGGGAAGATTCGACAGAAGAGACTGCCAGTGGATTAACGCAAGGAAGATTGCCCTGATCTCCAGAAGGTTGATGGGAAGGAGAGCTTCCTGGGTGGTCCAACGGCCCTGAGCCGTGTATTGTCGGAAGACTGCTCCCCACCCGAGAAGGCTGGCATCGGTGGTGATGACCTGCCACTGAAAGGGAAGAAATGATCTTCCTCTCAGGAGAGAGGAGGACAGCGTCCACCAGGTTAGGGACTGACGGACCTGGAGAGGAAGGTGGACGGGACGGTCCAGGGAGTCCAAGGACCTGTTCCAGGTGGATAGGAGGAATAGTTGGAGGGGGCGGGTATGGAACGGGGCGGGTGTGGAACTGGGCGAAAGGAACAGCCTCCATGGAGGCCACCATCTTTCCCAGGACTCCCATGCAGAAACAAAGTGACTGAGGGGCTGGGCGTTTGAGAAGGTGGACCGCCTTGAGGAGTACTGAGAAGTTGTCCTCTGGGAGGAAGACCCGAGCTAAGTTCGTGTCGAACACAATGCCCAGGAAGGACAGTCGTTGGGATGGAATCAGAGAGGACTTGGTCCGGTTGATAATCCAGCCGAGACGGGTCAGGGTGTCCAGGGAGACCTGGAGACTGTGGGCACAGTCTAGACGAGAGGACCCCTTGATCAACAGATCGTCCAGGTAGGGGACATGATTTTGGTGAAGACCCTGGGGGCAGACGCTAAACCGAAGGGGAGAGCCGTGAACTGGTAGTGATTGTCCCCGACAGCAAACCGTAGGAATCTCTGATGCCGTACGCAGATGGGGACATGAAGGTACGCATCTTGGATGTCGACCGAGCAGAGGAACTCCCCGGGTTCCATGGCGGCGATCACTGACCGCAGGGATTCCATTCTGAAGTGGCGAGGTCGGACGTGGCGGTTGAGAAGCTTCAAATCCAGGATAGGGCGAAGAGACCCGTCCTTCTTTGGGACTACAAAAAGGTTCGAGTAGAACCCGCAAAAACGGTCTTCGGAAGGAACAGGAATTACGACTCCGGCGGCGACCAGAGACGTTACGGCTTGAAGCAAGCCGGGTAAATGGGATGGTTGCTTTGGAGGGCGAGAGAGAAAGAAGCGATTTTCCGGGAGGGTAGAAAATTCGATCTTGTACCCGGAGGTGACAATCTCTCTGACCCAGGAGTCGCTGATCACTGACAGCCAGGTGTCTTTGAAGAGAAGCCTGCCTCCCACCCTGGAAAGACTCCCAAGTGGGGGCGACCCGTCACTTGGAACGGTATCTGTTGGAACGAGGTCCAGAAGACCTGGGAGGTGGAGCCCTGGATCTCCACATGGGAGCAGGCTTGTAAGAGGGTCTTCTACGTTCACCCGTGGTAGCGGGTCGCTCTTGTTGCGAAGAGGAATCTGAGGCTGCAAACGGACGAAAGGGGCGAGGAGCCTTTGGGTTAAAGAAGCGTTTTGGCTTGGACTGGGGGAGAGAGGTACTCTTGCCCCCAGTCGCGTCTGAGATAATTTGATCCAGACGAGCGCCAAAAAGCCTGGAACCTTGAAACGCCAAGTTGATGAGAGACTTTTTGGAAGTAGCATCTGCATTCCATGCTTTGAGCCAAAGAATGCGGCGCATAGCGACAATGTTGCTGCTTGCCCTGGCTGAACAGGCTGCTGCATCTAAGGAGGCAGTGAGAAGGTATTTCCCTGCGTGGTTAATCTGGTCGGCGAGGTCAGTCAGCTCGGTAGGGGAGGCCGAAGCCAAAATGCCTCGGCGGAGAATCTTGGCCCAGGCAGATATGGCCTTAGCCACCCATGTGGAAGCAAAGCTGGGGCAGAGGGAAGCACCCGTTGCCTGAAAAGCTGATTTGGCCAGCGCCTCAATTTGTCTGTCCGAAGCGTCCTTAAGTGACGCGCCGTCCGGTAAGGAGAGAACAGTCTTGGAGGAAAGACGGGAGATCGATGGATCGACCTTGGGAGATTCAGCCCACTTGGAGAGATCGGCGCTAAAGGGATAGAGCACATCCAGATGTTTTCTACCCGAAAAACGTTTTCCAGGATGTTCCCAGTGTTTAGACAGGGTAGACTCAAACTCCTCATGGGTAGGAAAGGAGCGAGAGGGACGCTTCACCCGCTTAAAGGAGACAGAGGAATCCTGGGGGGAAACCTCATCTTGTTTTAGTTTGAGGGTTAGCGATATAGCCGAAATAAGACTATCTACGACAGCCTGCATGCTAGAAGCCTGATCTGAATCGGAGTCAGAACCGGACTGGGAATCCACATCAGACCCAATGTCCTCCTCCGAAGAGTGGAATTGGGAGGAGAGCAGCTTGAGCGCTGCGGAGGGACCTGGAGAACCTGGAGAGACGAAGAGCCAGACAGAGTCCTCTTTCTAGAGCGGCTGGCTGATTTGTCTCCCTGTGGTTCAGGGTCAGGTGCGGCCGACTCGCCATGGAAGACGGTCAGAGCGCTGGTGGCTGAAGGAGGCTGTGGAAGACGTTCAAGCGCCTGGACCAGGGACTGAGATACCTTAGTCAAATCAGAGACCGACTGCGAGATAGCAACGGCCCACTCAGGGGGAGCTCCCCCATCCCGAGAGTCAGAAGCTTCCTGTAGGGCAGACATGGCAGGAGGACTGCAGGACTGGCAGAGAGGCGACAATTGGCCTACTGACCACTTTGTCTTACAACGAGCACAGGCGTAGTGAGTTATGGTAGGTTTGGTAAGGCAGGCTCCAGAAGAGTTGGACATAAGGATATTCTGCAGCACTATCCTACAGAAAAGGCTAAAGGGCCTACAGTGGTATGGATAATACCAGGGAGGGGCCAATATAGCATCGCAATCCTACCGCACCGCAGAGATGTCCGTGTCCCCCAACACACAATGTCTCCTGTGCACGGAGCTGCTGAAGCAGGAAGTGCCAGCAGAGAAGGGGCGGTGCTGTACTGAGAGGAATAAGCCAAGGCTCCTGATAGGGCCGCACCGAAAGGGAGTGCCCGGGATGTAAAAACCCCTCTGAGTGGAGGAGGAAAAGAGCGCCGAAAAAGGAGGGGGCGTGGCCTATCGGAGGGGGCGTGGTTGGCCGCAGCGGTGAAAGTGAAAGTAAAAAACGGCCGTGACTGTGTGAAAGCACTGTACATTTAGACAGGAAAATACTGCTGCAGGGGAGCGGCTGCTGAAGCGCTGGTACCTGCATGTTCCGGTTCCATAGGTAGAGGGAGAGAGGATCGACCAGGGGCCCGATGAGAGAGGGGTCGCTGGAAACAGAATCCTTCGTCCAGAAGACGGCCTCGACCCCAAAACAAGGGGGAGGGTCACCGCTGGTGACCACCGTCTTCCTCAGCCCTCTCCGAGGAGAGGGGTGAGGGGGACTGTTTGGCAAGGACCGCCACCATAAAGACCCTGGAGCACCTGGGAGGGTGACAGGGGATAATGTCCTGCCGGCAGTCTGAGAGCTGCGATGCGGACAACACCACACTGCTCGCTCAGCCACCCTCCTGGGGAGGCAGGGTGAAAGATTGCACCCTGAATCCCTGAATGCTGTATCTGAAAAAGAAAAGCCAAAATGTTAATAAAAACAACAAAACCTGTTAAGGAATCAAGATTAGCAGTGGATCTGAAGATCCAGGTCCGCCTCCTACAGACACTAAGCACAAACTGAGGTGCTTGGTGCCTGTCGGTGGGTGTATACTGCCAGGGAGGAGCTACGCCTTTTTCCTTTTTGGCATAGTGTCAGCCTCCTAGCAGCAGCAGCAGCATACACCCATGTTGTCCTGTGTCCCCCAATGAAGCGATAAAGAAATCTCCTTCGATTAATCAGTGGAAGAAACTAGTGAATGATATAGAAACAGAGGATGTCCCCAGAAGTTCCATAAAGGCCCCGTCTCACTAAGCGATTTACCAACGATCACGACCAGCGATACGACCTGGCCGTGATCGTTGGTAAGTCGCTGTGTGGTCGCTGGGGAGCTGTCACACAGACAGCTCTCTCCAGCGACCAACGATCAGGGGAACGACTTCGGCATCGTTGAAACTGTCTTCAACGATGCCGAAGTCCCCCTGCAGCACCCGGGTAACCAGGGTAAACATCGGGTTACTAAGCGCAGGGCCGCGCTTAGTAACCCGATGTTTACCCTGGTTACCAAAAAAAACAAACACTACATACTCGCCTTCTGATGTCCGTCCGGTCCCTTGCCGTCTACTTCCTGCTCTGACTGAGATCCGGCCGTACAGTGAGAGCAGAGCGCAGCGGTGACGTCACTGCTGTGCTCTCACTTCTCACTGTACGGCCGGCAGTCAGTGAGAGCAGGAAGCAGACGGCAAGGGACCTGACGGACACCAGAAGGCGAGTATGTACTGTTTTTTTTTTTTTACATTTACGCTGGTAACCAGGGTAAACATCGGGTTACTAAGCGCGGCCCTGCACTTAGTAACCCGATGTTTACCCTGGTTACCAGTGAAGACATCGCTGGATCGGTGTCACACACACCGATTCAGCGATGTCAGCGGGGCCTCAACGACCGAAAAAAGGTCCAGGCCATTCTGACACGACCAGCGATCTCGCAGCAGGGGCCTGATCGCTGGTACGTGTCACACATAGCGAGATCGCTATGGAGGTCGCTGTTGCGTCACAAAACTTGTGACTCAGCAGCGATCTCGCTAGCGATCTCGCTATGTGAGACGGGGCCTTAAGATTTGAGAAAGTTGGTGTGACTCACCCTAAATGCTCTTGGCTCCAAATGCTATGGTCTCCTCGATCTTGCGATACAGTCCCTGATGTATATCCCTTCTAGACCATGAAAGTGATGATTTGTATAGGCTTAATATGTGTCTATTATAATCTGACCTGGTACGAGTTTAAAACTCTTAAAAAGAATCTGTTGATTCGGAGGTGTAATGCTTGGTAGAGTACATTGTGCTGAATGCTATGTTTCATTTGTTTTGTTTGTTTACTTTATTGTTGAAAGTGTGATGTCATATCTATGTCAATGTGAACGGTGATTATACAGATTATTTTTACTTTATACTACATTGTCATATGTTTGTTATCTTATTCTGTGGAATCTTTCAATACAAAGTTTAAAAAAAACAAACAAAAAACTTAGTAGCAAAACCACAGAAGAGCACTAAAAATCCTCCAAAAATTCAAAAATACAGCTGAAAAAGGGGCAGCACCGCTTACCTGCTCAGGTCTCTGAACAACTGTACTACAGGATGCAGCCAACCCATATAGCAAAGATGTTGAAAAACACAGGTGCAAAATACAAAATAAACAACCACTCACAACCTACCAGTTCATGGAGGGGGTGACTGCTTGGTATACATTTGCACAATAGAGGCCTGTATAGGGCGCTGTTCACATGTAGGTAATGCATAGTGTCTGGTTCTCAGCCTATTAGTCACGCCCATACTATTCGATTAGGCGGGCTGGCCAGCACTCTCTCAATGCATCCCATGTGAACACCCCTGTATACAAGACCTAAAATGCTGGGCTTGGCTGCACCCTGAAAAATAAAGTGCACAAAATACATAGAAATATGTGAGGTATTGGTTGATACTTTGGCCAAGATATGCAAGCTTGCAACCCAGCGCCAAGGGTCCTCATGCTTGCGAGTCCTAACACTAGACTTAGCAGCAAAGCCACAGAAGAGGACTAAAAATCCTCCAAAAATTCAAAAATATAGCTGAAAAAGGGGCAGCACCACTTACCTGCCCAGGTCTCTGAACAAATGCATTACAGGATGCAGCCAACCCATATAGCAAAGATGTTGCAAAACACAGGTGCAAAATACTAAATAGACAACCACTCGCAACCTACCAGTTCATGGAGGGGATGACTGCTTAGTATACATTTGTATCCTCTTCTGTGGCTTTGCTACCAAGTTTAGTGTTAGGACTCACAAGCGTAAAGACCCTTGGCGTTTGTTTGCGAGCTTGCATATCTTGGCCAAAATATTGACCAATATCTCACATATTTGTATGTATTTTGTGCACTTTATTTTTTTTTATTACACCACGTGTCAACAATCTCCCGTATTAAGATGGAAGTCTTTTCTTACAAAGAAAAATATCAAGCCCATTTATGGTTTACCAAAATCTACATTACATCTGCCAAAAGCATGTGGGAAAACATGACCAAAGTTGAACTTTTTGGCCATACTTCCAAAGTTTGACGAAGAGGATACGTAACTTACAGCATGACAACGACCCCAAGCATACCTTCAAATCAACAATAGAATAGCGTCACTAGAACATCAAAGTTTTGGAATGGTCCAGTCAGAAGCCAGACCTGAGTCAAATTGAAAATCTGTCCGTTGCCCTGATGAGCGCTGTTCACAAGAGATTCCCTCGCAATAGGACACATCTTGACGTTAAGTATGCAAGTGATTTACTGCCATCTGTCGTACAGTTCCATCATAGAGATGGCAAGGGCATAAAAGTTGTAGGAAAGCGGTCTTGATGAATCCGGGCCTTTGTCTATTACATTATTTGCCCATAGTAACCCTGCATAAGCCATCATTTGAGCAGAACAAAATTTCTTTAATCACAGGACATCACTTTAAGGTTTTAACTTTAAGGTTTGAGAAAGAAGATGTATTCTGGAGCAGGACCTGGAAATCCTTCAAGCATGCCGCATTATGATATATGTGATGCAGTGACCCCTGTAACAGGTAGGGGGCGCTGCATGGTCTCCTTGGTATGTGCACGGAGTTGTATTGAGGCCGTGAGAATAGACCTGCAGTGATGTCAGGATCACGTGACCAGCCATGTGATCCATTACTGTGGGTGTGGTTACAGGTACATAACGTGACCAGGGTGTGGGTCACATGGTTCCTGTGTGGTTCCAGTGAGTGGACCTGAGTGGTGAGGCTACAGGGGGTTCCTGAGCGCTGTGTGTGGGCTGTGTATGCCCCTGTGCTGGAAGACCTGGTAGGAGGCTTCCTGGAGAGCACATGCTGGCGTGAGAGGTCCTGGGAGGTGTACCAGGACCCCTGAGCAACACACAGTGGAACTTGGGGAAGCTACAGTCCTTCGGTGGCTCTGGACTGACTGATGTGTGCCGGCCAGGCAAGTTGGTGAACCCCGTAAGGCAGTTTCCCCAGGAGAGAGGACTGACAAGGAGTCAGCAGACGGAGCAGGAACTCCCATAAGGTACCTCCACAAGCTGTTGGTGCTTGTAACCTGGACTGTGTGGTAACCCACGGCAACTGGTCAGTGAGGACCATCATGTTTAGTGTCCGTGAGTCCAACCCGTAGTTAAAGTGTTTGAAGATGTAAGTTAATGTCACCAGTTGGTGCCTATTGTGTTTCGTGAGACATACATGATGAACTGAGCATAACCCGGTTTATGAGGCTTAATAAACCGTATGGACTGCTTTGTTTTAAAAACCCGTGCCCGTGTGCTTGAATATCGCAGCCAAGCGAGTGTCCCCCAATACACTCAGTAAGAAAAGTCTTACATTGTCTTACATTTGGTGGAGAATGCGGGCAACGGTCCGGCACGCACACGTGGTGTTAATTGCTGTGGCTCGGCGGGGCCACGAAGATTGCGTCTGGCTGTAACTCGGCGGGGTTACGAAGCTGACAAGCGTCTGGCTGTAACTCGGCGGGGTTACGAAGCTGACAAGCGTCTGGCTGTAACTCGGCGGGGTTACGAAGGGGACAAGCGGCGTCCTGTGGATTGGCGGGTCCACGAAGCCGGCGGTAGAGCCTGGTGGAGCGTAGCTGCAGTGGCAGCAAGAGGTTCCCCAGCAGGCGGAGCAGCAGTGGCTTATGGTTGGCAGCCGGAGGTGCCGGTTGTGTGTGACTGCAGCGGGAGCTGTGGCGGTACCAGCAGGAGCTGGTGAAGTGACATATAGAAAAAAAAAAAAAATTTCTTTTTGTGCAGACTCTTAAAGGGCCAGTACAAGCCCAGAGACATTGGGGTGTACTGTGCGAACTAGGGCCTGAGTGCCGTGGAGAAGTCCACGGGGTGTATCCCAGGGTGGGGAGTATCCCTAATAGTGAGCGGTGACCCCAAATGGAGATGGTTGTCCAAATGGGGGCGGAGTCCCAAAAAGGGGCGGTAACCCGAATAGGGGTAATGGCCCAAAAAGGGGTGGAATCCCGAAGGGGGGCTGAATCCCGAACCGGGGTGGTGTCAAAAAGCGGAGCACTTGTCCAAAAAGGGGGCGGAGCAAAAAAAGGGGCGGCAATCAGTGAGGTGTCACGACTGTGTCCTTTTTGGCTGGATGGAAAGTGTGTGCGGGGATTGATAGACCCGGGGAGAGAAGCGTCTGTGCTGAGAACCCTTCCAGGAAATTCTGTCACCTAGCGACACTGAATATCTCCAGGTAGCCACTATCTACATTGTCGCAGCGGAAGTTTCTACATACCATGAGGTGGCTGTAGACCCGATCTTGCCGTATCCTATGGTAATAGGACAAGATTTGGTAGCACTGTGGGAAAAGGCTGAAGTGTTTGTGGACATAATGTGGATGTCAGTTAGTAATATTGAGAAGGCGCCCCCTAGAGTTGACAGTCCTAAGGTAGGCCTGAACAAGGGAAAAGGTGCGACTGTCCAACTAACTGACCTGACGTCACCTGAAGTGTGCCACAATACGACTGGTAATGGTCTGCTGGATAAAACAAGTGGAGCTGACACCCAGACAGAGAGTGACTCGTGGCGTCATCATACTGTGGGGTGTGACACAGATTCTGGGGGTGACTGTGACAAGTCATGGCCAGTAACAAGCGCATGTGCCATGGTGACAGGTGGAGGACGGGGTCCAGGACCTGTGGTAACGGGTGGAGGACGGGGTCCAGGACCTGTGGTGACAGGTGGAGGACGGGGTCCAGGACCTGTGGTGACGGGTGGAGGACGGGGTCCAGGACCTGTGGTGACAGGTGGAGGACGGGGTCCAGGACCTGTGGTACCGGGTGGAGGACGGGGTCCAGGACCTGTGGTGACAGGTGGAGGACAGGGTCCAGGACCTGTGGTACCGGGTGGAGGACGGGGTCCAGGACCTGTGATGACGGATGGTGGTGACTCCCATTCAGACGGTGATACCAGTGGAAAAGAGTGTAATAAGGTTGACTCAGGCAATTCTTCCTCCCGTCGCCGGAGACGTAAAAGAGCCAAAGGGGCTGAGCCGGTTGTTCCATGTGAGGAATTGACGGAAGATGCTGAGGACCTGGAGTGTATGAAGTACTCTGAAGTCCCAGGGAAAAGGGACGAACCTAATGATGTCACCGCTGAGACCCAAGAGAGGGCCGACCCTGACAGTGCAGAGTCTGAGGGTGCAGAAGTGGAGGAGGCCACCAAGGAGGTGGTGCCTGAAGTAAATACCTCCTCAAGTAATGGATGTTCCACCAGTCCAAAGGATGGGAGGAGCGAGATAGAACTGGTTAAAGAGACGGTGAATGACCATCTCGAACAAGAAAGGGTCCTGAGACAAGCGGCTGAGCGCAGAGTGGATGAGCTGGAGAAGGAAGTCTCTGAGCTCAGAGGTCACCTGTTCAGATGGCAAAATGTGTATCAGACCCTAAAGGAAGACATTGACGTGCTCAGAGAAGCACTGAAAGGCCCTCTACAAGGAAAAGAGGTGGTGGTCGCAGACTTCTCGTGTCAGTACCAGAGTGGTAACGAGGTGAAGCTGCTAATGCCCATCTTGACCCGGGGTCTGGAAGAGGGTAAAGCTGAAGAGGAGTTGGCACTAAAAGCAGAACAAGATGGTCACCCGGTTGTGACAGGTGTCTTGATGGAAAGGTCCATGGCAAGGCAGGAGCCATCTGTTCTTGAAGGAAGTGAGACTCCGCTCTTCAAGTGCGTGATAGATGTACCCGTAGAGGCGCAAGATGCATGTACCCGTGAGGGTGTGTATGAGGCCTTTAAAAAGGCAGTAGAAGCATGTAGTGTGCACTGGGCACTGGAGACGAAACAGTTGGTGATACTGTCTTCTAAGGAAGTCACAGTGAAGAGGGTGGCTGTCCTGAGGGACATGCACCTACAGTGCCTCCGCACGAAACAGATGATCCTCTGTTGAGGAATAATGAGGCCACTCGATGTTTGGAGCAAGCCAAGAAAGCTCAAAGTCGTCTGGGCTTGGTAGAGGACACAGTCCAAGTGCCCAGAGCTCTAGTAGCGAAGCTCATTGGCCGATTTGGGAAAGTGATGCAGGAGATGGTGGATGTGTCCGGTGTGAAGAGACTGAGGATTCCGGCTGAAGACGAGGCCCTGGTGGGTGAAGATGGGATGGTGTCATTCCTGGTCGTCGGGTCCAAGGAGAGTCTAGGAAATATCCGGATGCTCCTGAGGTATCGCGTGGCATAACTGAGAGAAGTAGAGCAGCTAAGACTGTACAGACGGCAGGTCAACAAACAGCTGCAGAACATGAGGTGGCGGCCGCCTTCTTCCCAAGGAAAAGGGAACAGAAGGGACCCTCCAAATAATGAAATAGCAGGTTACCGGAGACTTTCAGCAAGGCAAGAACGTCGAGAATCTGCAAGTAGTAGTTCTACTCCCAGTATGAGACTGAGAGACCTGGACAGTAGTTCCTGTCGTATACTAAGTGGGTCCGACTCAGACCAGACAGTCGGTTTGACCGTCAGTAGGACTCATGACCACGCCAACCGTGGGTGCCGGCCGTGGAGAGGAAAGTCGGGTGACGGGGCGTACAGGAAAAATGTGGTGACCAAAGGTCTGTTGACACAAATAGATGGTGGTTTGAGAGTTAAAACTCAAAATATACACATTGACCGCTGGGGGCGGGAAGACCTTACCAAAGGTATGATTGTATGTGATGCCCAAAACCGACTGAGACGGTTCCCTCGACTGATAGGGCAAGGTAACGTGCGTGACATGTCTCGTGACCCCACGTGTATGACAGGTGTTCAACCCCACAAGTTTGAACAGAGGGGGGGGGGATATGTGATGCAGTGACCCCTGTGACAGGTAGGGGGCGCTGCATGGTCTCCCCGGTATGTGCACGGAGTTGTATTGAGGCCGTGAGAATAGACCTGCAGTGACCAGCCATGTGATCCATTACTGTGGGTGTGGTTACAGGTACATAACGTGACCAGGGTGTGGGTCACATGGTCCCTGGGTTCCTGTGTGGTTCCAGTGAGTGGACCTGAGTGGTGAGGTTACAGGGGGTTCCTGAGCGCTGTGTGTGGGCTGTGTATGCCCCTGTGCTGGAAGACCTGGTAGGAGGCTTCCTGGAGAGCACATGCTGGCGTGAGAGGTCCTGGGAGGTGTACCAGGACCCCTGAGCAACACACAGTGGAACTTGGGGAAGCTACAGTCCTTCGGTGGCTCTGGACTGACTGATGTGTGCCGGCCAGGCAAGTTGGTGAACCCCATAAGGCAGTTTCCCCAGGAGAGAGGACTGACAAGGAGTCAGCAGACGGAGCAGGAGCTCCCATAAGGTACCTCCACAAGCTGTTGGTGCTTGTAACCTGGACTGTGTGGTAACCCACGGCAACTGGTCAGTGAGGACCAGCATGTTTAGTGTCCGTGAGTCCAACCCGTAGTTAAAGTGTTTGAAGATGTAAGTTAATGTCACCAGTTGGTGCCTATTGTGTTTCGTGAGACATACATGATGAACTGAGCATAACCCAGGTAATGAGGCTTAATAAACCGTATGGACTGCTTTGTTTTAAAAACCCGTGCCCGTGTGCTTGAATATCGCAGCCAAGCGAGTGTCCCCCAATACACTCAGTAAGAAAAGTCTTACATTGTCTTACATATATAAAACGAGTGACAAAAGGGTTTATGAGCATGATTTCTCTAGTAGGACATTCTGCCATAGGACTCATAAACCATACATTTGGTTGGTTTTGTCCATTGTGTCCTGAACTTTTAGATGCCAAGCAGTCAATAAAAAAACCCAAAAGAAACCCCACGTGAAGCAATGTATCTCACGAATTTATTAATTACAAATCATTTCTAAGCAATCATTTTTCGAAGTGCAAACAAGGCACCCAACTGATCAAAAGGTGCTAAAATATAATGAACATCTATTCCATATTCAGAAAAGTAAAAGTATACATATTAAATATTTTTGCATTTTTTTTTTCAAACAAACACAAACCATGAATTATTGTCAAACTGTGTGCTTAGCAGAAAATTAGATGAAATTACAGCCATACAGAAGCTGTATATATTTATATATACACATCTACATAACCTACCGCGTGCATCGCTGCATACACAATAGGTCAACAGTTACATAGGTATAAAAGGTTTAAATATCAGTTAAACATATACAGCTTTATTTTCTTCTACCTAGTAGCAAAAAAAACGCAGGTATAAAAATGCTTTATTGTACTTAAAGCAAAATCTGCTTTAGTCTGTGACCACAATTTGAGAGAAGGAGTAATATGCATTAAGTTTTCTGTTCTTTGCCTTTTGTGGAAAACATTGCATTGTATGGTTGTCTTCTCCGTGGCCGCTGACAAGGAGACATCTGCTCTTTTATGTAACCTTTAGGAAAAAAACAGAGCATAATAATTATCCAGAACCTTGGCTAAAACTACCACTGGACTTTGTATATGGTGCTAAAATGTCCTTGCAAGATGCTAAACTGATTATCACTAACCATAATTCCAGTTTAGAAGAAAAAATTTTAAAAGAATTTCAAGTTAACCTTGATTCATAAAAAATGCCTTCATTCTCCATCCCTGCAGACATAACTCAATTAATTCAATTTTGCATTTGTGCAGATAATGTACGCACTACAGACAACCACATTGTTGAGAGAAGGGTTATCCTGTCTTATGAAAATAAAGATGAATCATTATATGACTGAAAGTAGCGCAGCTATTCTTGTTGTGTTGTTTAAAATATTGAATGATTTCAAGAACTCTGCTAGCTGTCAGTATATGAGAAGTTTATTCCTTGGAAAACCCATTTAACATTCTAATATCTTACAAAGTAAATCAATAGATTTGGAATAACAATAAGTTATTCGGATGTGTTAAAAAATGTTCCTGTTCTGAGATAATCTTATCAATGTGGCTGTGCTATTTACTATTTACTATGTCCAACCATGCATACCACAGCTCCTGGCCATGGGAGAAAGCATGTCACTTATAAATGAGTACAGAGAAGAAACAGCAGGGGCTCACAGCTGCTACTTTCTGAGATGACACAATTACCTGCCTGTTTTATCACAGGAGCCAGTGTTTTCATTGTGTCTCCAGTCCTCTGAGCTCATCATAATTCAAGTCAGTGACGTAGGAGTTCCAGTGGCTGCTGAATTTATATGTCACTGACTTGATTTATGCATTTATGTATTATGTATGCGTAACTATGTATTTTGACAGTATAAACGATAATACTTGAAGAAAAAAAATCTCTAACCTCTATCTTTGCAGGTCTGGGTAGAAGGAAACCCTACTTCCCAGAAGTTCTCTGGGGTGCTGGGTGGGATGTAACGAAATCTGTGCCTAGAGCAAGTTGCCAATTTCTTAGCTCTCTCTTCTTCTGGGAGGTCTGCATAGTACTGATAAAAGGGTACAGGTAGAAGATAATATTAACAGTTATACACCTACTTAAATATTTTGAGAATCCAGATCGGCATTAGCAATAACCACATGGCTGCTAAAGTTTCATTTTAATTATAAAAAATATTTTTTATGAAAAAAGTGATATTTTATAATAAAAGTATAAATAATTCATCACAGACCTACCACCATAAAATGCTGTCCAATCTGCAGGCATGATGTTAAAAAGCAGGGGGATCGGAGTAGATTGATTATATTGTTTTGTTCATTATAACCCATGTTTTAATCATTTAATCATTTGCTGTTTCTGCGATTTTCGGTCCAGCGAGTGGTCCCATCAGTGACTGACAGCTGTCTCTATATGCACACTTATATAAAGAAAGCTGTCAGTCACTAATAGGACCCCTCACTAGATAGGACTACCTATAGGATCAAAGAACTGCATTTTCGTTGTGACAAGTTCCCTTTAAATACTAGTAATCCTTGTATATTTTTTGCAAAATATCAGTAAGAAATATGCTTGATCATTAGGCAGAAGCAGTCTGTGAAGTTACCAATTCACATTCTTTACAAGTGTGCCCCAGTAATTTCCTCCTCTCTTCCTTGTTTCGTACAACCTCGATATGAGGAAAATCCACTGTGGAATTTTTCCTATTGATGAAAAAAAAAAAAAAAAAAGAACACACATTAAGAGACTAGACAACATAATACACAGGACCTATACTTTTTTGGATATTCTTGTTGTTAGTATTTTTACCTTCATTATTAAAACAATGCTTCAACTGTTCCCGCCAATGGACTTACATGTAGGATCTGATCTGCGCCTTCTTATACTGTGTAACTAGACAGTTTGGCTGTGACTTGAGATCATGGTTGTCTACTGATAGAGATCGGAAGAAGCTCTGATCTCTGCCATTTTACTTGTGAAATACTACAGCCTACAGACTGACATTCAACAGAAGGATCAAAAGGCCTTCATAGCATCCATTGAGATCTCCTTCAAGATTGAACAGACACAAGCTGCACAGCTGGCAAGACATGCTATACTATATCAAGACTAATGTAATAGCAAAGTAAATTTAGACTTACAGTATAAAATGTATGATACTCAGAGACTGTTCATAGAATACAACCTCTAAACACATTTTAGCATGTTTACGCACAATATAAATACACAATAGAAATAAAGAAACCTACACATAATAGGAATACTGACTGCAATGAAATGATGATTGTGGTGATGAGACCTCATGAATACTGCTGTATTATGGGGCCCCTGAGTAGTATCGAACAGTAATGTTGTTCACTTTGATCTCAATGTGGCTATATTGAACCTTCCATACCTCAGATTAACCCCTTAGTGACAGAGCCAATTTGGTACTTAATGACCGAGCCAATTTTTACAATTCTGACCACTGTCACTTTATGAGGTTATAACTCTGGAACGCTTCAACGGATCCTGCTGATTCTGGGATTGTTTTTTCGTGACATATTGTACTTCATGTTAGTGGTAACATTTCTTCGATATTACTTGCGATTATTTATGGAAAAAACGGAAATATGGCGAAAATTTTTAAAATTTTGCAATTTTCAAACTTTGTATTTTTATGCCCTTAAATCAGAGAGATATATCACAAAAAATAGTTAATATATAACATTTCCCACATGTCTACTTTACATCAGCACAATTTTGGAAACAATTTTTTTTTGTTAGGGAGTTATAAGGGTTAAAAGTTGACCAGCAATTTCTCATTTTTTACAACACCATTTTTTTTAGGGACCACATTACATTTGAAGTCCTTTTGAGGGGTCTATGTGATAGAAAATAACCAAGTGTGACACCATTCTAAAAACTGCACCCCTCAAGGTGCTCAAAACCACATTCAAGAAGTTTATTAACCCTTTACGTGCTTCACAGAAACTGAAACAATGTGGAAGGAAAAAATGAACATTTAACTTTTTTTTTGCAAACATTTTACTTCAGAACCATTTTTTTTATTTTCACAAGTGTAAAAACAGAAATTTAACCATAAATTTTGTTGTGCAATGTCTCCTGAATACGCCGATACCCCATATGTGGGGGTAAACCACTGTTTAGGCGCACCACAGAGCTTGGAAGAGAAGGAGCGACGTTTGACTTTTTCAATGCAGAATTGGCTGGAATTGAGATCGGATGCCATGTCGCGTTTGGAGAGCCCCTGATGTGCCTAAACAGTGGAAACCCCCCACAAGTGACACCATTTTGGAAACTAGACCCCTTAAGAAATTTATAACGTAGAGCCGTGAAAATAAAAAATCCTTTTTTTTTTCCTCAAAAATGATTTTTTAGCCTGCAATTTTTTATTTTCTCAAGGGTAACAGGAGACATTGGACCCCAAAATCTGTTGACCAGTTTGTCCTGAGTACGCTGATACCCCATATGTGGGGGGGGGGGGGCACTGTTTGGGCACCCATCAGGGCTCAGAAGGACAGGAGCGCAGCTTGGAATGCAGACTTTGATGGGATGGTCTGCGGGCGTCATGTTGCATTTGCAGAGCTCCTGATGTATCTAAACAGTAGAAACCCCCCACAAGTGACCCCATTTTGGAAACTAGACCCCCCAAAGAGCTTATCTAGATGTGTGGTGAGCACTATGAACCCCCAACTGCTTCACAGAGGTTTATAATGTAGAGCCATGAAAATAAAAAAATCATATTTTTTCCACAAAAATGATCTTTTCACCCCCAAATTTTTACTTTCAGAAGGGTAACAGGAGAAATTGGACCCCAAAATTTATTGTGCAATTTATGCTGAGTAGGCTGATACCCTATATGTGGGGGTAAACCACTGTTTGGGCGCATGGCAGAGCTCGGAAGGGAAGGAGCGCCGTTTTGGAATGCAGACTTTATAGCATTGTTTGTTGCGTTTACAGAGCCCCTGATGTACCTAAACAGTAGAAACCCCCACAAGTGACCCCATTTTGGTAACTAGACCCCCCAAGGAACTTATCTAGATGTGTGGTGAGAACTTTGAATGCCCAAGTGCTTCACAGAAGTTTATAATGCAGAGTTGTGAAAATAAAAAAAAAAATTTTTTTCCACAAAAAAGATTTTTTAGCCCCTAAGTTTTTATTTTCACAAGGGTAACAGGAGAAATTGGACCCCAAAAGTTGTTGTCCAATTTATCCCGAGTACGCTGATGCCCCATATGTGGGGGTATACCACTGTTTGGGCGCACGGCAAAGCTCAGAAGGGAGGGAGCACCATTTGACTTTTTGAGCGCTAAATTGGCTGTGGCGTTTAGAGACCCCATGATGTACCTAAACAGTGGAAACCCCCCAATTCTAACTCCAACCCTAACCCCAACACACCCCTAACCCTAATCCCAACCCGATCCATAATCCTAATCACAACCCTAACGATAATCACAACCCTAACCCCAAAACAACCATAACCCTAATCAGAACCCAAAATCCAACACACCCCTAATCCTAATCTCAACCCTAACCTCAACCCTAATCCCAGTACACC
This sequence comes from Ranitomeya variabilis, assembly GCF_051348905.1. Lineage (NCBI taxonomy): Eukaryota > Metazoa > Chordata > Amphibia > Anura > Dendrobatidae > Ranitomeya > Ranitomeya variabilis. Next base: position 426,432,511 of record NC_135237.1, on the reverse strand, counting down.
CCTAACCCTAATCCCAACCCTAACCTTAACCCCAATCTCAAACCTAACCCTAATCCCAAACGTAACCCTAATGCCAACCCTAATCCCAACTCTAACCCTAACTTTAGCCGCAACCCTAGTCCTAACTTTAGCCCCAACCCTAATCCTAGCCCTAACTTTAGCCCCAACCCTAACCCTAACTTTAGCCCCAACCCCAACCCTAAATTTAGCCCCAACCCTAACCCTAAATTTAGCCCCAACCCTAACCCTAAATTTAGCCCCAACCCTAACCCTAAATTTAGCCCCAACCCTAACCCTAAATTTAGTCCTAACCCTAAATTTAGCCAACTCCTCTAGCTGCCAGCCGGCAGATCATGGCGGGCGCACTGCGCATGCGCCCGCCATTTTCTTACTGAAGGAAGAAGCCGGCGGCCAGGAGGGGACACAGGAGCACCCAGGGACACCGGTAAGTATAACAGGGTCCCCGAATCCCCCTATTTCTCTGTCCTCTGATGTGCGATCACATCAGAGGACAGAGAATTAAACATCGCTTTTCTTTTTTTGCGGTCGCCGGTAAACAGTTAATTACCGGTGATCGCAAAACAGGGGTCGGTAAAAACCGACCCCGATCATGTTCTTTGGGGTCTCGGCTACCCCCAGCAGCCGAGACCCCAAAGATCTTCCGGGTGCCGGCTGGCGCACTGCGCATGCGCCCGCCATTTTTTGGCCAGAAGATGGCGGCGCCCATCGGGAGCCACGAGGAGCACCGGGGGAGACAGGTGAGTATCGGGGGGCTATCGGGGACCCCATTTCTCTGTCCTCTGATGTGCGATCACATCGGAGGACAGAGAAATTAAATGGGAAATTGCGTTTTTTTTGCGATTAAACGGTTAATTACCGGCGATCGCAACCCGGGGGTCGGTAAAAAAAACCCGAATCATGTTCTCTGGGGTCTCGGCTACCCCCTGATAAACGAGACCCCGGAGAAAATCCGACTCTGGGGGGCGCTATTCACTTTTTCCACAGCGCCGTTAATTAACGGCGCTGTGGTTTAAGTACCCTTAACTGCCGCCGTTAAAAGGCGTATCGGCGGTCGTTAAGGGGTTAATACTTTATTCTGTGCCGTATTTGGCACTGTACAGGACAGCACATGACAGGGTGAGTAGGGTTGTTTTCATGAGAAGCCATATTGCCTTCATTACTCTGTTCTCATTTTTTTTTCCATAGCTCAAGATCAAGAATACGTTTTTGACTAGGTGAAGATTTGGGCCCCTTTCACACTTGTGTATTTTGCATAGACATTTGTAAGCAAAAATAAGGAGTGAGTGAAATACACAGAAGACATGCAAAATGTTCCAATGTACAGTACTTTCTCAGTGTAGGCTCCACTCCTGGTTTTGACTTATAAATTGCGATGCAAAATAGTGACCAGAATCCGTGTGAGTGGCCTCAGAGTGCAGTTTACTTCTACTCCAGGTGGATATCACATAGTTAAAAAGAAAACATATGCTGAGCTTCCCGTACTTAGTCCTAAGGACATCAGGTGATTGTCTGCATGCGTTTGATTTTTTTTGAATAGGTGACAACTAGAGATGGATGGACATCTGGATTTTCGGGTTCGGCCGAACAGTTATAAAAAGTTTGGAACCAAAACACTACCTGGACCTGAACCCGGATGCCATTCACTTGAATGAGGGACCTGAACATCCAGTGTTTGCCACACCGTTGTGTGCATGACAGCGCGGCAAACACCGCTTCTGATCGGCGGTGAAATCATCAGCTGTGAATGGAGGTATGAAGTTTACCTCCGGTCATTGGTGTTGGCTGATGGGACTACTGCTCCCATCAGCCGATGCCTGCTGCCGCTAATAACAATGAGAGCAGGAGAGGCTGATGGGAGTATTCATCAGCCGTTGCCTGCGTTGTAAATAAATAATAAAAAAACAAAAAAACAGGCATGGGTCCCCCTATATTTTTGATAACCAGCCAGGCAAAACTCACAGCTGTGGGTTGCAATCCACAGCTATCAGCTTCAGCAAGGCTGAAGAGCGTCATATTACAGTGCAGATTTTATTTTTATGGTTTGTCGGTGCCAAGACCCACTGGGAGAGCCCCTAAGGTGCCAGACCAGCAAAGCTCCTCATAAGTGACACCAATTTACAAATTATACCTCTCAATGAATTCATCTAGCGGTGCAGTGATTATATTGACACCACGGGTGTGTTACAGAATTTTATACCATTCTGCAGTGAAGAAAAAACAATTACATTTTTACCACCAAAAATGTTGGTTTAGCGTCAGATTTTATACTTTCATACTGGGAAATGGGTAAAAATGGCACCAAAATGTGTCCCACAGTTTCTGCTGAACGTGGAAATACCCCATATGTGGCTGTACAGTACTACTTAGCCACATGGCTAATAAATTATAACTGAGATCATACAGACAGTGCCTGTTACAAGCTGTCTATGGATTGGGCAGCATGTATTAGCTGTCAGATTCCCTTTAATTACCTTGATCAATCCGAGATATATCATCCTTGGACATATATAAATCACGACTCAAATCGCACCTGATCAGTGCAGCTTGTAGAGACAATTAGCACCCTCGCCCGCTGCATCGGACAGGACACAAACTGATTATTTTACTGTTCAAATGCGCTTATAGTCCTTTATAACAGAAGCACATTATAAACGTTTGTTTTTGTAAATGTAGGCAGTTTATGTGGTGAAATATTGGTGACAGGTTTACTTTAACCCCTTCATGGCTAGGCAAGTTTCTGTTTTTTTCCTTTCTCTTTTCAAGTTTTTGTTTTTTCCTACCTCTCTTTCCAAGACAACTTTTTTTTTATTTTTTTGTCGATATGGCCAAATGATGGCTTGCTTTCTTTTAGTAACAAATAACAGTTTTTAAAAACACAATTATTTTACCATGAAATGTACTGGAAAATGGAAGAAAATAGTTTTTTTGTGGCGGTATGACATTTTTACTGGTACCATTTTGGTACATGCGTTTTGATTGCTTTTCATATGCGGTGACCAAAAAATCTGCAATGCTAGAGTTTTGATTTTTTTTTCTCTTTTTGGTTTTAACTGTACGAGTTAATTTTCTATTTTGATAGATTGGTCTTTTACGAATGTGGCGAAACATGTTTATTTCCTTATTTTTAAGCATAGGAAAGAAAGAAGGATAATTTTAATTTTTATCTCCATGTTTTTCAGCCCCCTTTGAGGCACTCAAATCTGTGATCATCTGATTGCTTGTGCAATATACTACATTACCACAGAATTGAAGTATATAGTAAAAATGACTGTCTCCTAGATGTAGTACCAATGCGTCAGTCATGGAAGCCCCCAACTGCCATAACAATCCATAAACACCCTGTAGTTGCGACATAAGGGATTTGTGTTTAGGGGGAGAACGTGGGGATAAGGCGGCTTCCACCACATGCTAAATGCCCTTGTCAGAGACTGCCAGCTATTTAAAGGGTTAACAGAAGTGATGAAAGCTTAACCCGCTATTGCTGCCATTACAGGCAAATGTCGACAGTTCCTGACTCCAATGCACAGGCATCAAATGTAGGATGTACCAGTAATTACAATGGCTTATGTCCATATCCATAGACTTACCTTTCAGCACCCTGTACATAGGGCTCCACATATGCCTTCTGCTTCTGATAAGCTTCTCCTGTGCCTTGGTTCCCTAAACAAAACAGCATTATTAACAAAACATGAAATCCATGCCCAGTACCAATGCATCACAGGGCGAAATTGGGGTAAACAATCAACATTGGAGCATGGAACTATGAAAAAAAAAAATAGCATAGCCCAATTAACCATTTTGTTTTACATGATGTGGATAATTGGGTGTGTGGGAGTTGTTTCACTAGGAAAGTTATGACATCTACAGTGGCATGTAAAAGTTTGGGCACTCCTGGTCAAAATTCTTGTTATTGTGAACAAGCAAGCAAGCTGAAGATGAAATGATTTCTACCGTGTTTCCCCGATAGTAAGACAGCGTCTTACTTTCTTTTACCACTCAAAAGTCCCACTATGTCTTACTTTCGGGGGGGGGTGTCTTACATTGGGAAAAAAACCTGTGTGGTCGCTGGAGAGCTGTCACACAGACAGCTCTCCAGCGACCAACTATGCGAAGTCCCCTGGTAACCAGGGTAAACATCGGGTTACTAAGCGCAGGGCCGCGCTTAGTAACCCGATGTTTACCCTGGTTACCAGTGTAAATGTTAAAAAAAAAAAAAAAGAAAAAAAAAAGTGAGGTGTCATATCTTGTTTTTTCCAGAGGTGATTTTGGAGTTTTTGGGCTGTCGGGACAGAATACAGTGGCTCTTCCTTTGCCTTTTGGTGTTTTTAATCCTTCAGAAAGATACTGTTGACTTCCATCTCCAAGTTCTAATCGTCGCTTCGCCGGAGGGCGCCCCAGTGCAGGCTGCAGTAGGCCGGCTCTGGCGGCGGGTCCATGCGGGGTGGAGTAGATGAAGCTGGCCGCTGCTTGCTGCTCCGGAGCGCACAGTCCGTGCGGGGGATGGTGCACCGGGCCGGGGGAGGACAGGACGTGCAGGTATCCGCCGCCTCCTGCGCCAACCACAGCGCCGCCCCCGGCCACGAACCCCCCGGAGAAGCTGGAGCATTTGTCGGGGAGCAGCAGCTGGTCGTGCCCGAGGTGGCTTCCCTTTCTCATGGTACGGAGCCGCCGCCTTCTCCGCTCTCCTCGTGAGGCGGATTGTACGGCTGTGTGTGCTCGGGGCCCCAGCTCCGACCTTCGCGCGTAAACCGCATCCCTTCATTCATTGTCAGCTTCCTGGAGCCATTTTTCAGCCGCGGCGGTGGCAGGGAGGTCGGAGCTGGGGCCCGAGCACACACAGCCGTACAATCCGCCTCCATCTGCCTCCCCCGGTGCTCGATAGCCCTCCGACGAGCTCACCTCAGCACCTGCTCTAACTGCAGCCCCGGCTATTTGTAGGGTGCAGGCCGGGCAGTGCGGATTACTGGGGTCACAAGAAGGAGAGCCGACATTAGCCGACCCCGCTAAAACCCCCACTACGTCTTACTATCGGGGGTGTCTTACTATCGGGGAAACACGGTATAGAGCCTCTAAAAGGACTAAAGTTAAAGATGACGGATTTCCTTTGTATTTTTGGCAAAATTAAATTATATATATATATATATATATATTTTTTTTTTTTTTTTCCCCCCCCCACAGGTAGAGGGAAGAATGGATTCAATGAAATTTCAACCAATTATTGAAGTAAAAATACCATCTGTAAAAAATCTGACGTTGAAAATAGGATGGCTTAAAAAATGGATAATGATCCTAAACACACATCAAAATCCACAATAGACTACCCCAAATTAGCGGGTTGAAGGTTTTACAATGGCCCTCACAGTTCCCTGATCTGAACATCATTGAAAATTTGTGGCTAGACCTCAAAATAGCAGTGCAGGCAAGACAGCCCAGGAATCTCACAGAACTGGGAGAATTTTCCAAGGAAGAAAGATTGAAAATCACTTAAACAAGAATTGAAAGACTCTTGGCTGGCTAGAAAAAGCACTTACAAGCTGTGATAATTGCAAAAGGGGTGATACTAGGTACTAACCATGCAGGGTGCACATACTTTTGCCCATTTTCCTTTTTGTAATTTTTAAAATGTAAAAGAATAAAATATATATACTCTATATTTTTTGCCTAAAATACAAAGGAAATGTGTTATCTTTAACCTTGGGACTTTTAGATATCATTTCATCTTCAACTTGTTTAACTGTTCTCAATTACAGTAATTTTCATTTAATTTTCATGACAACATACATCCTGCCACACTATAGAAATTATTCAGGGATGGTGTGAAGAACCTAAAGAATTCAGGGTGTTCACTTGACCTCTAAATTTTCCAGATCTCAGTCCGATGGTGCATCCGTGGGGTATGCTTCTGGAGCGCCCCCAGTAGGGATATGGGGTACTCGGAGCCGGGCCCTTCGGTTCTCGGTGGGGATGTCACGGTGACTTACCCGGTCCATGGCCCTAGGGGCGTCCGTTGATAAATGGGGGAAGGTCTTTAAAGGGATAATGTTTGTGACGCCACCTGTGGTATTCGGTCAGGATGACCGACGCTGCTTAGGGGTCCGCTGGGGTGATGTAATGGCAGCTAGATGGTATACCTTCCCACAGGTGAAGTGTATCCCCAGGGCTTCCCAGAGTGTAGATGGTGAATGGTGTGAGGCGCAGTGAAGAACGAGGACACAAGGTAGCAGAGTCTTTACCTTTACTGAAGGCTTCAGCATCCACAGTCCAGGGTACGGACCACAGGGCAGACAGAGTCTGGCCGGTCTGAAGGCAAATCCAGAGTCCCCTTATCCAGGTGTAAATCAGTAGCCTTCCTCTAGCGCCTGGGTGTTGTAGTACCTCCCTGCTGAGCTTCTCGGTAAGGTCCTCACAACTGCTGATGTTGGTGTTCTAGATGTTATTTCTCTTTCTCTCTGTCCCCCAGATGGAGTGGATAGGACAAACCTGTATGACTGATGGCCTGAGGCTTTTTACAGGGACTCTATCACGCCCCAGCCCCCACAAGTTGCCACCGTGCCTCCTGGGTACAAGGTCGGGCAACTAATATGGAACTAGCTGTCCTGCCAGTCTCTGGAGCCAGGCTTGGAGACGATGACTCCCTCAGTGTTCCGGCTACCGGATCCTGCGCCTCAGAAAGGAGGCAGCCTCTTGCAGGGCAGAACTCCTTCTGGATTCCTCTCCTTTTGCTATGACTTCGTTTCTCACTCGCTACAATACCATTCCCTTCTAATGTCTCTTCCTTAGGATGCTGCCGCACATGGGGCAGGCGCAGCTCAGTGGCCTTCTGTCTAGGCCTGACAGGATCCCACCCCTGTCAGGGACCCACTACCTTAGAGGAGCTCAGATAGCAGCTCACTGGGTGAAGCCCAGCTCGCTTCTGCCTAACTTCCTATCCAGCCCACCAGTTTTACCTAATTGTGAGGAGTGCCTTAATAGATAGGAGTGTAGCTCCCCCTGGCGGCCTGGAGTGTGAAGTGTGTTGTGTGGTTTGTGATACCTGGTAAAGAGATCTCCTTTATTGCCTTCAGATGTAACGTCACTCCCCCTGGTGGAAGAATGACATTACTGCAACGACCAGGACTCTGGGGTGCTGCACTTCAGATCCCTGGAAGCCCCACATTGCAGCTTGGAAGACTCAAACCCATCTAAAGGACAGAACTTAAAGGATTTGCTGTTATCATCTTGGTGCCCTATACCACAGAACACCTTCATGCCTGAACAGATCAGTTATTTTGGTGGCATGAGGGGGGACCTACACATTACTAGGTGGTAGTTTTAACGTTAAAGCTAATATATGTACACACCTTACAGCAATATACAATTGTATGGGCTGTGATTTTCAGTCCCTTGATAACCTCGATAAGGCAAATTGCTAAACACATTACTACACAAAAGCTGTGGAATAGTTTCTGATTCAATAATAACTCTGTCCATATAAATGAGCAGCCATGATGGGAATCTCTGACCTCTTCCAGATATGTCCACTTTTTTGAGGAGTGTAGATCCATCAGGGTCTTCCTCAAAGTCCAACCTCTGGGAAGAGCTTGGTCCTTGGGCATATGATACGTATGCATCACATTCTGTCTTGTCAAACATTTCTGAAAAACTGTCATGCTTTTTACTTTCCTTATCTGTAAGACAAGACATTACCAAAGCAATTAGCTGTTCTGTCAGGTATCTATGAGAGCAACACATGCAGACCGGAGTGACTTACGTGGACTGTCATTGGTGTCCGGATTCTTCAGCTTTAATAGCATACTTTCACTGACATAGGTATAATCCATATCTTCAAACTCAGGATTTACATGGCCCCCATCCTGGCCAAAGAAAACACATTATATTTATTCATACTGCCTGAATACAATATATTATACTCCCATCTGGTGTGGGTGCCATTCATGAGATGTCAGGTCTAGTGATGAGCGAATATACTCGTTACTTGAGATTTCTCGAGCATGCTCGGGGGTCCTCCGACTATTTTTTAGTGCTCGGAGATTTAGTTTTTATTGCCGCAGCTGAATGATTTACATCTGTTAGTCAGCATAAGTACATGTGGGGGTTGCCTGGTTGCTAGGGAATCCCCACATGTACTTATGCTGGCTAACAGATGTAAATCATTCAGCTGTGGCAATAAAAACAATCTCCGAGCACTAAAAAATACTCGGAGGACCCCCGAGCGTGCTCGGAAAATCTCGAGTAACGAATTTATTCGCTCATCACTAGTCAGGTCTCCTATTATGTAAATAACTCAAGGCAAGGGATATGTAAACTTCCACATGTACATAGAATGTCAATATTTATATGTGCACATATACCCAAGATAATGGACGTAATACCAGACAACTCGGAAAATTCATATATAAACATAAAGAACAAAAACCGAAATGATGTCCATATAATAGTTAATTTTTATTTATTATTTAAGGAAAAAATAATAATGATAACAACAAAAATGGCACTACATAAATGGTAGGGGGTGGGAAAAGAAACCAAAGGTATGGCACAAAGGAGGGGCACAGCAACATGAGATAATTGATCTACAATATAGCAGTACTATATGAATAAATAAATAAATAAATAAATAAATACATATCATATAGAAAAAATGCTGAAAAAATTGGTATCAGTCTGTTTTTTACCCGACATAGGACAACCCAAAATTAAATATTAAATATATATACGTGGGCAAAGTGCAAAAAACTAGTGCAAAAATAAAGTGCACAAGTGCAAAGTTTATTGAGATAGGTTGCTCAGGTAATGTCTGACTGCAGGTTACTGCCATCTAGTGTCTGGACACTGCTCTAGGATTAGCTCCCATTGTTCCCTATAGATGATTTTAGTATTTACAAGTGTGACAATCATAGTGAAAGGAAGCAACCGATGAAACAAAGAAAAGAAAGTGCCATAGGCGAGTATTGTACCTGCAATGCTGCTGTCTCCAGGATGTGCCAGTCCCCGACGCGCGTTTCGGCGCTAAGCCTTCGTCAGGGGGTGGCAACATCCAGCAGAGAGGGAAGCTATAAAGGGGGAACATCCAATGAACGGCGGACACGTATGTTGAGCGACGCACAGCGCTGCTGGATGGAATCCAGGCACGCACGCCGCCGGACCATGTGGACCCCGTGGTCGCGTGCTAATGACGCGGCGCAGGGGGACATGAGACCGGAAAGCGGGGATGCCAGGACTCCAGCAGCGATGTGCGTACCATCCGGTCCGCCGTCATTGGCTGACAGGGAACATGTGACTTAGGTCCTGGAAGGGTAAAGTGAAACAGAAAAGAATATATGACCGCAGGTCCTGGTAGGGTAAAACAAAAGGAAAACCGGAATGTGACAATAATAGGATCCTAGTGATAATATACATAGAAAGAAACAAGGAAAAATTTTTATGCTAGACAAATGGGCATGCAAATTTGGCTGAAACAATATATATATATATCTATGTGTGATATGAATTTAGTATATATACCTATATGTGCCAGAGATCTGGACATGGAACAAAACAAACAAATTATAAATAAATATAAGAAATAAATGAAAAATGAAAAAAAAGAAAGAATGGTTAAATATGTGGGACAAATGTAAAAGAAAATATATATATATAAATCTATAAAAATGTGAAAATATATAATGTGTAAAGGTATATACGAAAAATAAATAAATAAATAAATGATCATAAAGTGCTATATGAATAATAATTGGTGACCAAAGATATAAAAAATATATAAAAAAGCTTGCAATACTAGTGCTGTTAATGAAAAAACCTTAATAAAAAAATAAAAATAATAATAATACAAATATAAATGCACAAATATAAGGTAAAAAATTACAAGGTAAAAATACAGACGTGTAAATTTATTTATATGAACCTCATGCAAGTGTGGTGTACCCAAAGACAAGAAATAATAAAATAATAAAAAATAATAATACATAATAAAAATAATAAAAATAAATGAAAAATAATAATAATAAATAAAGATAATACATAATAAATTAAAAATAAAAATAAAAATAAAAAATGAAAATTAAAATAAAAAATAATATAAAAAATAAATAATAAATAAATAAATAAATAAAAAATAAAATATAAAAAATAATAAATAATAAAATAAAAATAAAATAAAAATAAAAAATGATAAATAAAAAATAATAAATAGTAAATAATAAATAATGATAAATGAAAATAATGGGAATAATAATGATAATATATACTAATAATGAATAGGAGAATAATGGTCCATGCAATATAATAAAATAATTCCAAATGTCCATTATTTAATTTTCTTTTGTATATATCTCTCTTTCTCTCCAAATCTCTTCATCACAGGAGTCTTCAGCCAGATGTCCATCAGTCTGATGTAGTAATCAAAGAAGTGAATGAACACAAAGACAACATTACGCCCCCAGTGGCAGCGACACAAGACAAAACGGAATCCTCATCCATAGAACACCAGGTAAGTAACAACCAAAAAGGAAAACTAAAAAAATGAATAAAAAAACAAATAAAGTGAGTAAGATGAAACGAAAACATAACATAAACAATAACAATAGGACCCAAGAATGCAAAATACATATGATAAATATATCACTAAAAACAATCAAGTGTGTATACACATATAAAAAGTGTATATACTCATACAACGAAGAATCCCCAGAACCCAATTAAAACAGATTTTTTAATGAAAGATAATAGCTAAAACCATAAATAAAAAATAATAAATAAAAACATATACCAGAATGCGTTATACGAAACCTCACTACTGGATAACACGGTGGGACAGGATACTTATAAAATAAGAATAAAACAATATATCTATAAAAATGGAACAAAGCTAATGTTTTCGTTTAAACCGCGGGGTTGTATTGTATTTAGTAACCAAATCCATCTAGATTCCATCTGAGCCAATTTTTGGCTAATGTTACCACCGCGGATCGATGGATTAATTTTATCAATACCTCTGACCTTAAGATGTGAGGGGTCACAATTATGGAACAGTCTAAAATGCTTCGGAATCGTTTTGAGGGTACTCACATCAATTTCTTCATTCTGTGCAGCAATTATGCCATTGACGTGTTCACGCACACGCACCTTAAATTGGCGGGTAGTGAGGCCGATATAGATTTTGGGGCAAGGGCATGTGGCGTAATAAATAACCGCCTTAGTCTCACAATTAATGAAATGTTTAATAGCAGAGGTATTGATAAAATTAATCCATCGATCCGCGGTGGTAACATTAGCCAAAAATTGGCTCAGATGGAATCTAGATGGATTTGGTTACTAAATACAATACAACCCCGCGGTTTAAACGAAAACATTAGCTTTGTTCCATTTTTATAGATATATTGTTTTATTCTTATTTTATAAGTATCCTGTCCCACCGTGTTATCCAGTAGTGAGGTTTCGTATAACGCATTCTGGTATATGTTTTTATTTATTATTTTTTATTTATGGTTTTAGCTATTATCTTTCATTAAAAAATCTGTTTTAATTGGGTTCTGGGGATTCTTCGTTGTATGAGTATATACACTTTTTATATGTGTATACACACTTGATTGTTTTTAGTGATATATTTATCATATGTATTTTGCATTCTTGGGTCCTATTGTTATTGTTTATGTTATGTTTTCGTTTCATCTTACTCACTTTATTTGTTTTTTTATTCATTTTTTTAGTTTTCCTTTTTGGTTGTTACTTACCTGGTGTTCTATGGATGAGGATTCCGTTTTGTCTTGTGTCGCTGCCACTGGGGGCGTAATGTTGTCTTTGTGTTCATTCACTTCTTTGATTACTACATCAGACTGATGGACATCTGGCTGAAGACTCCTGTGATGAAGAGATTTGGAGAGAAAGAGAGATATATACAAAAGAAAATTAAATAATGGACATTTGGAATTATTTTATTATATTGCATGGACCATTATTCTCCTATTCATTATTAGTATATATTATCATTATTATTCCCATTATTTTCATTTATCATTATTTATTATTTACTATTTATTATTTTTTATTTATCATTTTTTATTTTTATTTTATTTTTATTTTATTATTTATTATTTTTTATTTATTTATTTATTTATTATTTATTTTTTATATTATTTTTTATTTTAATTTTCATTTTTTATTTTTATTTTTATTTTTAATTTATTATGTATTATCTTTATTTATTATTATTATTTTTCATTTATTTTTATTATTTTTATTATGTATTATTATTTTTTATTATTTTATTATTTCTTGTCTTTGGGTACACCACACTTGCATGAGGTTCATATAAATAAATTTACACGTCTGTATTTTTACCTTGTAATTTTTTACCTTATATTTGTGCATTTATATTTGTATTATTATTATTTTTATTTTTTTATTAAGGTTTTTTCATTAACAGCACTAGTATTGCAAGCTTTTTTATATATTTTTTATATCTTTGGTCACCAATTATTATTCATATAGCACTTTATGATCATTTATTTATTTATTTATTTTTCGTATATACCTTTACACATTATATATTTTCACATTTTTATAGATTTATATATATATATTTTCTTTTACATTTGTCCCACATATTTAACCATTCTTTCTTTTTTTTCATTTTTCATTTATTTCTTATATTTATTTATAATTTGTTTGTTTTGTTCCATGTCCAGATCTCTGGCACATATAGGTATATATACTAAATTCATATCACACATAGATATATATATATATTGTTTCAGCCAAATTTGCATGCCCATTTGTCTAGCATAAAAATTTTTCCTTGTTTCTTTCTATGTATATTATCACTAGGATCCTATTATTGTCACATTCCGGTTTTCCTTTTGTTTTACCCTACCAGGACCTGCGGTCATATATTCTTTTCTGTTTCACTTTACCCTTCCAGGACCTAAGTCACATGTTCCCTGTCAGCCAATGACGGCGGACCGGATGGTACGCACATCGCTGCTGGAGTCCTGGCATCCCCGCTTTCCGGTCTCATGTCCCCCTGCGCCGCGTCATTAGCACGCGACCACGGGGTCCACATGGTCCGGCGGCGTGCGTGCCTGGATTCCATCCAGCAGCGCTGTGCGTCGCTCAACATACGTGTCCGCCGTTCATTGGATGTTCCCCCTTTATAGCTTCCCTCTCTGCTGGATGTTGCCACCCCCTGACGAAGGCTTAGCGCCGAAACGCGCGTCGGGGACTGGCACATCCTGGAGACAGCAGCATTGCAGGTACAATACTCGCCTATGGCACTTTCTTTTCTTTGTTTCATCGGTTGCTTCCTTTCACTATGATTGTCACACTTGTAAATACTAAAATCATCTATAGGGAACAATGGGAGCTAATCCTAGAGCAGTGTCCAGACACTAGATGGCAGTAACCTGCAGTCAGACATTACCTGAGCAACCTATCTCAATAAACTTTGCACTTGTGCACTTTATTTTTGCACTAGTTTTTTGCACTTTGCCCACGTATATATATTTAATATTTAATTTTGGGTTGTCCTATGTCGGGTAAAAAACAGACTGATACCAATTTTTTCAGCATTTTTTCTATATGATATGTATTTATTTATTTATTTATTTATTTATTCATATAGTACTGCTATATTGTAGATCAATTATCTCATGTTGCTGTGCCCCTCCTTTGTGCCATACCTTTGGTTTCTTTTCCCACCCCCTACCATTTATGTAGTGCCATTTTTGTTGTTATCATTATTATTTTTTCCTTAAATAATAAATAAAAATTAACTATTATATGGACATCATTTCGGTTTTTGTTCTTTATGTTTATAGGTCTCCTATTATGTCACGTGAGCCCTGCAGCCAATCAATAGCCGCTTCACTTTTACTTCCTTCAGACAAAGCACCCAGAAGAAGTGACAGCTGCTGCTCCGTAACTTCCTCCAGATGTCAGTTTTGCTTGAAGAGAGCGTGAGGCGGCCATTGACTGGCTGCAGAGCTCACGTGACGTAATAAAGTCATGTGAGCCCCAGGAGCTGACATCACATGAGCGGTGCGTACACCAGAAGGTAGTATAATTGTTATTTTACATGGGGGAAAATATAATGATTGCGAAGGGGTTGTCCAAATAGTGGATAGTCCCTTTAATATACATTTTCTTCTTACCTTGTCATCAACAATAGTGTTGTCCATTTTATACTGGGAAAGGTCTGCTCCTGGGTCAATGCTCCACTGCACGTTCTGTACAGAAGCTAGGTCTTAAGGAGAATACATTACTGAAATTACTGTTTCATCTTATGAGTGAATGCAATGAGAATTTTAAAGTCATCTTAAGACTAGACAGAAAAGAAGTTTGATAAAGTCTATATATTGTAGAACTTCAATGAGATAACCAACATCTCAGATAAAGGGGAATTAAGTCAGCTCACAAGCAGAAGTAACACCTGTGCCACGGGAACTAACAGCGCACAGAGCAATCCAGCTTGGGGCTGCAAGCAGCAAGTAAACAGAAGAAATTCTCCAGCAATCAGGGTGGATAAAAATCAATGTTTTTTTTTTAAAAATCAAAAAAATCGGATTTTTTTGATTTAAATCGGATTTTTTTTATTTAAATCGGATTTTTTTCAATAAACTGCTTTTTGAGGAAAATATTTTACCATCCAAAGGTTCTTCCATCATGAGATAAAGCTGAGTTGTTTAACTCAGTAGAATAAAGGCTGTATATGTGTAACATTCACAATGCCATGCTCTTCCAGAGGTTTCTGTAGGATGCTGACTATCCAACAAGTTTGGGCATGTCAACTGAATGGAAAAAGAAACTAAACCAAAAGTGAAACCAAGCTAGAAGTGTGGAATTAAAGGAGCAGTATGAACAAAATGTGGAGGCTATTAATAGTTTATACAATTAAGACATGCTGCTTTTAAAGGGAACCTGTCACCACGTTTTTGGAAGATGGGATAAAAATAGCGTTAAATAGGGGCAGAGGTGGGCGTTACATTAGTGTGTGTGTTATGCGTTTATTACCCACCTAAGTTGCCGAAATAACTTTGCAAAGTCTCCGTTTTCGCCTGTCAATCAGGCTGGTCAGGTCACATGGGCGTTGTCTTCCCCCAGATTTGGCGTAGTTTTCCGTTGGTGACGTAGTGGTGTGCGCATGCCCAAAGTCCGGAATCCTCTTCCAGGGGATTTAAAATAGCGCGGTGTTCGTTATTGCATTGGTGATCGGTGGGCGCGGCCATCTTCCTTTGGCCGCGCGTGCGCAGAAGCGGCGCTCTGCTGGCCGCGGCTTCAGGAAAATGGCCGCGGGATGCCGCGCGTGCGCAGATGGATATCGCGGCGGCCATTTTCCTGAAGCCGCGGCCAGCAGAGCGCCGCTTCTGCGCACGCGCGGCCAAAGGAAGATGGCCGCGCCCACCGATCACCAATGCAATAACGAACACCGCGCTATTTTAAATCCCCTGGAAGAGGATTCCGGACTTTGGGCATGCGCACACCACTACGCCACCAACGGAAAACTACGCCAAATCTGGGGGAAGACAACGCCCATGCGACCTGACCAGCCTGATTGACAGGCGAAAACGGAGACTTTGCAAAGTTATTTCGGCAACTTAGGTGGGTAATAAACGCATAACACACACACTAATGTAACGCACACCTCTGCCCCTATTTAACGCTATTTTTATCCCATCTTCCAAAAACGTGGTGACAGGTTCCCTTTAAACACCTACCTATTGCCATATAGTAAAACAAAAAAGATTTTTACTTACTTTGGGGTCCCCCCCTCACCCTGGCGTTAGATCGTTGCCCCTAGTTTCGTCCGTGTAACTATGGGCGCACATGCGCACTGCTCTCACTTCTCATTTTAATCGTGATTTATATTAAAAAAAACCTTTTGATTTAAATCAGTGATTTAAATCATGATTAAAATCATGATTTAAATCGATCCGATTTAAATAGAAAAAAATCTTTTGATTTAAATCGTGATTTAAATCGGCGTGATTTAAATCAATCCACCCTGCCAGCAATTAATCCTTAGGTAAGGAAAATCAGTTTTTATTTAGAAAAAAAAATAAAAAAGATAACATAGCAGGCCAGACTCCAGGAAATAATGCCACAACCTATGTGTTTTGGCGTATAGCCTTAATCACGGCTATACACTGTGTGCAGAATTATTAGGCAAGTTGTATTTTAGAGGATTATTTTTATTATTGATCAACAACTATGTTCTCAATCAACCCAAGAGACTCATAAATATCAAAGCTTAATATTTTTGGAAGTTGGAGTGGGTTTTTTTTTTTTTTTTTTTTTTAGATTTGGCTATCTTAGGAGGATATCTGTTTGTGCAGGTAACCATTACTGTGCAAAATTATTAGGCAACTTAATAAAAACCAAATATATTCCCATCTCACTTGTTTATTTTCACCAAGTAAAGCAATATAACTGCACAAAACTTAGAAATAAACATTTCTGACATGCAAAAATAAAACCCCAAAAAATTAGAGACCAATATAGCCACCTTTCTTTATTATGACACTCAACAGCCTTCCATCCATAGATTCTGTCAGTTGCTTGATCTGTTTACGATGAACATTGCATGCAGCAGCCACCACAGCCTCCCAGACACTGTTCCGAGAGGTGTACTGTTTTCCCTCCCTGTAGATCTCACATTTTATGAGGGACCACAGGTTCTCTATGGGGTTCAGATGAGGTGAACAAGGGGGCCATGTCATTATTTTTTCTTCTTTGAGACCTTAACTGGCCAGCCACGCTGTGGAGTAGTTGGAAGCATGTGATGAAGCATTGTCCTGCATGAAAATCATGTTTTTCTTGAACGATACCGACTTCTTCCTGTACCACTGCTTGAAGAAGTTGTCTTCCAGAAACTGGCAGTAGGTCTGGGAGTTGAGCTTCACTCCATCCTCAACCCGAAAAGGTCCCACAAGTTCATCTTTGATGATACCAGCCCATACCAGTACCCCACCTCCACCTTGCTGGCGTCTGAGTCGGAGTGGAACTCTTTGCCCTTTACTGATCCAGCGTCTGGCCCATCCATCTGGCCCATCAAGAGTCACTCTCATTTCATCAGTCCATAAAACCTTTGAAAAGTCAGTCTTAAGATATTTCTTGGCCGAGTCTTGACGTTTTATCTTGTTTCTTGTTCAAAGGTGGTCGTTTTTCAGCCATGTCCCTGAGTATCGCACACCTTGTGCTTTTTGCTTCTCCAGTAACGTTGCAGCTCTGAAATATGGCAAAACTGGTGGCAAATGGCATCTTGGTAGCTTCACGCTTGATTTTCCTCAATTCATGGGCAGTTATTTTGCGCCTTTTTTGCCCAACACGCTTCTTGCGACCCTGTTGGCTATTTGCCATGAAACGCTTGATTGTTCGGTGATCACGCTTCAAAAGTTTGGCAATTTCAAGACTGCTGCATCCCTCGGCAAGACATCTCACAATTTTGGACTTTTCAGAGGCCGTCAAATCTCACTTCTGAGCCATTTTGCCAAAGGAAAGGAAGTTGCCTAATTATTAAGCACATCTTATATAGGGTTTTGATGTCATTAGACAACACCCCTCCTCATTACAGAGATGCACATCACCTGATATACTTAATTGGTAGTTGGCTCTCAGGCCTGAATAGCTTGGAGTTGGACAACATGTATAAAAAGTATCTTGTGATCAAAGTACAACTTGCCTAATAATTCTGCACATAGTGTAGAAAGTGAATACACACCTATATTATATACACCCGATTTCTGATCACGTGGCAATAACCTCCAATCATAAAATGGTAATTTTTATTAAACAAAACAGAACATAAACCTAAAAATAACACTGAAAATAAATTGTATTAGATTTTATTTTATTTTCAGTTTTGCTTAATAAAATTTACCATTTTATGATTGGATGTTATTACCACATGATCGGAAATCGGGTGTATATAATGCTGGTGTGTGTTCACTTCCTATAACCAGGATTAAGGCTATACGCTGAAACGCATAGGTTGTGGCATTGTTTCTTGGAGTCAGGCCTGCTATGTTATCTTTGTTTTTAATTATTTATAAATAAAAATGTTACTTACCTAAGGATTCGTCGCTGGAGAATTTTTTCTTCTATTAACATCTCAGATAAGATGATTTTGTATCACAGACCTTGGGAACATTCTGGCCCTTTCCAGCCTTCTTTGAGCAGCACATGCTATTGTCCATAGTATGCAATAGTGAAGAGAAACCGTGCTGGGATATGGTAATCCCTGCATGTGCTGCGGCTGTCCAACAGCTGTGAGACATGTGTCTCATGCCATTCCAAAATCGCTTATTTGAGCTGGGTGAAAAGATTGTTGGGCCTCATGCACATTTGGGATGATTGTATTACTTCTGTCACATGTGCATGAGGACCAAATATATTTTATTCTGCATCGAAAAATGCATATCAATTACCTAATCATAATGTGTAAACACACTCATAAAGGGGATATTCACTATTGGATAAACCCCTTTAAATGACCCTAGACTGCTGCATTAAACAACGATCAGAGCTGTTAAGTGATTGACTGCAGCGAAAATTAATATTGAGCACAATTAAGTTCAGCCTATTGGTACAGCTCTCTCTCTGCACCTTGGAAAAATTAATTACCCACCACTGATCTAGAACGTTCACAGAAACGAGTCTTTATTAAGATGCTTTCACTGTTAGACACCCAGTGAAATAAGTCAATTTGGGTTGTTCTAATGGAAATCTACCACTTTTCAGACATTATGGTTTTAGCAAATTCTTGCATTTCCAATAAAATAATAATTCTGGAGCATGTTTGGTTAGAACTCTCCAATGATCCTCTGTTATTCCTCTTATAAATGAATAAATTACCAGCTGGGTATTAATATTTCACTTGTCAAACAGCTATGTCGGACGTCACAAATTATAGCGTACATATGATGAGCGTCATAATTGGAGACTTTTTAATGCCAGAATATGGTTTTTTTATTGTTCTATGATCAGTGTAAAGGCTAAATCAACCCCGTGACTGCATTTACAGCTAAAGGTGAGCAAAAGCAGAGAACAGGTATTGTGGCCAGAAGTACCCTTCTTTTCTATTACTTCTATTTACGGCAGACAATTATGTCACATCTTCACAGTCGTGATCATGCAGAAGCATCTTGATGAAACAAAGGAGCCTTTTTTCAACCATATCAAACACATACTCAGCACAACACGATACCTGTCAGACGCGGATCCGTCATGGAACATCAGACAGCTAGATTTTCCCATGCACCACTTCCCATATCTTCTTACATTATTTTTTTTTATTTTTAGATGATAGCTATAAAGATTAGTGATGAACGAGTATACTCATTGCTCGGGTTTTCCCAGAGCACGCTCGGGTGGTCTCCGAGTATTTGTGACTGCTCGGAGATTTAGGTTTCCTTGCCGCAGCTGAATGATCTGAATGAAACCACTATAAAATGTTCAGAAAGTTATGTCCTCTCATTGCGGCTAGTATTGATTATAAAGCCCTCTTAAAGTGAACATGTATCCATATTGTGGCTATGGCAAGATGCATGCACAGAAAATATGGTACAGGCTCTTTCAACACTGCATGTCATTCAGCGTTCATTTTCAGGTAACAGCATTTTCTATGCACAGTCATCATTTGCCACTATGGCTTTATTCCTCATTTTCTGTGCACGCATCTTGCCATAGCCACAATATGGATACATGTTCACGTTAAGAGGGCTTTATAATCAATACTAGCCGCAATGAGAGGACATAACTTTCTGGACGTTTTATAGCGGTTTCACCGATTAGGGATTTATGCCATACCTGTTTTTATTATTTACTAGCTGTACTACCCGGCTTCGCCCAGGTTAATGACTGCTGTTAGCAAAATAGAATGTGATAACAAAAATTTATTCTGCACACAAAAACCACAAAACAAATAGATAGAAATGTAATTATTAAAAGGCAAAAACTAAGCTAATAGAAGCATTTCACAACATATATTAGCTTTGTTATACTGAGAATGTCTTTGTTGCCTATATTAACCAATCAGAGCTCAGATTAATTAACTGTAGCAAAATAGAAGCTGAGCTGTGATTGGTTGCTATTGGCAGCCTGATAAATCCCCAGCCAACAGTAAGCCCTCCCCCCTGGCAGTATATATTAGCTCACACATACACATAATAGACAGGTCATGTGACTGACAGCTGCCGGATTCCTATATGGTACATTTGTTGCTCTTGTAGTTTGTCTGCTTATTAATCAGATTTTTATTTTTGAAGGACAATACCAGACTTGTGTGTGTTTTAGGGCGAGTTTCATGTGTCAAGTTGTGTGTGTTGAGTTGCGTGTGGCGACATGCATGTAGCGACTTTTGTGAGATGAGTTTTGTGTGGCGACATGCGTGTAGCAACATTTTGTGTGTCGAGTTGCATGTGACAGGTTAGTGTAGCAAGTTGTGTGCAGCAAGATTTGTGCATGGCGAGTTTTGCGCGTGGCGAGTTTTATGTGTGGTGCGTTTTGAGTATGTGCAAGTTTTGTGTGAGGCAACTTTTGCATGTGGTGCAACTTTTGTACATGTGGCAATTTTTCTGTGTGTGCAAGTTTTGCATGAGGTGAGTTTTCCATGAGGTTAGTTTTGCACGTGTGGCGAGTTTTGCGTGAGCCTAGTTTTGCATATGGCGAGTTTTGCATGTAGCGAGTTTTGCGCGTGGCGAGTTTTGAGTGGTGACTTTTGTGTTTCGACTTTTATGTGGCGAGGTTGGTGTGTGTGTGGTGAAATGTGTGCTGAGGGTCGTATATGTGTTCAAGCACGTGGTAGTGTGTGGCGCATTTTGTGTTTGTGTTCATAGCCCCGTGTGTGGTGAGTATCCCATGTCGGGGCCCCACCTTAGCAACTGTACGGTATATACTCTTTGGCGCCATCGCTCTCATTCTTTAAGTCCCCATTGTTCACATCTGGCAGCTGTCAATTTTCCTCCAACACTTTTCCCTTCACTTTTTCCCCATTATGTACATAGGGGCAAAATTGTTTGGTGAATTGGAAAGCGCGGGGTTAAAATTTCACCTCACAACATAGCCTATGACGCTCTCGGGGTCCAGACGTGTGACTGTGCAAAATTTTGTGGCTGTAGCTGCGACGGTTCAGATGCCAATCCCGGACATACACACATACATACATACACACATTCAGCTTTATATATTAGATTTATTTCTTTCTCTTATGCAGGCTCTTATCAATAGCACTCATTTTTCATATAGTCCAACATTTTTTCCTTGTTGTAGCGTGGTTTTTTGTGCAAGTTGCTCAAAATGTACGCATCCGGCCATTAGCACCTATTTTCCATATTGTCACACATTTTTTCCTTGTTGTAGCATGGCCCAGTGAAAGCTGCTGCAAGTGCATCCTTGCACAGGTGTAATTTAACCTTTTTTTCCTTACTCAGCAGGCTAAATTACATCTAGCTGTAGAATTTGCAGTGTTTATCATGTATTCCATCCCATCTGTACCATTCCCTGGAATTTTTTGGAGGTTTTTCTCTTTCCCCTTTTCCCCGTCTTAAATTTCAGCTTTTTAACATTTTGTATTTAAATAAAATAATTATTTTCTTATCAAAATAGCTTTCTAGTCACTTTTGTACCATTAGTTTGGTTAAATATGTGTTTCAGGGTTTGAAATATGTGTATCAATTATTTTAGGAAGGCCAATTCTGCACATGTGAATATATGAAACAGGAGTTCAACCTGTGTAATACTGATTTCTACAAATTTTTACAATTATGACAAAGTTAGGGATAAGGAGGGATCACTGACCTCTCCATCTCATCTAATGGAATATTGGATCATGTACTTCTAGCTATAGTCACAAATCTCTGTTAATGAAAAATGTGCGAGAGCCCATGGAACTGGTTAAATCTAGATGGGAGAGGGATGTGGGTCATATGTCTTTGGAAGAGTGGGAGGATGTTTGAGTGGCTTGTGAAGGTTAATGTAGCACAAAAGTTCACAATTGTTTCTTCTACATAGATTCTATATAACCCCAAAAGTATTCCACAGGATGGTTCTTAGATCAAAGGATTGCTGCCCCCAGTGTAAGAAAGAGGAAACAGATTTGGGTCATACGTTTTGGTCATTTTTGCATTTGACTGGATTAAGGGGCAATGTTGGCAATTTATTTGGAGAGGTCTATAATAGTTAGGTTCCCTTAAATTCCTAAAGGCATGTACTGGTTTATGCAGGAGACCACAAAGGTACAACCCCAAGTCAGTTAGCAATAGCAACATTTTTCTACCTGGCAAGAAGAACCAAGAGGGACGTCCAGCTAGCCACGGTTGTCAAGGTATTTTGCAAATAACGCACGAACAAACGCTCCACCAAGATAAGAGTTATTTAAATGCTGTTGTCACGTGATTGACCACAATATTTCAGTGATAACACGGCAGTGATCAGAGGCAGCTTATACTCGAGTCAATAAGTTTTCCCAGTTTTTTGTGGCAAAATTAGGGGTCTCGGCTTATACTCGAGTCGGCTTATACTCGAGCCGGCCTATACTCGAGTATATATGGGTACTTTCCGAAAACCTTCCATAATTAGCACAGCATGCATGTCTTACTGAAGACTAGAATCCTTGGCAAATGACCACAATAAAGATCACACAGATGGTTCCGATAAAGAGACCGAGGACTAGACGTAAGCATGGTATACCTTTCTCTGTGTCTCTGGATTGAAGAATGTGAGGATTCGGTTGCAGTACAGACGCTTGCTTGCTACCTCTGTGTACTGATCTACCAGGCCTTTTTGGCACGTGGAATCGAGTTTCCTGAAAAGAAGTGTTAACGTTGCTGGATATTTAATAAATAACCATATAATTAATCAAGAATCAAATAAACAGTCATTATATGTCACCATTATAAGAAATATTTAAATTTCAGTCCTCATTTAGATGTCGGTGAATTACGTGGTTATTTAAATTTCAGTCCTCATTTAGATGTCGGTGAATTACGTGGTTTCTATCAGATAGAATAAAACACGTATCCATTAAAGTCTATGGAACTGTTCTAGGGGTGTTTGGGGTATCTAGATAGAAGTTGCACCTCTGGTGGAGGGCTTACAGTGTCCGTTCTGGACAGCTCTTCCTTCTTTGGTCCTCATCTGATGCTCAACTCTCACCTGTACCTTAAAGTAGCTGCTAGCAGCGGGTGCACCCCGGAAGACCTCGGCAGGTGGGCCAAACCAGGTGAGGGTAGCCGTTGGGTTTCTTTGAGACCTACGATGATTTTCAAGGGCTTGCCTACCCTTGCATGTGAAGACTGGATATGGCAGACTGTGCAGAAGAAACCATTCAAGATTCAACAGACAGACAAGCAATTCCCAGCACAGCGTTGTGGAGCGCTGAGAGGGCGCAGCGAAGCACATATAGGACACTGCTGGCAATCCACTGCACCCTGACCTATCTCCAGTTGTCTCGCTTTTTCCTAGTTCTTGCCAATGGGGCTAGATAGGTACGGGCGAGTGAGGTTGACGACTGCACAACTCTTCCTTACTTTAATACCAGTCAAGCGCAAGTCATGACTTCAACCACTGCGTATCTAAAGTCCTGTGGCGATAGTAGAGTGGCAAAGCAGCAGGTGTGGAATCACTGGAAACTGTAGTCACAAACCTGCACGCAGGCGGCCCAGGCCATATGGTCGCTCCCCACTGGATCGAAGCAGCAGTGGAGTTCGGCAACCTCCTGGGTGTCTGAGCAGTCCTGTTCAGGATCACTCTGCTCACCTCAATCAAGGACGGGGCTAGAAAAGGTGCCTCAAACATAGTCTGCTTCATTTCACCTGGCCAGCCTACCGCAGCTGGCGGTTTTCCCATACAGCTGTCGACACACAATAAAGAAAAAGAAAATTATGGTACTCAACCTTGGCACATGGAATGTGAGAACTCTGCTGGATGATACTAAGGCAGATAGACCAGAGAGAAGAACGGCATTGGGTGCTAGGGAGCTAGCTCGTTACAACGTTGATATAGCAGCTCTCAGCGAAACACGCCAGGCAGACATGGGTCAATTGACAGAGCATAGTGGTGGATATATGTTTTTCTGAAATGGCCGAGGCAGCACTGAAAAACGAGAAGCAGGTGTGGGATTTGCTATCAAAACTCATCTTGTTCGTAAACTTACCAGGCTTCCGGAGGGCATCAAGGACCGTCTGAGGACATTTCAGCTCCCACTTACAAACAAGAAACATGCAACTCTGATCAGTGCCTATGCTCCCACTATGAATAACCCGGATGATATTAAAGAGAAGTTCTATGATGAACTTGACACACTTATTTCAGCAATTCCACATGCAGACAAGATTATACTTGGAGACTTTAATGCCAGAGTGGGAACAGACCATCAAAACTGGGAAGGGGTCATTGGGAGACACGGCACTGGCAAGTGTAACAGTAATGGCCTGCTGCTCCTCAAGATGTGTGCCACACATGACCTTGTCATCACCAACACCCTATTCCGCTTACCCACACGCAAGAAGACATCATGGATGCACCCACGCTCGAGGCATTGGCATCTCATTGATTACATTATTGCCAGGAAAAGGAATGAGATGGACTTTAGAGTGATGAGGGCCATGTGCGGTGCAGACTGCTGGACTGACCATCGCCTCATTGCGTCTAAGCGCAGGCTCCGCATCCTGCCTGCGAGGAGACCCCAAGGGCAGAAAGCTACAAAGAGGCTGAATGTCTATAAGCTGCAAAATAAAAGAATTGCAGGGGAATTTGCCAATGACCTTGATGGCAGACTGTTATACATGCTGCAGGCAGAGGAGACTGGCGTTGAGGAACAGTGGACGATTCTGAGAGATGCTGTTTACAATACTGCTCTGGAGCATCTCGGATCAGTAGCCAGAAATAATCAAGATTATTTCGACGAAAAGGACAAGGAAATAAAGAGAAACATCCGCGGTACAAGGTGTATCAAAATGACCGCACGTCGCTAGCTAAGAAAGATGCCTTTACCAACATAAAAAGAAAGGTACAGGTCAAGCTACGCGAGATGCAGGATAACTGGTTTAGCAAGAAGGCTGATGAAATTCAGGGCTATGCAGATACCCATGACCAGAAACGCTTCTATGATGCACTCAAAGCTGTATATGGACCCCAGACATCAAGCTCTTCATCTCTGCTTAGGCTACTTTCACACTAGCGTCGCTTATACGTCGCAATACGTCGCTTAGGAGAAAAAACGCATCCTGCAAAGTTGTCTGCAGGATGCGTTTTTTTCCCCATAGACATTCCCCATGGCCACACGTCGCAACCATCGTGCGACGGTTGCGTCGTGTTTTGGCGGACCGTCGGCACAAAACGTTACATGTAACTTTTTTGTGCGTCGTGTCCGCCATTTTCAACCGCGCATGCGCGGCCGAAACTCCACCCCCTCCTCCCCCGACTGTGGAAGATCATGGCAAAATTCGGCTGCCCTAGCAAGTTCATCTCAATCGTCTGGCAGTTCCATGATGGCATGATGATGAAGGTTCTGAACGATGGAGATGAATCTGAGGTTTTCCCAGTAACAAACTGACTGATGGCAAGCTATTCAACCCAAAACGCCTGAAGGCGGTTACGAAAGTGCATGAGCCTGTTATCCGTGAATTATTATTTGCTGATGACTGTGCACTTAACGCTAGCACGGAACAGTAGATGCAGCATGAAATGGACTGTTTTTCGCAAGCCTGCGATAGTTTTGGTCTCGAGATCAACATTAGAAAAACTGAAGTCATGTATCAACCTTTTCCAGGGAAACTATACAAGGAGCCACATATCACGGTGAAGGAGCTAAACCTCAAAGCAGTCGATTACTTCACCTACTTAGGCAGCCGTGAAGTAACCATAGATGCTGAGGTTAATAACAGAATTGCCAAAGCCAGTGCCGCCGTCGGGAGACTCCGTAAGAACGTCTGGGAACGAAGGGGACTCAGCCTTACCACCAAGCTGAAGAACTACTGCACGGTGGTCCTCACCACACTTCTCTATGCTAGCGAGACCTGGACAGTCTACAGCCGGCATGTTAAAAAGCTTAATCATTTTCCCATGAGTTGCCTCCGTTTACTCCTCCACAACAGGTGGCAAGACAATGTCCCGGTCACGGCAATTCTAGAGATAAATAGAAAAGTGGAGGGCACCGCAAAAGACAGAGGGTTCACTGTGGGCTTGTAACTAAGCACAGACAAAAGAAAAGAAAATCAGACATATATATACATATGAGTGTCTCAGTAATGGTGCACATGGGACCTGCGAATGGGGGAGGGGGAAAGGGGGGAAAGCCCATCCCACACTCTGCTTCCCTACTGCACCACAAACCTCTTTTATGGCTTTGGACTGTGGGTATGACGGGGGTTTTTTGTACATTGGATTGAGGTCGTGGGTTCTTACATGCTCAGTTCCTCCTCTCCCCCTTTCCCCCTCCCCCATTCGCAGGTCCCATGTGCACCATTACTGAGACACTCATATGTATATATATGTCTGATTATTCTTTCAAATATTGAATTGTCTCATTCATTATTGGTGCACCCTTGTAAATATTCTTTTGACATTGGGCATAAGCCATATATCTAAGCTTTGACAATTTTGTCATTTTCTGCACAATTATCATGCACCTTATCAGGGGAATGTATGGTATTGCAATATCGATCTGTGTGCCACTTTCCATCTGTGTAGTCAGGCTATTATAGTCATTTCATCTTGGGAAGTTCATGTTTTTGTGGGTTGTCATTTTCCCCATCCTGGGATATGACATGTATACACATATTTGGGCAGTGTTTTTGCATATTTGCATTTTTTAAGTGTTTTTAATCATTATGTTGTGTTTTGTGTGCACATATGTGCATATTTTGTAGGTCTTTTTGCCAATTCAATAAAAATTACATTTTTATACTATCATAGAGGTGTTCCTATCTATGTGGGCATGATCTTTCTTTTCTTTTGTCTGGTCACGGCAATTCTGGAACAAACTGGGCTCTGCAGCGTTTACACTCTCCTGCTGAAAGTCCAGGCCAGGTGGGCTGGACATGTGGTCAGAATGCTTGACAGCCGACTACCAAAACAACTGCTGTGCCAAGGAAAGCGAGCAGTTGGGGGGCAGAGGAAGCGCTATAAAGACTGCCTTAAGGTGTCTCTAAAAAACCTGGAAGTCAACACCAATGAATGGGAAGAGTTTGCCCTGGATCGTCCAGGTTGGCGGGGCAGGATCACCTTAGGAGCACGTGCAGCTGAAGATAGGAAAATCTTTGATGCAAAAAGATAGCGTGCTGTCCGCAAGGCACAAGTAGAATCTGCCGTACTGTCTACATCTGCTTCCTTATGTCAAGTATGTGGACGAACCTTCAGGGCCCGGATTGGACTTATCAGCCACCTCCGGACCCATAAATACTAATTCTCTTCTAACCCTGAAATCATGGTCATCTTCGACTACGAAGTACGAACATCATGGAACTGTTCACATGTCCATGTTTTTTGTACACCGAGTGTCCACAACAAATCATGGAAACATGTAAGGGTTTTGTTTTTTTTTATCAGATTTGCAAAACAAAATTATCCATGCAAATCTATGGGTCCATGAAAATCATGGACAGTAAATATTGCCATCAGATTCCAGTCTGTGACTAATCCCTCCATGACCTTGGGCTTTTCAGTTTCAGTTTTTTGCGCCTTTTCTTCTCAGAGCAATAACTTTTTCATTTTATCGTCAATATGGCCAAGTGAGGGCTCATTTTTTGCGGGACGAGTTGTACTTTTCAACTACACCATAGGTTTTACCATATTGTGTACGGGAAAAGGGGAAAAAAATTAAAGTGCTGTGAAATTGCAAAAAAAGTGCAACTCCACAATTGTTTTTTTTTTTTTTAACCATGTTTACTAAATGCTAAAACTGACCCGCAATTATAATTCTACATTTTACGAGACACAACGTCTCCATTTTTAGGGATCTGTGGCTGGGTGAGGGCTTATCTTTTGCACGCCGAGCTGACGTTTTTATTGATACTAATTTGGTGTAGGAACGATGTTTGGAATGTCTGTTACTGCAATGTTGTGGCGACCATAAACCGTAATTCTGGCGTTTAGACTTTTTTTTCTCGTTACACATTTAACTGATCTGATTAATTATTTTTATATTTTGATAGATTGGGAGTTTCTTAATGCGGCAATACCAAATGTGAATTTTTTGTTTTAATTTGAATGGGGCAAAATGGGGGTGTTTTCAACTTTTATATTTTTAAATTTCTTGTTAATATTTTTAACCCCTTAGTGACAGAGCCAATTTGGTACTTAATGACCAAGCCAATTTTTACAATTCTGACCAGTGTCACTTTATGAAGTTATAGCTCTAGAATGCATCAACGGATCCCACTGGTTCTGAGAATTGTACTTCATGTTAGTGGTAAAATTTCTTCGATATAACTTGCGTTTATGAAAAAAAAAAAAACGGAAATTTGGCAAACATTTAGCAATTTTCAAATTTTAATTTTTGTACACTTAAAATTTTGTGGTGTCACACAAAATAGTTAATAAATAATATTTCACACATGTCAACTTTTCATCAGCTAAATTTTGGAAACAATTTTTTTTGTTAGGTCGTTATAAGGGTTAAAAGTTGACCAGCGATTTCTCATTTATCTGACAAAATTGACAAAACATTTTTTTCAGGGACCACCTCACATTTGAAGTGAGTTTGGTGAGGTCAATATAACAGATAATATCCAAAAGTGACACTATTCCAAAAACTGCATCCCTCAAGGTGCGCAAAACCACATTCAATAAGTTTATTAACTCATCAGGTGCTTCATGAGATGTAAAGCAATATGGAAGGAAAAAATGAACATTTTACTTTTTTCACAAAAAATTTACTTTGGAACCCATTTTTTTTTTATTTTCACAAGGGTATCGGGAGAAAATGGACCACAAAATTTGTTGTGCAATTTCTCCTGAGTACGCCAATACCCCGTATGTGGGGGAAAGCCACATGGCAGGGCTCAGAAGGGAGGGAGCACAGTTTGACTTTTTGAACGCAAAATTTGGCTGGAATCAATGGTGACGCCATGTCACGTTTGGAGACCCCCTGATGAAGCTAAACAGTGGAACCCCCCAATTCTAACTCCAACCCTAACCATAACCACAAACCTAACCCTAATCCCAACCATGACCACAACCCTAGCCCCACCCTAACTTTAGCCCTAACCTAACCCTAGTGGAAAGATGGAAATAAATACATTTTTTTTTTAATTTTATTATTTTTACCTGGGTGATAAAGGGGGGTTTGATTTACAATTTTTTTTTTATTTTGATCACTGTGATACGGTCTATCACAGTGATCAAAATGCAACAATAGGAAAAATTTCCCATTGTTGCCGGGTGCCAGCTGGCAGATCTCGGCGGGGTGCACTGCACATGCGCCCGCCATTTTTTCCCGGAAGACGCAGACGACCCGGGGGACTTCACAGGGGGTTGCAGGGACAACGGAGGTACAGGGGGGATAGGGGACCCCATTTCTCTCTCCTCTGATGTGCGATCACATCAGAGGAGAAATTAAATGGGAAATTGGACTTTTTTTTTGTGGTCACCGTTATTCCGCTAACCCCTTCATGACCTTGGGATTTTCCGTTTTTCCGTGTTCGTTTTTTGCTCCCCTTCTTCCCAGAGCCATAACTTTTTTATTTTTCCGTCAATATGGCCAATGGCCATGTGAGGGCTTATTTTTTGCGAAACAAGTTGTATTTTTGAACGACATCATTGGTTTTAGCATGTTGTGTACTAGAAAACGGGAAAAAAATTCCAAGTGCGGTGAAATTGCCAAGAAAGTGCAATCCCACACTGGTTGTTGATTGGCTTTTTTACTAGGTTCACTAAATGCTAAAACTGACCAGCCATTATTATTCTCCATGTCATTACGAGTTCATAGACACCAAACATGTCTAGGTGCTCTTTTATCTAAATGGTGAAAAAAATTTCCAAACTTTGCTAAAAAAATAAAAAAATAAATTTGCGCCATTTTCCGATACCCGTTGCGTCTCCATTTTTCATGATCTGGGGTCGGGTGAGGGCTTATTTTTGCGTGCTGAGCTGGCGTTTTTAATGATAGCATTTTGATGCAGATATGTTCTTTTGATCACCCGTTATTGCATTTTAATGCAATGTCGTGGCGACCAAAAAACAGTAATTCTGTCATTTCAAATTTTCTTCTCACTACGCCATTTAGCGATCAGGTTAATCCTTTTTTTTATTGATAGATCGGGCGATTCTGAACGCGGCGATACCAAATATGTGTAGGTTTGATTTTTTTTTATTGATTTATTTTCAGATCGCTGCTATGCAGAAGAAATGCAGGTGTGCTATGAGCGCCGACCACATGGGGGCGCTCACAGCAGGCCGGCATCAGTAACCATAGAGGTCTCAAGGACCTCGATGGTTACCATTCTGACGCATCGCTGACCCCCGATCATGTGACGGGGGTCGGCGATGCGCTCATTTCCGGCCACCTGGCCGGAAGTGTCGGTTAAATGCCGCTGTCAGCGTTTGACAGCGGCATTTAACTAGTTAATAGCGGTGGGTGAATCGCGATTTCACCCGCCACTATTGCGGGCACTTGTCAGCTGCTCAAAACAGCTGACATGTCCCGGCTTTGATGCGGGCTCACCGCCGGAGCCCTGCATCAAAGCGCGGTATCTGACCTTGGACTTACTATCTCGTCCGAGGTGAGAAAGAGGTTAATAATGGAGATCGCAACACTGGGGTCGGTAAAAACCGACTCGAATCATGTTCTCTGGGGTCTCCGCTACCCTCGGTAGCCGAGACCCCAGAGAAATTCCGACTCTGGGGGCGCTATACATTTATTTCTCAGCGCCATTAAAAAGCGGCGCTGAGGCATAAGTACCCTTAACTGCTGCAGTTAAAAGGCATATCGGCGGTTGTTAAGGGGTTACATTTTTTTTCCCTACTTTCCACTTGCTTCAAAAGTCTCCATAGACTTGAAGCTGCGATATTCCGATCACCTATGCTACACATAGCAGGGCTCAAGCCATAAGGCAGCTAATAGCAGTTCGGCAATGATAACCACAGGGGTCTCCTACAGACTCTAGATTATCATGCCAACAAATCGGCGCCTTGTGATCATGTGACACGAGCGGCGATGGATGGGATTAGTGACACGATTCCAGGTATTGACAGCAACACTTAACATGTTCACAGCTGCGGGTGAATAGCGGTTCCACCAGCGGCTGTTGGCTGCAAAAGTCAACTGATGAAATCAGTTGCCATGTGCGGGAAAATATGTGGAGAAACAACATATGATGTATACATGTCATAGGTCGTGAAGGGGTTAAGGACCAGGAAATTTTTTATTTTTGAACGTTCATTTTTAACTTGCCTTCTCTCAAGAGCCATAACACTTGCTTTTTGTGAAACAAGAGGTATTTTTGAACTGCATCATTCATTACATTATAAAATATACTGAAAAAGGAAAAGAAAATTCCAAATGTGCCTGGAAACATCTACGGTATTTCTATTATGAAAAAAAAATTAAAAAATACTGTACAAAAAAAAAAAAAAAGGTTTTTTTCGCTTTGTTTCATCATTTTCCGACACAGTCTGTTGATGGAGCTGATTGAAGGACTATTTTTTGCGCGGTTAACTAAGTGTGTTTATTGATAGCACTTTTGTGTACATGCTATGCTTCGATTGCTTATTATTACATTTTATTAGGGAGGTGAGGCATTTTGATTTTTGTTGTCTTCATAGCGTTTCCCAATCAAGTTACTTAATTCCATATCTTCATAGCTGGGACTTAAAGGGAGCCTGTCATGTAAAATAACACTATTAACCTGCAGGTTATTAGCGTTCCGGCACTGTGTGGTGCCTGCTCTGAGAGCCCCACTGCCGAGAGGAAAATGAAGATTTTGGGAACTCATCGTAAAATCTCTTTCTTTGAGCCTTCATTGGGAAACCTAAGAAACCATGAGGGTATGCTGCTGTCACTAGGAGTTAGCTCCTACCCAGCAGTGTAGACCCCACCAACTGGCACGGAGTTAATCAGTTTGTGAGAAAGCTGAGGAGAAGCAACATAAAGGCAAAAAGAGAGCTCAAAACAATATAACAGAACCAAGATAACTTTATACAAGAGCAGGTGCTGCGTGCCCCATTGAAGGCTCAGAGAAAGATTTGTGAGTACCCACAATCTTCATTTCTCTATCGCCTCAATGAGGGACACAGGAAACCATGGGACATCCAAAAGCAGTACCAAGGGTGGGCTAAAGGACAGTACCCTCAAGTGTGAGCTCGGGCCACTGTTGCCTGCAGGACCTTTCTACAGAGCTTCGCGTACAACGATGCGTAGATCTGAAGTCTGTAGAACTTTGCAAAGGTATGAATGGAAAACTATATAGCAGCTTTGCAAAGCCAATGCCTGGTGGTGGACAGCCCAGGAAGGCCCCACTGCGAGAGAGGAGAGAGTCGTGACAGAGTGGAAGTGCTCTGTCCCTTATCTGATAGGCTTCAAAAATGGCAGAACAGATCCAGTGGGCAATTGTAGATCTTGAAGCAGGGAGGCCTCTGCGAGGACCTTCGAATTATGAATAATGATGTCTTTATTGAGGTAAAAGAAGGAAAATACCTTAGGAAGAAAGGACAATCTGACGCAGGACCACTTTGTCCTAGTGAAAACCCAAGTAGGGGGAATGGCAAGAAAGAGCTATGAGTTTGGCCACTCGTCTGATTGAGGTGATAGCTACCAGGAAGGCAACCTTCCAGGAGAGAGATTTCTTGTAGCGGTTCAAATGGGGACGCCTGAAGGACATCCAGAACTAAGCTAATGTCTTAAGGCTCTACTGGGTGCCGGTAAGGGGGAACAGAATGTGCTTCACCCTGAAGGAAAGTCCTGATCTGAGGACGAGAAGCCAGATTCTTCTGAAACAGAATGGAAACCACAGAAACCTGACCCTTGAGGGAACAGGTCAGATTCAAGGTCCAATTGCAAAAAGGCTAAATGAGATGGCAGAGCAAAAACCATGGGGGCAGCATGGTTGGCTTTGCACCAGCAGAAGAAGGCCTTCCACATATGGTAGTAAATGTGAGAGGAAGAAGGCTTCTTCTTCTTCGCCCGAATCATGGTCTGAATTATCTCATTTTAGAAACCAGCAGACATCAGTAACATGTCTTCAACAGCTATGCCATTAAATTGAGTGACTAAGAACTCTGGTGGAAAAGAAGGACCTGCAAGATGATCTGAAAGATCCAGAAATTTTCAAGGAGCTTCAACAAGGAGATTGATTATTTCTGCATACCAAGATCTTCTAGGCCAATCTGGAGGGACAAGTATGACGGGGCACTCCTTCCGCTTTGATCTTCTTGAAGACCTCAGCTATCAAGTGCCAGAGGAGGAACAGGAATGAAAGGGAGAACTGGGACCAGGAGATCACCAGCATGTGGGAGGCAACTGCTAGGGAATTGCAAGATCTGGATACAAACCAGGTAACCTTGTGTTTCTGTCTGGACGCCATCAGATCGACATCGGGAATTCCCCATCTGAGGCAGATCTTGTCGAAGAATGACTGATTCAGCGACCATTTTTCTGCTGCGAGGCCCTCTCGGCTGAGACACTTGGCGGCCCAGTTGTCCACGGCCGGAGAGAAGATTCTGCCAGTGAAGAAGAGGAAGGAAGATTGATGGCAAGGGACGATTCCTGAGCGTTCCATTGACCCCGGACTGTTAGGTCTCCAACTGAGTCGACTGGCATCTGTTGTTACAACTTGGCAGAAACAATCTTAGGCTACCATACGGCCCAGTATGCTCATGCAGATCAGGAGCGAGCATGGGGAGGGACCTCAGAGAGTGAATCCTGTGTAGTAGGGCTGAATACTTTTCTTCAGGCAAAAAGATGCATGCCTGCGCGGTGTGGAACAGAATTCCCAGGAAAACTATGCATTGTGCCGGGTTCAGAGACGACTTCGAACTGTTGATGATCCAGCCTAGATGAGAAAAGGTGTCCAGAGTGAACTACAGTTTAGAAAAAGCAATATCAGCTCACCCTTGGTGGAAAGTCCATGAGAGTTTCACTGTGGGAATCACAGGATCACGACTCTACCAGACGTCAATTATAGTAGCAAGAAAAGGAAGAATCCAGCTTCAGTCCATAAAATCCATTAAGCTTTAGGGTATGTGCACATGTATTCTTGGCCACTGCGGATTTTTTTTTATAAATCTGCAGGGCAAAAACGCTGCGTTTTTGCTGCAGATTTATAGCGGATTTACCGCGGTTTTACAACTGCGGTTTTCCATAGGGGCAGCTGTAAAACCGCTGTGGAATTCGCAGAAAGAAGTGACATGCTGCGGAATGTAAACCGCTGCGTTTCCATGCGTTTTTTTCCGCAGCATGTGCACAGCGTTTTTGGTTTCCCATAGGTTTACATTGAACTGTAAACTCATGGGAAACTGCTGCGGACCCGCAGCTGCAGAAACGCTGCGGATCCGTAGCAAAATCCACATCGTGTGCACATACCCTTATTGTTTCTTTTAAAACATGCCAAGAACTACCGCATACACCTTAGCATAGTGCGAGTTGGGGATAAGGGGTGGGAGGAAAATGTCAGACGCATTTCGAACACTAACTGCGTCTTTGGTAGCCGTGCCTTAGAACGCAATTAGTGTTCGAAAATCATCCGAAGTTTCCCTCATACCACTTATCCTCAACTCACACCGATGCTAAGGTGTATTGCAGTAGTGCTTGCCATGTCCAGAGTGATCTGCTGACTCTCGCGACATGCTGAGGGGGATTGAGCCTTTATCAGAATGTCCCCCTGACAGTGTTTGGCTTCATACGGTTGGTGCAGGAACGGATTCAGTCACCGCTCAGTGCATAGAGAGCGGCAGCTGTAAACGCGTCCCTGGCACTGAATGACAGCAGGCTCAGCATTAGAGTCAGCTGTCAGTCAGTCTGTGCCGGGGTGTAATTACAGCCACTGCTCACTATTCACAGAGCGGTGACTTAAACCATCCCTATGACTGGAATCCAACTGATGCTGGGGGGAATAAAGTTCATTTTCTACCGGCAGGGGGGCTCTCAGTGCAGGTGCCGCACGATGTTAGAACACTATTAACCTCCAGACTAACCCCACATTTTTATATGACAGGTTCCCTTTAAACATATTAAGTATCGCCGCGTTTGTATATTTTTGCAAAAAATAAAGAAACTATTTTTTTCAACTACTTTTAAGTCCTCTTAGGGGACTTCAACTTCCTAACATGACGGGTTCCCTTTAATCTATTTTTTCATAAGTGAAAATCACTGATGCAACACTGCAAAAGTAAAACAGCCAAACACTGAAGAATATCGGATCCTAATGAAACTCAAACTGTTTTTTTTTGTTTTTTTTTTTGCGTATATGAAAAATCATGGAAGCCTGAATGAGACCTACAGGTACAGCCTTTATTTGGGTCTATAAATTGGAGCTGCAGTTAGACATTGTGCAACACATATAAAAGGAGAGTCTGAGACTTCTACTTTATTTTTTAATCTACTCTTGGCTTTGAATCTAAAAACTGTATCTAAAAACCTGAACATACCCTTAGGCTCTGGTGAAATCAGCAGTAAAAAAAAAAGTCTGAACAATGATTGAATCCATATAAATATAAACCTGTAGCCATTTTGTTAAGAGGCAGATATAAAATATAGTGAAGTCACTGGAAGAAAATCAAAGTCACGCATAGTAAATTATACAGTATTATATGATTTTATAAAGACTGCCCCAAAATCATTGAAAAACAGTATTTTGGCGATAGCAGCTACTGCATAAACATCTATTCACGGGCGCAGAACATGGAAAAAGAACAAAAAAATACCTCTGTGTCTTCAAACAGCTGGCAGTCATCCTCAACATCATCCTGTTCCTGGAGCTCAGCACTCTCATCTTTTCTTGTCTTTTTACCGTCTCCTGTTTGATGTGAAGTTTCGTCATTAGTTTGTAAATAACTCCCCTGAAAATGATGTCCCATAGAGGAGTTACTTCTGGCACCACGGTTTAAGGTTTCCTGTATGGTAGCTTGTTTCACCTTGCTTCTAGGATTTTCTTGCCCTTTCTCCTGGGGGCATAATCCAGAAAACCTGTCTGACAGATCCAGGGGCTTGTCGAAGGAAACATCTCGTGTGCCATTTTTTACCGGAAAATCATTCTCTTTATTAACAGATGCAATTTCACAGTTTGCGTTGCCTTCACTTTCCACCTTTCTCCGTTTGCTAGATCTGTTTTGCTTATAGACCTCACGGTCCACATGATCTTTGCTCAGAAAAGCATCATTGGTGCTCATTCCAGTGATTACAGAGTCAGTTGGTTTCCTGCCCGAGGATGGTTTGTTGCCAGAGCTAATTACAGAGTCCATTTCTGTCCTGTGGCAGCGTGTGGTCACCAGAGAAGAGTCTTCAGCCTTGCACAATACATGGACGGCAGCTTTGTTAGAATATGAGGATTTTAGGCTGATCCCAATAGGTAGGTGAGAAGCGCTACTATCTGTTTTGCAAGTGGTCTCCATTTTGGAAGTGGCCATCCCAAACACAGGTGAAATCTGCTGTGGGTCCCACTCCAACTCATGTGAATTATTCTGCATATTCTCAGTGAATCTGTGCCAAAGAAAAAAAAATTAGCCCAAGTTGCATTATGACAGCATTAACGCTTAGTAATACATACAGAAACACACACAATACACCGACACTACAATGAAGACATTTGGGAATTCAGTTTTGTATTATGGCTTTTAAAAAAAAATCTAAGTTTTGGGAAAAAAATATCAAGCAAGTGCAGCGCCCCAGAGTCCTGGTCGTTGCAGTACTGTGGCTCCGCCGCTAAGGGGGGCTATGGTACGTCTGATGGCACTGAAGGAGTTCATCTGACCAGGTATCACATACACCAATACATTTCACAGTCGGGCCTCCAGGGGGAGCTAAGGGTGCTATTTATTAGGCCACTCCTCACCGTGTGGGTAAACTGGGGGTCAGGCAGGAAGTTCGTGCAGAAAGCTGACTGGGTTGGAACCAGGCAACACCTTGTGGCAGGGGGTGTTGTGGGGAAGATTCGGTAGGGTCCCTGTCAGGTTTGGGACCCTGACAGAGGCCTGGCAACAAGAAAGAACGTCACGGGACCGTGCCTGCTCAGCATAGCGGCGGTGCCCTAAGAAAGGATCAGAAGCGAGATATATTGTGCTGAGTGAGAAACGAGATCAAAGCAAGAAGGAGAATACCAGTAGGAGTCGTGCTGTAAGACCGAGGCAACATCCTACTGAGGCGCACAACCGGCGGCCGGAACGCCGAGGAAGTATTCATATATCTAGCTCCAAGCAATACTTCAAACCAACGGCAGGACAGTCAGTCACAGGCGGGCTGTCTCACCTAAATCACCTATGCAGACTTGGGGGGCAACCTGTGGAGAGGGGCGACTCTAGGGTCCCGGAAGAGCTCCGAGCCTACCCGTCATACGGGTGCGTCCCAACCATAACACCGGGAGGGACGGAGGATTAGCAGAAGATCATCTAATCGAGTTGTTGTGAGGGAACACGAGAAACAGACACAACAGTTGTGGGGACTATCCCGTAAGCACAGCAGGGGAGGACCACAACACATAGCGCTAGCAGGAAGGCACAGATTTCCACCTGCAAGGAGAACTCTGGAGGTGCCATCGGACCGGCCGGACTTGCGCAGCCTGGTGAACCGTATTCCGGACTGAGGACCCAGAGACCTTCAGTAAAGAGGTAAAGAGACTGCAACCTGGTGTCCTCGTTATTTACTGCACCGCACCACCACCACTATCTACATCTATCACTGTACGCCCCTCAGCAGGATCACGGACCGGGTCTAGCCACCGTGACAACCGCAGAGCAGAGACTCAGAGGCCCGGTACCGGGTACCCCTCGGCCCTGCGGCAGTGGGGGCGCTACAACTTGGCGTCACGAACAGGATCTACTTAAGCCTGAGGAATCGGGTCATGTGTGCCTTGGAACTGTGATTTATTGTGCTTGGACTGTACTTTATTGCAAAGACTGTGTGTTGCCATTTACCGCCAAAAGTTCCCGCCAAAAGTCGCCGCCATTGCAGCGTTCCAGGGAGCGCGGAGGAAGAAGAAGGGCGTGCCATGGGAGGAGACTACCAAAGCGGCGCCAGAAGTAGCGACCGCCCCCTCCGACTCCTGCTGCGAGAGGACGACCTACCCAGCAGCAGAGGAGAACCGCCCCCTGATTTGCAACGGCGGGAACGAGGTGAAGAAGGAGCCCGACCTCGGAGAAATGGCGGAGCCAGGTGCATGCATTGCCGCCGAATGCCAGACAGCGACGATGAGCAACAAGTGCCCGCGCAACAGCGAGGTGATCTCGGCTTGCCCTCACCCATCAGGGACGGACTCGCGTCCATCGCCCGTGAAGGACCTGAACTCCTGGGAGCCGCCAGTGGAGGAGCCGAGCCTACCTATCCCAGCCACGGAGCCATGGAGGGCGGAGCCACGTCAAGAGGCCACTCCGGAAGAGCCGCGGTCCGGGCTGCAGCAGATTCCAGTGTCCTCGTCAACGGAACCGATCGACATCGGTGGGATCACATCAGGCGCAGGTATGGACGGCACCCCTATTCCCCCGGCCGGTTCTGCTCTCCCGACTGATCCGGCTCCCCTGACCGATCCCGCTCCTGTGACCGCTCCTCACCCCAGCAACAATAACCGCGCCTTTACGGTGGAACGGGTGGTCCTCACCCCCGACGCGATGGGGAAGCTGGTACCTCCACTACCGACCAAGATGGGGGAACCCATAGATGTAGGCCCGGACGGGGTGATCCTCCGGTGGGACACCCCCTGGAACGAGCCGTATGGAGCTCCGGGGGAGAGCCTCACCCTTGCGGTACTTACCTGGGAACAGTATAAGCAATGTCTAATCCAACACTGGAAAGATCGAGACGAGACTGAACAACATGATACACAACGCAGAAAGTCTGCGCACGGCAGGAAAGACGTGGTAAAGCGGGGAACTGTGCTGGCCTACCACCCGAAGAGGGGATGGGGCTCCATACAGGAACCGGGACTACCAACTGATGTCTTTGTTACTAGTTACAACGTAAAAACTCCCTGCTGCAGTCGAGATGGTGACCCATTGCAAAGGGGGGGGATCAGGTGACCTACACTCGCCACCGGAATGCCCAAGGATGGTGTGCTCGGAATGTTCACCGGTGTGAGCCTGAGGGAGCGTCGCCTGTTGCCCCGATCATGACTGATCCAGATTTGACAGATCTTGTTACTATCACCACCGTCCGCCTTGTAGCAGCCGCCGAGCTTGCAAGCAGGATTAGCCTTCAAATCCAGACGCCGGCTGATCTGATGGCACCTGAGAGACCAACTACCAGCACGGGTGCTGCATCGGCCGGGGATAGGAAACCACCTTCTGCACCACAAGAGTAAGATCTTAAAACTCTGCATGACCTGTAAATAGTTCTTCAAACTGTTTGTTTTTGCTACATTGCTGCTAAAACCCATCCAGGGTTAACTCTTAAAGGGATCCCTTTGTTGACCCGGGATCCCTACTGTTTCTGCTTTGTTTTCTACCTTTTGTTCCGTTACTAAGAAACTGCTGAATCATGAACAATGCATGATACAAACTCCTTGTACATAGTTGCACCTTCTTAAAGGTGCTCTCTACTGGTTTTATCTAAAAGACGGACTCTTTGCGAAGATACGGTTATTGGAACTTGTACTGGAGTCCTTGCTGCATACGGACTTGCAGCTTGAAAAGTTGTACCACCTCATAGATACTTGGTCCCCTCGTAAAGGGGATGTTCATCGATGGCACTTAAGGAATGATGATGCTTTGAAAGAAGAAGTAATAATGTTGATATGTGAAAGTTAAATGTAACCAAATAGTTAATTGTAAGAAATGTTCAATAATGTTAAAAGAAGGATGAGGACAGGAAGTGAACCCGTAGGGGTTAGTGGCGAGTCCTCTTAGGAGCCATATAGGGATGGCTCAGTAATCTCCAACTGAAGGAAAAACATGTTCTATACTGTGTATAGTAGTGGAAGGACAGAAGGCTCGGGCTGAAAGGAGCGATCCTGTACTAGAAAGGAGAGGCAGTAGGTCTGGAGCCGTTAGGACAGGCGGTCCTGCAGACAAAGTAGGGGAATGTAGCACAGTTGCTTAAGCCTTATAATGTGTTATAAGAAGGTCTTTAGTGGATTCAGAGTGTACATCCTTAAAGGCAATGTTGAATTAATGTTTAAAATTTTTTGCACTTAGTAGAATATCCGGTTGGGTAAGAAAAGTTATTTGAAAGTATTTAACCATGTTTGTAACGTTTAAGTGTCCTCACCTCCCATAAAGGGAAGCTCTGTTCAAATATGCTTATTGTTATTGCACTCACAAAAATTGTATGTCTTTTTGCTGACATGTATTGTTGTTTTCTTCCCAGTCCCGGAGTACTGGATTTAACCGGGGGGGGAGTGCAGCGCCCCAGAGTCCTGGTCGTTGCAGTACTGTGGCTCCGCCGCTAAGGGGGGCTATGGTACGTCTGATGGCACTGAAGGAGTTCATCTGACCAGGTATCACATACACCAATACATTTCACAGTCGGGCCTCCAGGGGGAGCTAAGGGTGCTATTTATTAGGCCACTCCTCACCGTGTGGGTAAACTGGGGGTCAGGCAGGAAGTTAGTGCAGAAAGCTGACTGGGTTGGAACCAGGCAACACCTTGTGGCAGGGGGTGTTGTGGGGAAGATTCGGTAGGGTCCCTGTCAGGTTTGGGACCCTGACAGAGGCCTGGCAACAAGAAAGAACGTCACGGGACCGTGCCTGCTCAGCATAGCGGCGGTGCCCTAAGAAAGGATCAGAAGCGAGATATATTGTGCTGAGTGAGAAACGAGATCAAAGCACGAAGGAGAATACCAGTAGGAGTCGTGCTGTAAGACCGAGGCAACATCCTACTGAGGCGCACAACCGGCGGCCGGAACGCCGAGGAAGTATTCATATATCTAGCTCCAAGCAATACTTCAAACCAACGGCAGGACAGTCAGTCACAGGCGGGCTGTCTCACCTAAATCACCTATGCAGACTTGGGGGGCAAACTGTGGAGAGGGGCGACTCTAGGGTCCCGGAAGAGCTCCGAGCCTACCCGTCATACGGGTGCGTCCCAACCATAACACCGGGAGGGACGGAGGATTAGCAGAAGATCATCTAATCGAGTTGTTGTGAGGGAACACGAGAAACAGACACAACAGTTGTGGGGACTATCCCGTAAGCACAGCAGGGGAGGACCACAACACATAGCGCTAGCAGGAAGGCACAGATTTCCACCTGCAAGGAGAACTCTGGAGGTGCCATCGGACCGGCCGGACTTGCGCAGCCTGGTGAACCGTATTCCGGACTGAGGACCCAGAGACCTTCAGTAAAGAGGTAAAGAGACTGCAACCTGGTGTCCTCGTTATTTACTGCACCGCACCACCACCACTATCTACATCTATCACTGTACGCCCCTCAGCAGGGTCACGGACCGTGTCTAGCCATCGTGACAACCCCAGAGCAGAGACTCAGAGGCCCGGTACCGGGTACCCCTCGGCCCTGCGGCAGTGGGGGCGCTACACATGCAAAATAAATAGCATCAAAATTATGAAAACAAGAGGGTTTTTTTATATCAAAAAGCGTCCTGAAATGGAAAACTGTGCTAACAAAGATCTGGTCTTCATGGGTCATTTCAATAAAAAAAAGAAATTTATATAGAATAGGAGTTACAATCACAAAGGAGTAAAGATAAGATACCAAAAGGTTTGTATACAGAGAGCTCAAGAATATGAGAGAGAGATCTGACCTGCTGTAAAAGGTTGCAGTATTTAAAATTAAACTCTGTCTCACAGCCATGGAGTTTCTGGCAGCGCCCAAATCAAAGAATGTTGCACATCAGGAATAATTAAATACGGTAGTTAATAAGCAAAATCAATCAATCTTTAGTTTTCACCCAGTTTATGTGCATATTATCTAGAGAACATTAATTTACATGTCTGCAGCCCTAAGTGGTTTCTTTAGCTGAAAGCAACAAAAACATGAGAAGTAATATAACACACTGACAAATTATAGATCACAACTAGATGGGTATTTCCTGAAGGAACTACAGATAGTGCTTTGGAATGGTGCCCGGGCTGCCCCTGCAAGACTTTCACACTTGGGTGCCCCTCAGGCGCTGGTTTGGTAGTTGTAGCCCCTCAGGGTTGAGGCTTGGTGGGCCGGGTCACTCTGGGTCCCATTTGGTGGGCCGGGTCACTCTGGGTCCCATTTGGTGGGCCGGGTCACTCTGGGTCCCATTTGGTGGGCCGGGTCACTCTGGGTCCCATTTGGTGGGCCGGGTCACTCTGGGTCCCATTTGGTGGGCCGGGTCACTCTGGGTCCCATTTGGTGGGCCGGGTCACTCTGGGTCCCATTTGGTGGGCCGGGTCACTCTGGGTCCCATTTGGTGGGCCGGGTCACTCTGGGTCCCATTTGGTGGGCCGGGTCACTCTGGGTCCCATTTGGTGGGCCGGGTCACTCTGGGTCCCATTTGGTGGGCCGGGTCACTCTGGGTCCCATTTGGTGGGCCGGGTCACTCTGGGTCCCATTTGGTGGGCCGGGTCACTCTGGGTCCCATTTGGTGGGCCGGGTCACTCTGGGTCCCATTTGGTGGGCCGGGTCACTCTGGGTCCCATTTGGTGGGCCGGGTCACTCTGGGGCCGATTTGGCGGCCCGGGTCACTCTGGGGCCGATTTGGCGGCCCGGGTCACTCTGGGTCCGATTTGGCGGGCGGCGCTACTCTGGGTCCGATTTGGCGGGCGGCGCCACTCTGGGTCCGATTTGGCGGCCCGGGCCACTCTGGGTCCGATTTGGCGGGCGGCGCCACTCTTGGTCCGATTTGGCGGGCGGCGCCACTCTGGGTCCGATTTGGCGGGCGGCGCCACTCTTGGTCCGATTTGGCGGGCGGCGCCACTCTGGGTCCGATTTGGCGGGCGGCGCCACTCTGGGTCCGATTTGGCGGGCGGCGCCACTCTGGGTCCGATTTGGCGGGCGGCGCCACTCTGGGTCCGATTTGGCGGGCGGCGCCACTCTGGGTCCGATTTGGCGGGCGGCGCCACTCTGGGTCCGATTTGGCGGGCGGCGCCACTCTGGGTCCGATTTGGCGGGCGGCGCCACTCTGGGTCCGATTTGGCGGGCGGCGCCACTCTGGGTCCGATTTGGCGGGCGGCGCCACTCTGGGTCCGATTTGGCGGGCGGCGCCACTCTGGGTCCGATTTGGCGGGCGGCGCCACTCTGGGTCCGATTTGGCGGGCGGCGCCACTCTGGGTCCGATTTGGCGGGCGGCGCCACTCTGGGTCCGATTTGGCGGGCGGCGCCACTCTGGGTCCGATTTGGCGGGCGGCGCCACTCTGGGTCCGATTTGGCGGGCGGCGCCACTCTGGGTCCGATTTGGCGGGCGGCGCCACTCTGGGTCCGATTTGGCGGGCGGCGCCACTCTGGGTCCGATTTGGCGGGCGGCGCCACTCTGGGTCCGATTTGGCGGGCGGCGCCACTCTGGGTCCGATTTGGCGGGCGGCGCCACTCTGGGTCCGATTTGGCGGGCGGCGCCACTCTGGGTCCGATTTGGCGGGCGGCGCCACTCTGGGTCCGATTTGGCGGGCGGCGCCACTCTGGGTCCGATTTGGCGGGCGGCGCCACTCTGGGTCCGATTTGGCGGGCGGCGCCACTCTGGGTCCGATTTGGCGGGCGGCGCCACTCTGGGTCCGATTTGGCGGGCGGCGCCACTCTGGGTCCGATTTGGCGGGCGGCGCCACTCTGGGTCCGATTTGGCGGGCGGCGCCACTCTGGGTCCGATTTGGC
This sequence comes from Ranitomeya variabilis, assembly GCF_051348905.1. Lineage (NCBI taxonomy): Eukaryota > Metazoa > Chordata > Amphibia > Anura > Dendrobatidae > Ranitomeya > Ranitomeya variabilis. The sequence goes on along the minus strand of NC_135237.1, from coordinate 426,388,627 downwards.
GGGCGGCGCCACTCTGGGTCCGATTTGGCGGGCGGCGCCACTCTGGGTCCGATTTGGCGGGCGGCGCCACTCTGGGTCCGATTTGGCGGGCGGCGCCACTCTGGGTCCGATTTGGCGGGCGGCGCCACTCTGGGTCCGATTTGGCGGGCGGCGCCACTCTGGGTCCGATTTGGCGGGCGGCGCCACTCTGGGTCCGATTTGGCGGGCGGCGCCACTCTGGGTCCGATTTGGCGGGCGGCGCCACTCTGGGTCCGATTTGGCGGGCGGCGCCACTCTGGGTCCGATTTGGCGGGCGGCGCCACTCTGGGTCCGATTTGGCGGGCGGCGCCACTCTGGGTCCGATTTGGCGGGCGGCGCCACTCTGGGTCCGATTTGGCGGGCGGCGCCACTCTGGGTCCGATTTGGCGGGCGGCGCCACTCTGGGTCCGATTTGGCGGGCGGCGCCACTCTGGGTCCGATTTGGCGGGCGGCGCCACTCTGGGTCCGATTTGGCGGGCGGCGCCACTCTGGGTCCGATTTGGCGGGCGGCGCCACTCTGGGTCCGATTTGGCGGGCGGCGCCACTCTGGGTCCGATTTGGCGGGCGGCGCCACTCTGGGTCCGATTTGGCGGGCGGCGCCACTCTGGGTCCGATTTGGCGGGCGGCGCCACTCTGGGTCCGATTTGGCGGGCGGCGCCACTCTGGGTCCGATTTGGCGGGCGGCGCCACTCTGGGTCCGATTTGGCGGGCGGCGCCACTCTGGGTCCGATTTGGCGGGCGGCGCCACTCTGGGTCCGATTTGGCGGGCGGCGCCACTCTGGGTCCGATTTGGCGGGCGGCGCCACTCTGGGTCCGATTTGGCGGGCGGCGCCACTCTGGGTCCGATTTGGCGGGCGGCGCCACTCTGGGTCCGATTTGGCGGGCGGCGCCACTCTGGGTCCGATTTGGCGGCCCGGGTCACTCTGGGTCCGATTTCGCGGCCCGGGTCACTCTGGGTCCGATTTGGCGGGCGGCGCCACTCTGGGTCCGATTTTGCGGGCGGCGCCACTCTGGGTCCGATTTGGCGGGCGGCGCCACTCTGGGTCCGATTTGGCGGGCGGCGCAACTCTGGGTCCGATTTGGCAAGCGGGGGCACTCTGGTCCGATTTGGTGAGCTGGGTCCGATTTGGTGAGCGGGGCAATAATGATAAGACTACAGATAGTGCTTTGTAATTGTGCTGTACTGTCACTTTAAGAGCTGATATTATCTGACAAAACTTGTGACCTGGTGGGCTGGTAGAGTTTATAGGCGTTGGCATAGTAACTGGGTCTCACTGCGCATATCAATGAGGTAATCAGCCAGGTGGCAGTTATTTTTAGAAATTGCCTCAGAAATCAGGCCCATTATAAACGTATTGGAAAATTTCCCTATTGAAATGCATTGAGACACTTTTTTCAAACGCAAATTGCGCCAAAACTACAAATCCGATCGACACGAAAAATACTTAGCACACCTCTCAGGAACGCTGGCTTCGAAATGACACCTCACTGGAGTCTGTGAGTTTAGCGGTTCGGGCCGCATTACGTGCGGACTGAATAATAATAATAAGAACTAGATGGGTATTTCCTGAAGGAACTACAGATAGTGCTTTGGAATGGTGCCCGGGCTGCCCCTGCAAGACTTTCACACTTGGGTGCCCCTCAGGCGGTCCGATTTGGTGGGTTGGGTCAATCTGGGTCTGATTTTGTGGGCGGGGTAAATCTAGGTCCGATTCGGTGGGCGGGGTCACTTTTGGTCCGATTCGGTGGGCGGAGCCACTCTGGGTCCGATTTGGTGGGCGGGGCACCTTAGGGACCAATTTGGTGGGTGGGGTCACTCGGTCCGATTTGGTGTGCTGGGCACCTCAGGGTCTCATTTGGTGGGCTGGGCACCTCAGGGTCCGATTTGGTGGGTGGGGTCACTCTGGGTCCGATTTGGTGGAAGGGGTCACTCTGGGTCTGATTTGGTGGAAGGGGTCACTCTGGGTTCGATTTGGTGGGCGGAGCCACTCTGGGTCCGATTTGGTGGGCGGGGTCACTCTGGGTCCGATTTGGTGGGCGGGGTCACTCTGGGTCCGATTTGGTGAGCCGGGCCCCTCGGGGTCCGATTTGGTGAGCGGGGTAATCTACTATATAATTGTCTAAGGGCACTTCCGTCTTTCTGTCTCACAACACCGCTACGTCATCATCTCATGAGACCGCAATGCACTCTTGGGACCGGAGCGCGCAACAAGCATCGGGTACCGGCCACTCCAGGTGCAACAAGCATCGTGTACCGGCCGCTCTAGGAGGTGCAACAACCATCAGATACCGGCCGCTCCAGGAGGTGAGTATGTAACTTTTTTATTTTAATTCTTTTTTTTTTTTTTAACAGGGATATGCAGTATACTATGTGACTGGACAATATACTACGTGACTGGGCAGTATAACTACGTGGCTCTGCGCTGTATACTGCGTGGCTCTGCGCTGTATACTGCGTGGCTCTGCGCTGTATACTACGCGGCTCTGCGCTGTATACTACGCGGCTCTGCGCTGTATACTGCGTGGCTCTGCGCTTTGTACTGCGCGGCTCTGCGCTATATACTGCGTGGCTCTTCGCTGTATACTACGCGGCTCTGCGCTGTGTACTGCGCGGCTCTGCGCTGTGTACTGCGCGTGTCCGTGCTGTGTACTGCGTGTGTCTGCGCTGTATACTGCGCGGCTCTGCGCTCTGTACTGCGCGGCTCTGCACTGTGTACTGCACGGCTCTGCGCTGTATACTGCGGGGCTCTGCACTGTATAATGCGGGGCTCTGCGCTGTATACTACGCGGCTCTGCGCTGTATACTGCGCGGCTCTGCGCTGTATACTGCGTGGCTCTACGCTGTGTACTGCGCGGCTCTGCGCTGTATACTGCGCGGCTCTGCGCTGTATACTGGGCGGCTCTGCGCTGTGTACTGCGCGGCTCTGCGCTGTATACTGCGCGGCTCTGCGCTGTATACTGCACGGCTCTGCGCTGTGTACTGCGCGGCTCTGCGCTGTGTACTGCGCGGCTCTGCGCTGTGTACTGCGCGGCTCTGCGCTGTGTACTGCGCGGCTCTGCGCTGTGTACTGCGCGGCTCTGCGCTGTGTACTGCGCGGCTCTGCGCTGTGTACTGCGCGGCTCTGCGCTGTGTACTGCGCGGCTCTGCGCTTTACACTGCGCGGCTCTGCGCTTTATACTGCGCGGCTCTGCGCTGTGTACTGCGCGGCTCTGCGCTGTGCACTGCACGGCTCTGCGCGGTATACTGCGCGGCTCTGCGCTCTGTACTGCGCGGCTCTGCGCTGTGTACTGCGCGGCTCTGCGCTGTATACTGCGCGGCTCTGCGCTGTGTACTGCGCGGCTCTGCGCTGTGTACTGCGCGGCTCTGCGCTGTGTACTGCGCGGCTCTCCGCTTTATACTGCGCGGCTCTGCGCTGTGTACTGCGCGGCTCTGCGCTGTGTACTGCGCGGCTCTGTGCTTTATACTGCGCGGCTCTGCGCTTTGTACTGCGCGGCTCTGCGCTGTGTACTGCGCGGCTCTGCGCTGTGTACTGCGCGGCTCTGCGCTGTGTACTGCGCGGCTCTGCGCTGTATACTGCGCGGCTCTGCGCTGTGTACTGCGCGGCTCTGCGCTGTGTACTGCGCGGCTCTGCGCTGTGTACTGCGCGGCTCTGCGCTTTATACTGCGCGACTCTGCGCTTTGTACTGCGCGGCTCTGCGCTGTGTACTGCGCGGCTCTGCGCTGTGTACTGCGCGGCTCTGCGCTGTGTACTGCGCGGCTCTGCGCTGTGTACTGCGCGGCTCTGCGCTGTGTACTGCGCGGCTCTGCGCTGTGTACTGCGCGGCTCTGCGCTGTATACTGCGCGGCTCTGCGCTGTGTACTGCGCGGCTCTGCGCTGTGTACTGCGCGGCTCTGCGCTGTGTACTGCGCGGCTCTGCGCTTTATACTGCGCGACTCTGCGCTTTGTACTGCGCGGCTCTGCGCTGTGTACTGCGCGGCTCTGCGCTGTGTACTGCGCGGCTCTGCGCTGTGTACTGCGCGGCTCTGCGCTTTGTACTGCGCGGCTCTGCGCTGTGTACTGCGCGGCTCTGCGCTGTGTACTGCGCGGCTCTGCGCTGTGTACTGCGCGGCTCTGCGCTTTATACTGCGCGACTCTGCGCTTTGTACTGCGCGGCTCTGCGCTGTGTACTGCGCGGCTCTGCGCTGTGTACTGCGCGGCTCTGCACTGTGTACTGCGCGGCTCTGCGCTGTGTACTGCGCGGCTCTGCACTGTATACTGCGTGGCTCTGCGCTGTGTACTGCGCGGCTCTGCGCTGTGTACTGCGCGGCTCTGCGCTGTGTACTGCGCGGCTCTGCGCTGTGTACTGCGCGGCTCTGCGCTTTATACTGCGCGACTCTGCGCTTTGTACTGCGCGGCTCTGCGCTGTGTACTGCGCGGCTCTGCGCTGTGTACTGCGCGGCTCTGCGCTGTGTACTGCGCGGCTCTGCGCTTTATACTGCGCGACTCTGCGCTTTGTACTGCGCGGCTCTGCGCTGTGTACTGCGCGGCTCTGCGCTGTGTACTGCGCGGCTCTGCGCTGTGTACTGCGCGGCTCTGCGCTGTGTACTGCGCGGCTCTGCGCTGTGTACTGCGCGGCTCTGCACTGTATACTGCGTGGCTGTGCAATATACTTCGTGGACATACATATTCTAGAATACCCGATGAGTTAGAATCGGGCCACAGTCTAATAATCATAAGACTACAGATAGTGGTTTGGAATTGTGCTGTACTGTCACTTTAAGAGCTGATATTATCTGACAAAACTTGTGACCTGGTGAGCTGATGTAGACTTCATAGGCGTTGGCATAGTAACTGTGTCTGACTGCGCATATCAATGAGCTAATCAGCCAGGTGGCAGTTATTTTTAGAAATTGCCTCAGAAACCAGCCCATTATAAACGTATGGGACAATTTCCCTATTGAAACGCATTGAAAGACTTTTTTCAAACACAAATTGCGCAAAAACTACAAATCCGATCGGCACGAAAAATACTTAGCACACCTCTCAGGAACGCTGGCTTCGAAATGACACCTCACTGGAGTCTGTGAGTTTAGCGGTTCGGGCCGCATTACGTGCGGACTGAATAATAAGAATAAGAAGAAGTTTACCACGGTGGAATAACAGTATAGTGCTTTGTTCCAAAGCACTATAACTAGATGGGTATTTCCTGAAGGAACTACAGATAGTGCTTTGGAATGGTGCCCGGTCTGCCCCTGCAAGACTTTCACACTTGGGTGCCCCTCAGGCGCTGGTTTGGTAGTTGTAGCCCCTCAGGGTTGAGGATTTGGGGGCGGGGCCATTCGGGGTCAGATTTGGGGGGCGGGGCCATTCGGTGCACTTACTTTTCACCCACGGGACCGGGGGTGCACTTACTTTTCACACACGGGACGAGAGGGTGTCAGTCACTTTATTCTGATGTTTGACTTTGATAAATGATCATGTCATAAAATGGACACCGTACATTTGCATAGCTGCCATCTTTGGAAGGTCAAGTTGGGGGTAATGGAAAGTTCGCCATTATTTCCTACGGGAATTTTTTTTTTTTTAAATGCAATTTTTCAAAAAAACTACAAATCGGATCGACATGAAAAATACTTAGCACACCTCTCGTGGACGCTGGCTTCGAAACGACGCCTCACTGGAGTCTCTGCGTGCAGCGGTTCGGGCTGTATTAATTGCGGAAAAAAACTGAATACGTTTACCACGTCTGGATTACAATAATAATACTAGATGGGTATTTCCTGAAGGAACTACAGATAGTGCTTTGGAATGGTGCCCGGGCTGCCCCTGCAAGACTTTCACACTTGGGTGCCCCTCAGGCGGTCCGATTTGGTGGGTTGGGTCAATCTGGGTCTGATTTTGTGGGCGGGGTAAATCTAGGTCCGATTCGGTGGGCGGGGTCACTTTTGGTCCGATTCTGTGGGCGCGGCCACTCTGGGTCCGATTCGGTGGGCGGAGCCACTCTGGGTCCGATTTGGTGGGCGGGGCACCTTAGGGACCAATTTGGTGGGTGGGGTCACTCGGTCCGATTTGGTGGGCTGGGCACCTCAGGGTCTGATTTGGTGGGCTGGGCACCTCAGGGTCCGATTTGGTGGGTGGGGTCACTCTGGGTCCGATTTGGTGGGCGGGGTCACTCTGGGCCCGATTTGGTGGAAGGGGTCACTCTGGGCCCGATTTGGTGGAAGGGGTCACTCTGGGTCCGATTTGGTGGAAGGGGTCACTCTGGGTCTGATTTGGTGGAAGGGGTCACTCTGGGTCCGATTTGGTGGGCGGAGCCACTCTGGGTCCGATTTGGTGGGCGGGGTCACTCTGGGTCTGATTTAGGGGGCGGGGTCACTCTGGGTCCGATTTGGTGGGCCGGGCCCCTCGGGGTCCGATTTGGTGGGCCGGGCCTCTCGGGTTCCGAATTGGTGAGCGGGGTAATCTACTATCTAATTATCTAAGGGCACTTCCGTCTTTCTGTCTCACAACACCGCTACGTCATCATCTCGTGAGACCGCAATGCACTCTTGGGACCGGAGCGCGCAACAAGCATCGGGTACCGGCCACTCCAGGTGCAACAAGCATCGTGTACCGGCCGCTCTAGGAGGTGCAACAACCATCAGATACCGGCCGCTCCAGGAGGTGAGTATGTAACTTTTTTATTTTAATTCTTTTTTTTTTTAACAGGGATATGCAGTATACTATGTGACTGGACAATATACTACGTGACTGGGCAGTATAACTACGTGGCTCTGCGCTGTATACTGCGTGGCTCTGTGCTGTATACTGCGTGGCTCTGCGCTGTATACTACGCGGCTCTGCGCTGTATACTACGCGGCTCTGCGCTGTATACTGCGTGGCTCTGCGCTGTGTACTGCGCGGCTCTGCGCTGTGTACTGCACGGCTCTGCGCTGTGTACTGCGCGGCTCTGCACTGTGTACTGCGCGTTCTGCGCTGTATACTGCGCGGCTCTGCGCTGTATACTGCGCAGCTCTGCGCAGCTCTGCGCTTTGTACTGCGCGGCTCTGCGCTATATACTGCGTGGCTCTTCGCTGTATACTACGCGGCTCTGCGCTGTGTACTGCGCGGCTCTGCGCTGTGTACTGCGCGTGTCCGTGCTGTGTACTGCGCGTGTCTGCGCTGTATACTGCGGGGCTCTGCACTGTATACTGCGGGGCTCTGCGCTGTATACTACGCGGCTCAGCGCTGTATACTGCGCGGCTCTGCGCTGCATACTGCGTGGCTCTACGCTGCGTACTGCGCGGCTCTGCGCTGTATACTGGGTGGCTCTGCGCTGTGTACTGCGCGGCTCTGTGCTGTGTACTGTGCGGCTCTGCACTGTGTACTGCGCGGCTCTGCGCTGTGTACTGCGCGGCTCTGCGCTGTGTACTGCGCGGCTCTGCGCTTTATACTGCGCGGCTCTGCGCTTTATACTGTGCGGCTCTGCGCTCTGTACTGCGCGGCTCTGCGCTGTGTACTGCGCAGCTCTGCGCTGTATACTGCGCGGCTCTGCGCTGTGTACTGCGCGGCTCTGCGCTGTGTACTGCGTGGCTCTGCGCTGTGTACTGCTCGGCTCTGCGCTGTGTACTGCGCGGCTCTGCGCTGTGTACTGCGCAGCTCTGCGCTGTGTACTGCGCGGCTCTGCGCTGTGTACTGCGCGGCTCTGCGCTGTGTACTGCGCGGCTCTGCGCTGTGTACTGCACGGCTCTGCGCGGTATACTGCGCGGCTCTGCGCTTTATACTGTGCGGCTCTGCGCTCTGTACTGCACGGCTCTGCGCTGTCTACTGCGCGGCTCTGCGCTGTGTACTGCTCGGCTCTGCGCTGTGTACTGCGCGGCTCTCCGCTTTATACTGCGTGGCTCTGCGCTTTATACTGCGCGGCTTTGCGCTGTGTACTGCATGGCTCTGCGCTGTGTACTGCGCGGCTCTGCGCTGTGTACTGCACGGCTCTGCGCTGTGTACTGCACGGCTCTGCGCTTTATACTGCGCGGCTCTGCGCTGTGTACTGCACGGCTCTGCGCTGTGTACTGCGCGGCTCTGCGCTGTGTACTGCGCGGCTCTGCGCTTTATACTGTGCGGCTCTGCGCTGTGTACTGCACGGCTCTGCGCTGTGTACTGCGCGGCTCTGCGCTGTGTACTGCGCGGCTCTGCGCTTTATACTGCGCGGCTCTGCGCTTTATACTGCGCGGCTCTGCGCTGTGTACTGCGCGGCTCTGCGCTGTGTACTGCACGGCTCTGCGCTTTATACTGCGCGGCTCTGCGCTGTGTACTGCACGGCTCTGCGCTGTGTACTGCGCGGCTCTGCGCTGTGTACTGCACGGCTCTGCGCTTTAAACTGCGCGGCTCTGCGCTGTGTACTGCGCGGCTCTGCGCTTTATACTGCGCGGCTCTGCGCTGTGTACTGCGTGGCTCTGCGCTGTGTACTGCGCGGCTCTGCGCTGTGTACTGCACGGCTCTGCGCTTTATACTGCGCGGCTCTGCGCTGTGTACTGCACGGCTCTGCGCTGTGTACTGCGCGGCTCTGCGCTGTGTACTGCACGGCTCTGCGCTTTATACTGCGCGGCTCTGCGCTGTGTACTGCACGGCTCTGCGCTGTGTACTGCGCGGCTCTGCGCTGTGTACTGCGCGGCTCTGCGCTTTATACTGCGCGGCTCTGCGCTGTGTACTGCGCGGCTCTGCGCTGTGTACTGCGCGGCTCTGCGCTGTGTACTGCACGGCTCTGCACTGTATACTGCGCGGCTCTGCGCTTTATACTGCGCGGCTCTGCGCTGTGTACTGCGCGGCTCTGCGCTGTGTACTGCGCGGCTCTGCGCTGTGTACTGCGCGGCTCTGCACTGTATACTGCGTGGCTGTGCAATATACTACGTGGACATGCATATTCTAGAATACCCGATGAGTTAGAATCGGGCCACAGTCTAATAATCATAAGACTACGGATAGTGGTTTGGAACTGTGCTGTACTGTCACTTTAAGAGCTGATATTATCTGACAAAACTTGTGACCTGGTGAGCTGATGTAGATTTCATAGGAGTTGGCATAGTAACACGCCATAGAAGAAAAGAAAAGGCAGCACTCACCTCCGGAGACTTCTGTTAATCGAGTTGCTTTTAATCCATAAAATTCAGAATTTTACAAACAGATGCGGTGTTGGCATAGTAACTGTGTCTGACTGCGCATATCAATGAGCTAATCAGCCAGGTGGCAGTTATTTTTAGAAATTGCCTCAGAAACCAGCCCATTATAAACGTATAGGAAAATTTCTCCATTGAAACGCATTGAAAGACTTTTTTCAAACACAAATTGCGCAAAAACTACAAATCCGATCGACACGAAAAATACTTAGCACACCTCTCAGGAACGCTGGCTTCGAAATGACACCTCACTGGAGTCTGTGAGTTTAGCGGTTCGGGCCGCATTACGTGCGGACTGAATAATAAGAATAAGAAGAAGTTTACCACGGTGGAATAACAGTATAGTGCTTTGTTCCAAAGCACTATAACTAGATGGGTATTTCCTGAAGGAACTACAGATAGTGCTTTGGAATGGTGCCCGGGCTGCCCCTGCAAGACTTTCACACTTGGGTGCCCCTCAGATGCTGGTTTGGTAGTTGTAGCTCCTTAGGGTTGAGGATTTGGTGGGCGGGGCCACTCTGGGTCCGATTTGGCGGGCGGCGCCACTCTGGGTCCGATTTGGCGGGCGGCGCCACTCTGGGTCCGATTTGGCGGGCGGCGCCACTCTGGGTCCGATTTGGCGGGCGGCGCCACTCTGGGTCCGATTTGGCGGGCGGCGCCACTCTGGGTCCGATTTGGCGGGCGGGGGCACTCTGGTCCGATTTGGTGGGCTGGGTCCGATTTGGTGAGCGGGGCAATAATGATAAGACTACAGATAGTGCTTTGTAATTGTGCTGTACTGTCACTTTAAGAGCTGATATTATCTGACAAAACTTGTGACCTGGTGGGCTGGTAGAGTTTATAGGCGTTGGCATAGTAACTGGGTCTCACTGCGCATATCAATGAGGTAATCAGCCAGGTGGCAGTTATTTTTAGAAATTGCCTCAGAAATCAGGCCCATTATAAACGTATTGGAAAATTTCCCTATTGAAATGCATTGAGACACTTTTTTCAAACGCAAATTGCGCCAAAACTACAAATCCGATCGACACGAAAAATACTTAGCACACCTCTCAGGAACGCTGGCTTCGAAATGACACCTCACTGGAGTCTGTGAGTTTAGCGGTTCGGGCCGCATTACGTGCGGACTGAATAATAAGAATAAGAAGTTTACCACGGTGGAATAACAGTATAGTGCTTTGTTCCAAAGCACTATAACTAGATGGGCATTTCCTGAAGGAAATACATGGTGCTTGAACAGAGCTGCCAGCTGCCAATGAACCTCAGGAGCAAGTCTGGCATGCAGGGCCCTGCCCCTGGGTATCCAATTTGGCCCCTTGGTAGCCACTTTGATGTGCGGGGCCCCTTGTTAGCAACTTTGGCCCCTTGGTAGCCATTTTGGCATGCAGGAATCCTTGGTAGCCACTTTGGCCACATCCTCTTATATACAAACATCACTCCTATATACAGACACCACTCCTATATACAGACATCCCTCTATATACAGACACCACTCCTATATACAGACACCACTCCTATATGCAGGCACCTCTCCTATATACAGACATCCCTCTATATACAGACACCACTCCTATATACAGACATCCCCCTATATACAGACACCACTCCTATATTCAGACATCCCCCTATATACAGACATCTCTACTATATACAGACATCCCCCAATATAGACACCACTCCTATATACAGACATCCCTCTATATACAGACATCTCTCCTATATACAGACATCCCTCTATATACAGACACCACTCCTATATACAGACATCCCTCTATATACAGACATCTCTCCTATATACAGACATCCCTCTATATACAGACACCACTCCTATATACAGACATCCCCCTATATACAGACACCACTCCTATATACATACATCCCTCTATATACAGACACCACTCCTATATACAGACATCCCTCTATATACAGACACCACTCCTATATACAGACATCCCCCTATATACAGACACCACTCCTATATACAGACATCCCTCTGTATACAGACACCACTCCTATATACAGACATCCCTCTATATACAGACAGCACTCCTATATACAGACATCCCTCTATATACAGACACCACTCCTATATACAGACATCCCTCTATATACAGACATATCTGCTATATTCAGACATCCCCCTATATAGAGACACCACTCCTATATGCAGACATCCCTCTGTATACAGACACAACTCCTATATACAGACATCCCTCTATATACAGACACCACTCCTATATACAGACATCCCTCTATATACAGACATCCCTCTATATACAGACATCTCTCCTATATACAGACATCCCTCTATATACAGACATCGCTCTATATACAGACATCTCTCCTATATACAGACATCCCTCTATATACAGACACCACTCCTAAATACAGACATCCCCTATATACAGACACCACTCCTATATACAGACATCCCTCTATATACAGACACCACTCCTATATACAGACATCCCTCTATATACAGACACCACTCCTATATACAGACATCCCTCTATATACAGACACCACTCCTATATAGACATCCCTCTATATACAGACACCACTCCTATATACAGACATCCCTCTATATACAGACACCACTCCTATATACAGACATCCCTCTATATACAGACACCACTCCTATATACAGACATCCCCCTATATACAGACACCACTCCTATATACAGACATCCCTCTGTATACTGACACCACTCCTATATACAGACATCCCTCTATATACAGACACCAATCCTATATACAGACATCCCTCTATATACAGACACCAATCCTATATACAGACATCCCTCTATATACAGACACCACTCCTATATACAGACATCCCCCTATATACAGACACCACTCCTATATAGACATCCCTCTGTATACAGACACCACTCCTATATACAGACATCCCTCTATATACAGACACCACTCCTATATACAGATATCCCTCCATATACAGACACCACTCCTATATACAGACATCCCCCTATATACAGACACCACTCCTATATACAGACATCCCTCTGTATACAGACACCACTCCTATATACAGACATCCCTCTATATACAGACACCACTCCTATATACAGACATCCCTCCATATACAGAAAATACTCCTATATACAGACATCCCCCTATATACAGACACCACTCTTATATACAGACATCCCTCTATATACAGACACCACTCCTATATACAGACATCCCTCTGTATACAGACACCACTACTATATACAAACATCCCTCTATATACAGACACCACTCCTATATACAGACTTTCCTCTATGTACAGACACCACTCCTATATACAGACATCCCTCTATATACAGACATCTCTCCTATATACAGACATCCCTCTATATACAGACACCACTCCTATATACAGACATCTCTCTATATACAGACATCTCTCCTTTATACAGATATCCCTCTATATACAGACACCACTCCTATATACAGACATCCCCCTATATACCGACACCACTCTTATATACAGACATCCCTCTATATACAGACACCACTCCTATATACAGACATCCCTCTATATACAGACACCACTCCTATATACAGACATCCCTCTATATACAGACACCACTCTTATATACAGACATCCCTCTATATACAGACACCACTCCTATATACAGACATCCCCCTATATACAGACATCACTCCTATATACAGACATCCCTCTATATACAGACACCACTCCTATATACAGACATCCCTCTATATACAGACACCACTCCTATATACAGACAATCCCCTATATACAGACACCACTCCTATATACAGACATCCCCCTATATACAGACACCACTCCTATATACAGACATTTCTGTAAATACAGACACCACTCCTATATACAGACATCCCCCTATATGCAGACTCCTATATACAGGTCAGAGTTGTGGGTCACTTACTTTTCACACACGGGGCCGGGGGGGCACTTACTTTTCACACACGGGGCCGGGGGGCACTTACTTTTCACACACGGGGCCGGGGGGCACTTACTTTTCACACCCGGGACCAGGGGGGCACTTACTTTTGCACACGGGGCCGGGGGGGCACTTACTTTTGCACACGGGGCCGGGGGCGCACTTACTTTTGCACACGGGGCCGGGGGCGCACTTACTTTTGCACACGGGGTCGGGGGCGCACTTACTTTTGCGCACGGGGCCGGGGGCGCACATACTTTTGCGCACGGGGCCGGGGGCGCACTTACTTTTGCGCACGGGGCCGGGGGCGCACTTACTTTTGCGCACGGGGCCGGGGGCGCACTTACTTTTGCACACGGGGCCGGGGGCGCACTTACTTTTGCACACGGGGCCGGGGGCGCACTTACTTTTGCACACGGGGCCGGGGGCGCACTTACTTTTGCACACGGGGCCGGGGGCGCACTTACTTTTGCACACGGGGCCGGGGGCGCACTTACTTTTGCACACGGGGCCGGGGGCGCACTTACTTTTGCACACGGGGCCGGGGGCGCACTTACTTTTGCACACGGGGCCGGGGGCGCACTTACTTTTGCACACGGGGCCGGGGGCGCACTTACTTTTGCACACGGGGCCGGGGGCGCACTTACTTTTGCACACGGGGCCGGGGGCGCACTTACTTTTGCACACGGGGCCGGGGGCGCACTTACTTTTGCACACGGGGCCGGGGGCGCACTTACTTTTGCACACGGGGCCGGGGGCGCACTTACTTTTGCACACGGGGCCGGGGGCGCACTTACTTTTGCACACGGGGCCGGGGGCGCACTTACTTTTGCACACGGGGCCGGGGGCGCACTTACTTTTGCACACGGGGCCGGGGGCGCACTTACTTTTGCACACGGGGCCGGGGGCGCACTTACTTTTGCACACGGGGCCGGGGGCGCACTTACTTTTGCACACGGGGCCGGGGGCGCACTTACTTTTGCACACGGGGCCGGGGGCGCACTTACTTTTGCACACGGGGCCGGGGGCGCACTTACTTTTGCACACGGGGCCGGGGGCGCACTTACTTTTGCACACGGGGCCGGGGGCGCACTTACTTTTGCACACGGGGCCGGGGGCGCACTTACTTTTGCACACGGGGCCGGGGACGCACTTACTTTTGCACACGGGGCCGGGGGCGCACTTACTTTTGCACACGGGGCCGGGGGCGCACTTACTTTTGCACACGGGGCCGGGGGCGCACTTTCTTTTGCACACGGGGCCGGGGGCGCACTTACTTTTGCACACGGGACGAGAGGGTGTCATAGTCACTTTATTCTGTTTGATTTTGATAAATGATCATGTCCTAAAATGGACACCGTACATTTGCATAGCTGCCATCTTTGGAAGGTCAAGTTGGGGGGTAATGGAAAGTTCGCCATTATTTCCTATGGGAAATTTTTTTTTTTAAATGCGATTTAAATAAAATCTACATATCGGATCGATTATAAAAGTCATAGCACACCTGTCCCCACCGAGGCCTTCGAAACGCCGCCTGAACGGGGTCTCTGCGCCGAGCGGTTCGGGCCGCATTAATTGCGGAAAACGCGGAGAAGAAGAAGAATAATAACTAGATGGGCATTTCCTGAAGGAAATACATGGTGCTTGAACAGCGCTGCCAGCTGCCAATGAACCTCAGGAGCAAGTCTGGCATGCAGGGCCCTGCCCCTGGGTATCCAATTTGGCCCCTTGGTAGCCACTTTGATGTGCGGGGGCCCTTGTTAGCAACATTGGCCCCTTGGTAGCCATTTTGGCATGCAGGAATCCTTGGTAGCCACTTTGGCCACATCCTCTTATATACAGACATTACTCCTATATACAGACACCACTCCTATATACAGACATCCCTCTGTATACAGACACCACTCCTATATACAGACACCACTCCTATATGCAGGCACCTCTCCTATATACAGACATCCCTCTATATACAGACACCACTCCTATATACAGACATCCCCCTATATACAGACACCACTCTTATATACAGACATCCCTCTATATACAGACACCACTCCTATATACAGACATCCCTCTATATACAGACATCTCTCCTATATACAGACATCCCTCTATATACAGACACCACTCCTATATACAGACATCCCTCTATATACAGACATCTCTCCTATATACAGACATCCCTCTATATACAGACACCACTCCTATATACAGACATCCCCCTATATACAGACACCACTCCTATATACAGACATCCCTCTATATACAGACACCACTCCTATATACAGACATCCCCCTATATACAGACACCACTCCTATATACAGACATCCCTCTATATACAGACACCACTCCTATATACAGACATCCCTCTATATACAGACATCTCTCCTATATACAGACATCCCCCTATATACAGACACCACTCCTATATACAGACATCCCTCTATATACAGACACCACTCCTATATACAGACATCCCTCTATATACAGACATCTCTCCTATATACAGACATTCCCCTATATACAGACACCACTCCTATATACAGACATCCCTCTATATACAGACACCACTCCTATATACAGACATCCTTCTATATACATACACCACTCCTATAAACAGACATCCCTCTATATACAGACACCACTCCTATATACAGACATCCCTCTATATACAGACACCACTCCTATATACAGACATCCCCCTATATACAGACACCACTCCTATATACAGACATCCCCCTATATACAGACACCACTCCTACATACAGACATCCCTCTATATACAGACACCACTCCTATATACAGACATCCCTCTATATACAGACACCACTCCTATATACAGACATCCCCCTGTATACAGACACCACTCCTATATACAGACATCCCTCTATATACAGACACCACTCCTATATACAGACATCCCTCTATATACAGACACCACTCCTATATACAGACATCCCTCTGTATACAGACACCACTTCCATATACAGACATCCCTCTATATACAGACACCACTCCTATATACAGACATCCCTCTATATACAGACACCACTCCTATATACAGACATCACTCTATATACAGACATATCTCCTATATTCAGACATCCCCCTATATAGAGACACCACTCCTATATACAGACATCCCTCTGTATACAGACAGAACTCCTATATACAGACATCCCTCTATATACAGACATCTCTCCTATATACAGACATACCTCTATATACAGACACCACTCCTATATACAGACATCCCTCTATATACAGACACCACTCCTATATACAGACATCCCTCTATATACAGACATCTCTCCTATATACAGACATCCCTCTATATACAGACACCACTCCTATATACAGACATCCCCCTATATACAGACACCACTCCTATATACAGACATCCCTCTATATACAGACACCACTCCTATAAAAAGACATCCCTCTATATAGACACCACTCCTATATACAGACATCCCTCTATATACAGACACCACTCCTATATACAGACATCCCTCTATATACAGACACCACTCCTATATACAGACATCCCTCTATATACAGACACCACTCCTATATACAGACATCCCTCTATATACAGACACCACTCCTATATACAGATATCCCCCTATATACAGACACCACTCCTATATACAGACATCCCCCTATACAGACACCACTCCTATATACAGACATCCCTCTGTATACAGACACCACTCCTACATACAGACATCCCTCTATATACAGACACCACTCCTATATACAGACATCCCTCTATATACAGACACCACTCCTATATACAGACATCCCCCTGTATACAGACACCACTCCTATATACAGACATCCCTCTATATACAGACACCACTCCTATATACAGACATCCCTCTATATACAGACACCACTCCTATATACAGACATCCCTCTATATACAGACACCACTCCTATATACAGACATCCCTGTATATACAGACATCTCTCCTACATAGAGACATCCCTCTATATACAGACACCACTCCTATATACAGACATCCCCCTATATACAGACACCACTCCTATATACAGACATCCCCCTGTATACAGACACCACTCCTATATACAGACATCCCTCTGTATACAGACACCACTCCTATATACAGATATCCCCCTATATACAGACACCACTCCTATATACAGACATCCCCCTATATACAGACACTACTCCTATATACAGACATCCCCCTATATACAGACACCACTCCTATATACAGACATCCCCCTATATACAGACACCACTCCTATATACAGACATCCCCCTATATACAGACACCACTCCTATATGCAGACATCCCTCTATATACAGACACCACTCCTATATACAGACATCCCTCTATATACAGACACCACTCCTATATACAGACATCCCCCTATATACAGACACCACTCTTATATACAGACATCCCTCTGTATACAGACACCACTCCTATATACAGACATCCCTCTGTATACAGACACCACTCCTATATACAGACATCCCTCTATATACAGACACCACTCCTATATACAGACATCCCTCTATGTACAGACACCACTCCTATATACAGACATCCCTCTATATACAGACATCTCTCCTTTATACAGATATCCCTCTATATACAGACACCACTCCTATATACAGACATCCCCCTATATACAGACACCACTCTTATATACAGACATCCCTCTATATACAGACACCACTCCTATATACAGACATCCCTCTATATACAGACACCACTCCTATATATAGACATCCCTCTATATACAGACACCACTCTTATATACAGACATCCCTCTATATACAGACACCACTCCTATATACAGACATCCCCCTATATACAGACATCACTCCTATATACAGACATCCCTCTATATACAGACACCACTCCTATATACAGACATCCCTCTATATACAGACACCACTCCTATATACAGACAATCCCCTATATACAGACACCACTCCTATATACAGACATCCCCCTATATACAGACACCACTCCTATATACAGACATCCCTCTAAATACAGACACCACTCCTATATACAGACATCCCCCTATATACAGACTCCTATATACAGGTCAGAGTTGTGGGTCACTTACTTTTCACACACGGGGCCGGGGGGGCACTTACTTTTCACACACGGGGCCGGGGGGCACTTACTTTTCACACACGGGGCCGGGGGGCACTTACTTTTCACACACGGGGCCAAGGGGGCACTTACTTTTCACACACGGGGCCGGGGGCGCACTTACTTTTGCACACGGGGCCGGGGGCGCACTTACTTTTGCACACGGGGCCGGGGGCGCACTTACTTTTGCACACGGGGCCGGGGGCGCACTTACTTTTGCACACGGGGCCGGGGGCGCACTTACTTTTGCACACGGGTCCGGGGGCGCACTTACTTTTGCACACGGGTCCAGGGGCGCACTTACTTTTGCACAGGGGGCCGGGGGCGCACTTACTTTTGCACACGGGGCCGGGGGCGCACTTACTTTTGCACACGGGGCCGGGGGCGCACTTACTTTTGCACACGGGGCCGGGGGCGCACTTACTTTTGCACACGGAGCCGGGGGCGCACTTACTTCTGCACACGAGGCCGGGGGCGCCCTTACTTTTGCACACGGGGCCGGGGGCGCACTTACTTTTGCACACGGGGCCAGGGGCGCACTTACTTTTGCACACGGGGCCGGGGGCGCACTTACTTTTGCACACGGGGCCGGGGGCGCACTTACTTTTGCACACGGGGCCGGGGGCGCACTTACTTTTGCACACGGGGCCGGGGGCGCACTTACTTTTGCACACGGGGCCGGGGGCGCACTTACTTTTGCACACGGGGCCGGGGGCGCACTTACTTTTGCACACGGGGCCGGGGGCGCACTTACTTTTGCACACGGGGCCGGGGGCGCACTTACTTTTGCACACGGGGCCGGGGCGCTCTTACTTTTGCACACGGGGCCGGGGGCGCACTTACTTTTGCACACGGGGCCGGGGGCGCACTTACTTTTGCACACAGGGCCGGGGGCGCACTTACTTTTGCACACGGGGCCGGGGGCGCACTTACTTTTGCACACGGGGCCGGGGGCGCACTTACTTTTGCACACGGGGCCGGGGGCGCACTTAGTTTTGCACACGGGGCCGGGGGCGCACTTACTTTTGCACCCGGGGCCGGAGGCGCACTTACTTTTGCACACGGGGCCGGGGGCGCACTTATTTTTGCACACGGGCCCGGGGGCGCACTTACTTTTGCACACGGGGCCGGGGCGCACTTACTTTTGCACACGGGGCCGGGGGCACACTTACTTTTGCACCCGGGGCCGGGGGCGCACTTACTTTTGCACACGGGGCCGGGGGCGCACTTACTTTTGCACACGGGGCCGGGGGCGCACTTACTTTTGCACACGGGGCCGGGGGCGCACTTACTTTTGCACACGGGGCCGTGTGATAAATGATCATGTCCTAAAATGGATACCATACATTTGCATAGCTGCCATCTTTGGAAGGTCAAGTTTGGGGTAATGGAAAGTTCGCCATTATTTCCTATGGGAAATTTTTTTTTTTAAATGCGATTTAAATAAAATCTACATATCGGATCGACTATAAAAGTCATAGCACACCTGTCCCCACCGAGGGCTTCGAAACGCCGCCTGAACGGGGTCTCTGCGCCGAGCGGTTCGGGCCGCATTAATTGCGGAAAACGCGGAGAAGAAGAAGAATAATAATAATAATAATAATAATAAAATATAAGAAATCGGATTACAATATGTTGCTTGAACCTAGGAGGTTCAAGCACCATAATAACTAGATGGGCATTTCCTGAAGGAAATACATGGTGCTTGAACAGCGCTGCCAGCTTTACAGCAGCACTTTTCACACACGGGACCAGGGGGGCCACTTACTTTTCCACACCCGGGACCGGGGCGCACTTACTTTTCCACACCCGGGACCGGGGCGCACTTACTTTTGCACAAGGGGCCGGGGGCGCACTTACGTTTGCACACAGGGCCGGGGGCGCACTTACGTTTGCACACGGGGCCGGGGGCGCACTTACTTTTGCACACGGGGCCGGGGGCGCACTTACATTTGCACACGGGGCTGGGGGTGCACTTACTTTTGCACACGGGGCCGGGGGCGCACTTACTTTTGCACACGGGGCCGGGGGCGCACTTACTTTTGCACACGGGGCCGGGGGCGCCATTACTTTTGCACACGGGGCCGGGGGCGCCATTACTTTTGCACACGGGGCCGGGGGCGCGCTTACTTTTGCACACGGGGCCAAGGGCGCGCTTACTTTTGCACACGGGGCCGGGGGCGCGCTTACTTTTGCACACGGGGCCGGGGGCGCCATTACTTTTGCACACGGAGCCGGGGGCGCCATTACTTTTGCACACGGGGCCGGGGGCGCCATTACTTTTGCACACGGGTCCGGGGGCGCGCTTACATTTGCACACGGGGCCGGGGGCGCGCTTACTTTTGCACACGGGGCCGGGGGCGCGCTTACTTTTGCACACGGGGCCGGGGGCGCGCTTACTTTTGCACACGGGGCCGGGGGGGCACTTACTTTTCACACACGGGGCCGGGGGGCACTTACTTTTCACACACGGGGCCGGGGGGGCACTTACTTTTGCACACGGGGCCGGGGGCGCCATTACTTTTGCACACGGGGCCGGGGGCGCCATTACTTTTGCACACGGGGCCGGGGGCGCCATTACTTTTGCACACGGGGCCGGGGGCGCCATTACTTTTGCACACGGGGCCGGGGGCGCCATTACTTTTGCACACGGGGCCGGGGGCGCCATTACTTTTGCACACGGGGCCGGGGGCGCCACTACTTTTGCACACGGGGCCGGGGGCGCGCTTACTTTTGCACACGGGGCCGGGGGCACGCTTACTTTTGCACACGGGGCCGGGGGCGCGCTTACTTTTGCACACGGGGCCGGGGGCGCGCTTACTTTTGCACACGGGGCCGGGGGGGGCACTTACTTTTCACACACGGGGCCGGGGGGGGCACTTACTTTTGCACACGGGGTCGGGGGGGGCACTTACTTTTCACACACGGGGCCGGGGGGCACTTACTTTTCACACACGGGGCCGGGGGGGCACTTACTTTTCACACAGGGAACCGAGGGTGCACTTACTTTTCACACAGGGGACCGGGGGGCACTTACTTTTCACACAGGGGACCGGGGGGCACTTACTTTTCACACATGGGACCGGGGGGCACTTACTTTTCACACACGGGGCCAGGGGGCACTTACTTTTCACACATGGGACCGGGGGTGCACTTACTTTTCACACACGGGGCCGGGGGGGCACTTACTTTTCACACATGGGGCCGGGGGGGCACTTACTTTTCACACACGGGGCCGGGGGGGGCACTTACTTTTCACCTGCGGGGCCGGGGGGCACTTACTTTTCACACAGGGGACCGGGGGTGCACTTACTTTTCACCCATGGGACCGGGGGTGCACTTACTTTTCACACACGGGGCCGGGGGGCACTTACTTTTCACACAGGGGACCGGGGGTGCACTTACTTTTCACCCACGGGACCGGGGGTGCACTTACTTTTCACATACGGGGCCGGGGGGCACTTACTTTTCACACACGGGGCCGGGGGGCACTTACTTTTCACACACGGGGCCGGGGGGCACTTACTTTTCACACACGGGGCCGGGGGGGCACTTACTTTTCACACAGGGGATCGGGGGTGCACTTACTTTTCACACACGGGCCGGGGGGGCACTTACTTTTCACACACGGGGCCGGGGGGCACTTACTTTTCACACAGGGGACCGGGGGTGCACTTACTTTTCACACAGGGGACCGGGGGTGCACTTACTTTTCACATGGGGCTGGGGGTGCACTTACTTTTCACACACGGGGCCGGGGGGCACTTACTTTTCACACAGGGGACCGAAGGTGCACTTACTTTTCACACAGGGGACAGGGGGTGCACTTACTTTTCACACGGGGCCGGGGGTGCACTTACTTTTCACACACGGGGCCGGGGGTGCACTTACTTTTCACCCACGGGATCGGGGGTGCACTTACTTTTCACAAACGGGGCCGGGGGGGCACTTACTTTTCACACAGGGGACCGGGGGTGCACTTACTTTTCACACAGGGGACCGGAGGTGCACTTACTTTTCACACAGGGGACCGTGGGTGCACTTACTTTTCATACGGGGCCAAGGGTGCACTTACTTTTCACACACGGGGCCGGGGGTGCACTTACTTTTCACACAGGGGACCGGGGGTGCACTTACTTTTCACATGGGGCCGGGGGTGCACTTACTTTTCACCCACGGGACCGGGGGTGCACTTACTTTTCACACACGGGGCCGGGGGGCACTTACTTTTCACACAGGGGACCGGGGGTGCACTTACTTTTCACATGGGGCCGGGGGTGCACTTACTTTTCACACACGGGGCCGGGGGTGCACTTACTTTTCACCCACGGGACCGGGGGTGCACTTACTTTTCACCCATGGGACCGGGGGTGCACTTCCTTTTCACACACGGGGCCGGGGGGCACTTACTTTTCACACAGGGGACCGGGGGTGCACTTACTTTTCACCCACGGGACCGGGGGTGCACTTACTTTTCACATACGGGGCCGGGGGGCACTTACTTTTCACACACGGGGCCGGGGGGCACTTACTTTTCACACACGGGGCCGGGGGGCACTTACTTTTCACACACGGGGCCGGGGGGGCACTTACTTTTCACACAGGGGATCGGGGGTGCACTTACTTTTCACACACGGGCCGGGGGGGCACTTACTTTTCACACACGGGGCCGGGGGGCACTTACTTTTCACACACGGAGCCGGGGGGCACTTACTTTTCACACAGGGGACCGGGGGTGCACTTACTTTTTACACAGGGGACCGGGGGTGCACTTACTTTTCACATGGGGCTGGGGGTGCACTTACTTTTCACACACGGGGCCGGGGGGCACTTACTTTTCACACAGGGGACCGAAGGTGCACTTACTTTTCACACAGGGGACAGGGGGTGCACTTACTTTTCACACGGGGCCGGGGGTGCACTTACTTTTCACACACGGGGCCGGGGGTGCACTTACTTTTCACCCACGGGATCGGGGGTGCACTTACTTTTCACAAACGGGGCCGGGGGGGCACTTACTTTTCACACAGGGGACCGGGGGTGCACTTACTTTTCACACAGGGGACCGGAGGTGCACTTACTTTTCACACAGGGGACCGTGGGTGCACTTACTTTTCATACGGGGCCAAGGGTGCACTTACTTTTCACACACGGGGCCGGGGGTGCACTTACTTTTCACACAGGGGACCGGGGGTGCACTTACTTTTCACATGGGGCCGGGGGTGCACTTACTTTTCACCCACGGGACCGGGGGTGCACTTACTTTTCACACACGGGGCCGGGGGGCACTTACTTTTCACACAGGGGACCGGGGGTGCACTTACTTTTCACATGGGGCCGGGGGTGCACTTACTTTTCACACACGGGGCCGGGGGTGCACTTACTTTTCACCCACGGGACCGGGGGTGCACTTACTTTTCACACACGGGGCCGGGGGGGCACTTGCTTTTCACACACGGGAACGGGGGTGCACTTACTTTTCACACGGGGCCGGGGGGCACTTGCTTTTCACACAGGGGACCGGGGGTGCACTTACTTTTCACACATGGGACCGGGGGTGCACTTACTTTTCACACAGGGGACCGGGGGTGCACTTACTTTTCACACAGGGGACCGGGGTGCACTTACTTTTCACACAGGTGACCGGGGGTGCACTTACTTTTCACAAGGGGCCGGGGGGCACTTACTTTTCACACAGGGGACCGGGGGTGCACTTACTTTTCACACGGGGCCGGGGGTGCACTTACTTTTCACACACGGGGCCGGGGGTGCACTTACTTTTCACCCACGGGATCGGGGGTGCACTTACTTTTCACACACGGGGTCGGGGGGGCACTTACTTTTCACACACGGGACCGGGGGTGCATTTACTTTTCACACACGGGGCCGGGGGGCACTTACTTTTCACACAGGGGACCGGGGGTGAACTTACTTTTCACACATGGGACCGGGGGTGCACTTACTTTTCACACAGGGGACCGGGGGGGCACTTACTTTTCACACAGGGGATCGGGGGTGCACTTACTTTTCACCCACGGGACCGGGGGTGCACTTACTTTTCACACACGGGGCCGGGGGGCACTTACTTTTCACACAGGGGACCGGGGGTGCACTTACTTTTCAAACAGGGGACCGGGGGTGCACTTACTTTTCACACAGGGGACCGGGGGTGCACTTACTTTTCACACAGGGGACCGGGGGTGCACTTACTTTTCACACACGGGTTTGGGGGGGCACTTACTTTTCACACAGGGGACCGGGGGTGCACTTACTTTTCACCCACGGGACCGGGGGTGCACTTACTTTTCACACACGGGGTCGGGGGGCACTTACTTTTCACACACGGGGCCGGGGGGGCACTTACTTTTCACACACGGGGCCGGGGGGGCACTTTTCACACACGGGGCCGGGGGGGCACTTACTTTTCACACACGTGGCCGGGGGGCACTTACTTTTCACACAGGGGACCGGGAGTGCACTTACTTTTCACACAGGGGACCAGGGGTGCACTTACTTTTCACACAAGGGACCGGGGGTGCACTTACTTTTCACACACGGGACCGGGGGTGCACTTACTTTTCACACACGGGGCCGGGGGGGCACTTACTTTTCACACACGGGGCCGGGGGGGCACTTACTTTTCACACACGGGGCCGGGGGGGCACTTACTTTTCACACACGGGGCCGGGGGGGCACTTACTTTTCACATAAGGGGCCGGGGGGGCCCTTACTTTTCACACAGGGGATCGGGGGTGCACTTACTTTTCACCCACGGGACCGGGGGGCACTTACTTTTCACACACGGGACCGGGGGGGCACTTACTTTTCACACAGGGGACCGGGGGTGCACTTACTTTTCACACACGGGGCCGGGGGGGCACTTACTTTTCACACACGGGGCCGGGGGGGGCACTTACTTTTCACACACGGGGCCGGGGGGGCACTTACTTTTCACACACGGGGCCGGGGGGGCACTTACTTTTCACATAAGGGGCCGGGGGGGCCCTTACTTTTCACACAGGGGATCGGGGGTGCACTTACTTTTCACCCACGGGACCGGGGGGCACTTACTTTTCACACACGGGGCCGGGGGGCACTTACTTTTCACACACGGGACCGGGGGGGCACTTACTTTTCACACAGGGGACCGGGGGTGCACTTACTTTTCACACACGGGTCTGGGGGTGCACTTACTTTTCACACACGGGACGAGAGGGTGTCATAGTCACTTTATTCTGATGTTTGACTTTGATAAATGATCATGTCCTAAAATGGAAACCGTACATTTGCATAGCTGCCATCTTTGGAAGGTCAAGTTGGGGGTAATGGAAAGTTCGCCATTATTTCCTATGGGAATTTTTTTTTTTAAAATGCGATTTAAATAAAATCTACATATCGGATCGACTATAAAAGTCATAGCACACCTGTCCCCACCGAGGCCTTCGAAACGCCGCCTGAACGGGGTCTCTGCGCCGAGCGGTTCGGGCCGCATTAATTGCGGAAAACGCGGAGAAGAATAATAACTAGATGGGCATTTCCTGAAGGAAATACATGGTGCTTGAACAGCGCTGCCAGCTTTACAGCAGCACTTCACACACCAGGGGAGCACTTACTTTTGCACACCCGGGACCGGGGCGCACTTACTTTTGCACACGGGGCCGGGGGCGCGCTTACTTTTGCACACGGGGCCGGGGGCGCGCTTACTTTTGCACACGGGGCCAAGGGCGCCATTACTTTTGCACACGGGGCCAAGGGCGCCATTACTTTTGCACACGGGGCCGCCATTACTTTTGCACACGGGGCCGGGGGCGCCATTACTTTTGCACACGGGGCCGGGGTCACCATTACTTTTGCACACGGGGCCGGGGGCGCGCTTACTTTTGCACACGGGGCCGCCATTACTTTTGCACACGGGGCCGGGGGCGCCATTACTTTTGCACACGGGGCCGGGGGCGCCATTACTTTTGCACACGGGGCCGGGGGCGCCATTACTTTTGCACACGGGGCCGGGGGCACCATTACTTTTGCACACGGGGCCGGGGCCGCCATTACTTTTGCACACGGGGCCGGGGGCGCCATTACTTTTGCACACGGGGCCGGGGGCGCCATTACTTTTGCACACGGGGCCGGGGGCGCCATTACTTTTGCACACGGGGCCGGGGGCACCATTACTTTTGCACACGGGGCCGCCATTACTTTTGCACACGGGACCGGGGGCGCCATTACTTTTGCACACGGGGCCGGGGGCGCCATTACTTTTGCACACGGGGCCGGGGGCGCCATTACTTTTGCACACGGGGCCGGGGGCGCCATTACTTTTGCACACGGGGCCGGGGGCGCCATTACTTTTGCACACGGGGCCGGGGGCGCCATTACTTTTGCACACGGGGCCGGGGGCGCCATTACTTTTGCACACGGGGCCGGGGGCGCACTTGCTTTTGCACACGGGGCCGGGGGCGCCCTTACTTTTGCACACGGGGCCGGGGGCGCCATTACTTTTGCACACGGGGCCGGGGGCGCCATTACTTTTGCACACGGGGCCGGGGGCGCCATTACTTTTGCACACGGGGCCGGAGGCGCCATTACTTTTGCACACGGGGCCGGGGGCGCCATTACTTTTGCACACGGGGCCGGGGGCGCCATTACTTTTGCACACGGGGCCGGGGGCGCCATTACTTTTGCACACGGGGCCGGGGGCGCCATTACTTTTGCACACGGGGCCGGGGGCGCCATTACTTTTGCACACGGGGCCGGGGGCGCCATTACTTTTGCACACGGGGCCGGGGGCGCCATTACTTTTGCACACGGGGCCGGGGGCGCCATTACTTTTGCACACGGGGCCGGGGGCGCCATTACTTTTGCACACGGGGCCGGGGGCGCCATTACTTTTGCACACGGGGCCGGGGGCGCCATTACTTTTGCACACGGGGCCGGGGGCGCCATTACTTTTGCACACGGGGCCGGGGGCGCCATTACTTTTGCACACGGGGCCGGGGGCGCCATTACTTTTGCACACGGGGCCGGGGGCGCCATTACTTTTGCACACGGGGCCGGGGGCGCACTTACTTTTGCACACGGGGCCGGGGGCGCACTTACTTTTGCACACGGGGCCGGGGGCGCACTTACTTTTGCACACGGGACCGGGGGCGCACTTACTTTTGCACACGGGGCCGGGGGCGCACTTACTTTTGCACACGGGGCCGGGGGCGCACTTACTTTTGCACACGGGCCCGGGGCGCACTTACTTTTGCACACGGGGCCGTGTGATAAATGATCATGTCCTAAAATGGATACCGTACATTTGCATAGCTGCCATCTTTGGAAGGTCAAGTTTGGGGTAATGGAAAGTTCGCCATTATTTCCTATGGGAATTTTTTTTTTTAAAATGCGATTTAAATAAAATCTACATATCGGATCGACTATAAAAGTCATAGCACACCTGTCCCCACCGAGGGCTTCGAAACGCCGCCTGAACGGGGTCTCTGCGCCGAGCGGTTCGGGCCGCATTAATTGCGGAAAACGCGGAGAAGAATAATAATAATAACTAGATGGGCATTTCCTGAAGGAAATACATGGTGCTTGAACAGCGCTGCCAGCTGCCAATGAACCTCAGGAGAAAGTCTGGCATGCAGGGCCCTGCCCCTGGGTATCCAATTTGGCCCCTTGGTAGCCACTTTGATGTGCGGGGCCCCTTGTTAGCAACTTTGGCCCCTTGGAAGCCATTTTGGCATGCAGGAATCCTTGGTAGCCACTTTGGCCACATCCTCTTATATACAAACATCACTCCTATATACAGACACCACTCCTATATACAGACATCCCTCTATATACAGACACCACTACCATATACAGAGATCCCTCTATATACAGATACCACTCCTATATACAGACATACCCCTATATACAGACAGCACTACAATATACAGAAATCCCCCTATATACAGACCCCACTTCTATATAAAGACATCCCTCTATATACAGACACCACTACTATATACAGACACCACTCCTATATGCAGGCACCTCTCCTATATACAGACATCCCTCTATATACAGACACCACTCCTATATACAGACATCCCCCTATGTACAGACAACACTCCTATATACAGACATCACCCTATATACAGACACCACTCCTATATACAGACATCCCCCTATATACAGACACCACTCCTATATACAGACATCCCTCTATATACAGACACCACTCTTATATACAGACATCCCTCTATATACAGACACCACTCCTATATACAGACATCCCTCTGTATACAGACACCACTCCTATATACAGACATCCCTCTATATACAGACAACACTCCTATATACAGACATCCCTCTATATACAGACACCACTCCTATATACAGACATCCCCCTATATACAGACACCACTCCTATATACAGACATCCCCCTATATACAGACACCACTCCTATATTCAGACATCCCCCTATATACAGACATCCCCCTATATACAGACATCTCTACTATATACAGACATCCCCAATATAGAGACACCACTCCTATATACAGACATCCCTCTATATACAGACATCTCTCCTATATACAGACATCCCTCTATATACAGACACCACTCCTATATACAGACATCCCCCTATATACAGACACCACTCCTATATACAGACACCACTCCTATATGCAGGCACCTCTCCTATATACAGACATCCCACTATATACAGACACCACTCCTATATACAGACATCCCCCTATATACAGACAACAATCCTATATACAGAGATCCCCCTATATACAGACACCACTCCTATATACAGACATCCCCCTATATACAGACACCACTCCTATATACAGACATCCCTCTATATACAGACACCACTCCTATATACAGACATCCCTCTATAAACAGACACCACTCTTATATACAGACATCCCTCTATATACAGACACCACTCCTATATACAGACATCCCTCTGTATACAGACACCACTCCTATATACAGACATCCCTCTATATACAGACACCACTCCTATATACAGACATCCCTCTATATACAGACACCACTCCTATATACAGACATCCCCCTATATACAGACACCACTCCTATATACAGACATCCCTCTATATACAGACACCACTCCTATATACAGACATCCCTCTATATACAGACATCTCTCCTATATACAGACATCCCTCTATATACAGACACCACTCCTATATACAGACATCCCTCTATATACAGACATCTCTCCTATAAACAGACATCCCTCTATATACAGACACCACTCCTATATACAGACATCCCCTATATACAGACACCACTCCTATATACAGACATCCCTCTATATACAGACATCTCTCCTATATACAGACATCCCCCTATATACAGACACCAATCCTATATACAGACATCCCTCTATATACAGACACCACTCCTATATACAGACATCCCTCTATATACAGACACCACTCCTATATACAGACATCCCTCTATATACAGACACCACTCCTATATACAGACATCCCTCTATATACAGACATCACTCCTATATACAGACATCCCCCTATATACAGACACCACTCCTATATACAGACATCCCTCTATATACAGACACCACTCCTATATACAGACATCCCTCTATATACAGACACCACTCCTATATACAGACATCCCCCTATATACAGACACCACTCCTATATACAGACATCCCCCTATATACAGACACCACTCCTATATACAGACATCCCTCTGTATACAGACACCACTCCTATATACAGACATCCCTCTATATACAGACACCACTCCTATATACCAACATCCCTCTATATACAGACACCACTCCTATATACAGACATCCCTCTATATACAGACATATCTTCTATATTCAGACATCCCCCTATATAGAGACACCACTCCTATATACAGACATCCCTCTGTATACAGACACAACTCCTATATACAGACATCCCTCTATATACAGACACCACTCCTATATACAGACATCCCTCTATATACAGACACCACTCCTATATACAGACATCCCTCTATATACAGACACCACTCCTATATACAGACATCCCTCTATATACAGACACCACTCCTATATACAGACATCCCTCTATATACAGACACCACTCCTATATACAGACATCACTCTATATACAGACATATCTCCTATATTCAGACATCCCCCTATATAGAGACACCACTCCTATATACAGACATCCCTCTGTATACAGACAGAACTCCTATATACAGACATCTCTCTATATACAGACATCTCTCCTATATACAGACATACCTCTATATACAGACACCACTCCTATATACAGACATCCCTCTATATACAGACACCACTCCTATATACAGACATCCCTCTATATACAGACATCTCTCCTATATACAGACATCCCTCTATATACAGACACCACTCCTATATACAGACATCCCCCTATATACAGACACCACTCCTATATACAGACATCCCTCTATATACAGACACCACTCCTATATACAGACATCCCTCTATATACAGACACCACTCCTATATACAGACATCCCTCTATATACAGACACCACTCCTATATACAGACATCCCTCTATATACAGACACCACTCCTATATACAGACATCCCTCTATATACAGACACCACTCCTATATACAGACATCCCTCTATATACAGACACCACTCCTATATACAGATATCCCCTATATACAGACACCACTCCTATATACAGACATCCCCCTATATACAGACACCACTCCTATATACAGACATCCCTCTGTATACAGACACCACTCCTACATACAGACATCCCTCTATATACAGACACCACTCCTATATACAGACATCCCTCTATATACAGACACCACTCCTATATACAGACATCCCTGTCATGATCTCTGCAGGCAGAGATCATAGCAAGCCTATAGAGGGACAAGCTCTCGGAAGATGGAACTATACTGACCATGAACTAAGCCTGCCGCGCAACTAGAAATAGCCAGGTAGCATTTCCTATTTATCGCTAGATGCCCAGCTCTGGCCTAAGACCTAAATAGCTAGCAGAGGGAAATATAAGACCTGGCTCACCTCTAGAGAAATATTCCAAAGAAGACAGTAGCCCCCCACATATAATGACGGTGAGTTCAGATGAAACAACAAACGCAGCAGGAAAATAGTCTTAGCAAATTTGAGGTCCGCTTACTAGATAGCAGAAGACAGATAGTATACTTTCATGGTCAGCAGAAAAACACTAACAAAACACCATCCAGAGATTACCTTAAACTCTGGCATTAACTCATAACGCCAGAGTAGCAATCCCTGATCAACGAGAGCTTTCCAGACACAGTAACAAAACTTCAGCTGTGAACTGGAACAAATAGGCAAAACAAAACATGGACAAAAGTCCAACTTATCTAGTAGTTGTCTAGAAGCAGGAACAAGCACTGAGAGGCATCAGATAACATTGTTGACCGGCAAGAAACCACCAGAGAAATGAGCTTAAATAGCGACACCCACTACTGATGGAATCAGGTGAAACAGGAAAGAGGATGACAAGTCCAATTCCACAAGCGGCCACCGGGGGAGCCCAGAATCCAAATTCACAACAGTACCCCCCCCTCAAGGAGGGGGCACCGAACCCTCACCAGATCCACCAGGGCGACCAGGATGAGCCCTATGGAAGGCACGAACAAGATCAGAAGCATGAACATCAGATGCATTGACCCAAGAATTATCCTCCTGGCCGTAACCCTTCCAGTTGACCAGATACTGGAGTTTCCGTCTGGAAACACGAGAGTCCAAAATTTTCTCCACAACGTACTCCAACTCACCCTCAACCAACACCGGAGCAGGAGGCTCAACTGAAGGCACAACAGGTACCTCATACCTGCGCAATAACGACCGATGAAAAACGTTATGAATGGAAAAGGACGCAGGGAGGTCCAAACGGAAAGAAACAGGATTAAGAATCTCCAATATTCTATAAGGGCCGATGAACCGAGGTTTAAACTTAGGAGAAGAGACCCTCATAGGGACAAAACGAGAAGACAACCACACTAAATCTCCAACACAAAGCCGAGAACCAACACGACGATGACGGTTGGCAAAACGCTGAGTCTTCTCCTGGGACAACTTCAAATTGTCCATAACCTGCCCCCAGATGTGATGCAATCTCTCCACCACCGCATCCACTCCAGGACAATCCGAGGATTCCACCTGACCGGAGGAAAATCGAGGGTGAAACCCCGAATTACAGAAAAACGGGGACACCAAGGTGGAAGAACTGGCCCGATTATTGAGGGCGAACTCTGCCAATGGCAAAAAAGCAACCCAATCATCCTGGTCAGCAGAGACAAAACACCTCAGATATGTCTCAAGGGTCTGATTAGTCCGCTCGGTCTGGCCATTAGTCTGAGGGTGAAAAGCAGATGAAAAAGACAAATCTATGCCCATCCTAGCACAGAATGCCCGCCAAAATCTAGACACAAATTGGGTACCTCTGTCAGAAACAATATTCTCAGGAATACCGTGCAATCGGACAACATTCTGAAAAAACAGAGGAACCAACTCAGAAGAAGAAGGCAACTTGGGCAGAGGAACCAAATGGACCATTTTAGAGAAACGGTCACAGACCACCCAGATGACAGACATCTTCTGGGAAACAGGCAGATCTGAAATAAAATCCATCGAGATGTGTGTCCAAGGCCTCTTAGGAATAGGCAAGGGCAACAGCAGTCCGCTAGCCCGAGAACTACAAGACTTGGCCCGAGCACAAACGTCACATGACTGCACAAAGACTCGCACATCTCGTGACAGAGAAGGCCACCAGAAGGATCTTGCCACCAAATCCCTGGTACCAAAAATTCCGGGATGACCTGCCAATGCAGAAGAATGTACCTCAGAGATGACTCTGCTGGTCCAATCATCCGGAACAAACAGTCTATCAGGCGGACAACGATCCGGTCTATCCGCCTGAAACTCTTGCAAGGACCGCCGCAGATCAGGAGAAACGGCCGACAAAATTACTCCCTCCCTAAGGATACCTGTGGGTTCAGAATTACCAGGAGAGTCCGGGTCAAAACTCCTAGAAAGGGCATCTGCCTTAACATTCTTAGAACCCGGTAGGTATGACACCACAAAATTAAAGCGAGAAAAAAATAAAGACCAGCGCGCCTGTCTAGGATTCAGGCGTCTGGCAGTCTCAAGATAAATCAAATTTTTGTGGTCAGTCAATACCACCACCTGATGCCTAGCCCCCTCGAGCCAATGGCGCCACTCCTCAAACGCCCACTTCATGGCCAAAAGCTCCCGATTCCCAACATCATAATTCCGCTCTGCGGGCGAAAATTTGCGAGAAAAGAAGGCACAAGGCCTAATGACGGAGCAGTCGGAACCTTTCTGCGACAACACTGCCCCAGCTCCGATCTCCGAAGCGTCAACCTCAACCTGAAAAGGCAGATTCACATCAGGCTGACGCAACACAGGGGCAGAGGCAAAACGGCGCTTAAGCTCCTGAAAGGCCTCTACAGCATGAGGGGACCAATTAGCAACATCAGCGCCTTGTCTGGTCAAATCAGTCAGTGGTTTAACGACATCCGAAAAACCAGCAATAAATCGGCGGTAAAAGTTGGCAAAGCCCAAAAATCTCTGAAGACCCTTAAGAGAGGAGGGCTGAGTCCAGTCACAAATAGCTTGCACCTTGACGGGATCCATCTCAATGGAAGAGGGAGAAAAAATATACCCCAAAAAGGAAATTTTCTGGACCCCAAAAACGCACTTAGACCCCTTCACACATAAAGAATTAGACCGCAGAACCTGAAAAACTCTCCTGACCTGCTGGACATGAGAGTCCCAGTCATCAGAAAAAATCAGAATATCATCCAGATATATTATCATAAATTTATCCAGAAAATCGCGGAAAATATCATGCATAAAAGACTGGAAAACTGAAGGGGCATTAGAAAGACCAAAAGGCATGACCAAATACTCAAAGTGGCCCTCGGGCGTATTAAATGCGGTCTTCCACTCATCCCCCTGCCTGATCCGCACCAAATTATACGCCCCACGAAGATCAATTTTAGAGAACCACTTAGCACCCTCTATACGAGCAAACAAATCAGTAAGCAATGGCAATGGGTATTGATACTTAACAGTGATCTTATTCAGAAGCCGATAATCAATACATGGTCTCAAAGAGCCGTCTTTTTTTGAGACAAAGAAAAACCCAGCTCCCAAGGGAGAAGAAGATGGACGAATATGTCCCTTTTCCAAAGACTCCTTTATATATTCCCGCATAGCAGCATGTTCCGGCACAGACAAATTAAACAAACGACCCTTTGGATATTTACAACCCGGTATCAAATCTATGGCACAATCGCACTCACGGTGCGGAGGTAACGACCCAAGCTTGGGTTCGTCAAAGACGTCTTGATAATCAGAGAGGAACTCAGGGACTTCAGAGGGAATGGACGACGAAATAGAAACCAAAGGTACGTCCCCATGAATACCCTTACATCCCCAGCTCAACACAGACATTGCTCTCCAGTCCAAGACTGGGTTGTGAGACTGCAACCATGGCAATCCCAGTACCAAATCGTCATGTAAATTATACAGCACCAGGAAACGAATAATCTCCTGGTGATCCGGATTGATACGCATGGTTACTTGTGTCCAGTATTGTGGTTTATTATTAGCCAATGGGGTGGAGTCAATCCCCTTCAGAGGAATAAGAGTCTCCAAAGGCTCTAAATCAAAACCACAACGATTGGCAAAGGACCAATCCATAAGACTCAGAGCGGCGCCAGAGTCAACATAGGCGTCCGTGGCAATGGATGACAAAGAGCAAATCAGGGTTACAGACAAAATAAACTTAGACTGAATGGTGCCAATGGAAACAGACTTATCAAGCTTCTTTGTACGCCTAGAGCATGCCGATATAACATGAGTAGAATCCCCACAATAGAAACACAATCCATTCTTCCGTCTAAAATTCTGTCGCTCGCTCCTGGACAGAATTCTATCACACTGCATACTTTCTGGCGTCTTTTCCATAGACACCGCCAGATGGTGCACCGGTTTGCGCTCCCGCAGACGCCTATCAATC
Organism: Ranitomeya variabilis; assembly: GCF_051348905.1. Classification (NCBI taxonomy): domain Eukaryota; kingdom Metazoa; phylum Chordata; class Amphibia; order Anura; family Dendrobatidae; genus Ranitomeya; species Ranitomeya variabilis. The sequence goes on along the minus strand of NC_135237.1, from coordinate 426,353,313 downwards.
TGAATAGCCATTGTCATGGACTCATTCAGACCTGCAGGCAAAGGGAACCCCACCATAACATCCTTAACGGCATCAGAGAGACCTTCTCTGAAAGTTGCCGCCAAGGCGCACTCATTCCACTGAGTAAGCACAGACCATTTACGGAATTTTTGGCAGAAAACTTCAGCTTCGTCTTGCCCCTGAGATAGTGCCATCAAAGTTTTTTCTGCCTGCAGTTCCAAATGAGGTTCCTCATAAAGCAAGCCCAAGGCCAGAAAAAACGCATCCACATCGCGTAACGCAGGATCCCCTGCTGGCAATGAGAAGGCCCAATCTTGAGGGTCACCCCTGAGCAAGGAAATCACAATCCTAACCTGCTGAGCAGGGTCTCCAGCTGAACGAGACTTCAGGGACAAATAAAGCTTACAATTATTTCGGAAATTCTGGAAGCTAGCTCTATTCCCTGTGAAGAACTCCGGCAAAGGAATTCTCGGCTCAGATACCGGAGCATGTACCACAAAATCTTGTAAATTTTGTACTTTCGTGATGAGATTATTCAAACCCGCAGTTACACTCTGGAGATCCATTATTGTCAGGTGCACACAGAGCATACAGAGATTAGGAGGAGAGAGAGAAAAAAGACTGCAGCAAGGCAGACTGGAGGAAAAAAAAAAAAAAAAAAAAAATTCCAGCAGACTTCTTATAACTCTCCTTTCTCAACCTGGGTCTTTAACACTTTATTGGCCGGTCAAACTGTCATGATCTCTGCAGGCAGAGATCATAGCAAGCCTATAGAGGGACAAGCTCTCGGAAGATGGAACTATACTGACCATGAACTAAGCCTGCCGCGCAACTAGAAATAGCCAGGTAGCATTTCCTATTTATCGCTAGATGCCCAGCTCTGGCCTAAGACCTAAATAGCTAGCAGAGGGAAATATAAGACCTGGCTCACCTCTAGAGAAATATTCCAAAGAAGACAGTAGCCCCCCACATATAATGACGGTGAGTTCAGATGAAACAACAAACGCAGCAGGAAAATAGTCTTAGCAAATTTGAGGTCCGCTTACTAGATAGCAGAAGACAGATAGTATACTTTCATGGTCAGCAGAAAAACACTAACAAAACACCATCCAGAGATTACCTTAAACTCTGGCATTAACTCATAACGCCAGAGTAGCAATCCCTGATCAACGAGAGCTTTCCAGACACAGTAACAAAACTTCAGCTGTGAACTGGAACAAATAGGCAAAACAAAACATGGACAAAAGTCCAACTTATCTAGTAGTTGTCTAGAAGCAGGAACAAGCACTGAGAGGCATCAGATAACATTGTTGACCGGCAAGAAACCACCAGAGAAATGGGCTTAAATAGCGACACCCACTACTGATGGAATCAGGTGAAACAGGAAAGAGGATGACAAGTCCAATTCCACAAGCGGCCACCGGGGGAGCCCAGAATCCAAATTCACAACACATCCCCCTGTATACAGACACCACTCCTATATACAGACATCCCTCTATATACAGACACCACTCCTATATACAGACATCCCTCTATATACAGACACCACTCCTATATACAGACATCCCTCTATATACAGACACCACTCCTATATACAGACATCCCTGTATATACAGACATCTCTCCTACATAGAGACATCCCTCTATATACAGACACCACTCCTATATACAGACATCCCCCTATATACAGACACCACTCCTATATACAGACATCCCCCTGTATACAGACACCACTCCTATATACAGACATCCCTCTGTATACAGACACCACTCCTATATACAGACATTCCTCTATATACAGACACCACTCCTATATACAGATATCCCCCTATATACAGACACCACTCCTATATACAGACATCCCCCTATATACAGACACCACTCCTATATACAGACATCCCTCTATATACAGACACCACTCCTATATACAGACATCCCTCTGTATACAGACACCACTCCTATATACAGACATCCCTCTATATACAGACACCACTCCAATATACAGACATCCCTCTATATACAGACACCACTCCTATATACAGACATCCCTGTATATACAGACATCTCTCCTATATAGAGACATCCCTCTATATACAGACACCACTCCTATATACAGATATCCCCCTATATACAGACACCACTCCTATATACAGACATCCCCCTATATACAGACACTACTCCTATATACAGACATCCCCCTATATACAGACACCACTCCTATATACAGACATCCCCCTATATACAGACACCACTCCTATATACAGACATCCCCCTATATACAGACACCACTCCTATATGCAGACATCCCTCTATATACAGACACCACTCCTATATACAGACATCCCTCTATATACAGACACCACTCCTATATACAGACATCCCCCTATATACAGACACCACTCTTATATACAGACATCCCTCTGTATACAGACACCACTCCTATATACAGACATCCCTCTGTATACAGACACCACTCCTATATACAGACATCCCTCTGTATACAGACACCACTCCTATATACAGACATCCCTCTATATACAGACACCACTCCTATATACAGACATCCCTCTATGTACAGACACCACTCCTATATAGACATCCCTCTATATACAGACATCTCTCCTTTATACAGATATCCCTCTATATACAGACACCACTCCTATATACAGACATCCCCCTATATACAGACACCACTCTTATATACAGACATCCCTCTATATACAGACACCACTCCTATATACAGACATCCCTCTATATACAGACACCACTCCTATATATAGACATCCCTCTATATACAGACACCACTCTTATATACAGACATCCCTCTATATACAGACACCACTCCTATATACAGACATCCCCCTATATACAGACATCACTCCTATATACAGACATCCCTCTATATACAGACACCACTCCTATATACAGACATCCCTCTATATACAGACACCACTCCTATATACAGACAATCCCCTATATACAGACACCACTCCTATATACAGACATCCCCCTATATACAGACACCACTCCTATATACAGACATCCCTCTAAATACAGACACCACTCCTATATACAGACATCCCCCTATATACAGACTCCTATATACAGGTCAGAGTTGTGGGTCACTTACTTTTCACACACAGGGCCGGGGGGGCACTTACTTTTCACACACGGGGCCGGGGGGCACTTACTTTTCACACACGGGGCCGGGGGGCACTTACTTTTCACACACGGGGCCAAGGGGGCACTTACTTTTCACACACGGGGCCGGGGGCGCACTTACTTTTGCACACGGGGCCGGGGGCGCACTTACTTTTGCACACGGGGCCGGGGGCGCACTTACTTTTGCACACGGGGCCGGGGGCGCACTTACTTTTGCACACGGGGCCGGGGGCGCACTTACTTTTGCACACGGGTCCGGGGGCGCCATTACTTTTGCACACGGGGCCGGGGGCGCCATTACTTTTGCACACGGGGACGGGGGCGCCATTACTTTTGCACACGGGGCCGGGGGCGCCATTACTTTTGCACACGGGGCCGGGGGCCCCATTACTTTTGCACACGGGGCCGGGGGCCCCATTACTTTTGCACACGGGGCCGGGGGCGCCATTACTTTTGCACACGGGGCCGGGGGCGCCATTACTTTTGCACACGGGGCCGGGGGCCCCATTACTTTTGCACACGGGGCCGGGGGCCCCATTACTTTTGCACACGGGGCCGGGGGCGCCATTACTTTTGCACACGGGGCCGGGGGCGCACTTACTTTTGCACACGGGGCCGGGGGCGCACTTACTTTTGCACACGGGTCCGGGGGCGCCATTACTTTTGCACACGGGGCCGGGGGCGCCATTACTTTTGCACACGGGGACGGGGGCGCCATTACTTTTGCACACGGGGCCGGGGGCGCCATTACTTTTGCACACGGGGCCGGGGGCCCCATTACTTTTGCACACGGGGCCGGGGGCCCCATTACTTTTGCACACGGGGCCGGGGGCGCCATTACTTTTGCACACGGGGCCGGGGGCGCCATTACTTTTGCACACGGGGCCGGGGGCGCCATTACTTTTGCACACGGGGCCGGGGGCGCCATTACTTTTGCACACGGTGCGCCATTACTTTTGCACACGGGGCCGGGGGCGCCATTACTTTTGCACACGGGGACGGGGGCGCCATTACTTTTGCACACGGGGCCGGGGGCGCCATTACTTTTGCACACGGGGCCGGGGGCCCCATTACTTTTGCACACGGGGCCGGGGGCCCCATTACTTTTGCACACGGGGCCGGGGGCCCCATTACTTTTGCACACGGGGCCGGGGGCCCCATTACTTTTGCACACGGGGCCGGGGGCCCCATTACTTTTGCACACGGGGCCGGGGGCGCCATTACTTTTGCACACGGGGCCGGGGGCGCCATTACTTTTGCACACGGGGCGCCATTACTTTTGCACACGGGGCGCCATTACTTTTGCACACGGGGCCGGGGGCGCCATTACTTTTGCACACGGGGACGCCATTACTTTTGCACACGGGGCCGGGGGCGCCATTACTTTTGCACACGGGGCCGGGGGCCCCATTACTTTTGCACACGGGGCCGGGGGCCCCATTACTTTTGCACACGGGGCCGGGGGCCCCATTACTTTTGCACACGGGGCCGGGGGCGCCATTACTTTTGCACACGGGGCCGGGGGCGCCATTACTTTTGCACACGGGGCCGGGGGCGCCATTACTTTTGCACACGGGGCCGGGGGCGCCATTACTTTTGCACACGGGGCCGGGGGCGCCATTACTTTTGCACACGGGGCCGGGGGCGCCATTACTTTTGCACACGGGGCCGGGGGCGCGCTTACTTTTGCACACGGGGCCGGGGGCGCGCTTACTTTTGCACACGGGGCCGGGGGCGCGCTTACTTTTGCACACGGGGCCGGGGGCGCGCTTACTTTTGCACACGGGGCCGGGGGCGCGCTTACTTTTGCACACGGGGCCGGGGGCGCGCTTACTTTTGCACACGGGGCCGGGGGCGCGCTTACTTTTGCACACGGGGCCGGGGGCGCGCTTACTTTTGCACACGGGGCCGGGGGCGCGCTTACTTTTGCACACGGGGCCGGGGGCGCGCTTACTTTTGCACACGGGGCCGGGGGCGCGCTTACTTTTGCACACGGGGCCGGGGGCGCGCTTACTTTTGCACACGGGGCCGGGGGCGCGCTTACTTTTGCACACGGGGCCAAGGGCGCGCTTACTTTTGCACACGGGGCCAAGGGCGCGCTTACTTTTGCACACGGGGCCGGGGGCGCGCTTACTTTTCCACACGGGGCCGGGGGCGCCATTACTTTTGCACACGGGGACGGGGGCGCCATTACTTTTGCACACGGGGACGGGGGCGCCATTACTTTTGCACACGGGGACGGGGGCGCCATTACTTTTGCACACGGGGACGGGGGCGCCATTACTTTTGCACACGGGGACGGGGGCGCGCTTACTTTTGCACACGGGGCCGGGGGCGCCATTACTTTTGCACACGGGGCCGGGGGCGCCATTACTTTTGCACACGGGGCCGGGGGCGCCATTACTTTTGCACACGGGGCCGGGGGCGCGCTTACTTTTGCACACGGGGCCGGGGGCGCGCTTACTTTTGCACACGGGGCCGGGGGCGCCATTACTTTTGCACACGGGGCCGGGGGCGCCATTACTTTTGCACACGGGGCCGGGGGCGCCATTACTTTTGCACACGGGGCCGGGGGCGCCATTACTTTTGCACACGGGGCCGGGGGCACCATTACTTTTGCACACGGGGCCGGGGGCGCCATTACTTTTGCACACGGGGCCGGGGGCGCCATTACTTTTGCACACGGGGCCGGGGGCGCCATTACTTTTGCACACGGGGCCGGGGGCGCCATTACTTTTGCACACGGGGCCGGGGGCGCCATTACTTTTGCACACGGGGACGGGGGCGCCATTACTTTTGCACACGGGGACGGGGGCGCCATTACTTTTGCACACGGGGACGGGGGCGCCATTACTTTTGCACACGGGGACGGGGGCGCCATTACTTTTGCACACGGGGACGGGGGCGCGCTTACTTTTGCACACGGGGACGGGGGCGCGCTTACTTTTGCACACGGGGACGGGGGCGCCATTACTTTTGCACACGGGGGCGCCATTACTTTTGCACACGGGACCGGGGGCGCCATTACTTTTGCACACGGGGCCGGGGGCGCCATTACTTTTGCACACGGGGCCGGGGGCGCCATTACTTTTGCACACGGGGCCGGGGGCACCATTACTTTTGCACACGGGGCCGGGGGCACCATTACTTTTGCACACGGGGCCGGGGGCGCCATTACTTTTGCACACGGGGCCGGGGGCGCGCTTACTTTTGCACACGGGGCCGGGGGCGCGCTTACTTTTGCACACGGGGCCGGGGGCGCGCTTACTTTTGCACACGGGGCCGGGGGCGCGCTTACTTTTGCACACGGGGTCGGGGGCGCCATTACTTTTGCACACGGGGACGGGGGCGCCATTACTTTTGCACACGGGGACGGGGGCGCGCTTACTTTTGCACACGGGGCCGGGGGCACCATTACTTTTGCACACGGGGCCGGGGGCGCGCTTACTTTTGCACACGGGGCCGGGGGCGCGCTTACTTTTGCACACGGGGCCGGGGGCGCCATTACTTTTGCACACGGGGCCGGGGGCGCCATTACTTTTGCACACGGGGCCGGGGGCGCCATTACTTTTGCACACGGGGCCGGGGGCGCCATTACTTTTGCACACGGGGCCGGGGGCGCCATTACTTTTGCACACGGGGCCGGGGGCGCCATTACTTTTGCACACGGGGCCGGGGGCGCCATTACTTTTGCACACGGGGCCGGGTGCACCATTACTTTTGCACACGGGGCCGGGGGCGCCATTACTTTTGCACACGGGGCCGGGGGCGCCATTACTTTTGCACACGGGGCCGCGCTTACTTTTGCACACGGGGCCGGGGGCGCGCTTACTTTTGCACACGGGGCCGGGGGCGCGCTTACTTTTGCACACGGGGCCAAGGGCGCGCTTACTTTTGCACACGGGGCCGGGGGCGCCATTACTTTTGCACACGGGGCCGGGGGCGCCATTACTTTTGCACACGGGGCCGGGGGCGCCATTACTTTTGCACACGGGGACGGGGGCACCATTACTTTTGCACACGGGGACGGGGGCGCCATTACTTTTGCACACGGGACGGGGGCGCCATTACTTTTGCACACGGGGACGGGGGCGCCATTACTTTTGCACACGGGGACGGGGGCGCCATTACTTTTGCACACGGGGACGGGGGCGCAATTACTTTTGCACACGGGGACGAGGGCGCGCTTACTTTTGCACACGGGGCCGGGGGCGCGCTTACTTTTGCACACGGGGCCGGGGGCGCGCTTACTTTTGCACACGGGGCCGGGGGCGCGCTTACTTTTGCACACGGGGCCGGGGGCGCCATTACTTTTGCACACGGGGCCGGGGGCGCCATTACTTTTGCACACGGGGCCGGGGGCGCCATTACTTTTGCACACGGGGCCGGGGGCACCATTACTTTTGCACACGGGGCCGGGGGCGCCATTACTTTTGCACACGGGACCGGGGGCGCCATTACTTTTGCACACGGGACCGGGGGCGCCATTACTTTTGCACACGGGGCCGGGGGCACCATTACTTTTGCACACGGGGACGGGGGCGCCATTACTTTTGCACACGGGGACGGGGGCGCCATTACTTTTGCACACGGGGCCGGGGGCGCCATTACTTTTGCACACGGGGCCGGGGGCGCCATTACTTTTGCACACGGGGCCGGGGGCGCCATTACTTTTGCACACGGGGCCGGGGGCACCATTACTTTTGCACACGGGACCGGGGGCGCCATTACTTTTGCACACGGGGCCGGGGGCGCCATTACTTTTGCACACGGGGCCGGGGGCGCCATTACTTTTGCACACGGGGCCGGGGGCGCGCTTACTTTTGCACACGGGGCCGGGGGCGTGCTTACTTTTGCACACGGGGTCGGGGGGGCACTTACTTTTCACACACGGGGCCGGGGGGGCACTTACTTTTCACACACGGGACGAGAGGGTGTCATAGTCACTTTATTCTGATGTTTGACTTTGATAAATGATCATGTCCTAAAATGGACACCGTACATTTTCATAGCTGCCATCTTTGGAAGGTCAAGTTGGGGGTAATGGAAAGTTCGCCATTATTTCCTATGGGAAATTTTTTTTTTTAAATGCGATTTAAATAAAATCTACATATCGGATCGACTATAAAAGTCATAGCACACCTGTCCCCACCGAGGCCTTCGAAACGCCGCCTGAACGGGGTCTCTGCGCCGAGCGGTTCGGGCCGCATTAATTGCGGAAAACGCGGAGAAGAAGAAGAATAATAATAATAAAATATAAGAAATCGGATTACAATATGTTGCTTGAACCTAGGAGGTTCAAGCACCATAATAATAATAATAAGAAAATATAAGAAATCGGATTACAATATGTTGCTTGAACCTAGGAGGTTCAAGCACCATAATAATAACTAGATGGGCATTTCCTGAAGGAAATACATGGTGCTTGAACAGCGCTGCCAGCTGCCAATGAACCTCAGGAGCAAGTCTGGCATGCAGGGCCCTGCCCCTGGGTATCCAATTTGGCCCCTTGGTAGCCACTTTGATGTGCGGGGCCCCTTGTTAGCAACTTTGGCCCCTTGGTAGCCATTTTGGCATGCAGGAATCCTTGGTAGCCACTTTGGAGCACACAGTCTCTCGGTAGCCACTTTGGCCACATCCTCTTAAATACAGACATCATTCCTATATACAGACACCACTCCTATATACAGACACAACTCCTACATACAGACATCCCTCTATATACAGACACCACTAACATATACAGAGATCCCTCTATATACAGATACCACTCCTATATACAGACATCCCTCTATATACAGACACCACTACAATATACAGACATCCTTCTATATACAGACACCACTCCTATATACAGACATCTCTCCTATATACAGACATCCCTCTATATACAGACATCTCTCCCTTATACAGACATCCCCCTATATACAGACACCACTTCTATATAAAGACATCCCTCTATATACAGACACCACTCCTATATACAGACACCACTCCTATATGCAGGCACCTTTCCTATATACAGACATCCCTCTATATACAGACACCACTCCTATATACAGACATCCCTCTATATACAGACATCTCTCCTATATACAGACATCCCTCTACATACAGACACCACTCCTATATACAGACATCCCCCTGTATACAGACACCACTACTATATACAGACATCCCTCTATATACAGACACCACTCCTATATACAGACATCCCTCTATATACAGACACCACTCCTATATACAGACATCCCTCTATATACAGACACCACTCCTATATACAAACATCCCTCTATATACAGACACCATTCTTATATACAGACATCCCTCTATATACAGACACCACTCCTATATACAGACATCCCTCTGTATACAGACACCACTCCTATATACAGACATCCCTCTATATACAGACATCTCTCCTATATACAGACATCCCTCTATATACAGACACCACTCCTATATACAGACATCCCTCTATATACAGACATCTCTCCTATATACAGACATCCCTCTATATACAGACACCACTCCTATATACAGACATCCCCCTATATACAGACACCACTCCTATATACAGACATCCCTCTATATACAGACACCACTCCTATATACAGACATCCCTCTATATACAGACACCACTCCTATATACAGACATCCCTCTATATACAGACACCACTCCTATATACAGACATCCCTCTATATACAGACACCACTCCTATATACAGACATCCCTCTATATACAGACACCACTCTTATACGCAGACATACCTCTATATACAGACACCACTCCTATATATAGACATCCCTCTATATACAGACACCACTCCTATATACAGACATCCCCCTATATACAGACACCACTCCTATATACAGACATCCCCCTATATACAGACCCCACTCCTATATACAGACATCCCCCTATATACAGACACCACTCCTATATACAGACATCCCTCTGTATACAGACACCACTCCTATATATAGACATCCCTCTATATACAGCCACCACTCCTATATACAGACATCCCTCTATATACAGACACCACTCCTATATACAGACATCCCTCTATATACAGACATCTCTCCTATATACAGACATCCCTCTATATACAGACACCACTCCTATATACAGACATCCCTCTATATACAGACATCTCTCCTATAAACAGACATCCCTCTATATACAGACACCACTCCTATATACAGACATCCCCCTATATACAGACACCACTCCTATATACAGACATCCCTCTATATACAGACATCCCTCTATATACAGACACCACTCCTATATACAAACATCCCTCTATATACAGACACCACTCCTATATACAGACATCCCTCTATATACAGACAACACTCCTATATACAGACATCCCTCTATATACAGACACCACTCCTATATACAGACATCCCTCTATATACAGACACCACTCCTATATACAGATATCCCCCTATATACAGACACCACTCCTATATACAGACATCCCCCTATATATATTGGTAGCCACTTTGGAGCACACAGTCTCTCGGTAGCCACTTTGGCCACATCCTCTTATATACAGACATCATTCCTATATACAGACACCACTCCTATATACAGACACAACTCCTACATACAGACATCCCTCTATATACAGACACCACTAACATATACAGAGATCCCTCTATATACAGATACCACTCCTATATACAGACATCCCTCTATATACAGACACCACTACAATATACAGACATCCTTCTATATACAGACACCACTCCTATATACAGACATCTCTCCTATATACAGACATCCCTCTATATACAGACATCTCTCCCTTATACAGACATCCCCCTATATACAGACACCACTTCTATATAAAGACATCCCTCTATATACAGACAACACTCCTATATACAGACACCACTCCTATATGCAGGCACCTTTCCTATATGCAGACATCCCTCTATATACAGACACCACTCCTATATACAGACATCCCTCTATATACAGACATCTCTCCTATATACAGACATCCCTCTACATACAGACACCACTCCTATATACAGACATCCCCCTGTATACAGACACCACTCCTATATACAGACATCCCCCTATATACAGACACCACTCCTATATACAGACATCCCCCTATATACAGACACCACTCCTATATACAGACACCACTCCTATATACAGACATCCCTCTGTATACAGACACCACTCCTATATATAGACATCCCTCTATATACAGCCACCACTCCTATATACAGACATCCCTCTATATACAGACACCACTCCTATATACAGACATCCCTCTATATACAGACACCACTCCTATATACAAACATCCCTCTATATACAGACACCATTCTTATATACAGACATCCCTCTATATACAGACACCACCCCTATATACAGACATCCCTCTATACAGACACCACTCCTATATACAGACATCCCTCTATATACAGACACCACTCCTATATACAGACATCCCTCTATATACAGACACCACTCCTATATACAGACATCCCCCTATATACAGACACCACTCCTATATACAGACATCCCTCTAAATACAGACACCACTCCTATATACAGACATCCCCCTATATACAGACACCACTCCTATATACAGACATCCCCCTATATACAGACACCACTCCTATATACAGACATCCCTCTATATACAGACATCTCTCCTATATACAGACATCCCTCTATATACAGACACCACTCCTATATACAGACATCCCTCTATATACAGACATCTCTCCTATAAACAGACATCCCTCTATATACAGACACCACTCCTATATACAGACATCCCCCTATATACAGACACCATTCCTATATACAGACATCCCTCTATATACAGACATCCCTCTATATACAGACACCACTCCCATATACAAACATCCCTCTATATACAGACACCACTCCTATATACAGACATCCCTCTATATACAGACAACACTCCTATATACAGACATCCCTCTATATACAGACACCACTCCTATATACAGACATCCCTCTGTATACAGACACCACTCCTATATACAGACATCCCTCTATATACAGACACCACTTCTATATAAAGACATCCCTCTATATACAGACACCACTCCTATATGCAGGCACCTTTCCTATATACAGACATCCCTCTATATACAGACACCACTCCTATATACAGACATCCCTCTATATACAGACATCTCTCCTATATACAGACATCCCTCTACATACAGACACCACTCCTATATACAGACATCCCCCTTTATACAGACACCACTCCTATATACATACATCCCCCTGTATACAGACACCACTCCTATATACAGACATCCCTCTATATACAGACACCACTCCTATATACAGACATCCCTCTATATACAGACACCACTCCTATATACAAACATCCCTCTATATACAGACACCATTCTTATATACAGACATCCCTCTATATACAGACACCACTCCTATATACAGACATCCCTCTGTATACAGACACCACTCCTATATACAGACATCCCTCTATATACAGACACCACTCCTATATACAGACATCCCCCTATATACAGACACCACTCCTATATACAGACATCCCCCTATATACAGACACCACTCCTATATACAGACATCCCTCTATATACAGACACCACTCCTACATACAGACATCCCTCTATATACAGACACCACTCCTATATACAGACATCCCTCTATATACAGACACCACTCCTATATACTGACATCCCTCTATATACAGACATATCTCCTATATTCAGACATCCCCCTATATAGAGACACCACTCCTATATACAGACATCCCCCTATATACAGACACCACTCCTATATAGAGACATCCCCCTATATACAGACACCACTCCTATATACAGACATCACTCTATATACAGACACCACTCCTATATACAGACACCACTCTTATATACAGACACCACTCCTATATACAGACACCACTCTTATATACAGACATCCCTCTATAAACAGACACCACTCCTATATACAGACATCCCTCTATATACAGACACCACTCCTATATACAGACATCCCTCTATATACAGACACCACTCTTATATACAGACATCCCTCTATATACAGACACCACTCCTATATACAGACATCCCCCTATATACAGACATCACTCCTATATACAGACATCCCTCTATATACAGACACCACTCCTACATACAGACATCCCTCTATATACAGACACCACTCCTATATACAGACAATCCCCTATATACAGACACCACTCCTATATACAGACATTCCCCTATATACAGACACCACTCCTATATACAGACATCCCTCTAAATACAGACACCACTCCTATATACAGACATCCCCCTATATACAGACTCCTATATACAGGTCAGAGTTGTGGGTCACTTACTTTTCACACACGGGGCCGGGGGGGCACTTACTTTTCACACACGGGGCCGGGGGGCACTTACTTTTCACACACGGGGCCGGGGGGCACTTACTTTTCACACACGGGGCGGAACTTACTTTTCACACACGGGGCCGGGGGGCACTTACTTTTCACACACGGGGCCGGGGGCGCACTTACTTTTGCACACGGGGCCGGGGGCGCACTTACTTTTCACACACGGGGCCGGGGGCGCACTTACTTTTGCACACGGGGCCGGGGGCGCACTTACTTTTGCACACGGGGCCGGGGGCGCACTTACTTTTGCACACGGGGCCGGGGGCGCACTTACTTTTGCACACGGGGCCGGGGGCGCACTTACTTTTGCACACGGGGCCGGGGGCGCACTTACTTTTGCACACGGGGCCGGGGGCGCACTTACTTTTGCACACGGGGCCGGGGGCGCACTTACTTTTGCACACGGGGCCGGGGGCGCACTTACTTTTGCACACGAGGCCGGGGGCGCACTTACTTTTGCACACGGGGCCGGGGGCGCACTTACTTTTGCACACGAGGCCGGGGGCGCACTTACTTTTGCACACGGGGCCGGGGGCGCACTTACTTTTGCACACGGGGCCGGGGGCGTTCTTACTTTTGCACACGGGGCCGGGGGCGCACTTACTTTTGCACACGGGGCTGGGGGCGCACTTACTTTTGCACACGGGGCCGGGGGCGCACTTACTTTTGCACATGGGGCCGGGGGCGCACTTACTTTTGCACACGGGGCCGGGGGCGCACTTACTTTTGCACACGGGGCCGGGGGCGCACTTACTTTTGCACACGGGGCCGGGGGCGCACTTACTTTTGCACACGGGGCCGGGGGCGCACTTACTTTTGCACACGGGGCCGGGGGCGTTCTTACTTTTGCACACGGGGCCGGGGGCGCACTTACTTTTGCACACGGGGCTGGGGGCGCACTTACTTTTACACACGGGGCCGGGGGCGCACTTACTTTTGCACATGGGGCCGGGGGCGCACTTACTTTTGCACACGGGGCCGGGGGCGCACTTACTTTTGCACACGGGGCCGGGGGCGCACTTACTTTTGCACACGGGGCCGGGAGGGCACTTGCTTTTCACACACGGGGCCGGGGGGGGCACTTACTTTTGACACACGGGGCCGGGGGGGCACTTACTTTTCACACACGGGGCCGGGGGGCACTTACTTTTCACACACGGGGCCGGGGGGGCACTTACTTTTCACACACGGGACGAGAGGGTGTCATAGTCACTTTATTCTGATGTTTGACTTTGATAAATGATCATGTCCTAAAATGGACACCGTACATTTGCATAGCTGCCATCTTTGGAAGGTCAAGTTCGGGGTAATGGAAAGTTCGCCATTATTTCCTATGGGAAATTTTTTTTTTTAAATGCGATTTAAATAAAATCTACATATCGGATCGACTATAAAAGTCATAGCACACCTGTCCCCACCAAGGCCTTCGAAACGCCGCATGAACGGGGTCTCTGCGCCGAGCGGTTCGGGCCGCATTAATTGCGGAAAACGCGGAGAAGAAGAAGAATAAAATATAAGAAATCGGATTACAATATGTTGCTTGAACCTAGGAGGGTTCAAGCACCATAACTAGATGGGCATTTCCTGAAGGAAATACATGGTGCTTGAACAGCGCTGCCAGCTGCCAATGAACCTCAGGAGCAAGTCTGGCATGCAGGGCCCTGCCCCTGGGAATCCAATTTGGCCCCTTGGTAGCCACTTTGATGTGTGGGGCCCCTTGTTAGCAACTTTGGCCCCTTGGTAGCCATTTTGGCATGCAGGAATCCTTGGTAGCCACTTTGGAGCACACAGTCTCTCGGTAGCCACTTTGGCCACATCCTCTTATATACAGACATCACTCCTCTATACAGACACCACTCCTATATACAGACACAACTCCTACATACAGACATCCCTCTATATACAGACACCACTACCATATACAGAGATCCCTCTATATTCAGATACCACTCCTATATACAGACATCCCTCTATATACAGACACCACTACAATATAGAAGACATCCTTCTATATACAGACACCACTCCTATATACAGACATCCCACTATATACAGACATCCCCCTATATACAGACACCACTCCTATATACAGACATCTCTCCTATATACAGACATCCCTCTATATACAGACATCTCTCCCTTATACAGACATCCCCCTATATACAGACACCACTTCTATATAAAGACATCCCTCTATATACAGACACCACTCCTATATACAGACACCACTCTTATATGCAGGCACCTCTCCTATATACAGATATCCCTCTATATACAGACACCTCTCCTATATACAGACATCCCTCTATATACAGACACCACTCCTATATACAGACATCCCTTTTTATACAGACAGCACTCCTATATACAGACATCCCTCTTTATACAGACACCACTCCTATATACAGACATCCCTCTATATACAGACACCACTCCTATATACAGACATCCCCTATATACAGACACCACTCCTATATACAGACATCCCTCTATATATAGACACCACTCCTATACACAGACATCCCTCTATATACAGACACCACTCCTATGTACAGACATCCCTCTATATACAGACACCACTCCTATATACAGACATCCCTCTATATACAGACACCACTCCTATATACAGACACCACTCTTATATGCAGGCACCTCTCCTATATACAGATATCCCTCTATATACAGACACCTCTCCTATATACAGACATCCCTCTATATACAGACACCACTCCTATATACAGACATCCCTTTTTATACAGACAGCACTCCTATATACAGACATCCCTCTTTATACAGACACCACTCCTATATACAGACATCCCTCTATATACAGACACCACTCCTATATACAGACATCCCCTATATACAGACACCACTCCTATATACAGACATCCCTCTATATACAGACACCACTCCTATACACAGACATCCCTCTATATACAGACACCACTCCTATGTACAGACATCCCTCTATATACAGACACCACTCCTATATACAGACATCCCTCTATATACAGACACCACTCCTATATACAGACATCCCCTATATAAAGACACCACTCTTATATACAGACATCCCTCTGTATACAGACACCACTCCTATATACAGACATCCCTCTATATACAGACACCACTCCTATATACAGACATCCCTCTATATACAGACATATCTCCTATATTCAGACATCCCCCTATATAGAGACACCACTCCTATAAACAGACATCCCTCTATATACAGACAACACTCCTATATACAGACATCCCTCTATATACAGACACCACTCCTATATACAGACATCCCTCTATATACAGACACCACTCCTATATACAGACATCCCTCTATATACAGACACCACTCCTATATACAGAAATCCCCCTATATACAGACACCACTCCTATATACAGATATCCCCCTATATAAAGACACCACTCCTATACACAGACATCCCTATATATACAGACATCTCTCCTATATTCAGACATCCCCCTATATACAGACACCACTCCTATATACAAACATCCCTCTATATACAGACACCACTCCTATATACAGACATCCCTCTATATACAGACATCTCTCCTATATACAGACATCCCTCTATATACAGACACCACTCCTATATACAAACATCCCCCTATATACAGACACCACTCCTATATACAGACATCCCCCTATATACACACACCACTCCAATATACAGACATCCCTCTGTATACAGGCACCACTCCTATATACAGACATCCCTCTATATACAGACACCGCTCCTATGTACAGACATCCCTCTATATACAGACACCACTCCTATATACAGAAATCCCCCTATATACAGACACCACTCCTATATACAGATATCCCCCTATATACAGACACCACTCCTATACACAGATATCCCTATATATACAGACATCTCTCCTATATTAAGACATCCCCCTATATACAGACACCACTCCTATATACAGACATCCCTCTATATACAGACATCTCTCCTATATACAGACATCCCTCTATATACAGACATCTCTCCTATATACAGACATCCCTCTATATACAGACACCACTCCTATATACAGACATCCCTCTATATACAGACATCTCTCCTATATACAGACATCCCTCTATATACAGACACCACTCCTATAAACAGACATCCCCCTATATACAGACACCACTCCTATATACAGACATCCCCCTATATACAGACACCACTCCTATATACAGACATCCCTCTGTATACAGACACCACTCCTATATACAGACATCCCTCTATATACAGACACCACTCCTATATACAGACTTCCCTCTATATACAGACACCACTCATATATACAGACATCCCCCTATATACAGACACCACTCCTATAAACAGACATCCCTCTATATACAGACACCACTCCTATATACAGACATCCCTCTGTATACAGACACCACTCCTTTATGCAGACATCCCTCTATATACAGACACCACTGCTATATACAGACATCCCTCTATATACAGACACCACTCCTATATATAGACATCCCTCTATATACAGACATCTCTCCTATATAGAGACATCCCCCTATATACAGACACCACTCCTATATACAGACATCCCTCTGTATACAGACACCACTCCTATATACAGACATCCCCCTATATACAGACACCATTCCTATATACAGACATCCCTCTGTATACAGACACCACTCCTATATACAGACATCCCTCTATATACAGACACCACTCCTATATACAGACTTCCCTCTATATACAGACACCACTCCTATATACAGACATCCCCCTATATAGACACCACTCCTATATACAGACATCCCTCTATATACAGACACCATTCCTATATACAGACATCCCTCTGTATACAGACACCTCTCCTTTATACAGACATCCCTCTATATACAGACACCACTCCTATATACAGACATCCCTCTATATACAGACATGTCTCCTATATACAGACATCTCTCTATATACAGACACCACTCTTATATACAGACATCCCTCTATATACAGACATCTCTCCTAAATACAGACATCCCTCTATATACAGACACCACTGCTATATACAGAAATCCTCCTATATACAGAAACCACTCCTATATACAGACATCCCCTTATATACAGACACCACTCCTATATACAGACATCCCTATATATACAGACATATCTCCTATATTCAGACATCCCCCTATATACAGACACCACTCCTATATACAGACATCCCTCTGTATACAGACACCACTCCTTTATACAGACATCCCTCTATATACAGACACCACTCCTATATACAGACATCCCTCTATATACAGACATCTCTCCTATATACAGACATCCCTCTATTTACAGACACCACTCCTATATACAGACATCCCTCTATATACAGACATCTCTCCTTTATACAGATATCCCTCTATATACAGACACCACTCCTATATACAGACATCCCCCTATATACAGACACCACTCTTATATACAGACATCCCTCTATATACAGACACCACTCCTATATACAGACATCCCTCTATATACAGACACCACTCCTATATACAGACATCCCTCTATATACAGACACCACTCTTATATACAGACATCCCTCTATATACAGACACCACTCCTATATACAGACATCCCCCTATATACAGACATCACTCCTATATACAGACATCCCTCTATATACAGACACCACTCCTATATACAGACATCCCTCTATATACAGACACCACTCCTATATACAGACAATCCCCTATATACAGACACCACTCCTATATACAGACATCCCTCTATATACAGACACCACTCTTATATACAGACATCCCTCTATATACAGACACCACTCCTATATACAGACATCACTCCTATATACAGACATCCCTCTATATACAGACACCACTCCTATATACAGACATCCCTCTATATACAGACACCACTCCTATATACAGACAATCCCCTATATACAGACACCACTCCTATATACAGACATTCCCCTATATACAGACACCACTCCTATATACAGACATCCCTCTAAATACAGACACCACTCCTATATACAGACATCCCCCTATATACAGACTCCTATATACAGGTCAGAGTTGTGGGTCACTTACTTTTCACACACGGGGCCGGGGGGCACTTACTTTTCACACACGGGGCGGAACTTACTTTTCACACACGGGGCCGGGGGGCACTTACTTTTCACACACGGGTCCGGGGCGCACTTACTTTTGCACACGGGGCCGGAGGCGCACTTACTTTTGCACACGGGGCCGGGGGCGCACTTACTTTTGCACACGGGGCCGGGGGCGCACTTACTTTTGCACACGGGGCCGGGGGCGCACTTATTTTTGCACACGGGGCCGGGGGCGCACTTACTTTTGCACACGGGGCGTGAGCGCACTTACTTTTGCACACGGGGCCGGGGGCGCACTTACTTTTGCACACGGGGGCGCACTTACTTTTGCACACGGGGCCGGGGGCGCACTTACTTTTCACACACGGGGCCGGGGGCGCACTTACTTTTCACACACGGGGCCGGGGGGGCACTTACTTTTCACACACGGGGCCGGGGGGGCACTTACTTTTGCACACGGGGCCGGGGGCGCACTTACTTTTGCACACGGGGGCGCACTTACTTTTCACACACGGGGCCGGGGGGCACTTACTTTTCACACACGGGGCCGGGGGCGCACTTACTTTTCACACACGGGGCTGGGGGGGCACTTACTTTTCACACACGGTGTCGGGGGGGCACTTACTTTTCACACACGGGGCCGGGGGGGCACTTACTTTTCACACACGGGACGAGAGAGTGTCATAGTCACTTTATTCTGATGTTTGACTTTGATAAATGATCATGTCCTAAAATGGACACCGTACATTTGCATAGCTGCCATCTTTGGAAGGTCAAGTTGGGGGTTATGGAAAGTTCGCCATTATTTCCTATGGGAAATTTTTTTTTTTAAATGCGATTTAAATAAAATCTACATATCGGATCGACTATAAAAGTCATAGCACACCTGTCCCCACCGAGGCCTTCGAAACGCCGCCTGAACGGGGTCTCTGCGCCGAGCGGTTCGGGCCGCATTAATTGCGGAAAACGCGGAGAAGAAGAAGAATAAAATATAAGAAATCGGATTACAATATGTTGCTTGAACCTAGGAGGTTCAAGCACCATAATAATAATAATAAGAAAATATAAGAAATCGGATTACAATATGTTGCTTGAACCTAGGAGGTTCAAGCACCATAATAAAATATAAGAAATCGGATTACAATATGTTGCTTGAACCTAGGAGGGTTCAAGCACCATAATAATAAGAAGAAGTTTACCACGATGGAATAACAGTATAGTGCTTTGTTCCAAAGCACTATAATAAGAAGTTTACCACGGTGGAGTAACAGTATAGTGCTTTGTTCCAAAGCACTATAATTAGTGATGAGCGAGTATACTCGTTGCTCGGGTGACCTCCGAGTATTTGTAACTGCTCGGAGATTGTTTTCATCGCGGCAGCTGAATGATTTACATCTGTTAGCCAGCCTGAGTACATGTGGGGGCTGCCTGGTTGCTAGGGAATCCCCACATGTAATCAAGCTGGCTAGTAGCTGTAAATCATTCAGCTGCCGCGATGAAAACAATCTCTGAGCAGTTACAAATACTCGGAGACCACCCGAGCAACGAGTACACTCGCTCATCACTAATTAGAATGTCTGCTCTGATTATTTTCCTTAGCGGTCCGATTGTCTCTGCAGATTACACAGGTTGTGCTAACTGCATAACCACAGTCCATACCATCTATTAGGATACATGGAAGCCATACAGGCTGTCTCCCACATGCACATGTCCCCTTACCTCCCAAATAGCCAGAGGCACAGCTCAATGTTTAGCCAACTTGGTGTTAGTAAGTATTGCATGGCTGCCATTAATTTAATACTACATTTATTCTCTGCCGAGCTGCTAGCTGAAACTTCACACAAAATTACACTCAGTACCTCTGGGACCCGCACTTATATCCAGCACTGCTTGGCTGTTTCCGTAACTCCCACAGAAGGAAAGCGAGAGAGCAACACAACACATAGTATCACACAGGATGCACATCAAAGCAGTGCATGACCTGCAAAACTAGCACAACCATACATCACTTTTCCAAACACAGCAGAAAATAAAGCGGCCATACACATTAGATGGCTACCAGCAGAATGAAGCAATAGGCAGAGAGCCATCTCAGCTGACACTCCCATAGATAGGAGCGCTCGTTCGCTTGAGCACCTCTGTGTGGCTCTAGGTGACATGTTGGCCGGTGGATTCTTTCTGAGTGAACAATGTGATTGGTAGTTCAAAATCGAACATGCACAAACCAAACCTTCACCTACCATCAGTGGTTTGGCACCCCTTGCAATATCGGTGGGTTCAGCCAACGTTAATATAATGTGTATGGAAGCCTTAAGAAATTGCGCTAGCTTCCAATAATGGCAAAGAAGAAATTATGGCCATAGAAGGGAAGAGAAAACAAATTAGTAGCAGATTACTGGGTCAGTAAAATATCAACACACAGGACTTACTCCAATTCACTGTGTCTTGGAGACAGCTCCTCCTGCTTGTTCAGTGCCTGCACAGCGCCTGCATGGGTTCGTGGACTGCTTAGTACTCTCTGTGATTGCTTCAATAAAAGCACAAGCAAAACAGGAAATCGTGATTATTTTATTTCTGCATCAAACGGGGTAAATTGCACTTTGTAGCGGCATGTTCTCTGCCACAGCTTGGCTTTATCAAATATATCCCTGTTTTTTTTGTAATAAAAAAATAACAAAAAGCAAATTAAATTAATGCACAGTAGCAGTCCATAGGTATCCATACACCTTAGAAAAACACTGGATGAGTATTTGGGGGTTAATGTTTCTCAAAAGCAAAATGGGCGTGCGCTAGCGATATGACGTCATTGAGTGGCGGACCCTGGGACGCGGGCTGCAGCGTTTCCGGGTCCGTCACTGCTAGCGCAGATAGAGCATCTGCTAGCTCTATCTGCGCTAGCGCGATCACATTTCGGCACTGTGTTGTGTTGTACGGGCTGCTTTAACGCAATGTGAGCTTAGCCTTATCCTTTTACTTCCTGGCCGCTTATTTAGTGTACTCCCATTGGTGGATAGATATTGATATGAGCAACGCCACCACTGCACTAGCATTGATGGGTTCTTATGAAGGGTTAACAAACCCACATATCTATAGATATAATGCAGACTCATCAGCTCTAATCCTTAATAAAACAGTGGCTAACGTGTGGGAAATCGCACAGAATAAATTGAGGGGCTTGGATACGCCATTAGTGTCGCCTAGGGTGCCACTCTGGTTTAATCCTCATCTTATTCTCTGCCTGATGTGGTTCTCTGGGTAAGCTTCGATGTCACTTTCTCAGATACATCTGGATTGCTTACCTTTGAGGATTTCCGAACCAGATAAGGGTTCCTGATATTGCTAAGTTCCTATACATACAAATCCGTCAGGCAGTTTGGAACAGCGCCAGCGTCTTAGGCTTTTCAAAATTGGAGGAACTCTTAGGGATCTCTGATTTACCTATACCCCTCTGACAAGCATATTTTCTCTTCTCCAGCCATCTGTGGTCAAGCTTTATGAGAAGGCTTTTGTGAAATGGGTGGCAGATACACTGGACTTAGAATTAGAGGAATGGGGAGAGGTGGAAGGTTCATTTTTTTCCTTAGTCATGGGTGCTAGGGACTGTTTGATCCAGACAAAATTTCTAAGTAGAATTTATTATACTTCAGAAAGGTTGAAGATGTTTGTGATGGTTCTGATTTGTGTTTTCATTGCCAAGAGGCGATGGGCTCCCTCCTGTACTCAATTTACTCCAGTATGATTCTGAGCAACTTCTGCTTCTTCACAAACACTTTGAATTCCCTAAAGTGCTGTCCCTAAAGTGTGCCTGCTGGGTATTATGGATGAGCTTATTGATGGGTCCTACGACAGACTCTTTTTTCAATTCTAATTTTTCAGTGCTAAGAAAATAATTATAATGGTATGGAAATCCACAGAAGTCCCCTGTATGTTCCACTGGCTTCAAAAAGTAAATAATTAAATTCCACAATATAAATACCGTATATGACTCGGAGGTGTGGTTACAAAGTTTATAAGGTATGAGGACGGTGGTTGGTAATAGAAACATATGTCTGCATAGGGTGTTGCTTAATGACATATCGGGGGCGAGGGTGATGGGCATGGTGACCTGTATGATTGGGTGTTGGGAATGAGGCAGTATATTAAGTATTTAGTGTATGGATATGATTCTATAGTTGTTGTTCATTCTTTTTTATGCAACTGCATGATATTGATATGGAGTCAGAAGCATGCTACTTCAGTAGACATTAATGATAATTATTACGGTACATTTAAAAAATGGAAACAAAAAACTAATTTAAAAAAACCCAGGTGGCTGTATCCACTATTTTCGTGGAGTCCTGACTGTCATCCAACAGGAGTGGCGAGCAGAAAGAAATATTGGGCATGTTGCATTACAAGTGGCTTATTTTCCTCAAATTACATTACTCCTAAAAAGCCCAAACACACGCAAGCTCCGCCAAGCCAAAAGTACATTGTGTATGGGATGTTTGGAAGGAATAGTGGCTGACAGCCATGTAACATGTATTTGCCCACCTTAAAAGGAATATCCAATAAATTGAAATACCGTAATTAAAAAAATGCTGCCAATATTGCAAAACTACAAAACCAATTCTCCTCTATTCTCTCCCCAAGAGATCCAGGATTTATGTTTTTTATGTATCTATTGAGCTGACCCATAGTCACATTTCATGCTACTGGTATAATGCTCAGTGATTGGAGCCACGATCCCAGTAGTAGTGCACTTGACCACTGTGGCAGATGTCGGCCATAATAGTCACGTGACGTGCAAGCTGCATCTACGGTAAACGAAGACCTGAGGCGATGCATGTGCATGCTGGATCACTGGGGGCTTGCTTTATTATTTTTCAGTATTGACAGTATATACTTACTTTTTCACTTTGTAAGATGCACTTTATTTCCCCCAAATTTGGGGGGGAAATGGGGGTGCGTCTTACAAAGCGAATATATACCGCTCACCGGTACCGTTGCAGGATGGGATGAGGGGGTGTCCGCCGCTGCCCAGGGTGATGCTGGCATCTCCGGTGCTGTGGGAGGCTCTGCTGACATTTTGTGAAAGGCCAGAGCCCCCCAGGAGTTCGTCCATGCTTTACTATGCGACGGACTTTGGGAAAATGGCTGCCGGGAGGAGGCGCATGCGCAGGGAGATGATATTTCAGCACTGAGATCTCATCTCTCAAGATCTTGGTCCAGAGATCTCCATCTGCGCTTGCGCCGCCTCCCGGCGGCCATTTACCCGAAGTCCACCGCACAGGAAAGCATGGACGAACTGCTGGGGCTCTGGCCTTTCACAAAATGTCGGCAGAGCCCCCATACAGCACTGGAGATGTCAGCATCACCGGAGACACCCCCGCAGCACAGGACACCTGCACACCCCCTCCTCTCAGCCTGCAGCAACGCTCCACTCCTGCCTCCTCCAGCAGCGAACCTGGGACCTCGCTTCACCGCAGTCACCACCCCCAGTAAGCAATAAGATTATAAGAAGCACCACCAATTTATTAAAAAACGTTTTTTCCTATTTTTCTCCTCAAAATTTGGGATGCAGCTTATAATCCGGAGCGTCTTACAAAGCGAAAAATACGGTATATATTTTTTTAATCTTAAAGCTGGTTATCTCCTTTAACAGGGTTAACACAGCAGAAGAAAGTAGCATTTTGGCACACATATGCACCAATGACTTACAGATTCTTCTATATGAGCATCTAGGCCAAGGGTTTCAGCTACCACAGCCGCTAAATTAAAAACTGGTTTCTCAGCATTAAAATCACCCTCTTCCTGCTTTGCTGTTGAAACACAAATTAAAGATATTTTGTAAATTAACAATAAAAAATTGTGTTTTTATATCGTATAGCATACAACTGATTTACAGATACATAAAAATAATTCAGAAGTGAAAAATAACCCTATAAACACATTATTATGTGCAATTCGAAAACCCGAATTCCCTCATGGGTTTCTTCCAACCCTGATTCTTTTGACTGACAGATCTTTCCTTATGTACACAAATAGGGAGAGTCTGTCAACTGGAAGGGGAGAAGCCCGCCAGATCCAGCAGTGGACTAGTCAGTGGAGACAGAGACCCTTCCAAGTACGTTTACTCAAAAATGCTGCAGCATTACTCTGCAATCACGCAGCCAGTGTCTGATTAATGCTGTCTGTTGTTTGAATCTAATGAAAGTTTCCCATTAATACTTTGCTTACACTTAGTGCACAGTCAGAGTGCATGGCATGGCAAGTTCATTTTGGTGTTCTTTTGATTTCCCCCCTGCCACTGGCAAAGCACAGAGTAAATTGGACTTTTAAACAAATAGGTCCATTGGACACAGAGAAGAAAATTATGCCCTCAGTTTAAAAAAAATAGGGTATCCATTTATTTAGGACAAAGACTAAAATATACATTATTAGTTTGCTAAGACGTCACAGTGCAAATTTTGTATTCCGAATACTCATTATTAACTTCCTTTAAAGGGGCAACAATAAAAACTATTCTGTTAGTTATCCTCCCCCCCAAAAAAACTAACTGTTCGTTGCACTGTTCCACAACAGACTTAGCATGCCATTACCTTCTTCTATGCTGATTGACAGCACTGGTTTTCCCGGAGCCAACTCTGTCTGATGATGGCACAGATAAAGATCAGTTGTGTGCGCACGGTCATCGCTTGCTGCACAGTGTGTAGGAGAGCACACATCACTTTTTCCTGTCTACACAGCAATGACCGAGCAATGTCAGCAGCGAGGAGAGAGTGATGTGTGCGCTTGCTCCAGCACACTGTGTAGCAAGTAATGTCAGCAGAGAGGAGAAACTGACATAAACCTCTGGCATGCACACATTGTCCCTGCGCAAGGGATAATCTTCGGACTGCGCTGGCTCTGGGAAGCCAGCACTGCTAATTAACGAAGAAGAACGCAGCGGCATGTTAGATAAGTAGGCAGAAAGGTGCACCGACGTGTTCAGCCACACCAATGGAATTATTTTTAGGGCAATAGAAAAAAGGATTGGAAGACTAAAAACATTTTTTGTTGCGCATCCTCTACAAGGCTATGTGGTTAGTTTGAAATGTTCTGTAAATTTGACAAACTCCCTATAAACCTGCTAAGATGGTGAAGCATTTTTAAGCTACTGTGACAAAGGTTTATTACTCAGCTAGAATATTCAAGAATTAGTTAAAAAACAGAATTTTTTCTTTTTCTAAACCCACAGAAGTATCTCCCTATTGGTAACATCTAGCCATTGATTTGCTGTTGAATACTTACTAGTAAGCGGGGATATCCGTAATGCACAAGTATCAGCAACCAAGATGGCCTCTCCTTTTCCTCTATTTATTTGGGTGGATGTAAATAATCTTGCTCCAGAGCCTGCAAAACAGCTCAGCTGCATCAGTGAATTATATCTATCAGTCATACCTTCTGCCACAACACATTAAAAAATATAAATAAAAAGAAAACCACAAACAAAAAAACAAAATGCCAAAGTGACACATTCCCATCATCGTAAACCTTAGGGTACCGTCTCACAGTGGCACTTTTGTCGCTACGACGGTACGATCCGTGACGTTCCAGCGATATCCATACGATATCGCTGTGTCAGACACGCAGCAGCGATCAGGGACCCTGCTGAGAATCGTACGTCGTAGCAGATCGTTTGGAACTTTCTTTCGTCGCTGGATCTCCCGCTGTCATCGTTGGATCGGTGTGTGTGACACCGATCCAACGATGCGTTCGCTTGTAACCAGGGTAAACATCGGGTTACTAAGCGCAGGGCCGCGCTTAGTAACCCGATGTTTACCCTGGTTACCATCGTAAATGTAAAAAAAAACAAACCGTACATACTCACATTCCGGTGTCCGTCAGGTCCCTTGCCGTCTGCTTCCTGCACTGACTGACTCCCGGCCGTAAAGTGAAAGCAGATCACAGCGGTGACGTCACCGCTGTGATCTGCTTTCACTTTACGGCCGGGAGTCAGTCAGTGCGGGAAGCAGACGGCAAGGGACCTGACGGACACCGGAATGTGAGTATGTACGGTTTTTTTTTTTTACATTTACGATGGTAACCAGGGTAAACATCGGGTTACTAAGCGCAGCCCTGCGCTTAGTAACCCGATGTTTACCCTGGTTACCCGGGGACCTCGGCATCGTTGGTCGCTGGAGAGCTGTCTGTGTGACAGCTCTCCAGCGACCACACAACGACTTACCAACGATCACGGCCAGGTCGTATCGCTGGTCGTGATCGTTGGTAAATCGTTTTGTGAGACGGTACCTTTACTCAATTCCACCAATATTTTAATACTCTAATTTTATGCACTTGTTTGATTTCTGCAAAGACCATTGTATTCATGAGAACAATCTTTATCAACATGGCCTACTAGACCCAGCTCATTTATTTATTTACTGTAGGGTATTTGCTCATTGTCTTTGTTTTAGGTTTTGCCATGTGAGAATAGAAGCTGATGCCGTTCTCAGCAGCAGTCATTAGACTGTGCGCACAATTCAGGATTTATTGCAGAAATTTCCTGAACAAAACCGGACATTTTCTGCAAGAAATCCGCATTTTTCTCGTGGTTTTTTTTTGCGTTTTTTCCCGGAGGTTCTGGGATAATATAGTGGGGAATCTGCAAAATTAATGAACATGCTGCGTTTTTTACCGCAATGCGTTTTTTTCGCGGAAAAAAATGGACCATATGCACAAAAATTGAGGAATGCATTATAAATGATGGGATGCATATGTATGCCTTTTTTAAAGCATTTTTATTGCGTTTTTATAGCGAAGAAAAACGCGAAAAATCCTGAACGTGTGCACACAGCCTTACACAATGAATGGAAGTCTGCGGTTTAGCTCTATATTATGTAAGACAAAAGACAACTTTATAATGTGTACAATAGTGATGAGCGAGTATACTCGTTACTCGAGATTTCCCGAGCACGCTCTGGTAACCTCTGAGTATTTTTCGTGCTCGGAGATTTAGTTTTCATCGCCGCAGCTGAATGATTTACATCTGTTAGCCAGCTTGATTACATGTGGGGATTCCCTAGCAACCAGGCAACCCCCACATGTACTCAGACTGGCTAGCAGCTGTAAATCATGCAGCTGCGTTAACAAAAACTAAATCTCCGAGCACTTACAAATACTTGGAGACTCGCATGCTCGGGAAATCTCGAGCAACAAGTATATTCGCTCATCACTAGTATACAATGCTCCTGTTAGAAATGGATGTTCAAGTTGCCTCTGAAAATTGAAATTGCAAAACCAAAAAAAGAAAAATGCAATTATGAAAATCACAGAATCAACTGACATGTTAATAATAAGAAAACATGGAAAATATGGAACAAATACAGTATCATGATATTTTTAGAATCGAGTATGAACACCACGATTAGAAATCCCCACACGTCTTGGCTGCTATCATAGAGGTTATAAATGGTTATCTGAGGAATATTATGCCACACTGAATGCACTTGGGAACACAGCTCCTTTGCAAATGCTGACCAAAGACGTCTGATATGTGTTCAAAGTAAGACAAGTTCAGAGACCCTGCAAGCTATTGTAGCACATTTAGGCCACACAGGCTGCTCACAGTAGCACGTGCAACATACGGCCTGGCATTGTCGTGTTGAAAAACAGCTCCTTGGAAACTTTGTAGAAATGGCCGTATCACTGTTTCCATGACTTTTGTACTGTTAGCAAAATATGACATATACCAAGCGAAAGGTTTCAAACATTGTCTAGGGCAAACCGTCAGAAGGCATTTGCACAACAATGAGCTATGATCTGGACGTCCAGTTACCAGCGATCTCCTGACCTCATGTTACCGCTCTTCAAAGGCTATCATGGAACAGAGGAATATGGCAATTGAGGCTGGAACAGAGGTCTATCCTCTTCAGGGAACAGTCTGGCTTTTGTCTTGGATGCAACAATGTCCTGATATTGGTCTAGAGAATATGGTGGGAACACGATGAAAAGGCCTTAACGTAAGGTCTAACCGGTCCTACTCCAGGGACTATAATGTACGGTAGCTGGACCCCTCTAGTCTTTATTCCAGGTACAATAAGAGGTTGTGTACATTGATTTGGTCGTGAAACCAGTGGTACGGCCATTTCTCCAAAGTGTCCCAGTAGCTTTTTCTCAATACAACAACACCGATCTGCATGTTGCTCATACTACTGTGAGCAGCCAGCATGGCCTAAATGTGCTACCATGGCCTGCAGTGTCTTCAGGCGTGTCTCACATCAAGCATATCTGGCATGTCATTGGTAGGCAATTGCAAAGGGAGCTGCCAACAACAGATCTTGATGAATTATGTGCCCAAGTGCATTCAGCGTGGCAGAACATTCCTCAGACAACCCTTAAAGGGAACCGGTCACCAGAAAAAAACGCCATTAACCTGCAGATATGGGGTTAATATGCAGATTAATAGCGTTATAATGCAGCCCGGCGCCTGTAAGCCCAATGCAGTGGGGAGAAAATTCCCTTTATTCTCCCCAGCAGCGTTCCTGCCTGAGTCACGGGGGCAGCGCCGGCTGTAACCGTGGCCCCGGCCCTGACTGACAGCTGAGCCTCAATGCAGAGGCAGTGTCAGTCAGGGTAGGGAGCAGTGACTGAACCAGCACCGGTGTGCCCCCCCCCCCCCCAGTGACAATGGTTCTGCATTGGGGCCGCCTGTCAGTCAGGGTTGGGGGAGCGGATTCAGTCATAGGGGTATACAGAGCGGCGGCTGTCACTGGGTGAATTAAGGTCACATTTTTTCTGGTGACAGGTTCTCTTTAACCCCTTCACCGATCTTTTCTCGGTTTTGCGTTTTTTGTTTTTCGCCCCCTCTATCCCAGTGCTGTAACTTTTTTATTTTTCCGTCAATATGGCCATGTGAGGGCTTATTTTTTGCGGGACGAGTTGTACTTTTGAACTACACCATTGGTTTTACCATGTTGTGTACTAGAAAACGGGAAAAAAATTCCAAGTGCGGTGAAATTGCAAAAAAGTGCAATCCCACACTTGTTTTTTGTTTGGCTTTTTTGCTAGGTTCACTAAATGCTAAAACTGACCTGATATTATGATTCTCCATTACGAGTTCATAGACACCAAACATGTCTAGGTTCCTGTCAGAGTTTGATAGCGGCATTTAACTAGTTAATAGCCTCGGGTGGATTGCGATTTCACCCGCAGGTATTGTGGGCACATGTCAGCTGTTCAAAACAGCTGACATGTCCCCGGAAAGATGATGGCTCACCGCCAGAGCCCACATCAAAGCGGGGGATACGGACATCGGCGTACTAATAAGTACGATGTCAGTAAGGGGTTAATACCCTCATTGATAATATATCAAAGTGTGTAATTGCATGTATTTCTGCATGTGGAGATCATACTCAGTACTAAATAAATTGTGATGTTTTAAAAAAATGTTGTTTCCATCATTTGCATATTATTAACATGTCTATTGAGCCTGTGGTTTCATATTATATGAATTTTCTACTTGGTGTTGAAATTTCAATGTTGAGGAGTGTATACAAAAAGGATGGAACAGTGTAGCACACTATACTATTCCATTCAGTGAGACCCAGTATAATAAAAACACTTTCATTTTTTTTAAACAATAAAAATGTATGGATCCTGCTGTTTGGCATCAGAGAAATGAATAGACTATGGGTGACATATGGCTATCAGTGGCATAAGTAGTCCCGCAGTTTGTAATGGAATCCATTTCGTTACCATTAAATGGATCCTATATTAGGCTATGTAAGACGAACGACACCGTTAGGTATTCATCAGAGCCTCCATTTAAAATATACATCAGAATCTTTTCCAGGCTTATTCGTTAAACGGAGGCCAAACATACAACTTAACAGCCTCAGAGGGTAATCGCTCACTTTTAAGAAATGACTAGCCCTACGTGGGTCCCCCTGGTAGCTGATCATCAGGGATTGAGGAGCTGGACCTGCAGCTATCAGCTTTATTAACAATATACCTTCACTTTATTTTATATCAGTCACTGTAACATCGTGTTGCAGTTCACTTTCTGCACAATATTCTGTGTTCCCGCTGACTTTGCCTACCAAAATTCCACTTCGTTTTATTACAGGCAAATGTTCTAAGTATTTTTAGATCTCATTTGCATTGAGCAAAGTGATCATATTTACACTCATCTAAATGTTTCCACTTCATAATTTGCATTATGTTGTAAAGCTATTCCTATACACAAGTCCGATGAACGCTTGAACCAGTCTAGAGATCTGGCTACAGGAGCTCGTGTTTCTTCAGCTCTGTCTTTCACAGCATCATTACAGCATGAATCAGGTTTCTCCCCAGTTTAAAAAAAACACTTCTTAAGCAAATTCCTTGTATGCATCAACACCGCCATGGAGATTATATTTTGCAAAATAATAAATCAAGCACTAAAAACTAAATGTGAGAGGTATAAAAAAAAAACCCTGAACATTATTTTTACCACATAGCACCTAAATGTGGAAAAAGAGGGCAGCACAGGACGACAAACAACAATGTCCGAGTAAGGCATAGGGTGGAAATACACATTTGATACAGCTTAAACTGGGAAATTTTGTTCTTAAAGCGGACAAGTCACAGTCAAGGGCATGTTCATTGATGCTGTTCTTACGTGTTAAAGTCACGATAAATAGCTGTTTAGCCATCTAATCCCTGTAATGACCGAAGTGCCATAAACTTATGGTGCAAGATTAAATATCCCACTCCTGCAATCTAGTGCCGGATGTCAGACACAGCCACAGCCCTTGGGGAGAAGATAGAGTCACTGTGACTGCAGGCTGCGCACATTACTCCTGTATTCACAAAGCCAGAGGGCGGTCATATTACTGTACACATGCGACTTCCATATATGCGACTAGTCTCAGCCACGTCTCTCAGTACAGTATTCTACTCAATATTCTATTGACAGAAGCAGATAAGCGTATGCAATGTTTTCTTTTCAAACAAGAAAATCCCTCTAAACAGGACCTTTCACCAGTTTGGGCATGCTAAACTGGTCACATGAAATAATGCCTGCAGAGCTGAATAAAATATTTGAGTTTGTAATTTCTCCTCTCCATTGGGGATATATTAGCCTTTAACATTTAGGTGTTAAAATTTATGTTAAGTTGAAGGGAAGTTTTTTGCTAGGGGCATGTACTTCTTCCCCTGTGTGTCGAATCATAAGCTGAAAGCAACAGAGGAAAAAGAAAAAAGAACACGTCCCACAACAGCTTACAGCAAATTTCTAAGTGTGAGACATGGAATAACAGACAGTCTGCTCTCCTCACTGATCTCAATGCAGAGCGGTGTGTGATTATAAAGTATTGGGAGTATAGATAGGATTATGAACACTTTTCAGCTTTCATCTCAGGGCAGTCAATTTATTTATTTTTTTTTAATTTATTAATTCCAGAATAAACTATACAATACACACGTTTCCATTTGTTATTATCAATTACAGTATGGAATACAGATAGTTGCAATGCATCATCATATCTAAAAATATTGCAAAAGTAACAAACTGTGCATGTTGAATCACTGATGTCTTATAAATCACCTATTATATAACATTTAACTACATTAACTTTTAATAGTACACCGCCAAAAAGGAAGTTCCATACAGATTTCACCCTTTAAGTGATGCTCCCCAAACCACGAGCCCAACTCTCACATAGTTGTCAAGTTAATGGGGATTATAAAGTATTATAAGAGGAGTTCCATCTACCCCAGATCTTCTCGAATTTACCTGGACATCCTCTATTTTGATATAGTGTACGTTCATACGGGATGATCGAATTCACCAGATCGACCCAGGCTCTGAGAGATGGGCAGGAACCACCCATCCATCGTAATGCTAACACCTTCCGTGCCATAAAAAGTGCCTCTCGTAGAAATATTCCGGCATAATGATCCCAAGCTTCCGCATCCCACACCCCAAACAAGCAGATCAGTGGTTCAAGTGGGACAGGAATCAGTAATAAGGATGTCAAATAAGACTGATATATGATATACAACTGGGTCATTTTATTATTAATTGAGGGAGAGACTTTAGTTGGGGACTACAGAATATCCTCCCACTCTTCTCCCGATACATCAGGAAGAAGTCCCTCCCATTTCCCTTTGATAGAATTTATAGTAGACCCAACTCCCATGGACAACAAATAAGTATATAAGGAGGAAATAAGTCCTTGAGGACCCTGTGAGTTGAGAATACCTATCAAAGGTAAAGATGAAATAGCTCGATCTGTACCCATATTCCGCATGTGTGATTGAACGGCTGATCTTAGCTGCAGATAACGGAAGAACTGAGATCTCGGAATACTGTGAGTGTTCTGTAGTTGTTCAAAGGATACAAAGATCCCTTGGTTATATACCGTATTTTCCGGCATATAAGACGACTGGGCGTATAAGACGACCCCCCAACTTTTCCAGTTAAAATATAAAATCTTCTTAAAAGTCGGGGGTCTTCTTATACGCCGTATGTCATCTTATAGGGCCGGTGAATATGTGCCTTTTGGCGTGGGGAGTGGTCCCGATGACGAAGAGAGGGGGCGTCTCACAGTAACCCACGGCACAGAGCACCCACGGCAAAAGAGGAGCTGCCACCACCAGCACAGAGACCCCCACGCTGCCGCAATGAGCTAATAGGGGGATATACTCCACTCACACTTTACTGTGAGATGCCCCCTGTCTTAGTCATCGGGACCACTCCCCCCCCCCCACCCACCATATGCACATTTTATCTGTACCCGGCGTATAAGACGACCCCTGACTTTTAAGAAGATTTTGAGGGGTTAAAAAGTCGTCTTATACGCCGGAAAATACGGTACATCTCTCACCAAGAGAACACCATACGAAATCCAAAAATCAGTGGATGGATGGCTCAATAGTCCCGGAAAGTAACTATTATTCCACAGGGGCATTTCAACTACTACATCTACAAATCCAATGACTTTTTTAATTTGCCTCCATATTAGTAGTGCCAGCCGGAGTAAAGGCAGCAAACGGGGAGCATTAACTTTCTCTAGTTCTAGAAACCCCAGTGGACAATCAACCCGGGCAGAATGGAACAAATGGCTCTCCGAGTTAGGCGGGGAATTATTGGGCATCCATTTATTCATCGCCTTAGCCTGACTGGCGAGATAATATAAGTAGAAGTCCGGCAGAGCTGCCCCACCCCCCTGCTTCGGCCTCTGTAATGCAGATAATTTAAGTTTGGGTCTAGTTTTCCCCCATATAAAGGATGTAACCAGGGAATTTAAACTCGCAAAGAAGTGTTTGGGTATGGGCACGGCACTATGTTGAAGGCAGTAGCTAAGTTTGGGGAGCAATATCATTTTTATTAGGTTAATACGGCCGGTGACAGAGAGAGGGAGTTTGTTCCAGGTTGCAAATTTAGTTTTAACCAAATCTAATAGTGGATAGATATTAAGTTGTAGATCTAATTGGCTATGTTTAGACATGTGGATACCTAAATATTTGAAACTGGAGACAATGGGTAGCGACGAGAGAGTTTCAAGGCAGGGTGCCGGGGTATGTGAGAGAGGGAACAAAGCAGATTTATCCCAGTTTATATAGAGACCTGAGAATTTACTAAATTTATCTATAGTCGCTATCACCTGTGGTAACGTTTCCTCTACTTTGTCCATAAATATCACCATATCGTCAGCATAAAGACCAATGGCATCCACTCGATCCACAATATTTATTCCCTTAATGTCATCAGAGGTCCTTATGCGTATTGCCAAAGCCTCTATTGCCAAGGCGAAGAGAGCCGGGGATATAGGACATCCCTGACGAGTTCCCCTATATAGGGAAAAAGGCTCAGAAATTGCATTATTCACAACTATACGTGCCCTGGGCTTCATATATAGTATACCTATCCTTCTCAAAAATGTATCCCCAAAACCGTATTTCCTTAAACATGCAGAGAGGAAGGGCCACTCGAGAGAGTCAAAAGCCTTGGCTGTATCTAACGATGCCAATGCCCAGTTATCTGTTTCTAGAGAGCTATACTGAATCACTGACTGAACCCGTCTAATATTAATGGAGGTGCTTTTCCCAGGCATAAAGCCAGTCTGGTCTGGGTGTATAAGGTCTAATATGATTGTGTTCAGTCTAGTAGCCAAGATTTTAGTAAAGATTTTATAATCTACATTTACCAACGATATAGGACGATACGATCCACATTCCAAAGGATCCTTCCCCTCTTTCCTGAGCATAACAATATTTGCATCATAAAATGTTTCGGGCATAGATCCTCCCTCCCATATTTCCCGAAGTACCTTCAATAAGAGTGGCGCCAGTTGATCATGATATTTCTTGTAGAGCTCAATGGGAAACCCATCAGGCCCAGGGGCCTTCCCAGTGGCCATATCCGCCATAGCATGTTCTACTTCCTCCAGGGTGAACTCAGCGTCCATAAAGGCCCGCTGGGTTGGACTCAATAAAGGAAACACTATATCTAATAAATAATCCAAACATTCAAATGCATCAAGACCACTACCAGATCTATATAACGCTTCATAGTAATCATGAAAACATTGAAGTATCTCATCTGTAGAAGATACCAGCGAGCCATCAAGTGTGCGGATTTGTAGTATAGTGTTAGAGGTGTTATGTTGGCGCACTAAGAAAGCCAGGAGTGTACTGGCCTGGTTCCCTAGTTCAAAGTAGGATTGACGGTTAAAGAATAATTTTAATTAGGGTATCCCAAAACAGACCAAGATTTTGGGGTTCCGGATGAGTTGAGATGAAACAATTCAACGGGTCAACCGTTCTATCACTAGAGTCAATTAATTTTAACCAGAAAGGATTCAACTTCCAGGACATATTATATGATTGGCCATATTTAAGTTTAAGGATAACTGGACTATGGTCCAAAATCCCTCTATTGCCATGTTCAACACTATTCACCCACAGTGCCAAATTACTAGAACCGAATATGTAGTCTATGCGAGATAAAGATTGCCTGGTGGACGAGTGGCAGGTATACCCTTTAGTCTCAGGGTGACGCACTCTCCATAAGTCCAGCCATCCGCCGCTACCACCCATAAACAGCGCCAACTGGGAGGGGACAGTAGCTCCCCAGTCGTCGTGTCATCCAATCTCAATCTGTCCAGAGAACCATCCATGACTAGGTTAAAATCTCCCATACAAATTAACACTAGCGTCAGGATAATTTAAGGGGAAACCCAATGCCATTCGAAGGACCGAAGTGCTAGCCGGGGGGGGGGTTATAAATACATAATATCACATATTCTCGCGAGTTAACAAATGCATGCACAAAGACAAAGTGACCCTCAGGATCCCGTCGTGCTTCCCTGGCCTCCCATCTAACATCCCTGTGAATGAACAAAGAGACTCTTCTCGAGTAGCTGGTGTGGAATGCGTGGAGAGACCACTGCACCCACGGTTTTTGTGTATATCGGGCTGTATCTCTAGTTAGATGCGTTTCCACTAGTGCTACAATATGCGGGCGATACCGTTTAATCTGCGAAAATACTTTGATTTTCTTCCGGGGGGTTTTAATACCCCGTATATTCCAGGTCATAAATGTAATCTCAGATCCCATGTTTATACTCAAAAGAAAGGTAGATGTGAATTATTACTCGAGTCCGGTTCAGAGACACCACACAAGGCATAAAAACAGTATTGGCGGCGACCATACACATCAAACAATCAAAACGAATACAAAAAAACAAACACAACAGAACTTGAACAGTAGAGGAGTACAATCCTGTACTCCTACGATCAAATAGAAAAGGGGATACCCTCACTGACTCCAGCGTCCGG
This sequence comes from Ranitomeya variabilis, assembly GCF_051348905.1. Lineage (NCBI taxonomy): Eukaryota > Metazoa > Chordata > Amphibia > Anura > Dendrobatidae > Ranitomeya > Ranitomeya variabilis. The sequence continues at coordinate 426,315,784 of NC_135237.1, read as the reverse complement.
TATTATTGATAAGCTCAGCACCCATATGAAGAGCTCCTAATGTTGCCATTAGACAGAAAGAGCAAATTAGGAGTCTTTCACAGTAGACACCCTGTAGGACCGTAACCATTCGGCCACCTCCGCCGGGTCCGTAAAGAATAAGGAGGAACCGTCGTGGACAATACGCAGTCAAGCTGGATAAAGCATGGAGTAAATAATATTTTTATCCCTAAGTTGTTTCTTGATTTCCATAATCCGCGCCCTCTGTTTCTGGAGCTCCATGGAGAAGTCCGGGAAAATCGATATGGTAGCATTGTTGAATTTGATAGGACCCTTCTGCCGCGCCAAGCGAAGAATAGCATCCCTATCCCTGCAGTTGAGGAGGCGTGCCAAAAGAGGTCTAGGCGGAGCTCCAGGGGGGAGAGGTCTCGTTGGGACCCTATGGGCCCTTTCCACCGAGAATGTTGAGGAGAATCTGTTCCCCAGAGAGGTTTTAAGCCAGTCTTCCAGGAATTGTTCAGGCTGCTGACCCTCTGAGCGTTCTGGCAGGCCAATAATTCGAATGTTATTGCGGCGTAATCTATTCTCCAGGTCATCTGCCTTTTGTTTCCAGGCGTTTATAGAACCAGCGGCTTTTGCCAGGGTAGTCTCCATAGGGGTGATAGTATCCTCTATATGGGACACTCGTGTTTCAACCTCTGAAATACGCCCTCTCATGGCCTGCATATCATGCCGCAGAAGATCCACCTCAGTGTGCACGTCCTCTATCTTTTCAGTAAGGGATGATCTAGTGAGGGATATAGCCTGCATTAATTTCTCAGATGCTTGTTTAAGGGTCAGTTCTTCTTGCTCTCCCTCCTCATTACTATCGGAGAGGCGATTTTTATGCTGGACCGGCGTAGAATTATTCCTGAGAGCACGTACATTATCAGGGGGATCTTCCCTGGCGTACTTCCTTAATTTGTCAGCAGCCCCTGCTCCTTTGGAGTGATGCACGGTGGACAGCAGAAGGAGCTATACAAGTCAGCGGGCACAACAGGATATAGGGCTGTATCCCAGAGAAAAGAGACCACTGAACAGGTAGCTGGCGTATAGAGGGTTGTAAAGGGTATCACTTGTAACATTCACTGAGGTGCTATATATGGGAGCGGGCCCACAGTCTCCACAGGAGGAACAGCAGGGAGGGGGTTAATCCCTCCAAAGTTATGGCACCGGCAGGAGAAGTGTCTGTCTGGCAGGGGGGGCGCAGGGCCCAATCTTTCAGGGCACACACCACACCACCCCTGTATTATCCCAGGCAATCCGCTCACCTCCTGGGCAGCACCGCCAGAGTAATGAGGAGCGCCTCTTCCCCTACTGTTAGGGCGTGTGCAGTAGTAATGGCCGCTGTCCTCCACAGGCACTGCCGCCCGTCCCGGAACTCTCAGCTCCCTCACGCCAATGCTTCACAGCGCTCACCGCTGAAGTCCGCAGCTCCACCGGGTCCAGTAGAGGAGAAGCCCAGTAGCACGCACCAAGATGGCCGCCGCTGCACAGGTACCCTCCGTCCGTCCAGGCCACACACAGATTCCTGCGGCCCGGGTCCTCACGGCAGCCGTTCGGGAAGGTTACCCGACTCCTGGGGTCCCAAGGCGCCAATGCCAGCCGGTACCGCTGGTAAATAAGGGGTCTTAATGGCAGGATAAAATCAGGATGGCCGTAGCTCTCACGAGGCGCGTCTCTCCTCCACAGCTACATAGCCACGCCCAGGGCAGTCAATTTGTGAGGAGAAAAGTACAGAACCGTTTCATTACACATAGGCAGCTCTCCTCTCACATTGCTGTCAGCTCAGCTGTACTCTACTTTACACACCGTGACTGCCATGAGATGAAAGATGATTAGTTATAATCACTCTGCAACAAGACTAATAAGAAGAGCAGGACTGTCTTTCATTTCATGTCTCACACAAGAGAAAGACTGTTCCAAGTTATTTTGGGTGTGTTTTTTTTCCCCTGTATATTGCTGCCTGCTAAAGATTGGTCAACATCATACAGGGTAAAAAGAACACACCTCCAAAAAGACAAATCTCTGATTACGCCTCTTTAGACTTTACATACAGTACAGACCAAAAGTAGACATATATTTTTTTTACTCTAAGCATTATTTATACAGTACAGACCAAAAGTACACCTCCAGGATGTGTAAGGGCTATTTAACCAAGAAGGAGAGTGATGGGGTACTACGCCAGATGACCTGGCCTCCACAGTCACCAGACCTGAACCCATCGAGATGGTTTGGGGTGAGCTGGACCGCAGAGTGAAGGCAAAAGGGCCAACAAGTGCTAAGCATCTCTGGGAACGCTTTGAAGATTGTTGGAAGACCATTTCCGGTGACTACCTCTTGAAGCTCATCAAGAGAATGCCAAGAGTGTGCAAAGCAGTCATCAAAGCAAAAAGTGGCTACTTTGAAGAACCTAGAATATAAGACATATTTTCAGTTGTTTCACACTTTTTTGTGAAGTATATAATTCCACATGCGTTAATTCATAGTTTTGATGCCTTCAGTGTGAATTTACAATTTTCATAATCATGAAAATGCAGAAAAATCTTTAAATGAGAAGGCATGTGCAAACTTTTGGTCTGTACTGTATATTACTACCAAAAGTTGACAAACTAATATATCCACAATGGAGAGGAGGAATGAAAGAACAAAAACTATGTTTTACTCAACTCTGCAGTCACTATGTCATGATCTGGCCAACTTAACATGCTAAAACTAGTAAAGGTCCTCTTTAAAGCTAATTTTTCACCAAATCTAACAATGCAAACTGCATACATCAAATAGATCTTTAGGCTAGATACGACTGATATACTTCAAAAAATGTATGCCAGAGTACCTACGTTATCTTTTGCAAAACACATTTTATTGCCTAATATTAAAATACTAATGGTAATTGGAAAATTATAGATCCACTCTTATTTCAAAGCAAGTAGAACAGCCTCGTCAGGTCTAATATTTATTTAATAATGTATGCAATTTCTATTGTGAGATATAGAGGCAGATCCACTTTAAAAGATACTGGTTCAAAATCTGTAATTTTCATCTTTCTACTCACTTGCATTCACTTATTGTAAGCCTGTAAATTGGAGCATGTGCTGCATGCTGATGCACAAAGAATACGCCTATAATAGCACAATATAATAAAAAGGCCTTCCTCATTAGTATGGGGTGCACAGCAAACCCACAACAAAATGAAAATGAACAGAAAGATATTACGGAACCAGAATCTTTTAAACAATTTGTAGCATAAAGTGTTTTTTGAAGTGAGTCAAATACTGTGTTTTAATTGTCAGAGACGATGTAGAGAATCAGTGAGTATGAGGCAGAGAAAGCTGCAGCTGTGTCAGTTTCACGATCCTCCTCCTATTCAAGGACACAACAAAAATCTCAGTCCTGTAAAATTCCAAAGGAATTTTACAAACTAAAAAGATTAAGCTTTTCATACCTTTCTTTTAATTTACATACAGCTGCAGTGTTTTTAAATAATCGCACATACTCACTTACAGATAGCCACCACTCCACCGTCCTGTTGGCTGGGACCGCAGCCTCTCCTATCCCTGCCTGGTTGGTTGGCACCTAACTGATGCAGCAATGACACGCTGGCTTCCAATGCAGTCACTGATTGGTGACGACCAGGCAGGAAGAGAAGAGGAGACCTGCCAGAAAATGTCAGCTTTTCTTATAAATCTAGGGTTTCTATAGATAAGAATATGCAAATTGCCTCTTCTGAGAAAAAGAGGACTTAACTCTATAGCGCCACCTGTTGGAAGTAGATAGAAGGCATCTGACTTACTATTAGCACATTCGGATGCACTGGATTCATCCTGCGTGTGTTCTGTATACCGCACATTTTTGCTTGACTTTTTTCTGCGCATCCTGCTGACCACATTTAGAGGAAAGGAACTGGCTGGTGAATCGGGAATAATGCCATCATCACCATGATCTTCTGCAACCGCTTCATGTATCTTTCCTACTGACCTAAACATTAAAGAATATTTCAGTTACATGATCACGCAAGAGAGGGAAATTCTGATGACAATATATTTTCTGTGTGGATTAATTATTTTAGAATGATATAAGAAAGCTTGCACCGTGTTGCGATCTTTACCCACCTTATGTAAAGTTGTCCTTTTTCATGTCGCATTCAAAAGCATTGCTCATAAGAATTCACTAGAAGTCTCACCTATGTGTAGTTTTCAGTATATGATGCAGGAGCTTACGCTACATACTCACGGCAGATTACCAAATGAGTAATGGCGAATGTAAATGGTGAAAATCCTCACAGGAAAGCAGACAAGAGCACAAAGAAGGAGCAGATGGAAGGTTACACAAGACTGCAGGGTCAGACTGCACAAAGTTTGTAACCATGGACACGCTTACGTCTGCACATGAGTTGTATACATAAAACGAGAAATTAAATTTAAGGCATTTTTATTACTTACTGCAAAGTAAAAAGTTTACATACACTAAGATTACTATGCCCTTAAACAATTCTGTGCTACCCATATGATGATGTCATGTGTCTGGAAGCTTCTGATTCTTTTTCTGATTGTGTTTTTTTGGCAACATCTTAGTTATTTAGACACACACCTGTGGATGTATTTTAATGCACACCTGAAACACACTGCTTCTCTGTGTAGCATCATGGGAAAGTCTCAAGCAATCAGCCATGATATCAGGAAGAGAACTGTGAACTTGCACAAGTCTGGCTCATCCTTGGGTACAATTTCATGATACCTGAAGGTGCCTTGTTCATCTGTACAAACAATTATACGCAAGTACAAACAAGATGGGAATGTCCAGCCACCATGCCACTCAGGAAGGAGATGGGTTCTGTGTCCTAGAGATGAACGTGCTTTGGTTCCACATGTGAATATTAACCCAAGTACACAAGCGAAAGACCTTGTGAAGATGATGGTGGAAGCTGGTAAGATTGTGTTAATATTCACAGTGAAACGAGTACTGTGTCAACATGGGCTAAAAGGCCACTCTGCCAGGAAGAAGCCATTGCTCCAAAAGAAACAAAAAAAAGACATAGATTAATGTTTGCAAATGCACACAGGAGCAAAGACATTCATTTCTGGAGACATGTTCTGTGGTCTGATGAAACTAAAATTGAACTTTTTGGGCATAATGACCATCGTTCCACTTGGAAGCAAAAGGGAGAAGCTTGGAAGCCTAAGAACACCATCCCAACTGTGAAAAACGGGGGTGGCAGCATCATGTTGTGGGATTGTTTTGCTGCAGGAGGGCCTGCTGGTGCACTTCACAAAGTTTGCATCATGAGACAAGAAGATTATGTAGCAATACTGAAACAACATCTCAAGACATCAGCCAGGAAGTTAAAGCTTGGGCTGATATGGGTCTTGCAAATTGACAATTATTATTATTATTATTATTATTATTATTATTATTAAATATATATATATTGATTCCATGGTGCTGTACATGAGAAGGGGCCACATACAAATTACAGATATCACTTACAGTAAGCAAACTAACAATTACATACTGATACAGAGGGGCGAATGACACTGCCCTTGCGGGCTTACATTCTACAGGATGGTTGGGAAGGAGACAGTAGGTTGAGGGTTGCAGGAGCGCCGGTATTGGTGAGGCGGTAGCTCCCGTAGTGGTGAGGAGACAGCGGGGTCAGTGCAGGCTGTAAGCTTTCCTGAAGAGGTGGGTTTTCAGGTTCCGTCGAAGGATTCGAATGTGGTTGATAGTCGGACGTGTTGGGGCAAAGAATTCCAGAGACAATGACTCGAAGCATACTGCCAAAATGGTAAAGTGGCTTAAGGATAACAAAGTCAATGTTTTGGAGTGGCCATCACAAAGCCCTGATCTCAATCCAACTGAAAATCTATGGGCAAAGCTTAAATGGCAGGTGCAAGCAAGGTGACCTACAAACCTGAATCAGTTACACCGGTTTTGTTAGGACGAATGGGCCCAAATTCCGACCAACTATTGTGAGAAGCTTGTGGAAGGATATCCCAAACGTTTGACCCAAGTCATTCAGTTTAAGGGCACTAAATACTAATGAAATGTATGGAAACTTTTCACTTTGCAGTAAGCAATAAAAACGCCTTAAAACATTCTCCCATTATTCTGGCATTTGGCAAATAATAATAATCCATCCTCTTCGATGACCTGTTCATCACCAACAAACTCTCCTTCCTTGGCATCACTGAAACATGGCTCACCCCCTCTGACTCAGCCTCTCCAGCTGCGCTTTCCTATGGCGGTTTCCACCTCTCTCACACCCCTCGCCCCAGCAACAAAGATGGTGGAGGAGTTGGCTTGCTCCTGTCCAACACCTGCTCTTTTACTCCAATCCCGCTACCACCTCCGCTACTCTTCCCTCGTTTGAGGTGCACTCTGTCCGCATCTATTCCCCCTCCAACCTCCAGCTGGCTGTCATCTACCACCCCCCAGAACTAGCCATCTCCACCTTTCTCGACCACCTCACCACCTGGCTACTTCATTTCCTCTCTGCTGACATCCCCACTATCATGGGTGACTTCAATATCCCCATTGACACTTCCACCTCAGCTGCCTCTAAACTTTTATCACTGACTGCCTCCTTTGGCCTCACTCAATGGTCCTCTGAGGCCACTCACAAAGATGGCCACACGCTGGACCTCATCCTCACCCGCCTCTGCTCCCTTACAAATCTCACTAACTCACCCCTCCCCCTGTCTGACCACAACCTACTGACATTCTCTTCCCTCTCCTCACCTAGTGTGCAACCCCCACTCCACAAACTCACCCACCCTCGCAGAAATCTCAGACACCTCAATTTACAATCCCTCTCTGAGTCCCTTCTCACTCTTACAGACATAGCCTCCCTTCATGACACAAATGCTGCTGCCACTTTTTATAACACCACAATAACAGCAACACTCGATTCGGCCGCCCCGGTCATGGATAGCAAAACTCGTACACTCAACAGGCAGCCCAGGTTGACCAGCCTGACCAAAGAACTGAGACGCGCTTCCAGGATCGCTGAGCGGAGATGGAAGTAATCCCGCTCTGCCGACCACTTCACTGCATACAAGCAGTCCCTCGCCAGCTTCAGGTCCACGCTCACTGCCGCAAAACAAACTTACTTCTCATCTCTCATATCCTCCCTGTCTCACAACCCTAAACAGCTTTTCAACACTTTCAATTCTCTACTCCGTCCCCCCGCACCCCCTTTCCCTCCCCTCTCATTTCTGCTGAAGACTTTGCCTCTTTCTTTAAACAGAAGATCGATACGATCAGAGAAAGCTTTTGCCCACAGCGGCCAATGCCCCTCTTAGCTGCTCAACCCTGTTCCTCCAAAACCAGCTTCTCCACCATGGCAGAAGATCAGCTCTCCGCCCTCCTGTCAAGATCACACCTCACCACTTGCACACTTGACCCGCTCCCGTCCCACCTCATCCCTAATCTTCATCCCAACCCTAACACACCTCTTCAACTTCTCACTCACAACAGGTGTCTTCCCCTCATCCTTCAAACATGCCAAGATCACACCCATCCTCAAAAAGCCCTCCCTCGACCCATCCTCTGTGTCTAGCTATCGCCCGATATCTCTTCTCCCTTATGCCTCAAAATTACTGGAACAACATGTCCATCTTGAACTGTCCTACCACCTCTCCTTCTGCTTCCTCTTTGACCGGTTACAATCTGGCTTCCGACCCCATCACTCAACAGAAACTGCTCTAACTAAAGTCACCAATGACCTACTAACTGCCAAGAGCAAGCGACACTACTCTGTCCTCCTTCTCCTGGACCTGTCTTCTGCCTTTGACACTGTGGACCACTCCCTTCTGCTACAGATCCTCCAATCTCTTGGCATCACAGACTTGGCCCTATCCTGGATCTCGTCATATCTGACAGACTGAACATTCAGTGTCTCCCTCCCCCACACCACCTCCTCACTCCGCCCCTTGTCTCTCGGTGTTCCTCAAGGCTCTGTTCTAGGACCCCTACTCTTCTCCATCTACACCTTCGGCCTGGGACAGCTCATAGAATCCCACGGTATGCAGTATCATCTCTACGCAGATCTACCTATCCGGACCTGACCTCATCTCCTTACTTACCAAAATCCCACACTGTCTGGCTGCTATCTCGGCCTTCTTTTCTGCTCGCTTTCTAAAATTGAACATGGACAAAACAGAATTCATCATCTTTCCCCCATATCACTCTACCCCTCCCCCAGACCTATCTATCAATGTCAATGACTGCTCACTTTCCCCAGTCCCACACGCCCGCTGCCTCGGGGTGATCCTCGACTCTGCCCTCTCTTTCAAGCCACATATCCAAGCCCTTGCCTCCACCTGCCGTCTCAAACTCCAAAATATCTCCCGAATCCACGCATTCCTTGACCGCGACACCACAAAAACACTAGTGCAAGCACTTATCTCCCGCCTTGACTACTGCAACCTCCTACTCTCTGGCACCACTCCAATCCATCCTACACTCTGCTGCCCAACTAATCTACCTGGCTCCCCGCTATTCCCCAGCCTCTCCCCTATGCCAAGCCCTTCACTGGCTTCCTATCGCCCAGAGACTCCAGTTCAAAACCCTTACAATGACAAAGCCATCCACAACATGTCTCCTCCTCCATACATCTGTGACATGGTCTCCCGGTACTTACCTACACGCAACCTCCAATCCTCTCAATACCTCCTTCTCTACTCCCCTCTCATCTCTTCTTCCCACAACCGCATCCAAGACTTCTCCCGTGCTTCCCCCATACTCTGGAACTCTCTACCACAACACATCAGACTCTCGCCTACCATAGAAACCTTCAAAAAGAACCTGAAGACTCACCTCTTCCGACAAGCCTACAGCCTGCAGTGATCTTCAACCTACTGAACCGCCGCACAACTAGCTCTACCCTCTCCTAGTGTATCCTCACCCATCCCCAGTAGACTGTGAGCCCTCGCAGGCAGGGTTCTCCCTCCTTAGGTACCTGTGTGCCTTGTTTTTTGCTCTTGTTTAATTGTATTTGTCTATATTTGCCCCCTTTTCACACGTAAGGCGCCATGGAATAAATGGCGCTATAAAAATGTATTATAATAATAATAATAATAATAATGGCAATCCTAATTGACCTAAAAAGTGTAAGGTATAATCTGATTTCATGTCAGATGTTGAGAAAAACCTGCCTATGTGTCTTTTTATATAGTGTATGTAAACTTCTGGTTTCAATTGTATGTGCTCGTAGACTGTCTCATATCGAGGGACCTTTTCTTATAAAGGGAGTTAATAATCTACAGATAAAAATTACTCAATTTATTGACATCTGGAGGTTAAGTAGAATGTGCGAACTGTACATTTTGGACATTCACTATAATTGTTGTACGTCTAAGGCTCTGTTTGGGTAAAATTCAGTTTTATTAATTTTTCCATGTTACATTTTGCAACAAATTGCACCAATTAAAAACTATGCCATGTAACTACCTTCAGATAAATCATGCATGTGTTAAGTGCTTTCATTTATTTTTACAAAATGACAATTTTGTCTATTAGAAGTGAGAAAATAGTTCCAAAATCACAGGCAGCTAAAGGCTTGGAGACATTTTCTGTGACTTTGACATTATTACCAACAGTATTGTGGAGCCATCAATATCAAGGTACCAGAAAGCCCCTTTAAGATTTGTACGTATTTTAAAAGTGTAGTTAGGTAACACCACTATAATTTACCTATATGTATGACTCATGTGTAAGACTGGAACAAAATACTCACTCAGTCTCCTTCTGCATGTGCTCAAGCTGTTTAGAAAGCCTTTTGTTTTCATCCTGCAATGTGATCTTCTCATCCACTGTAGAAAAACATTATTAAACATGTTGCTGCACATTCTGGAAAACTAGAATCAAATCAATCATATTTCTTTTGCAAATGTATGAATAAATCAGGGCATTATTATATTCAATTATCAACTAGATTATTCTGAAACTGTCAGCAGTGATTGTACAGTATCAGATAAGAGAGAGAGAATGGCATTTTCTCACTGATAATTTCATCATGCATTTCCAGTAGAAATAAAAGAAGGATGCCAATGTTAAGGTGCAAGCAAGTATTTATTGAAATAAACATCAGGAGAGCTTAACCAGTTCTGGATGATGTATAGACCTTAAATGTCCAGGCAGTCTACACTTTATTCTGCAGTGATGTTCTAAAATGTCAAGCTGCTAGCATGCGATCGTACAGCTGCAGGAGCGAGGGGGACAGTTGTCAAACGTCCGGACTCCTCATAAATGATGCATTCCTGAGCACTGTGTATGCAATATAGGAAGTGCTGTCGAGACCCAGCCATCATGTTATCAGGCAGCATGGTGGCTCAGTGGTCAGAAGTGTAGCATTGCAGTGCTGGTGTCTTGGGTTCAAATCCGGAAAGGACCGCATCTGTAAGAATGTGTTTGTGTGGGGTTTCCTCCCACAATCCAAAGATATTGATAGATAATTTAGTTTGTGACAGTGATGTCTGTAAAGTGCTGTGGCATTAGTGGCGCAATATAAGAAAGTAAAATAAATAAACAAAAAAAAATAATAATTTGCCAGATCTAGGGAAAGAGCCAGAGCTTCTGGGTCCTGGGGACTCCATCAGCTCTCCAGTGCAGCTGAGGCTGAATTTCCCCTGTAACTGGGGTTAATATGCAAACCCTGATTAGATGGGAAATAATTAAAAAAAATGTTTTGATATGTTAAAATCCACTCCCAATGGTCTTATGAATCTTTATGGGGGAGCACAGTGTGTGAAATAAAACAAAACTAAAAAGAAAAATAGGAACGCAATGTAAAATGTTTTTTTTAGTGGTCCTTAGCAGGCAATCCCTGCATGTATTTATGGCTGTCGATCACCTGCGAGACATGCCGTGACTCGAACATGGTATTCAAGCACGCCGAAGATACTCGATTAGTACCCAAGCATGCTCAGATAACACCCCATATACAATGCTCTGCACCGTTCATTATGGCCCCATAGATGCTCCTTATAAAGCTGTGCCCCATATAATGCTCTGCACCGTTCATTATTGCCCCATAGATGCTCCATTTAAAGCTGTGCCATATATGCTCTATAGCGTTCATTATTGCCCCATATACAGTGGGGCAAAAAAGTATTTAGTCAGTCAGCAATAGTGCAAGTTCCACCACTTAAAAAGATGAGAGGCGTCTGTAATTTACATCATAGGTAGACCTCAACTATGGGAGACAAACTGAGAAAAAAAAATCCAGAAAATCACATTTTCTGTTTTTTTATCATTTTATTTGCATATTATGGTGGAAAATAAGTATTTGGTCAGAAACAAAATTTCATCTCAATACTTTGTAATATATCCTTTGTTGGCAATGACAGAGGTCAAACGTTTTCTGTAAGTCTTCACAAGGTTGCCACACACTGTTGTTGGTATGTTGGCCCATTCCTCCATGCAGATCTCCTCTAGAGCAGTGATGTTTTTGGCTTTTCGCTTGGCAACACGGACTTTCAACTCCCTCCAAAGGTTTTCTATAGGGTTGAGATCTGAAGACTGGCTAGGCCACTCCAGGACCTTGAAATGCTTCTTACGAAGCCACTCCTTCGTTGCCCTGGCGGTGTGCTTTGGATCATTGTCATGTTGAAAGACCCAGCCACGTTTCATCTTCAATGCCCTTGCTGATGGAAGGAGGTTTGCACTCAAAATCTCACGATACATGGCCCCATTCATTCTTTCATGTACCCGGATCAGTCGTCCTGGCCCCTTTGCAGAGAAACAGCCCCAAAGCATGATGTTTCCACCACCATGCTTTACAGTAGGTATGGTGTTGGATGGATGCAACTCAGTATTCTTTTTCCTCCAAACACGACAAGTTGTGTTTCTACCAAACAGTTCCAGTTTGGTTTCATCAGACCATAGGACATTCTCCCAAAACTCCTCTGGATCATCCAAATGCTCTCTAGCAAACTTCAGACGGGCCCGGACATGTACTGGCTTAAGCAGTGGGACACGTCTGGCACTGCAGGATCTGAGTCCATGGTGGCGTAGTGTGTTACTTATGGTAGGCCTTGTTACATTGGTCCCAGCTCTCTGCAGTTCATTCACTAGGTCCCCCCGCGTGGTTCTGGGATTTTTGCTCACCGTTCTTGTGATCATTCTGACCCCACGGGGTGGGATTTTGCGTGGAGCCCCAGATCGAGGGAGATTATCAGTGGTCTTGAGTGTCTTCCATTTTCTAATTATTGCTCCCACTGTTGATTTCTTCACTCCAAGCTGGTTGGCTATTGCAGATTCAGTCTTCCCAGCCTGGTGCAGGGCTACAATTTTGTTTCTGGTGTCCTTTGACAGCTCTTTGGTCTTCACCATAGTGGAGTTTGGAGTCAGACTGTTTGAGGGTGTGCACAGGTGTCTTTTTATACTGATAACAAGTTTAAACAGGTGCCATTACTACAGGTAATGAGTGGAGGAAAGAGGAGACTCTTAAAGAAGAAGTTACAGGTCTGTGAGAGACAGAAATCTTGATTGTTTTTTTCTGACCAAATACTTATTTTCCACCATAATATGCAAATAAAATGATAAAAAAAACAGAAAATGTGATTTTCTGGATTTTTTTTTCTCTGTTTGTCTCCCATAGTTGAGGTCTACCTATGATGTAAATTACAGACGCCTCTCATCTTTTTAAGTGGTGGAACTTGCACTATTGCTGACTGACTAAATACTTTTTTGCCCCACTGTATGCTCTGCACCGTTCATTATTGACCCATAGATGCTCCTTATAAAGCTGTGCCATATATGCTCTATAGCGTTCATTATGGCCCCATAGATGCTCCTTATAAAGCTGTGCCATATATGCTCTATAGCGTTCATTATGGCCCCATAGATGCTCCTTATAAAACTGTGCCATATATGCTCTATAGCGTTCATTATGGCCCCATAGATGCTCCATTTAAAGCTGTGCCATATATAACGCTGCTGCTGCTATAAAAAAAAAAAAACACATACTCACCTCTCTTGCTTGCAGCTCCTCAGCGTCCCGTCTCGGCGTCTCTCCGCACTGGCTGTTCAGGCAGAGGGCGGCGCGCACACTAGTACGTCATCGCGCCCTCTGACCTCAACAGTCACAGCAAGAGGACGGGAAGACGGAGCGGCGCCCGGCGGGTGGAACGTGGACAGGTGAATATAAAATACTCACCTAGTCCCGGCGCTCCTGACGCTGTCCCTGCCTGTCACACTGTCTTCGGGTGCCGCAGCTCTTCCTCTGTCAGCGGTCACTGGCACCGCTCATTAGAGAAATGAATATGCGGCTCCACCCCTATGGGAGTGGAGTCCATATTCATAACTTTAATGAGTGGTACCATGTGACCGCTGAACAGGGGAAGAGCTGCGGCACCCGAAGACAGTGTGACAGGCAGGGGGAGCGCCAGGAGCGGCGGGACTAGGTGAGTATATGACAATCCTCTCTCCCCCTCACCCGCTGACCCTGCCGCCGACCGTGACTCGAGTATACGCCGAGAGGGGCACTTTCAGCCCAAAAATTTGGGCTGAAAATCTCGGCTTATACTCGAGTATATACGGTATTTATAAGGGTACGTGTTACACTGTATAATGTAATCTACCAAAAGAAGAGGAAAAAGTTCTCACTGAGCTCTGTAATGAGTTTCAGGTTTTGTTGTCGGATATTCTCAAATTCCAGTTGCTTTTTTCTCATGTGCTCCTCTGTTACTGCACACCGATCACAAAGCCCGGCCCGTAACCTTGTTAAAAGGGGAGCAAAAAATCAAATTGTCAGTCATAAAAAGTACAAAATCTGCTCTTACCTGCTGCTCTAATAACACAGAAACAACCAGTCTTTTTTAATTGCATTTTATAAACTTAAACCAATATCCAACGTTACACATAGTTTTCACTATTCAGGCCAGGTAGGATGTGAGTATTGATAGGAAGAAGATAGAAGAAAAAGCAGGAAAGTCACAAAGATTAGAATAAGAAACCTACAAGTTTCACTTCAAGTGTTATCTGCAGCACCTCCCTGGCAAAATCCACTTATGTTATATGGGCATTTGGTTATAGATTTTAGCAAGGATATCACCCTATGCATTGCAGCATAGGTGGGGAATCAGGGTACACAAAATACACTATTGTAACGCACAGCTCAGGCCCTATTTAACGGTATTTTTATCTCATATCGAAAAAACGGGGTGACAGGTTCCCTTTAACCGTGGCTCCTCCTCTGCAGTATACACCCCTGGACGGCGTCAGCCGTCTCCAGTTTTATGCAAAAGCATTAGGAGTAACGTAACATGAATAACATAACCATGCCAATAAGAAGGCAACTATGTACGAGCTCAAGAAAACAATATGAGAACTCAACATAACAACGGCCCGGAAAGGGTAACAGGGTGGGAGCTGTGTCCCCCAATTAGAGGCTAAGAGAAAGAGATTTTACGGTGAGTACACAAAAATCTCCTTTACTCTGTCGCCTCATTGGGGGACACAGGACTATGGGATGTCTCAAAGCAGCCCCTGGGTGGGAAGCAATGGAAGAATATTGTGTAGACAGGTCCCTACACTTGGGGCACCGCCGCCTGCAGAACACATCTACCCAGGCTCGCGTCTGCTGAGGACTGGGTATGAACTCTCTAGTGTTTAGTAAACATGTGTAGGCTAGTCCAAGTGGCCGCCTTACACACTTGTTGTGCTGAATGACCCAGGAGGCCCCTACCGCCCGTGAAGAGTGTGCCGTAATACCGTCTGGAAGAGAATTGTTAAGGCGGTAGGCCTCTTGTATGGTGGATTTGATCCACCTGGCAAGGGTAGCTTTGGAAGCTGGCAGACCCTTGCGTCCGCCTTCCGGAAGAAGGAAAAGGGAATCAGACCTCCGGAAGGACGCAGTCCTAGACACATATATACGCAATGCCCTGACAAGGTCAAGCGTATGCAGAGCCTTCTCCACTCTATGAACCGGGACCGGACAAAGGGAAGGCAGAGAAATTTCCTCATTGAGGTGGAAGTTGGACACAACCTTCGGAAGGTTGTCCTGGTAATAAGCCAGAAAGGGCCGTCTGCAGGAAAGTGCTGTCAGTTCAGACACCCTGCGTAGCGAGGGGATTGCCATCAGGAAAACCACCTTCTGGGATAGAAGGCGGAGCGGAACCTCCTTAAGGGGTTCGAAGGGTGGTTCCTGCAATGCTGTCAGGACCAGGTTGAGGTCCCACGTTTCTAGTGGTCGTCTGTAGGGGGGAACCAATCGGGAAACCCCATGAAGGAATGTCCTTACTTGCGGCTTGGTAGCAATGCGCCTTTGAAAAAGCACTGAGAGGGCTGACACCTGGCTCTTAAGCGAGCCCAGGGACAGCCTGGCCTCCAGACCCGATTGGAGAAAACCAAGTAGTTTGGGGAGGGAATAAGGGAATGGGGTCTGGTCACGACATTCGCACCAGGTAAAGAAAGCTTTCCAGGTACGGTAATAGATCTTTGCAGAGGCTGGCTTTCGTGCCCTGATCATGGTCCCAATAATGTCCGGCGAGAGCCCTGCCTGGGTTAGAACCCAGGTTTCAAGGGCCACGCCATCAAATTGAGGGCCCCTGAGTCCTGGTGGTAGAACGAGCCTTGTGATAGAATATCCGGGCGGTCGGGGAGGCGCCATGGGGCATCTGCTGTAAGTTGTACGATGTCGGCGTACCATGTACATCTGGGCTAGTCCAGTGCGAATAGGATGGTTGGAACTTCCTCTTGCTTGATCTTCCTCACCACTCTGGATATCAGGGGTAGAGGTGGAAAAATGTACAGAAGCTGGAACTGGGTCTAGTCCTGAACCAGAGCGTCTGCTCCAAGTGACCGCGGATCGTGTGTTCTGGCTATGAAGTTGGAGACCTTGGCATTGAAGTGGGATGCCATTAGGTCCACATCCGGGGTCCCCCAGCGATGGCAGATCTGGCGAAAAATTTCAGGATGGAGAGACCACTCTCCCGAGTCTATTCCTTGTCGGCTGAGGAAGTCTGCTTCTCAGTTGTCCACACCCGGAATGTGGACCGCCGAGAGAACCGACCCTGTGTCCTCTGCCCAGTGGAGGATGTGTGACACTTCTCGCATCGCCTGGGCACTGCAAGTCCCCCCTTGGTGGTTCACATATGCCACAGCCGTGGCATTGTCCAACTGTATTCTGATGTGAGAGGCTGCTAGTAAGTGATGGAAGGCCCTCAATGCCAGGAGGATGGCACGAATTTCCAGGATGTTGATGGGCATGGTCGCTTCCACTGAGGACCACTTGCCCTGTGGTGTAGGCGCACCGCACCCCAACCCGTCAGGCTCGCATCGGTGGTCAGAATCTTCCATTGACCTGTGAGAAAGGATTTCCCCTTTGCTAGCGAGGTTGGCTTGAGCCACCAGTGCAGGGACCTCCTGGTTGTCGACGTTAGCTGGAACTCCCTGTCGAGAGAAAAGGGATTCCCGTCCCAGGACTTGAGAATAGCTAGTTGGTGAGGTCTGAGGTGAAATTGGGCAAATCGTACCGCTTCTATTGCTGCCCCCATCCTGCCGAGGACTCTCATGGCAAACCGGAGAGATCGAGGGGGTTTGTGGAGGAGGGTGCGAGCTCCTAGGCGGAGAGCCAGTGCCTTGTCCTTGGGAAGGAGCACTAGACCCCTGGAGATATTGAATAGCATTCCCAGGAATGTCAGACTGACTCGGGGTTGATGATGACTTTTGTAGGTTGACTAACCAGCCCATGCGACTCAGAGTGTCGATTGTGATTGAGACGCTTAGCTCGCAGTCCTTGAAGGTGGGAGCCTTGATGAGTAGATTGTCCAAGTATGGAACGACTACTATGCCTCTGGAGTGCAGGACGACCATGGTGGCTGCCATGACTTTGGTAAACACTCTGGGAGCCGTGGCGAGTCCGAACGGGAGAGCCACGAACTGGTAGTGGTCCTGGTCGATTGCGAACCTGAGAAATCTCTGATGGGCAGGTGCAATCGATACATGCAGGTATGTGTCTTGTATGTCTATAGAGGCAAGATATTCTCCCTTCTCCATGGACGCAATGATGGACCGAAGGGACTCCATGCGGAAGTGACGGACCCGTACATATTTGTTTAGTTGTTTTAGGTCCAGTATCGGCCGTACGCTGCCTCCTTTCTTGGGAACTACGAATAGATTGGAGTAGAACCCTCGGAAGCGCTCGGCCGTGGGGACCGGTACTATGACTCCTGCTTGAAAAAGCGAGGAGACTACTTGTTGGAAGGCACGAGCCTTGGCTGGTGGTTTTGGGGGGACAGAGAGGAAGAATCGGTCTGGTGGGTTGGAGGTGAACTCTATCTTGTATCCAGAAGACACTGGTTCCCTGACCCACCTGTCTTATGTAATGGGCAGCCAGACTTGATGAAAGAGCAAAAGTCGGCCGCCTACGGGTGTAGTGTCTTCCGGAGTCCGTGAGTCATGATGAGGAGAAAGTCTGAGATTTTCCCCCTCTGGGCTTAGACTGGCCTGCTTTTGACTGCCAGGTCTTGTCCGACCTTTGCGTCGATCGTGAGTTGTCCCTGCGTGGGGAACGGTTAAGATTTTGTGCTGGACGCGAGACGGACCAGCCCAAGGAGTTCCGAAAGGATCGGAATAGAGTTTGGTTACCCTTCCTTTAAGTACGTTTAGGTTTCAGTTGGGGAAGAGAGGTACTCTCACCCCCGGTGGCGTTGGATATCATCGCGTCCAACTGTTCACCGAAAAGTCGCCCACTGAGGTAGGGGAGGTGCGTGAGGGACTTCTTTGAGGCTGTGTCCGCTTTCCATTCCCGCAGCCAGAGGATACGCCAAATTGTGATGGCGTTTGATGCTATCCCCGCTACACCCCTTGCTGAATCCAGAGCTGCATGAAGCATGTAATCTGCTTCAACTGCTATTTGAACCGCTTGGTCCGACAGCTCAGGAGCGGATGCTTGGAGGCCAGCTTGTACATTTTTGGCCCAGGCCAGAATGGCCTTGGTAACCCAAACTGAAGCGACCGCGGGAGCCAGGAATGCCCCTGCAGCCTTGAAAATTGAACGAGCCTTGCGTTCTACCTGCCGGTCTGCTGCGTCCCTGAGGGTTGAGCTATCTGG
This sequence comes from Ranitomeya variabilis, assembly GCF_051348905.1. Classification (NCBI taxonomy): domain Eukaryota; kingdom Metazoa; phylum Chordata; class Amphibia; order Anura; family Dendrobatidae; genus Ranitomeya; species Ranitomeya variabilis. Next base: position 426,297,708 of record NC_135237.1, on the reverse strand, counting down.
CAGTGAAAGGAGGGTCTGTGCTGCTAGTCTAGAGACTGGTGGGTCCACTTCGGGTGGATCTGTCCATTCCTTGGTGTCCTTCTGCGGGAAGGGGTACCTCGCCTCCAGATATTTGCGATTAGCGAATTTTTTCTCAGGCTGTGAGAGCTGCTTTTTAAGGATTGCCTTAAACTTTGGGTGGTTAGAGAAACGTTAGGCGGCTTCAGAGGTCCTTCAAAGGAAATCTTGTGTTCTGGGGCCTCTGGTGGCGGATCAGAAATGTCCAGCACCCGATGAATGGAAGAGATTATGTCCTCAACTAGCGCTGTATTGCTAGGGGGGAATTGGGATCAGGGACCCCTCCGTTTCCCTGTCTGAGTCGGAATCACAGATGCCTTCCGAATCGTGTGTATCACTGAGGCGTCCCCTGCTGGGTGAGCTGGGGAGGCCTTCTCTGGTCAGGGATTGCGGAGATCTGCATTGTCTGCCCCTGGAAGGGGATGGTCTAGATGACCTGGAACTACGGTGTCTCTCCCAAGAAGGGGATGACCGTTTGCTATGGGATGACGCAAATGGACTTGACATATGGGTCTGCTTGCGTCCTGACCTAGACGTGGATGTGCCAGGTTCGTCCTGTTCCTGAGTCAAGCTCTCCCTTTGCTGGGTAACGGTCATAGCCGAGGCATGACTCTGCAGAGCCTGAAGCAATGTGGAGGTTAGGTTATCTATAGACTGCGTCATAGATTGCGACATCTGAGTGACCCATTCCGGCGTGGCATTATACTGTGTTCCAAATTATTATGCAAATAATATTTCCTCATATTTTCTCTAAATTACCTATCTGAATTGCAGTCATTGTTATTTTCCAGTCATCTACTATTCTAGTATAATTGCAATGTTTTGGAACAAACTGCCTATGAAAACAGTATCTTTTTTAAAAAAAATAAAAACTCAAAATGCATGTTCCAAATTATTATGCACAGCAGAGTTTTCAACCTTTTTTTATTTTGAACAAAAAAAAATGGAAAATTGTGAAGTTATAAGCATTATCAGCTTATTACAAAATGAAATCAAACAGTTTTCAAGTGAAAACTTTATTCTAGGTGATGTTACATTTGCACATAGGACCCCTTGTTCGAAAGAAGCTTCTGAACTCTCTCGTCCATTGAATTTGTCAGTTTTTGGATGGTTTCTGCTTCAATTGTTTTGCATGTTGACAGAATACCCTCCCAGAGCTGTTGCTTAGATGTGAACTGCCTCCCGCCATCATAGACACTCCTTTTGATGATGCTCCAGAGGTTCTCAATGGGGTTGAGGTCAGGGGAAGATGGTGGCCACACCATAAGTTTGTCCTCTTTTATGCCCATAGCAGCCAGAGATGCAGATGTGTTTTTTGCAGCATGAGACGGTGCATTATCATACATGAAAATGATCTTGCTGCAGAAAGCACGGTTCTTCCTCTTGAACCATGGCAGGAAATGTTGTTTTAGAAACTCCACATAGATTATGGAGTTCATCTTTACCCCTTCAGGGATCATAAAGGGGCCGATAATCTCTCTCCTGATGATTCCAGCCCAAAATATTACTCCACCTCCTCCTTGTTGGCGCCTTAGCCGTGTTTTCATGGGGTGTCCATCAACCAGCCATCCTCCACTCCATCCATCTGGACCATCGAGCGTTGCACAGCACTCATCGGTGAACAATACAGTTTGGAAGTCAGTCTTCATGTATCGTTTGGCCCACTGGAGCCGTTTCTGCTTGTGTGCAGTGGATAGAGGTGGTCGACAGGATGGCTTACCCACAGCTACAAACCTCTGAAGGACCCTGCATCTTGTTGTTCTGGGGACGTTGGAGGCAACAGCAGCTTCAAAAACTTATCTGCTGCTATGACAAGGCATTTTTGCAGCTGCTCTTTTAACCTTACGCAATTGCCTATTGGAAAGAGTCCTCAATTTTTCCTTATCACCACGCACACGTGTGTGCTGGGAATCAGCTACATACTTCTTGATTGTGCGATGATCACGATGAAGTGTCATGGCAATGTTGATTGTAGTCATGCCTTGACCTAAATACTCCACAATTTGTTGCTTCTCAGCAGCCGACACATCCTTTTTCTTTCCCATTTTGGCAAAAAATGTAGGCTGCTTAATAATGTGGAACAGCCTTCTTAAGTAGTCTTGCCTTTATTTGGACACACCTGCCAAACTAATTTGCACAGGTATCTGCAATTGCTTTCAGTGATATAAAGAGCCCTGACACACATCACCATCAATGAGTTTAAATGACAAACAAAGAAATTCTAACCTTATCACTCCTAAACTCTTTGTGCATAATAATTTGGAACACAGTGTAGACACCGAAGCATTGGCAGGGGCTTCTTGAGGCTCTGACACAGTAGTCTGGATGCAGTCCTGGCAGTGCGGGTACGTGCTGCCGCTGGGGAGAGCGGTTCTGCAGGCTGTGCAGAATGCATAATAGCAGTCCTGCCTGGTTCTCTTGGACCTTGAGCCTGGCATAGTGCACATAGTGCATGAGGGCTGGCTATGCAGAGGACCTACATGAATAGCTATGCAGAGGAACCTATAGGGGAGCCTTACAGGGAATATGGATTCAGAGCCGAGTAAAAAACCCAGCTGTGATCTTACCCCACCAGTTTGCCCCTAGGTCCAGCGCCGAAGATCCACAGTCCTGTGTCCCCCAGAGACTGGCTGGCCTGGTCCTGCTGACCGGGAGATGCAGGGTTAATCTGCAGCAGAAATGGCCGCCAAGAAGAGGAGGAAGGGGGTAAAGGGGGCAGAGCTGTGTAAAAATGCGCCCTTTCTGTCTCGATCCGTCCCCTCTATAACACTGTAGAGTGTCATATTTGTCATCCGGGGGGCGGGCCGGGGGGGCGGAGAGGCGGCGGCTTCAGCTAGGCCGAAGCCGCAGCCTAAATTAGATGCCTGATGCCCAGAAAGGCTTCAGGCCGGCGCAAAAGTCCGGGAGGGGGTCGGATCTGAACCGGACCCCCCGGATTTAAAGGCAGGATAGCGGTGGGGGTATAAGCGGAAAGGGGGGCCCGGTGAGAGGTCCCCCTGAGGCAGTATAGAGCTGGTGCAACCGCAGAGACAGGGGCGCAGGGAGCCCCGTGTTTCTATTGTGCCATGCTTGCCTGCACTCCCCCCGGCCCCGACAGGAGCCCGCAGCTGGGCTGGGGTCCCTGGTTGCAGGTGCAGTGTGCTGGCCCATTGCTGGGAGCTGCAGAGTGCTGCCTGTACAGGCCCTACCTGAGGCGTCTCAACCTAATGCCTCCCAGAGGGGGATTAGAGAGGGTGCTGCTGTGACCATCAGGGGGCGTAATCCTCACCTCGACCTCAACCCAGAAACCAAAAGGAATTGGGGAAGGAGGGGAGTCTCGACTTCGAACCAGCACCCGAGGGACTGGGGAAGGAGCGACATGGGGAATAGCCATCTCGACTTCAACCGGGCACCCCATAATAGGGAGCCGAGGAAGGAGCCATGCCGGGAGTCTCACAGGAGACCCACTTTTCTTCATCTGTAGTCCGTCGGAAAAAAAACGGAGTAAAAAAAAAAAATGTTTTAGGTGTGCCTCCTATGCGACACTAAGCAAAAACTGGAGAAGGCTGACGCTGTCCAGGGGTGTATACTGCAGAGGAGGAGCCACGGTTAATCTTTTTCAGATTATGCATAGTGTCGCCTCCTAGTGGACAGCAGCATAACACCCATGGTCCTGTGTCCCCCAATGAGGCGACAGAGAAAATGTCATGCGACTGAATTCAGACACAAAAACGACAGACTAACCAATTGCCCAAGCATATTTATGATAAAACCTAACCAAACCGATTTTTTTAAATGTGCCCTATTGTAAACATTTTCAAGACACCTCAGGAATAATCAAACTATTTTACCTGTCTTCAAGAACTTTGATTGTGTCATGTAGCGCCTTCTGCTGCTCTCTTAGCTGTTGGTTTTTAGTGTAAAATTCTTCAAGTCTCTGGGCATCCCTGTTTAGGATAAGAACAGATTGTTGAGCTGATTTTCTTTCCTGAATTGTAGCATTGAGGGAGGGGTAAAACGTGTTGGAAATGGGAACATATGATAGAATATGCTTCGGTAACTACAGTCGTGGCCAAAAGCTTTGAGACTGACATAAATTTTGATTTTCACAAGTTTGTTGTTTCAATGTTTTTAAATCTTTTAGATGTTTTTATGGTAACTGAAGTAGAATTATAAGCATTTCATAAGTTTCTACACTTATTACAAATTTTAAGTAAAGACTTAGGCTGTGTGCACACGTTGCAGATTTTTCGCTATAAAAACGCATACACTATGCATTCCAGAAAAAAACACATTGCGGTAAAAAACACAGCATGTTCATTAATTTTGCAGATTTTTTTGCGGATTCCCCACTATATTATTGCATTGGGAACCTCCAGAAAAATCCGCCAAAAAACCGCACCAAAAACGCGGTAAAAAAGCGAGAAAAACACTCAAAAAACGTATGCAGATTTCTTGCAGAAAATGTCCGGTTTTGCTCAGGAAATTTCTGCAAGAAATCCTGACTGTGTGCACATAGCCTTAATATTTACAGTGTTGTCCCTTATTTTTCAAGAGTACTGCCCTTCAGCCTGGCATAGCTGTCTGTTTCTGAGCCAGTGCACGTCTAATCAGTGCTTGGCACAATTTCTGTTGGTCCATTTGGTTTTTGAGAATTCAGGTTCTCAATGGGATTGAGATCTGGGTAGTTTCCTGGCCATGGACCAAAAATGTAACCGTTTTGTTCACTGACTCACTTTGTTATCACTTTTGCCTTGTGACACGGTCTCCATCATGCTGGAAAAAAGCATTATTCATCACCAAATTGATCCTTGAATGTTGTGAGAAGTTGCTCTTGGAGGATGGTTAGATCCCATTACTTACTCATGATAGTGTTCTTAGACAAAATTGTGAGTGATCTTAATCCATAGGATGAAAAGTCCAACATATGAATAGTCTCATGATTGTCCGCAGGAGAAAAGGTGGCACTGCCATAAGTCCTGTGTCATGCCAACAGTAAAGCAGCCCGAGATCGTTCACGTGCATGTGGAGTTGACTGTCATCCATGGAGTGGGCTCACTCACAGTTTTGCCAAAGAACACTGCAATGAATAGAAACTTTTAACAGGAGCAATATGGTGATTAAAGGGAACCTGTCATCCCCAAAATCGAAGGTGAGCTAAGCCCACCGGCATCAGGGGCTTATCTACAGAATGCTGGAATGCTGTAGATATGCCCTCGATGTATCCTGAAAGATGAGAAAAAGAGGTTAGATTATACTCACCTGGGCGGGCGGTCCGATCCGATGGGCGTCGCGGTCCGGGGCCTCCCATCTTCATAGGATGACGTCCTCTTCTTGTCTTCACGCTGCGGCTCTGGCGCAGGCGTACTTTGTCTGCCCTGTTGAGGGCAGAGCAAAGTACTGCAGTGTGCAGGCGCTGGGCCTCTCTGACCTTTCCCGGCGCCTGCACACTGCAGTTCGTTGCTCTGCCCTCAACAGGGCAGATAAAGTACACCTGTGCCAGAGCGTAAAGACAAGAAGAGGACCTCATCGTAGTAAGATGGGAGGCCCCGGACCGCGACGCCCACCGGACCGGACTGCCCCTGGGTGAGTATAATCTAACCTCTTTTTCTCATCTTTCAGGATACATCGGGGGCTTATCTACAGCATTCCAGAATGCTGTAGATAAGCCCGATGCTGGTGGAATTAGCTCACCTTCGATTTTGGGGGGGGACAGGTTCCCTTTAACAATGCTTTTTCCAGCATGATGGAGCCCCACTGTCACACAGCTACAGATGTAACTAAGTGTCTCAAAGAACAAAACATTGACATTTTGAGTTCATATTTAGAAAGCTTCCCAGATCGCAATCTCATTGAGAACCTGTGGCCAACCCTCAAAAAGCAGGACAAACAAAACCACAGAATTGTGAGCATTCAAGCATTGATTAGACAAGAATGGGTCATCATTTAGGATTTAGCCCAGAAGCAGATATTCAGCTGTCAGAGTGAAGTGCAGAAGTCTTGAAAAATAATGGTCACACAGTAAATATTGAAACTTTACATAAACGTAATGTATTTGTCAGTAAACGATTAAACACTTATGAAATGCTTATAATTCAGTAACCATAGAAACATCTGACTGAAAGATCTAAAAACACTGAAGCAGCAAACTTTGTGAAATCCAAAATTTGTGTCAACCTCAAAACTTTTGGCTACGGCTGTATGATGCACATACGTTTCAAGGTTTGCTCAGTTAGCTAAAGAAGAGTACGTGCAGTTTTATGAGATGCAATACTGCATTGTGAGGAATGTTGTATCTCTTCAATTACATAGTCAAATCCGCACATTGCATAAAAGGTTAGTGGGCTAAGAAAGGCTCTTTTGTAGACCCAATAAACTGATAGAATTTTGTAGCTTGCTTATACAGCAATGCTGTTATATCAGGGGGTTAGAAGAGATCACCCATGAGGTCCCTTTCCAACTCTAACATTCTATGATTCTATTACCTTATAGTGGGGAGTTGCTATATAAGCAATTTATCATGATAATGAAACAAACTCCCATCATGGTTTACAATATAGGGGAAAAAAAATACCATCAAGGCTGAGGTTTGACGATGACTTTGGTGGCAATATTTGGCAAAGATTGCTATGTGCCAGTGCTATATTGCAGTGTAATGCAGGTGAACATCATGGGGGCATGACAAGCAAGTTGTTAAAAAAATAATAATAATAATAATAATAATGAGACTGAATCCATATTTTTGTGATTTGCTTGTTGCAGTCTCGATACCCTGGGGTTGCAATGCAGCTCCAGTCACCTGCATTATGCTGTGATGTAGCAGTACAAAGCAATTCTGGCCTGAGCAAATTTTGTCGAAGTCACCGTGTAGCCTCAGCCTAACTCGTGTCAAGCACAAGAGAATATTAACTACCCACAAGGCTGATTTTACTATAAATTAGGGCAGATAGCATATACAGCAGAATGTTGTCAATAGCCACATTTAAGTACGGTATGTTTCTCCGAATGCTGCATGTAAAGTGAGTGACAATTTGGCAAAGAATTACATTGGCAATCATGGTTTGTGACCCAGTCTCAGAGATCATTAGATTCAATGGGAAAGCTTGGAAAAACATAAGGCTTTCATTGTCGCACTGGTTATCAGCTCTGAAATATTAAACCTCAGGTATTCAACAAGGGTCAGTGAGAACAAGAATGCCTATATACAGCCATTGTATCTACAATGGGATGCTTGTCAAGAGGCTCCAGCAAACAATAATTCAGGTATTTGGTGTGGTATGCATTAAGTCACAAACGAAGAGCTCTGGTAATATTCATCATCCGCAGACAGTAGGACTGACTTCATCGTGTGAAACGTGTAGAATCACCAGATTTACCTAAATGTAGATTATAACAATCAATTATTCATTCAGACATTATTACATTTTCTGTCTGCCAGGTTACATAGCATTTTCTTGTATCTATAATGTAAAGATAAGTTATCTAGGGAGAGACTGCGGATCCCTAGATCCATTCTGCAGTCACTAAATGCTGCATGGAGACCCACATGAAGGAAGGTTGCTGGAGCCTGTAGTTCAGCTGCTTGCTGAGACAAACACGCCCTGAGAGTCTGAGGTTCTGTAAATTGTATACAGTAAGAAAAATTACATGTATGGTATAATAAAAAGGATCGCACGACAGGAGGGATCCACATACTGTACTGCAGGGTATAAGGGATTCCCCGCTGTTAACACTTACAAACATCTCTGTGTCTTCAACTTGTTAATTTTCATTATAAGTTCTAAAAGCAAAATAAGATTTAATGTTAGAGGCAAAGAAAATTACTTATACAAGTGACTAAATATAAAGCATGGCTAATACAAGGATATGATCAGACCTTTTCTTTTGTATTGTTTTTGCCTCTCCCCCATTTAACAGCAATAACTATTAAAAAAAAATATACATATATATTATACATTATATATATATATATACACACACACACACACACACACTGTACGTAATGTGCGTGCTGTAAAGCTATAAATGTATATTACACATGCTGCGGAGAAACACTAATAATAAGTTTATGGAGAAAAGTTTTAAATAGAAGCTTTCTAGACCTGGGGTGCACGATATAGTTAGGTCCATCTTACGGTCCAGAAAAACAAGGCAATTTTTTTAACAATCAAAATATAGAAAATAAGCTATTTTTGTTTTCTGTTTATATTTTTTACAGTTCATGTTTCACACCAAATAACCTTTAGAATTCATTCAGTAGGTTATCATAGTAGTGTCAATTCAGAATGTTTTTTTTTTTCATTTATTGATAATTATTTTTTGCTTCATTTATGCAATAAAATTTATTTTATGTCAAAAAAATATTTTTTTTGCAGCAAGACCTTTATTTTTTGCAGATGTTTTATATATGTATATTTTTCTATCAAAATTTTCTCCCCAAGAGATTTAACATTTCTGGAGATATTTCTTTACCCCTTATTGATCACTAGATGGTAGCCCGATTCTAACGCATGGGGTATTCTAGAATATGTATGTAGTTTATTTATGAAGATTTTAGAATAATACATTTAATACACAGGATTCGGCACATTGCACAGCCCACGTAGTACATTGCACAGCCCACGCAGTACATTGCAATGTGGGCATCATATCCCTGTTAAAAAAAAGAATTAAAATAAAAAAATAGTTATATACTCACCTTCCGTTGGCCCCGAATCCAGGCGAAGCGTTTACCGACGCTCCTCGCGCACTCCGGTCCCAAGAGTGCATTGCGGTCTCGCAAGATGATGACGTAGCGCTCTCACGAGACCACTACATCATCATCTTGCAAGACTGCAATGCATGGAGCGGTCACCCGGGCGTCGCGAGGAGCGGGAAAATAGTAGTTACTCACCGATAACGGTGTTTCTCTGAGCCCATGACGGCACCACGGAGAGAGGGGATCCGCCCACCAAGGACAGGAAACCTACAGATAAAAAGGCGGTACCTCTCTCCCGCATCAGTTTGTTTGCAGAGTATAACGGGAACATCAGGTTAATGATCACAAATGTTACTACATTACTAAACCTTAAATAAAGATACCGCGTGCTTATAGATTATATACATAACTAACATTTTAAATGTGTGCACACCCACGCGTGAGGGAGGGAATGTACGGGTGCCGTCATGGGCTCAGAGAAACACCGTTATCGGTGAGTAACTACTATTTTCTCTGTCCCCCATGACGGCACCACGGAGAGAATTGCAGAGACTGTCTACATTAGGGAGGGACTACCGCTTCCAGAACCCTTCTACCAAAGGTGGGGTCTGAAGAAGAATTTAAGTCCAACCGATAGTGTCTAAAGAAAGTTGAGGGTGAAGACCAAGTAGCAGCTCTACATATCTGGTCTATTGTTGCTCCGGCTCTTTCTGCCCAGGAAGCCGCCATCGCCCTAGTTGAATGAGCTTTAACTTCCCCTGGAGCTGGCATCCCACTTGAGGTATAGGCAAGGTTGATGGCATCTTTGATCCATCTTGCCAACGTACCCTTGGAGGCCTTCTTGCCTTTCCGAGGGCCCTGAAAACACACAAAGAGAGACCCTTCCTCTCTACACTCCCTAGTAGCCTCCAGGTAATGGATGAGACACCTTCTAACATCCAAAGTGTGTAGTGATTTTTCCCCCTCGTTTTTAGGGTTAGGACAGAAGGAGGGAAGAGAGATCTCTTGGGACCTATGGAACCGGGAGGCCACTTTTGGTAAGTATGCTGGGTCAGTTTTTAGCACTACCCTGTCCTCCAATATTAGCGTGAAGGGTGGCCCTGCTGACAAGGCCTGTATGTCGCTAATTCTTCGGGCTGAAGTGAGGGCTACCAAAAGGGAAGTCTTAAAGGATAGAATCTTTAAGGGGAGTTCTTTTAAGGGCTCAAAGGGTGCCTTGGTGAGGGCCGTGAGAACTAGATTTAAGTCCCACTGTGGGGCTCTACGTGAGGGTAGAGGCCTAGATCTTTCTGCTGCTTTAACGAATCTGGATACCCAACGATTCTTTGCTAGATTGTAATTAAATAGTGCCCCCAGTGCAGCAATATGAACCTTCAGAGTGTTAGTGGCTAGGCCTTTTTCCAGCCCATTTTGCAGAAATTCTAACACTAATTTGAGAGGGATTCCTTCGGAGATTTTTGCCCCTGAGGAAGAGAGGAATTTCTTCCAGATTTTACCGTACTGTCTAGTGGTTGTTAATTTCCTACTTTTTAAGAGGGTTGACACTAGACCTTGGGAAAACCCTTTCTCTATCAGTAACCCCCTCTCAAATTCCAGGCTGTCATGTGTAACCTCGCTACCTGCGGGTGTGATACTGGACCCTGGAACAGGAGATTGGGCAGGTCTGGGAGTATCCAAGGGTCTGTTATGGACATCCTTCTGGCCCAGGAAAACCAAGTTCTCTTCGGCCAGTAAGGGGCAATCAATATCACCCGGGCGCTGTCCTCCCTTATTTTCCTGAGAACCGCTGGTATCAGTGTGGTAGGGGGAAATGCATATGCTAGTTTGTGCTTCCAAGGAATCATGAAAGCATCCAGTGCCACCGGGTTCCCTGCTGGGTTTATGGAACAAAAGGGGGTCACCTTCCGATTTAGATTGTTTGCGAAGAGATCTATTGTCGGAACCCCCCACATCTCCGTTATCCGATTGAATATGGACTGGTTCAGTTCCCATTCCCCCTGTTTTAGGCAGACCCGACTTAGGTAGTCTGCTTTGACATTGTCCACCCCTTTTATGTGAAGTGCCGTCAAAGATGCTAAATTTTCCTCGGCCATCTGTAAGATTGAGTGTGTGACTTCCATCAGTGGTTGAGAGTGTGTTCCCCCCTGATGGTTTATATAGGCTACTACCACTCTGTTGTCTGAAAACAGTCTTACATGATGTGAGTGAAGGGGTTTTTGGAATTTTGTAAGGGCGAATTTTACTGCCAGTAACTCCCTCATGTTGGAGGATGCCTCTTTTATGTCGTCTGACCATGTCCCCTGAACCACTAGATCGTGTAGGTGAGCCCCCCACCCGAAGGGACTTGCGTCTGTGGTTACCACCTTTGACACTGGAATGACCCATGGTAGACCGCGGGCTAAGTTGCTGTCTTTTGTCCACCAATCTAGCGAGAGAATTGTTTTTAATGAGAAGGTGAACCGACCTTCTAAATTTCCCTTCAGGAAAATTTCTTCCGCTAATGTCTGCCATTGCAGCTGCCTTGTATGTGCCTGGGCCCATTGGACGGCAGAGATGCAAGCGGTCATGGACCCGAGGAGAGACATTGCCTCTCGTAGTGATATAGAGGGGAGATCTCTTGCCCTGGACACTAACCCCACCATCTTTTGGATCTTTTCTTGGGGTAGGCGACATTCCTGGGAGATGGAATCCAATGTGATCCCCAGGTACTCCTGAATCTGACTCGGTATCAGTTTGGACTTCTTCAGATTCAGGAGCCACCCCAAGTTTCCCAAAGAGTCCATAACTAACTGTAGCTGATTTTTGCAATGTTGGGGAGAATTGCCTATTATCAGCAAATCGTCCAGGTATGGGACGATTAGGGTGTTTTGTTTCCTCAGGTCTGCCATGACTTCCGCTATCAATTTGGTAAATACCCTTGGGGCTATTGCGAGACCGAATGGTAGGGCTGTAAACTGGTAATGCTTTACCATCCCTCCTATTTCGATTGCCACCCTGAGGAATTTTTGGAAGTCTTTGTGAATGGGGACGTGGTAGTATGCGTCCTTTAAGTCGAGCACTACCATGAAACAATACGGAAACAACATTTTGACTGCTGTCTTTATTGTCTCCATTTTGAAGGGTTCCACAATCAGGTGTTTGTTTAAATTTTTTAAATTGATAATCGTCCTGAAAGAGCCGTCTGGCTTTTTCCTGAGAAAAATCGGGGAGTAGAACCCTCTCCCTCTTTCTCGGAGGGGGACTTCCAGAAGAACCCCTTTGCCTAGTAGTGTTGTGAGTTCCTGTTCCAGAGCTATCCGCTCCTGTGGAGAAGCTCTCTGGGATGTTATCAGGAAGGACGGCTGAGGGAACGTAAGAAATTTGAATTTTAGTCCCGACTGTACCAAATCCAGAATCCAGGCACTGCTGGTTATCTTTTCCCAGGCTGAGAGAAAGAGGGACAACCTTCCTCCCACCTGGGGCAAAAGTTCATTGTGATGGTTTTTTGGGATCGGTGGGGCTTTTGTTGAAGATAAACCCTTTGCTCTTGTTCTTTTTGTCTTCCCATCTGTCCTGCGGTCTAGGTGGCTTTCTACGGAAGAATTTTTTACTCCGAAAAGGACGTTTATAAGATGGATATTGTAGGACGGGAAAGGACTTCTTTTTGTCCCCTGCTTTCTCCAAAATGTCATCCAGAGTAGAGCCGAAAAGAAATTCTCCCTCACAAGGAATATTACAAAGTTTAGCCTTTGTTTGGAGGTCTCCGGGCCAACATTTGAGCCAGAGGGCTCTTCTGGCTGCATTGGAGAACACCGCTGACCTGGCCGAAAGCCTGATTGAGTCTGCCGACGCATCGGCCAAAAAAGCGGCTGCCCCTTTCATTACTGGTAGGGTATTCAGTATACTGTCTCTGGATGTTTTGTCTTTGAGCTGGGTTTCCAGCTGGTCAAGCCACACCATAAGGGAGCGGGACGTGCAAGCCGCAGCCACCGCTGGTTTTAGGCCCCCCCCTGCTGCTTCCCAGGAAGTTTTTAGGAAAGCATCTGCTTTCTTATCCATGGGATCCTTTAAGACCCCCATGTCTTCAAAAGGTAGGGCAAACTTTTTTGACGCTTTAGCGATTGCCACGTCTAATTTAGGTGCTTTTTCCCAACAGGAGCATGCAGGGTCTTCAAAAGGGTATTTCCTTTTGGGTGTAAGTAGGGCCTTTCTTAAAGGTTTTTTCCACTCTTTATTTATTAAGGCTTGTATTTTGTCATTAAGGGGAAACACCCTTCTTTTTTTCTGCTCCAGTCCACCGAACATTATGTCTTGGACAGATTTTTTGGTGTGGGAATCAGCGAGGCCCATGGTACTTCTGACTGCTTTAATTAGGGAGTCTGTTTCTTCTAATGGGAAACAACTACGACCTTTCTGAGAAGAGGATGATGAAGAGGACGATGAAGAAGAATCGGAGGAATCTGAACTAATCTCCCCACTATCTGAGGGACTAGAGTCAGATATAGGGATGCTATGTTTAATTTTTTTACGTTTTTTTTCCCCCCTGGAGAGACTTAAAGGTATCTTCCACCTGAGTTTTAATTAATGTTTTTAGCTCTGTGGCGAACCCTGGAAGCCCTTCACATAGAGTCTCTTCTATACAAGATTTACATAATCTTTTTTCCCAGGAGGCAGGTAAATCTTCTTTACAAAGGGCGCAAATCCTATGTTTGGACTTCCCTGCGCTCTTCCTTCCCTAAAACAACAAAAGAAAGGTAGGCTCTATTAGCCGGAGCATTCACGGAGATCACTCACCACCTGTGTACCCTCAGTACCGGTTGTGGATGGTCCGTATCGACAGTATGATGCTCCTTCGATCCGGATGCAGCACTAGAATTTTTGCTGTGCTGAGATCCAGACCGTGCTCCAGTTGTACGCCGTTGGACCTGAGAGGTAACTTGCCCCTGCTGCCGGCGTTTTTGCTGCTGCTGCTGCTGCTGCGGTGCCTGCGTTTGCTGCGCTGGTGAGTCCTGGAATTCAGGGTCACTCATGGCTGAGGAACGCTGGCTGTACTCCAATAGAGCAACTAGCCAGGAAGATAGTACTCATTTAAATAGTTAGTGCGCCGGTTTCGCGCGCTCCTCGCCGCTGGATTTGCGCATGCGCGAATCCCAGCATGCACCGCGCCGTCCCAGCAAGCTCTGCGCCGCCCAGAATGCCCTGCTCCAACCAGCAGGCATTGCGGCACCCGCGCATGCGCGATACCAACCCGGAAGTGCGGCACCATGCCGCTGATGCTTCCTGGAGCGCTGTTCACGCGCGCATTGTCGCGCCGTGTACCACCTTATGGAGGGACCCCTCACCGTGGCTTTCGCGGGTGTGCCATGTGGAATCCCCTGAGGATTCCTCTAGGAGCCGCAGCGCTGCTGCTGCAGCCCCCCGCTCACCCTCGAGACCTACTGATCCCAGCGGTGGCGCATCGGGTGGCCCAGCCTAGCCGAGGCAGGGAACCCCCGCTGCCTGAACCGGTCTGACTGGCCCCGGAATCCAACGACGATCTGAGGTAAGATCTGCTGCAGGTCCCGTCAAGGACAGGAAACCAAACTGATGCGGGAGAGAGGTACCGCCTTTTTATCTGTAGGTTTCCTGTCCTTGGTGGGCGGATCCCCTCTCTCCGTGGTGCCGTCATGGGGGACAGAGAAAGGCCGGTTCTGGATCCGAGGGGCCGACGGACGGTGAGTATATAACGATTTTTTATTTTTTTTTATTATTTTTAATAGTAAAAAGTTGGTCACACAGGGTTAATAGCAGCGTTACCACGGCCCGTTACCGGTGCCATTAACCCTGTGTGAGCGCTGACTGGAGGGGAGTATGGAGCGGGCACTGACTGCGGGGAGTAAGGAGCGGCCATCTTGCCGTCAGACTGTGCCCGTCGCTGATTGGTCGTGGCCTTTTTGCCGCGACCAATCAGCGACTTGGATTTCCATGACATGCAGAGTCCGCGACCAATGAATATCCGTGACAGACAGACAGAAGGACAGACAGAAAAACGGAAGTGACAATTACATAGTAGATTCTATTTCATTGCAAGTCATATATCCATATCTGCCTCCGTTACAAGGGAAAAGAGCCCACTTGAGTGACCGGTCACAAGCAGAACTGATCTGGGTCTGCTAAGAGTCAGCAGCACTGCTATGATGGCAGACACCCAGCAATTATGTGATAGCCAAGTTCTACAAAAGCATCAGCAGTGCAAATGCTTCTGTCCACTACATAGAACTCAATGATTGCTGTGTAACCCTTGCCCCTGAAGAAGCCACCCTAGTGGCGACACGCGTCGGGCTTCCACTTGGCCTCTTGATAATGCACCAGTGGACTGGTCTTTTCCTATAAGCATCTCTATTATGCAACTTAGCAGTGGCACCATTACCACAGGGTTGTGGGTAAGTTACTGCTAGCCCTGCTTGCCTTGATTACAAGCCCCAGGTCTTAATTATTATTCCATCCATGAGATCTATGGCTATTTGAATATACTTGGCTTCCTCTCCTCACCGCTATACAAGTGCCTTTACCTACTGCCATTTTGTGCCCACTTGTTGGGTCATTTTCCATACCTTTTCATCTTCTTGATTTCATGAGTGTTACCTTTGCATTCTCATCATTTTGGTGGTTTCACATGTGGATGGTTAGGGTTGATAGGCATTACAGCAGGTGGAGTTTAGCCAGTGACATTTTGATATAAGTTACTGTAGGACCGAGGGCTTATAAGATTGCAGACTGGGTGCCAACACTGAAATTTTGTTTCTTAAAGACCTATATATTTTTTTTTTACTCTAAGCATTATTTATATGCGAGTGATATATTATTGGCATTTGCAGTCCTGTGTGCAATACTGTCATTGGGGACAATATTTGTCAACAGGTGAATATTTCTAGACAGTTTTTAACCCCTTCATGACCCAGCCTATTTTGACGTTAATGACCTGGCCGTTTTTTGCAATTCTGACCAGTGTCCCTTTATGAGGTAATAACTCGGGAACGCTTCAACGGATCCTAATGGTTCTGAGATTGTTTTTTCGTGACATATTGGGCTTCATGTTAGTGGTAAATTTAGGTCGATAATTTTTGCGTTTATTTGTGAAAAAAATGGAAATTTGGCTAAAATTTTTCAAATTTCGCATTTTTCAAATTTTGAATTTTTATTCTGTTAAACGAGAGAGTTATGTGACACAAAATAGTTAATAAATAACATTACCCACATGTCTACTTTACATCAGCACAATTTTGGAAACAAAATTTTTTTTTGCTAGGAAGTTATAAGGGTTAAAATTTGACCAGCGATTTCTCATTTTTACAACGAAATTTACAAAACCATATTTTTAGGGACCACCTCACATTTGAAGTCAGTTGGAGGCATCTGTATGGCTGAAAATACCCAAAAGTGACACCATTCTAAAAACTGCACCCCTCAAGGTACTCAAAACCACATTCAAGAAGTTTATTAACCCTTCAGGTGCTTCACAGCAGCAGAAGCAACATGGAAGGAAAAAATGAACTTTTAACTTTTTAGTCACAAAAATAATGTTTTAGCAACAATTTTTTTTATTTTCCCAAGGGTAAAAAGATAAACTGCACCCCAAAAGTTATTGTACAATTTGCAAATAGTAAATAAATAGATCACAATGACGCTGAACACGTGTGCCTAACGGTACAGCAGCAGGCAAACCAGCTAGTATGGTGTGTGTAACTGCCAAAAAAACAAAGTCAATAATGTAAAAACGTTACCCGCGCTGAGGCACTTACAGATCAGTGTGTGGTCCTGTGCAGGGAAGATCCACTTGCGTGGTGGTTTTCTCCCCCACTGTCCAATGGTGTTAGCAATGGGAGCGTCCTCCCCAAGGTTGCAATCCCCTTGCAACCTTGGGGAGGACGCTCCCATTGCTAACACCATTGGACAGTGGGGGAGAAAACCACCACGCAAGTGGATCTTCCCTGCACAGGACCACACACTGATCTGTAAATGCCTCTCAGCGCGACAACCTTTTTACATTATTGACTATTGTACAATTTGTCCCGAGTACGCCGATACCTCATATGTTGGGGGGAACCACTGTCTGGGCGCACGACAGGGCTCGGAAGGGAAGGAGCGCCATTTGACTTTTTTAATGAAAAATTGGCTCCAATCTTTAGTGGACACCATGTCGCGTTTGGAGAGCCCCTGTGTGCCTAAACATTGGAGCTCCCCCACAAGTGACACCATTTTGGAAACTAGACCCCCCAAGGAGCTTACCTAGATGCATAGTGAGCACTTTGAACCCCAAGGTGCTTCACAAATTGAACCGTAAAAATGAAAAAGTACTTTTTTTTCACAAAAAATTTATTTTAGCCTCAATTTTTTCATTTTCACATGGGCAACAGGATAAAATAGATCCTAAAATGTGTTGGGCAATTTCTCCTGAGTACACCGAGACCTCATATGTGGTCACAAACCACTGTTTGTGCACACGGCAAGGCTCGGAAGGGAAGGAGCGCCATTTGACTTTTGAATGAAAAATTAGCTCCAATCGTTAGCGGACACCATGTCGCGTTTGGAGAGCCCCTGTGTGCCTAAACATTGGAGCTCCCCCACATGTGACCCCATTTTGGAAACTAGACCTCCCATGGAACTAATCTAGATGTGCGGTGACCACTATAAACCCCCAAGTGCTTCACAGAAGTTTATAACACAGAGCAGTGAAAATAAAAAATCATTTTTCTTTCCTCAAAAATTATTTTTTAGCCTGCAATTTTTTATTTTCACAAGAGTAACAGGAGAAATTGGACCCCAAAAGTTATTGTCCAGTTTGTCCTGAGTACGCTGATACCCCATATGTGGGGGGGAACCACTGTTTGGACACACGTCGGGGCTCGGAAGGGAAGTAGTGACTTTTGAAATGCAGACTTTGATGGAATGGTCTGCGGGCGTCACGTTGCGTTTGCAGAGCCCCTGATGTGCCTAAACAGTAGAAACCCCCCACAAGTGACCCCATTTTGGAAACTAGACCCCCCAAGGAACTTATCTAGATATGTGGTGAGCACTTTTAACCCCCAAGTGCTTCACAGAAGTTTGCAACGCAGAGCCGTGAAAATAAAAAATCATTTTTCTTTCCTCAAAAATTATGTTTTAGCAAGTAATTTTTTATTTTCGCAAGGGTAACAGGAGAAATTGGACCCCAATAATTGTTGCCCAGTTTGTCCTGAGTATGCTGGTACCCCATATGTGGGGGTAAACCACTGTTTGGGGCGCACGTCAGGGCTCGGAAGGGAGGGAGCACCATTTGACTTTTTGAACGCAAGATTGGCTGGAATCAATGGTGGCGCCATGTTGCGTTTGGAGACCCCTGATGTGCCTAAACAGTGGAAACCCCTCAATTCTAACTCCAACACTAACCCCAACACACCCCTAACCCTAATCCCAACTCTAGCCATAACCCTAATCACAACCCTAACCCCAACACACCCCTAACCACAACCCTAACCCCAACACACCCCTAACCCTAATCCCAACCCTAACCCCAACACACCCCTAACCATAACCCTAACCACAGCCTAATCTTAACCCTATTTCCAACCCTAGCCCTAATTCCAACCCTAACTCTAATTCCAACCCTAACCCTAAGGCTATGTGCCCACGTTGCGGATTCGTGTGAGATTTTTCCGCACCATTTTTGAAAAATCCGCAGGTAAAAGGCACTGCGTTTTACCTGCGGATTTACCGCGGATTTCCAGTGTTTTTTATGTGCAGATTTCACCTGCGGATTCCTATTGAGGAACAGGTGTAAAATGCTGAGGAATCTGCACAAAGAATTGACATGCTGCGGAAAATACAGCACAGCGTTTCCGCACGGTATTTTCCGCACCATGGGCACAGCGGATTTGGTTTTCCATAGGTTTACATGGTACTGTAAACCTGATGGAAAACTGCTACGAATCCACAGCCAAATCCGCACCGTGTGCACATAGCCTAATTCTAACCCTAACCCTAATTCTAACCCTAATTCTAGCCCTAACGCTAACCCTAGCCCTAACCCTAGTGGGGAAAAAATATAAATATTTATTTATTTTATTATTGTCCCTACCTATGGGGGTGATAAAAGGGGGGTTATTTATTATTTTTTTTATTTTGTAAAATGTACCTGTAACGAATCTGCCGGCCGGCAGATTCGGCGGGCGTACTGCGCATGCGCCCGTTATTTTGGAAGATGGCGGCGCCCATAGAGCAGACGGACGGACAACGGGAGGGACACCGGAGGTCGGTAAGTATGGGGGGGGGGGGGGGGGGGCTTAGCGGACTGTGGGGGGAGCGGACAGGAGGACGGAGGGGAGCGGAGGACAGCAATGACAGGACGGAGGGGAGGAGATCGGTGGCGGTGGAGGGGGCAGATCGCGATCTCCAGCCATGATGCTAATGCAGCATCGGCCATGGCTGGATTGTAATATTTCATCAATTTTCATTGGTGAAATATTACTATCGCTCTGATTGAAAGTGAAACGTCACTTTCAACAGCCAATCAGAGCGACCATAGCCACGGGGGGGCGAAGCCACCCCCCCGGGCTCAAGTACCACTCCCTCTGCCCCTGCAGGTCGGGTGAAATTACAGTTAACCCTTTCACCCGGCCTGCAGGAGCGCGATCCGACCATGACGCAGATGCTGAGTCACAGGTCGGATTGGCACAGGTTTTCATGACGCATACGCTGCGTCAAAGGTCGGGAAGGGGTTAATTTTAAACCTAATAAAGAAGCCTGTTCAGATGCGCACTGATCCTCAGCTGGCCTCCAGCTGTCACAGCAACCTATTTGCTCCATGTGATCGCCTCAAAGGGGGACGCAATAGGCAATTGAACTAATGTCCGGTCTGGATCGCAGCTCTTAAATGCTGCCGGCACTGATTGCCAGTGGCATTTAAGAGGTTAACCGCAGCTATCAGTGAGCCTGCTGAACACTAATATTAGAGGCTGATGCCAGCTATATAATATAGTCGACATCTACCGTGTCAAGCGGACTTAGCTACTGAGCCCACTCCAAAGTCCTTGATACACTGCATGAAGTAATAGTACGTTATGGAGCATGAACGATTTAATAGATTGTACAGTGCACATCAGTCACCTTTGTTCTCGACATTGTTGATCCTGATTTACACAGAACGATGCTCTTTTGTGCAGCTCAGAAGATTATTTCACCCAACAAATAAGCGTTTTTCTCGTTCTTCGGTAGATTATCAGCCTGTTGCACTGCCACAGTATTCCTAGGAATGCTCGCTCAGGGTACGGTTAATGGATCTTTAGAGTTTTAAATGGTCACAAGGTGTTTGACACAATGTCGCTGCATCTTTGAGGTCCAGTGGACAATTTTTAGCTAACGTTTTATATGTTGCAAAAGTGTCGTGAATTTCATGTGTTTTTAGTAGTTTTTTTTTTTACATGTGTATTTGTAAAATTTTCATGAGAGTTTAATTTTTCAATGTCCATAGCGAAGCCACCTCTCCAAATTACTTTTTGAAGTACGTATCACCAATTCAATACAAATTAAATAGGTTTAAACGCTGAACACAAGTTTCCATCAGTGTAGTGTGATTAGCGGCATACTGTTTTGTTACCTTGTAACTCTTTGTCATGACACTCCTTCAGCTTTGTCCACAGTTCCTTAAATAAATCTCCAGGAGCCACACTCTCCGTGGAGCTCGGACTTCCACAGCTGCTTCCCGAAATATTCATCTTAGGACAGACGACGTGGATAGCTCACTCTTACAGGTTCCAATCACATAGCGCTGCTCTCTGGTGCAAATACAGGAGACTCATTGATACTCTATTTAGGGTAAAAAAAATATTTTTGAAGTCACAATTAATACAAAATCGTACTCCAATTATATGACAACAAAATCCATCTGCCAGGTGAGGTCTCTACTGCTAGAATTCCCACATACGGAGAACAGAGGCGCTGGATGTACACGGTGCAAGGCAAAACGGGAGAAGACGATTCCCCCATAGAGTGCAATGGAGACCATCTCTTCTCTCAGCTTTTCCATGATCTTTATATTGTAAATTCGCCTGCACTCAAGTGATAAACTTAGCTGTAGCTTAATTAAAAAAAAAGTGGAATATTGGCGCTTCTTATAAATATAGCCAAAGATATAGTACAGACCAAAAGTATGGACACAACTTCGCATTTAAAGATTTTTCTGTATTTTCATGACTATGAAAATGGTACATTCACACTGAAGGCATCAAATCTATGAATTAACACATGTGGAATTATATACATAACAAAAAAGTGTGAAACAACTGAAAATATGTCTATTATTCTAGGTTCTTCAAAGTAGCCACCTTTTTTCTTTGATGACTGCTTTGCACACTCTTGGCATTCTCTTGATGAGCTTCAAGAGGTAGTCACTGGGAATGGTCTTCCAACAATCTTGAAAGAGTTCCCAGAGATGCTTAGCACTTGTTGGCACTTTTGCCTTCACTCTGCGGTCCAGCTCATCCCAAACCATCTCGATTGGGTTCAGGTCTGGTGACTGTGGAGGCCAGGTCATCTGGCGTAGCACCCCATCACTCTCCTTCTTGGTCAAATAGCCCTTACACATCCTGGAGGTGTGTTTGAGGTCATTGTCCTGTTGAAAAACAAATGATGGTCCAACTAAACGCAAACCGGATGGAATAGCATGCCGCTGCAAGATGGTAGCCATGCTGGTTCAGTATGCCTTCAATCTAATATATAAAGCTGAATGTGTGTATGTGTGTGTGTGTATGTCCGGGATTGGCATCTGCACCGTCACAGCTACAGCCACAAAATTTTGCACAGTCACACGTCTGGACCCCGAGAGCGTCATAGGCTATGTTGTGAGGCGAAATTTTAACCCCGCGCGTTCCAATTCACCAAACAATTTTGCCCCTATCTACATAATGGGGAAAAAGTGAAAGGAAAAGTGTTGGAGGCAAATTGACAGCCAGCCACAAAATTTTGCACAGTCACACGTCTGGACCCCGAGAGCGTCATAGGCTATGTTGTGAGGTGAAATTTTAACCCCACGCGTTCCAATTCACCAAACAATTTTGCCTCTATCTACATAATGGGGAAAAAGTGAAAGGAAAAGTGTTGGAGGCAAATTGACAGCCAGCCACAAAATTTTGCACAGTCACACGTCTGGACCCCGAGAGCGTCATAGGCTATGTTGTGAGGCGAAATTTTAACCCCACGCGTTCCAATTCACCAAACAATTTTGCCCCTATCTACATAATGGGGAAAAAGTGAAAGGAAAAGTGTTGGAGGCAAATTGACAGCCAGCCACAAAATTTTGCACAGTCACACATCTGGACCCCGAGAGCGTCATAGGCTATGTTGTGAGGCGAAATTTTAACCCCGCGCGTTCCAATTCACCAAATAATTTTTCCTCTATCTACATAATGGGGAAAAAGTGAAAGGAAAAGTGTTGGAGGCAAATTGACAGCCAGAAGGAGATGTCATACAGGTATATACTAAATACAGGGGAGATGATATACAGCTATATATTATATACAGGAGATGACATACAGGTATATACTATATACAGGGGAGATGACATACACGTATATACTACAGTATATACAGGAGGAGATGACATGCAGCTATATATTATATACAGGAGGAGATGACATACAGGTATATACTATATACAGGGGAGATGACTTACAGGTTTATATTATATACAGAAGGAGAAGACACACAGGTATATACTATATACAGGAGGAGATGACATACAGCTATATATTATATACAGGAGGAGATGACATACAGGTATATACTATATACAGGAGATGACATACAGGTATATACTATATACAGGGGAGATGACATACAGGTATATACTATATACAGGCGAGATGACATACAGGTATATACTATATACAGGGGAGATGACTTACAGGTTTATATTATATACAGAAGGAGAAGACACACAGGTATATACTATATACAGGAGGAGATGACATACAGCTATATATTATATACAGGAGGAGATTACATACAGGTATATACTATATACAGGGGAGATGACATACAGGTATATACTATATACAGGAGGAGATGACACATAGGTATATACAATATACAGGAGGAGATGACATACAGCAGGTATATACTATTTACAGGGGAGTTGACATACAGGTATATACTATATACAGGAGATGACATACAGGTGTATACTATATATAAGGGAGATGACAAAGATGTATATACTGAGGGGAAAATGAGAGATGTGAGGTGAAAATGAGGGGTGTGAGGTGAAATTGAAAAGGTGTGAGTGCAAAATGAGAGGAGTGAGGGAAAATAGTGGAGTGATCGGAAAATGACAGATGTGAGGTCGAAATGACAAGTGTTAGGGGGTAATGAGAGGAGTGAGGGGGAAAATAAGAGGAGTGAGGGGGAAAATGAGAGGTGTAAGGGAGAAAATGAGAGATGAGAGGGGGAAAATGAGAGGCTTGATGGGAAAATAAGAGAAGTGAGGTGCTATAACTAACCACAGATATTTACTATGCCCAGGCAACGCCGGGCTCTTCAGCTAGTTTTGTATAAATCCCCAACAGTGTCACCAGCAAAGCATCCCCACACCATCATACCTCCTCCTCCATGCTTCACAGTGGGAACCAGGCATGTAGAGTGCATCCGTTCACCTTTTCTGCGTCGCACAAAGACATGGTGGTTGGAACCAAAGATCTCAAATTTAGACTCATCCGACCAAAGCACAGATTTCCACTGGTCTAATGTCCATTCCTTTTGTTCTTTAGCCCAAACAAATCTCTTCTGCTTGTTGCCTGTCCTTAGCAGTGGTTTCCTAGCAGCTATTTTACCATGAAGGCCTGCTACACAAAGTCTCCTCTTAACAGTTGTTGTAGAGATGTGTTTGCTGCTAGAACTCTGTGTGGCATTGACCTGGTCTCTAATCTGAGCTGCTGTTAACCTGCGATTTCTGAGGCTGGTGACTTGGATAAACTTATCCTCAGAAGCAGAGGTGACTCTTGGTCTTCCTTTCCTGGGGCGGTCCTGATGTGAGCCAGTTTCTTTGTAGCGCTTGATGGCTTTTGCCAGTGCACTTGGGGACACTTTCAAAGTTTGCCCAATTTTTCAGACTGACTGACCTTCATTTCTTAAAGTAATGATGGCCACTCGTTTTTCTTTACTTAGCTGCTTTTTTCTTGCCATAACACAAATTCTAATAGTCTAGTCAATAGGACTATCAGCTGTGTATCCACCAGACTTCTGCACAACACAACTGATGGGCACATCCCCATTTATAAGGCAAGAAATCCCACTTATTAAACATGACAGGGCACACATGTGAAGTGAAAACCATTCCCGGTGACTACCTCTTGAAGCTCATCAAGAGAATGCCAAGAGTGTGCAAAGGAGTCATCAAAGCAAAAGGTGGCTACTTTGAAGAACCTAGAATATAAGACATAATTTCAGTTGTTTCACACTTTTTTGTTAAGTATATAATTCCACATGTGTTAATTCATAGTTTTGATGCCTTCAGTGTGAATGTAAAATTTTCATAGGCATGAAAACACAGAAAAATCTTTAAATGAGAAGGTGTGTCCAAACTTTTGGTCTGTGCTGTATGTCCCACAGGATCACAGGGGCTCCTTCAATATGTATAGTGGCCCCAAAAATCTGTGGGATTTGTGCAGCTGGATGTAGTGTGAACCTGTGCATTACATGCACTGATGTAGGAAGATAATAGATTGAACTTGATGGATTTGTGACTTTTTCACCCAATGCAACTTTGTAACATTTATGGTGGGTGTCCCCATTATGTGTATGGAGGGTTACTGCGGCAGCCAGTTTCAGACGTGCGGCATGTACGGATGTGTGTCTGAATTCTATTATTCACTTCCATCAAAGGAACAGAACAGCATTACCGTCAGCGACACAGACACCAGCGGTCTCTGGGGCCCCACTGACTACAATGCGATTTGTTATTTCCACCGATAGCCGCCATTCTGATGGGCACAATACTAATGGCACAGGATTTTTGGATGGATTTGTGGCATAAGCTAAAGCTCCATTTCCCAAACCTGTTCGTGTCAGGGGATGATAGGAGTCGCAACATTTATAAAAATAGCCTTAATGGTGTTACACTCCAGGACAGTCTTGGGCCAGCATTGACCAGATGGCGCATCCTGGCCAGATTGGGAGCTGAGCGGAGTGTGCGGAGCTTGGTGTCTGTGGCTTTACTACATTGTGTTCATGGTATATTACAGAGCGGAGCAAAAAGCAATCACTGCGCATGTGCTAATAGCAGGGAGCCGCACATGCTCAGATGGAGAAATGGTCATGTGACATCAGTCACTAATCCTGTGTCCTGTTACACACAGAGATACAGTACAGCATACATGTGTAACTATGTAATAATTCATGATTCGTGGCCTCAGGCAGTGACAGGACTCTGCCCTCACTGTCCCTGGTGGTGCACGGTCACCGTTTACAAACTATGTTTCCTCATAAGAATACACTGTCCGCACAGGGAACAGTTTCGGAAAAATACTGTAGAGCTCACCCCTGACAGAGCGCTGCACCCTCACTGCAAAGGGCAGCACGCTGCCCCCGTACCTCACACGCTGCAAGGCACCGCTCCTCATCCACAGCTGATGTGCGGCGGGAAATACAAAGCGCAGGAAGCTGCATTGCGTGACGTGCGCGCTCCCGTCGCCCTCAGCTACGGCGGCGTGCACGTGACCTGCTGCGGGCCGGGTCTGTGATGCCCAGCGCTGCGCTGAGTGCGCTCAGTTCTGTCTGGGTCGGCGACTCAGTGCGCTGTAGCGGAGCGTGTGTCCTGTCTGTATACCGCGTCTGTCTGCAGTGTTCTGTCTCCATATACTGCGCCTGTATACTGTCTCTATATACTATTTCTGTATACTGAGTTCAGTCTCCATATACTGCGCCTGTATACTGTCTCTATGTAATATTTTTGTGTGCTGTCCCTGTACACCGTGTCCCCCTCTCTGTATACCATGTTTTGTCTCTATATACTGTCCCTGTATACCATAGCCCCCTCTCTATACACCGTGTTCTGTCTCTATATACTGTCCCTGTACACCGTGTCCCCCTCTCTGTATACCATGTTTTGTCTCTATATACTGTCCCTGTATACCATAGCCCCCTCTCTATACACCGTGTTCTGTCTCTATATACTGTCCCTGTATACCATAGCCCCCTCTCTATACACCGTGTCCTGTCTCTATATACTGTCCCTGTACACCGTATCCCCTGCTTTGTATACCATGTCCCCCTCTCTGTATACAGTGTACTGTCCCTGTACACCGTGTCCCCCTCTCTCTCTTGCTGTGTTCCATCTCCAGTAGCTAAGCCCTGTATATATCCATACATTGGCTGTGACAGAGAAGGAGGCTGGGCTATATTTTGAAATGATCCATCAGCCAGCCCCCTTCACACACCTCTCTGGCGTGGTGGTTCCTGAATGGGCAGGCGCTCCTCGCTCAGACGCCATTTTTTTAAGTATATTTAAGGTTCCATTTAAATGTTAAAACATACAAAACAATAAAAGCTTTGTCCAACCATAGACCTGTTGGATTAGGACTGGCTTGAATGGAATCTGTCAGTAATTCTCCATCTATATTTAACTAGATGGTGGCCCGATTCTAACGCATCGGGTATTCTAGAATATGTATAGTAGTATATAGCACAGCTCACGCAGTATATAGCAGCCCAAGTAGTATATAACACAGCCCACGTAGTATATTGCCCAGCCACGTAGTATATTGCACAGCCACTTAGTATATAGCACAGAGACGTAGTATATAACAGGCCACATAGTATATAGCACAGGCCAGGTAGTATATAGCACAGCCCACATAGTATATAGCACAGCCACGTAGTATATAACAGCCATGTAGTATATAGCACAGCCACGTAGTATATAACACAGCCCACGTAGTATATAACAGCCCACGTAATATATTGCCCAGCCACGTAGTATATTGCCCAGCCACGTAGTATATAGCACAGCCCACGTAGTATATAGCACAGAGACGTAGTATATAACAGCCCATGCAGTATATAACACAGACCACGTAGTATCTAACAGCCCACGTAGTATATAGCAATGTGGGCACCATATCCCTGTTAAAAAAGGAATTAAAATAAAAAATAATTATATACTCACCTTCCGGCGGCCCCCAGATCCAACCAAGGCATTTAGTGATGCTCCTCGCGACGCTCCGGTCCCAAGAATGCATTGCGGCAATAACACGTGATGATGTAGCGGTCTGGCGAGACCACTACGTCATCTCCGGTCATTGCCGCAATGCATTCTTGGGACCGGAGGGTCGCGAGGAGCAGGAAAGGCGCCGGAAGGTGAGAATAAAATAATTTTTTTTTTTTTTTTTTTTTTTAACATTAGATCTTTTTACTATTGATGCTGCATATGCAGCATCAATAGTAAAAAGTTGGTCACACAGGGTTAATAGCAGCGTTAACGGACTGCTAAACCACAATGGGGGCACTGACTGGAGGGGAGTAGGGAAGGGCGAATTCGCGGCCGGACTGTGCCCGTCGCTGATTGGTCCCGGCCTGCTGCAACCAATCAGCGACACGGGATTTCCGTGACAGACAAACAGACGGAAGTGACCCTTAGACGATTATATAGATAGATACATGTGCATGTAGCTGCTGATATTACAAGATAATCCACACCTTTATATCTCCGTGTTGTAGTTTGCCTCTTGAGAAAAAAAAAACATTTTGTAGTGATGCTAATGAGGTTGAAGTGCATTAGGTTGAGACAGCTTCCTTTGCCTGAGCCCTGCTGCTCCATTCTCTAATGCCGCCCTCCGCTAGTTGACTGATAGTGCTGCAATGTCTTTAGGAGCTTACCGCAGCATCACTGTCTATACTAATGAAGCACAGCGTTAGGTGGAGAATGCCCTGCGCAGAATCACACTATATATTGAGTCACATCTCCACAAGTAAAGTTCCATCCCATATGTCATGCAATGGGGAGATCTTGATACAAGAGGACTATACTTTGAAGACTCTTGATACATACCAGGAATTTTACATATTATAGAATATTTCTATTTCAGGGAGACAATGGACTGACGGCTGATTTCCATGCCATTATTTTACTCTTATTAGAGCAGACATGCAATTGCTAAAAAAAAAATAAATCTTTTTTTCATAAGATCCTTAAACCTGTCAAGATGCAAATTTAAGGTAATTCAATCCTAGGGAAATAAATGTGGTAGTGCATAAGCAAAATAACCTCAGACCAGAGCCATTCTAATCTTATGTCCTCGTTTTATCGTGTTTTCTTATGGTAATTAAAAAAATAATCCAGGTAAGCAAACATTTGGTATTAGAAAAATAAATTTGGTGGAATAGACCAAAACATTCCAAGGCCAACTTCAGTTAATTATTTATTATGTTTTGCTTATATAGCGTCATCATATTCCGCAGCGCTTTACAGACATCATCATCTCTGTCCCCAGTGGGGCTCACAATCTAGATTTCTTATCAGTGTATCTTAGGAGTGCGGTTGGAAACCCGCAAACATGGGGAGAAGATACAGACTGCTTGCAGATGTTGTCCTTGGTGGGATTTGAAATCAGGACCCCAGTGCTGCAAGGCTGCAGTGCTAACCACTGAGCCACCGTGCTGCCCATTGTGCACAACGTGACCTGGGGCCTTATGCGGCCCATGATGCTCTTCTGCACTGCCGTTAACGATCTGCTCATATATATGATAGTGTCTGGTCATATGTATTTTCCATGACATGGAGAAGACCAGTGTTGCGTAGAACCATAGGCACAGGTATTTGTGACTGGTGTCATTTGTGGGACAGCCATCCAGTCCTGACTCCTGTAGCACAGTAAATGAGGTGAAGAAGTGGCCATGCCGAGTGCTATTTTATTCATTGTGGTCTTTGGGAGAAGGGAAACACTCGCCTGATTCAGCATCTGGCATATATAACAATGGAGTGAGCTAAATGCATGGTCTCCTTTCAGGACCACAAACCCATGAGAAAGGTACCTCTACCTTCCTGTTAGCTGAGAGCTCTAAACATGGAACCAGCACCTATTAGATATTGGTAGCACATCATTTTATAGTAATATTGCAGCCCTTGGGGTGGGATTGATCTGACAATGAGGCCCTCGGACCAAAATGATTGTGCACCCCTGGTATAGATGGACTAATGGCAATATGCGAATGTGCGATCTTATGGCTGAATTTCAAGATAAGCAGATATAATTGCATGATAGTGTTCTCATTTGTGAAAACATACATTTTTGGAATACTTAAACCCTTTCATTTTTAAAATATTAAGTTCCAGGTTTTCAGTATAGAAATGTAAACTGGACTTACTGTGAGGCATTGTCAAAAGTGACAGTCAGGACAAACTCTTAGAAAGCTATTGAGCTCCTGAAACCACACATACTTCTTCATTCTTGTCTGTACAATGGCTTATATAAATAGCTGAATGTACATATAGTTCTTAGTAATGTTATATGTCAGCTGCAGAGAGCTGCGATAATTCATTTCTGACATTCTGCATTTTTTTTAAATTTCTGGACAAACTGGAACAACATCTTGAATACAGGTAAAGAGCAGAACACACCTAGACGGTAAAAGTGTGGGAAAAGCAGAGACAGTCGTCCATAGAAGCTGCACCATATTTCCAGATGACCACAATATATAAGAATGTTAATTTAGATAAGAAAAATATCCATGGTCTTTGTTGTAAATCCCTAATCCCAATTTTCTACATATCTTGAGAAACAAATCATATTAAGCAAAGAAGAGCTGGTGGGAAGTTTCCCAGACAGGATACATTCACTTGTTAGACATTGTTGTGATGATGCACTGCTTCAGTCATCGGACCGCTGCAGCCAGTTACAGGACTCGGCAGTCATGAAACCGTAGACATCCTCGTTTCCAATCCCTGACAGCCTACCAGAGCGGATCCATAGGTATGACAGCAGGTGAACAGGACTCATTTTATACTTTTAAGACCTCTATGTCCTCTTATAGATTTTCTTTAGAGGTTGGACAATTCGTTTAAAGGACCAATCAAGCTTTTTTTTTTTTAATTGCACAGTTAGCGTTTGGTAATGTCTGTCCAGTGTGTGCATTATAACACCCATAGCTGTCTTCTGTTTTTTCCAGCACTTCTTCAGTCCTATTCTGCATCATCAGACAACAAATGTGATTTTTCAACTCACACGGCTTCTTCCTTTTAGTCCAGAAGTCACTTTCTCAATGAAGGTCTATGAGACTCAGAAAATGGCTTATATTAGGAAAGGAACAAACCGTCCAATATTTGGGTTGACAAGTCAGAGCTGTGGTTACTTGATTATAACAGGAGAAAAAACGGAGTAAATGTCCAACAATCACTTAAATGATATATTTATTAAATCAATAAGTCACAAAGAATTAGTCCAAACAATTTACATACACAAGTAGTTTTACAAATTCATTCAGCTAAAGAGAGCCGGGTAGCACAGACCAAAACTGGTGTGGAACCAGCTAGACGCTGGTCAAACCCGCCCCCCGAAGAAGCCAACGCAAAACGCGCGTTGGGGCGACGGTGTGGACCCTTATCTGACGCCTGCATTGGGGTAAGAACCTGGTGGCTATTTACGATGCATACGTTATCTCTGAGCCTGTGTACAGGGCTCATGTGAGCGCATATACTACTCTAGTAGCATATCCCAGGGAAATGTACCTATACATGGTTGCACTATGCACTTTACGTTATACAGCAGGCGTCTAGCTGGTTCCACACCAGTTTTGGTCTGTGCTACCCGGCTCTCTTTAGCTGAATGAATTTGTAAAACTACTTGTGTATGTAAATTGTTTGGACTAATTCTTTGTGACTTATTGATTTAATAAATATATCATTTAAGTGATTGTTGGACATTTACTCCGTTTTTTCTCCTGTTATAATTAATCGCTTGGAGTGTCCTGGTACATGTTATTGGTACCTATTTCTCCTCCACGTGCTCCACTCCATTTTGTTTTGGAGCATGGTGGTGTCTTTGACCAATATACCCTCCATCTTGGATTTATTTGTCTGTGGTTACTTGATGCAGAAGTGGACTGGAGCAGCGCTGGAAACGGCAGAAAATAATAAGTATATTAATGCTCACACTATACACACAATACCGATGGTTAACTAGGGGTGCAATAACAACTGCTGGACTGGAACCTTAACATCTCTTGATTGCTCCTTTAGCAAGCGCGAGTCAATTCAACTTTAAGAATTTTCCCAATAATATCAAGATAGAAGCATGGCATCTTTTCTAAAAACTCTGCATTATATGGTCTTTCTGTTTTCCTCTTGGGTGTTACCATCTAGGCTATGTGCTTGCACACGGCGTCTTTTAGACACCAGCACAGCCGCTGGGGTTTCCCAGGCTGATACGTTCACCAGTCACTACACAGTGGACGAGGCTGTAATCTTTTCCCATCACACTGACAACCTGCTCTGCAGTGTGTGAGTGCAGTGTGTGTGCGCAGGGGAGACTGTCAATCAATGTGACAAAGACAGTGAGTGATTGCAGCGTGCTCACTGTGTAGTGGCTATAACAGGTCCCTGCACCGCCCCTACAACTGGAAGCAAGTGGCTGCTGGGAGAATATAACTTCCTTTTCTCCCTGAAGCCAATGCCCGGTAGGCCAGACATGCATGATATAAACGATAAACCACCATATATGCAGGTAAATCATGTTTCTACAGGTGACAGGTACCACTTCGATAAATCTGATGCATTTTAAGATCATCTAGTCTAGTTGGCACTGTGTAAAAGCTAAACACCTATAGAAAATCAGCTCCCATGCTCCCCATTCCACAATGCCTCAAGAACAGTACTGTGGGAAAAATGTATAGCTTGATCCAGTGTCCCCCAACATAGAAGATTTTACATGCGCCTTATATTGTTCTGACCAAATACACACTTCATCCTCATTTTGGTGAAATGCTTTATATTATGATGAGCTGTGTATGTGACAGCTGCAGCTTCGGGTAATTTAGGTTAATAGTTAACATATGCAATTTGCACCTCTCCTACATACGGTCACAGCTGGTGAAAACAAATACGGTTACTACGACAGACCTTGTAAATGCATATTTATGGAAAGAGCTTACTGCATTAGTCATTAAAATCTTACTTAAATCATTTTGAATCCGAGACCACAGGTTAAATATAACAGTAATTCTGTGCCCTGAATAGGCAAATAGGAAAGTTTAAATGTCAACTTTTACCATTTGCACCGCTCCTATACATGGTCACAGCAGGTCTGCACAAAATGCACT
Source organism: Ranitomeya variabilis (assembly GCF_051348905.1). Classification (NCBI taxonomy): domain Eukaryota; kingdom Metazoa; phylum Chordata; class Amphibia; order Anura; family Dendrobatidae; genus Ranitomeya; species Ranitomeya variabilis. The sequence continues at coordinate 426,265,673 of NC_135237.1, read as the reverse complement.
ACATCAGACGTAGTAACTATATTTTTAACTATTACGGACATTAATTAAAATCTTACATAAATCACACTGGATCAGAGACTACAAGCTGAGTATAACAAGGCTAAATCTGATACACCTGGATCCTCAAATAGGTCAACTTATAATCAGCAATTGTTATTCGTATTGTGTTTCTAACTCGGAAATATTATTGCCTAAAGCAGCAATTAATTTAAAGGGATAAGTCTATAACCCCCATATGCTTTAGATAGCTGTCGGTTGAACAATGATTTGGTCAATTGTTCAGCAATCAGCTATCTCCGCTGACACTCCCTTAGAAAAGAGCACTCGCCCTGCCATGTGCTCATGTGTTCTCTATGAGAAAACCGCTGCCACACATCTTTGGAGTCAGCTTTTCTGGCATCAGCTCTTACAGAACAAAAGGATCTGCAACATTGGACATGCCAGATCCTTCTTTCTCTCGACATCATTTGTTGGGGTAGATAAAAAATGCAAAAACGCAATAGGGTCAATCCAAGTAATAAATAGAAAAAAAAGGGTAGGGTTCTTACCTTACGGGGTTGTGTGAGACACAGTCGCTGCAGCTTCCAAAGGAAATATATACAAATGTGCCAAGGCTGATGTCAGTATTCTGCGCTGCTGATAAATGACAAGCCATGATGAGATGAAGAACTGCTGGTTTAATATCAACGCGTTTCGGAATCACACATTATATTGTAGGACAAACCCTCCTCTATCAGCAGGATCGTGATAGTCTAATGAGTATGGGGGCCTTAAGGATCTTTGTAGGTGTAACATTGGGTATTATCCAGGGTTACTAGCTTAAGGTTTTCTAGACAATTTATTCAAATATGATGAACAGCTAAGGTTTTCTTATTTGGATGAATTGGAAAACAATAATAAATTACAAACTAAGTAATATATGTCTATAGCTTACAATACTGAAATGGACACATTGGTAGCATTTATTGTGACCTGTACACATTTTTCCACGTTAATAAAAATAAAATCTCACCCAACATTTCTTTTTCAGGAACCGAGAAAAAAATTCTACATTTGTGAACTGTCCAGGAGTTTATGAATGACTGGCAACATCTGTATGTTCAAACATAGCAGAATTGTGTGTTGTATGCAGGTTTGCCTTGGATTTGTTTTTATTGAAATCCGTTGGGACAACCCTTGGCATTCTAAAATATAATGGGTATTTCTGCAAATTTGAAGATTCGCAGCATGCCCTGAAATCCAGTGGATGTACTTCTTATCAACGTAAAATATATCTATTAAATGTAACATTATTTCATATGTTTGTACAATGTTAAAGCTTTTAAAAAGTAATTGTCATATATTTTTTTTTGTTTATTTAAACTCCATACATTTATTCTTTCACAACAAGTAGGGGCAACTATCATAACCCCTTTTTGTATCATTTTATTTTTTATATAACTTTATCTTTATTGTATCATTTTATTTATTTAGACATATATATATATATATATATATATATATATATATATATATATATATATATATATATATATATATATATATATGTGGCTCTTCGGCTAAGCTTTGTTTTGCTGCATGCACGTCACACACTTCCCTTTCACACTTTTCTCCAATTACGGTATATTTGTCTCTCTTAATAGTAGATACTATGGGTCATTAGAGCAAATTATGTCATAATTATAATTACATTATGATTTCAATATGTCTATCTATTGATCATATATCACTATATTGCATTGATATGTACATATTTATTATGTACTTTTATATACACACAAACCTGAATTTACCATGTGTATTGATTTGTTATTTACTCTCTCGTGTTCCTTCACACCAGTGTTCTAATGTATATGAATTTTTCTTTAGAATATATCTTTATTTTCTTGTTTATTTGCTTAATCTAACATAATACAATTCCTAGGCTGATGTTATGATATGTACCGTATATTTGTGATTTTTCATTTATTTATACGGTATAGTAACTTGAAACTCATAGGCCCCGATGCAAAAGCTCCAACGGGGCCCCCAAATATTTAAATTTTTTAATAGCAATAGTCTTTTTCTATAGGCCAAAGGGACTTTTAGGGCCCCCTTGGCTCCAGGGCCCGGGTGCGATTGCAACCCCTGCACCTGTTGTAGTTACACCCCTGGCTATTTGCCTACGTTCCCCTGTGGACCTATCCATTCTCCTAATTTTTCTCTTTTGTTCCTGCTATATCTGCCTTTATGCCAGTCTTCCACCTGTACACGCACGCTGTATGATGCGGTCACATTTCATTCAGGCTATTGCGGCAGTCTCATGACCGACCGCCAATTCCATGCCTACTCAATTGGCGCCACTCAAGTCATACCACATATCACGATTCATGGGCTGCTCTGGATCCGAGGTCCAACAATGCATGCACTGCTGTTGGTTACTTTGATTAATACCACGTTTTTAATAGTGGTGAGCGAGCGTGCTGGGATAAGGCATTTTCCGAGCATGGTCGGGTGCCAACTGAGTGTCTTCAACGTGCTTGAATACTATGTTCGAGTCGCCGAGCTGCATGTTTCATGGCGGTTCAACAGCCGCAACACATGGAGGGCCTGCTTGCTTGTTAGGCAATCCCTGCACGTGTTGCGGCTATTGAACAGCTGTGAGACATGCAGCCGCAAGGACTGGAACACAGTATTCAAGCACGCCGAAGATGCTCTCATGCTCTACTAGGACACGAACATGCTCGCATAACTCCTTATCTGAGCACACTCGCTCATACGGTAAATTAGCTGGATCAATTCTCTAACCATTTCTTAAATTATGAAAAATGTATAAAGAGCCTATGTGTATACAATGGTGAATAGAAGATACAGTCTGATTACAGAATGATATGTGACTGAATGCATTAAGAATTAATAATTTCTATACATTTTATTCGATGCACTCCACGTGTAACAATGGGCTATGTATAAGTTAAAGAAAGATTATCACATTTTTTATAAGTAATTATGCCATCAATTACTTGTTATTTTACTTTAAACACTGAAAAAAAACAAAGACAGTATGAAAAAAAAAATAGCGATTAATAGCTTATTTGTCTTTTGTATCATATCCCCAGTCTATTGTACATTACTTACTATTATAGTATTTTGAATGCTACAAATGTAAATCTGCAATAAGATTACTGGTGTAATATTTTATATACTGCAGTGATAATTGTTTTGTAAAATTCTTATTCATTTTGACTTTTTTTAACAATTAAAAAAAAGCATGACAAAATATGTTATTTTATTATTTCTACTTTAATATAATATTTGATATAATATTTCAGTGCAACCAATTAGCATTACTGATTAATATGCATTATACTGGCATCTTCTATAGGATCTCTGTTTTTCCTGATTTTATTGTCACATGGCAGCTTATGAAGGGTAAGAAAGCTGTCACTAGGAAATCTGTATTTTTCTACATAGTAAACATGATATGCAAATTCCAATTTTCCTATACAAAAGAATGTTTCAGGACACACAAGCATGATAAAACTTGTCTTCATTCCTTTCTATGTAGTTCATCTCAGGCATAATAGGAAAGTCTTGGGGTTAATAAGTTACCCAGCTGTGGACCTGTCTTATTGACTGTGCTCACCATTAGCTAGTTAGGCTGCATTGTTTCTCAGTCGTCATATGAACAAAATAAGATTATTTTTTTTAAGTGTGCAGTGGTCCTAATTCACTTATCTTTTTGTACAATTTATATTTTGTTGTTATTAAATTAAAAGATATTATGAGATTAATATAAAGATTATTAAGGCTCACCTTTATGTTTATGCAGAATGTTATCTAGTAGTCTTCTTATAATGGTTCTCTAGACTAGTTTACATTCGCCCACAGTAAAAAAACTACAGAAATCCAAAATTATAATATTAGAGCAAAAAAGAAACAAAGCCATCATTAATACACCTACCTGTTTAGTTTGTCAGCTGTAGTGGTGGTGACCTCTCTTAGGTTAGGTACTCTAGGTGGGATGGATCCTGGACCATCCTGGGACAACTCCTGCTGGTGTGAATGTGTGTGAAGATATATCTCGGATATATAAAATGTGCAAAGGATATCCTAATATGCCTTTCATTCAACTCGCTGGGCAGGTTTTCACATTCTGTGTAACATGGAATGATACCAGAATTTGCTGGCATAAGAAGCTCGTCAAACCGGTTCCTCAGTCATCCAGAAACAAGTCCAACCAGTCTGCATCAAAGGCTAGGGCAACATGCTGTGGCTCAGCACCACTAAGCTCCATCCACTTCTGTGAATGATTCATTCCCTCGTCAACTCCCAACAAATGGAGAGAGAATGTTGTAGCCTCTAGCTAAATAATTTCGACTCCTGTGGGAGTGTCAAGCATCCGTGTCAAGTACAGAAAGATCCTGCAGATTCATTTGTTGAAGTCCAATGCCTTTTTATATCACGTGTGAATGTGGTAGCACAGGTTGAAATAGGACAACTATAAACAAATAGATCATTTATAATTGGGGTCCAGGGGCAAACCCCAGTAACAGAGGAGTCTTGTGCAAGGACATCATATGGGCTCCATGATTTCCAACTAATTTGAGGTACGTCCTTGTCTTAGTTTACATTTGGCATGTGCACTGGTAAAGCTCCTGGTACACAAGTGAAATGTTCACATAGGACCCCGATGACCATGGTATGCATTTATATACAGTATATTTTTTTTACTGTACTGTATCTTTTCTATATTGAGTAGAGGCTTTCCTGTCTGAAACAAACTTATCCGAGCACCTTACTCGAATAAAACCACAGTCACAGCAGCTGTATAAAACCCAATTTAGTTGTGAATACTGCAATGGCCACCTTGTTAGATGCTAGCCCCCTAGAAAAGTAGGAATCACAGGTAGTGGTGTCCATTAGAGCAGTTCCTTTATTAATGTTATGGTGATGCATTTCAGAGCTGGACTGACGGTAACTTACAGATCAATAGTTCAAGAATATATAGGCCTAAAATGAATTGGTAAAATAGGGAGTGGTGTAAGAAATAAGCATCACTCGACAAAACAACCTAAAATAGTGCATAAAGATATAGGTCTCAAATCATAGAAGTGTTTATACCAGAAAGATACAGTAAAAATTTTATTCTATTTTTTCAAAATGGAGCTGTTAAAATTTTTTGTGACTTTTATCGTAATCAAACCACTTTTGACCAGCTCCGAGCGTGACTATGGCCGACCATCAAAAATCACGTTTCTTACACTAAAAATGCTACTTCAGTCACTGACTGGAGTAACATTTCTGGTAAGGTGCAGGGAGGTATAGGCCACTGTTAAGATGCATCTATTTTATTAAGTGGTGTGCGTCTTTTAATGAATTTGATGCATCTTATTCCTGCAAGCTCCTCATTAACCCCTTCCTGACATTGGACTTACTGGTATGTCCTGTTTTGCAAGTACTTCCTACAAATGGACATAGACATGGACATGTGTTTCTGGTTCTACAAATGGACATAGCAGAACAAGAGCTGTGCATGCACAATCATCACCGGGAGTTCAGCTTGGCTGACAGCCAAGCTCCTTCTGAAACAGCCAGGGCCAGTGTCTGCACCACCCCTCACTGTTTAACCCTCTAAATGCCACGATGAATAGCGATCATGGCATTTAGTAGATTGTGAGAGTGGACCCCCCTCCAGTTCACCGTTGCGATCATTAAACCACTGCATATGCTTATATGTCCATAAAAAATAATTTACTGACAGCCGATCTGTCTTTGTTTTGTAGCTCGCTCCAAAATAATTTTTAATTTTGATATGAAAGCGACTAGTGGCTCCATCTTTCACCCCATCAGCAACACTGTAATGTTATCGCAGTGAACTGATGTAAGCAATGGCAGCTGGGGGTCAAGTAATGACCTCTGGGTCTGCCAGATATGGTGGCCTGTTAGACCCTGTCATAAGTACGTGTATTGCAATGGATTAGCGTAGTGATCAGAAAAGTAAAAGTTCAAGTCCCATAAAGGAACTAAGTGAAAAAAGTTTTAAAAAATTGTAAAGAACAAAACAGTTTGTGGAAAAATATTACTGCAATAAATACTCATATTTCTGTAACAATAGAAATAAATTAAAAAAGTACACATATTTGGTATTGCCGTACATGGAACAACCTTATCTATAAAGCTCTCACACTGTCTAACCCCTATAGTGAACACTATAGAAAAAAATTACATAAATTATTTTTTTTCATCATTCTGCCAATCAAAAAGTGATGTCAAGCTCAATCAAAAAGTCATATGTAAATAGAAATGGTTTCCTTGACAAAGTCATCTCATCCTGCCAAAAAACAAGCCCCCACTCAAGTACATCAATGGAAAAGTAAAACAGCTACAGCTTTCAGGACAAGGACCATCCTGATGGGTACACCTTGCTCCCGGTGGGATGGCTTTTGATCCAAATAGTGTAAAGTTGATACTAAAGCATTTCCATCTACTATTACCATTTACTGATATACTTACTGCAGGGTATTTGCTCATTTTGTTCTCATGCTAGGTACTAGGCTATGCCAGCTAGATTCTAGCACTTGTGTTCCGACTTATTTCTTTGGTTCAGCACTCAGAACATGGTGATGCAAAAACAAATTTAGTTTTCTATAAAACAAAAACTTTTACCTATTTTCCTCTGTGAAAATGTTAAGTCTGGGGCTAAAACAATATTTCACTGCCCAATGATATAACATTTTGTGAAAGTCTTGTGGTGTCAATATACTCACTCCACCCCTAGATAAATTAATTGAGGGTTGTAGTTTGTAAAATAGGGAAATTTATGGTTGCTTCTGCCAATGTGACATGGCACCCCCAAACCATTCCAACAAAATCTGCTCTTCAATATGGCACTCCTTTTCCAAGCTTTGTACTGTGCCTGAAAGTACTTTCCAACTTGGCGAACTCAGGAGAAATTATGTAACAAATTCTATCATCCGCTTTCTCTTATTAGTCCTTTTGAAAATTAAAAACTTGGGGCAAAAGCAACATTTTAGTGTAAAAAATGCAAATTTTCATTTGGGCAGACCAATATTATACAATTCTCTGAATCACCTGTGGGTTTAAAATGCTCATTACACCTCTAGATGAATTCCTATAGAGGTGTAGTTTTCAAAATGGGGTCACATGTGGGGGTTTCTGCTGTTTTGACATCTCAGGGTCTCTCCTAATGTGTTATTGCATCCGCAATCTATTCCTGCAAAAATTGTTCTACAAATGTGGCTTCTTCCCTTCTGAGCCATGTCGTGTGCCCAGTCAGTAGTTTCCAACCACATATCGGGTATTGGATATTGGCATATAGATTGACATACACGCTGACATCTTACATATAGGCCCCTCAAAGTCACTTCAAAAGTGAAATGGTCCCTAAAAATGTAGGTTTTGTAAATTTAATTGAAAAAATGTTGATAAACTTTTACTCTTGTAACTTACTAATAAAAAAAAGTAATTTTCAGAATGTTGCTGACGTAAAGTAGTAGACACGTGGTAAATTATATTTATTCATTATTTTGTGGGGTATGATCTGTTTCTCTGGCATATAAAAATCAGAGTTTGGAAATTTGCCAATTTTTCAAAGTTTTTGTCACATTTTAGATATTTTCCTTAATAAACGTAAATTATAACAACCGAAATTTACGAATATCATGAAGCGTGATGTGTCCCAACAAAACAGTCACAAAATCACCGAGATATGTTGAAGAATTCCAAGGTTATTATCACATAAATTGACAGTGGTCAGATTTGAAAAATTTGGCCTGGTCAAGAAGGTGAAAACAGGCTTTGGCGGGAAGGTGTTGAGCGTATGAAAGGCAATTCACTTAAGAAAAAGACATTTGTGAAGTTACAGTTGTGGACCCAGTTGCAGCATCCACTGGTGATAAGAGCTTTGTGGTGGTGGTCCGTGTGAGACAATCCAGTTTTTGAAAGAATCCTAAATCTGGATTCTGCATCCAAGTTTAAAATGGTTATCCAGTGAAAATAAGTAATCATTTATCCATAGGATGGGTGTTAACTTGATGATTGGAGGGTGTCCTACCCCTGGGACCCATACCGATTGAAATAACACAGCATTTTTATCCCCAATAGAATGGAGTGGCAGTATGTATGCTCTGCCAACACTCTATTCATGCCCTATGGGGCTGTCGAAAGCTAAGCTCAGCTTTTTGTGGTAGCCTCATAGAGAATTAATGAAGCCCCATTTGGGTTAAAAAATTCCCATTGCTGATGCTGATCGGTGCGAGTTGCAGTGGTCGGAACCCCACTTATAAGTAAATTATGACCTATCTTGCAGATAGGTGATAACTTATTTTCATCGGACAACCCTTTTAAATAGTGTATACCTGAAAAAATACTATTTAGGAAAATGTTTGAATGTTTTTGCGCTCTAATTTTGCAATACTTTACAGGCTGCAGCATATGGATTAATTGCCTAATTTGGTACTGAATGAGTAAGCTGTTAAGGAAACACACCCTGTCTGTTTCAGCTTCGTTAAAATACTACAGATTCATACATGATTTCATTATTGTTGCTTCAGCACTTCTTCTCCTGCTTAAAGAGCTCAATGATGAAAGAAAATATGGATTTGTAAACTTTTCAAGCAATTTTTCAAGTCAAGATAATTAGCATTACGCCACAGGGCACAATATCTGAAGTGGCACAGTCATCTTAAGTCATTTTCATTCTTTCTTCTTAAACCAGAACTTGGGCGTAAATTTTGTGGGAAAATACATTTGTCAAATTGAAATAATGTCAACAAAAGCTTACTGCATGCAATTTATTTATATTTCAAAATGTTTTGTTCTCAGAAAAGTCTTATTATCTGTGTGTCTAGCTATGCATCACCAATTGGGACAAGTACAATATTCGTGATTAAAACATCAGCAATGTATGATTTTCAATGTACCGTATATACTCGAGTATAAGCCGACCCGAGTATAAGCCGACCCCCCCTAATTTTGCCACAAAAAACTGGGAAAACTTATTGACTCGAGTATAAGCCTAGGGCGGAAAATGCAGCAGGTACCGGTGAATTTCAAAAATAAAAATAGATACTCCATACCGTTCATTATTGCCCCATAGATGCTCCACATAAAGCTGTGCCACATATAATGCTCTGCACCGTTCATTATGGCCCCATAGATGCTCCACATAAAGCTGTGCCATATATAATGCTCTGCACCGTTCATTATGGCCCCATAGATGCTCCACATAAAGCTGTGCCACATATAATGCTCTGCACCGTTCATTATGGCCCCATAGATGCTCCACATAAAGCTGTGCCATATATACAATGCTCTGCACCGTTGCCCCATAGATAGCTGTGCCATATATATAATGCTCTGCACCGTTGCCCCATAGCTGTGCCATATAGTGCTCTGCACCGTTGCCCCATAGCTGTGCCATATAGTGCTCTGCACCGTTGCCCCATAGCTGTGCCATATAGTGCTCTGCACCGTTGCCCCATAGCTGTGCCATATAGTGCTCTGCACCTTTGCCCCATAGCTGTGCCATATAGTGCTCTGCACCGTTGCCCCATAGATACTCCACATAAATCTGTGCCATTGCTGCTGCTGCAATAAAAAAAAAAAACACATACTCACCTCTCTTGCTTGTAGCTCCTCAGCGTCCCGTCCCGGGGTCTCTCCGCACTGACTGATCAGGCAGAGGGCGCCGCGCACACTATATGCGTCATCGCACCCTCTGACCTGCACAGTCAGTGCGGAGAGACGCCGGGAAGATGGTGCGGTGCCCGGCGTGTGGAACGAGGACATGTGAATATGACATACTTACCTGCTCCCGGCGTCCCGCTCCTTCCCCCGGACAGCTGGTCTTCGGTGCCGCAGCCTCTTCCTCTATCAGTGGTCACCGGCACCGCTTCATTAGAGAAATGAATAGGCGGCTCCGCCCCTATGGGAGGTGGAGCAGCCTATTCATTTCTCTAATGAGCGGTCCCACGTGACCGCTCAGGGGAAGAGCTGCGGCACCCGGAGACCGTGGGACGGGCAGGGGGAGCGACAGGAACGCCGGAACTAGGTGAGTATATGACAGTTCTCACCCGCCGACCCCACCACCGAACATGACTCGAGTATAAGCCGAGAGGGGCACTTTCAGCCCAAAAATTTGGGCTGAAAATTTCGGCTTATACTCGAGTATATACGGTACTTGAAAAATGGATTTTAATTTCGAAAAACACAGTGAGTGCATACATCAAAAGAAGATGAAATGGGGCAATTAAAAGGGAGTCTCTCACCCCCCAAAATGCTAACAAAACCACAAGTATGTAGTGGACTTAGTATCTTTAAAAAAATACCTGTAGCATAACTTTTAATGGTTTATTTGGAAAACTATAAAAAAAAGTTTTGTATGCAAATAAATAGGCTTTGGTGCACTCTTCGTATGGCCAAGGGTTCATTGCACAATTATGCCCCCTCAATTTGCATAATGAGCACTCTGATATGCCCCAACTCTGCTCTCATTGCTGGCTTGGGTCTGCGGCCGCTGATCAGTACTGTACTGTAGACAGAAGCCAGTGATGCAAGCTGGCAATGACAGCACCTAAGCGCAGCTGCAGGGGTCAATCAAATGATGTCAGTGCTCCATATGCAAAGTGTGGGGGTGTAATGGTGCAGTTGTGACACCCCAGGAATCCGGTTATCACAGTGGTATTGCCTGCCTCCCGGGGAGGGTGATGCCATGCCTGGAAGTGAGAAGGAGTCCCCTTAGCAGGTAACACATACAACACTTTCCTGACTCCTGGCCAGAATGGGGAGCTCTAAACCCAGTTTCAGGTGTTGTGAATTTGGTTTCTGGGCTCCCCCGGTGGTTTCTGGTGGTACTGCACTTGTGTGCTTCATCTCCTCTGTTCACCTGTTTTCCATCTGGATGTGGGAGTTTTCTATTTAGCCTTGCTCCTCAGTCATTTCTATGCCGGCCAACAATGTTACCAGAAGCCTTTCTGTTGCATGTTCCTGCTCCTAGACTACTATCAGCTAAGTTGGACTTGTTGTCCTAAGTTTGTTTTGCATTTTTGTTCCAGTTCTCTGTGATTGAATATTTCTGAGGCTGGAAGCTCTTGTGAGCTGAAATTGCCACTCTGGTGTCATGAGTTGATATTAGAGTCTTAAAGTAATTTCAGGATGGTATTTTGAAAGGGTTTTCAGCTGACCGTGAAGTTCCCTTTTCTGTCTTCCTACTATCTAGTAAGCGGACCTCAATTTGCTAAACCTATCTTCATACTTCGTATGTCAATTTCCTCTAAAATCACCGCCAATATATGTGGGGGCTACTGTCTGCCTTTTGGGGAAAATTTCTCTAGAGGTAAGCCAGGTCTGTATTTTCCTCTGCTAGGGTCAGTCAGTTCTCCGGCTGGCGCTGGGCGTCTAGGGATAAAACGTAGGCACGCTACCCGGCCACTGTTAGTTGTGCGGTAGGTTTAGCTCATGGTCAGCTCGAGTTCCCATCTTCCAAGAGCTAGTCCTTTTGTATGCTTTATTATGTTCTCTTGCCATTGAGAACCATGACAGTTTGGCCGGCCAAGGGTTAAAATAATTGGCAGAAGAAAGGAGAGAAAAGAAGTCTGCAGAGAATTTTTTTTTTTTTTCCTGAGTTTGCTCATTAGTTGATTCACTTGCATCTCTGCTTACTGCAGCCTTCGTCTCTCTCTCCTTCTAATCCTTGAATGGTTCTGATTTCACCTGATTAATATGGATCCTCAGAGTTTAGCTACAGGTTTGAATAATCTCGCTATGAAGGTTCAAAGCTTACAGGATTTCGTTATTCATGCTCCTACATCTGAACCTAGAATTCCTTTACCTGAATTTTTCTCTGGGGATAGATCTCGCTTCCAGAATTTCAAACATAATTGTAAATTATTTTTGTCTCTGAGATCTCGCTCCGCTGGAGATCCTGCACAGCAGGTCAGGATTGTAATTTCCTTGCTCCGGGGCGACCCTCAGGATTGGGCATTTGCTTTGGCACCAGGGGATCCTGCGTTGCTCAATGTGGATGCGTTTTTCCTGGCTTTGGGGTTGCTTTATGAGGAACCTCATTTAGAAATTCAGGCTGAAAAAGCCTTAATGGCCCTGTCTCAAGGGCAAGATGAGGCTGAAATATACTGCCAAAAATTTCGTAAGTGGTCTGTGCTTACTCAGTGGAATGAGTGCGCCCTGGCGGCGAAATTCAGAGAGGGTCTCTCTGATGCCATTAAAGATGTTATGGTGGGGTTCCCTGTGCCTACAGGTCTGAATGAGTCCATGACAATGGCTATTCAGATTGATCGGCGTTTGCGGGAGCGCAAACCTGTGCACCATTTGGCGGTGTCTACTGAGAAGACGCCAGAGATTATGCAATGTGATAGAATTCTGTCCAGAAGCGAACGACAGAATTTTAGGCGAAAAAATGGGTTATGCTTCTATTGTGGTGATTCAACTCATGTTATATCAGCATGCTCTAAACGTACTAAGAAGGTTGATAAGTCTGTTTCAATTGGCACTTTACAGTCTAAGTTTATTCTATCTGTGACCCTGATTTGCTCTTTATCGTCTATTACCGCGGACGCCTATGTCGACTCTGGCGCCGCTTTGAGTCTTATGGATTGGTCCTTTGCCAAACGCTGTGGGTTTGATTTAGAGCCTCTGGAAGTTCCTATACCTCTGAAGGGTAATGACTCCACGCCATTGGCTAGTAACAAACCACAATACTGGACACAAGTAACTATGCGTATTAATCCGGATCACCAGGAGATTATTCGCTTCCTTGTGTTGTATAATCTACATGATGTGTTGGTGCTTGGATTGCCATGGCTGCAATCTCATAACCCAGTCCTCGACTGGAAAGCAATGTCTGTGTTAAGCTGGGGATGTCAGGGGACTCATGGGGACGTACCTTTGGTTTCCATTTCGTCATCTATTCCCTCTGAGATTCCGGAATTTTTATCTGATTATCGTGACGTTTTTGAGGAGCCTAAACTTGGTTCACTACCTCCGCACAGAGATTGCGATTGTACTATAGATCTGATTCCGGGCAGTAAGTTTCCAAAGGGTCGTTTATTTAATCTATCTGTGCCTGAACATGCTGCTATGCGGGAATATATTAAGGAGTCCTTGGAAAAGGGACATATTCGTCCTTCGTCATCTCCCTTAGGAGCCGGTTTTTTCTTTGTATCTAAAAAAGATGGCTCTTTGAGGCCGTGTATTGATTATCGGCTTTTGAATAACATCACGGTTAAATATCAGTATCCTTTGCCACTGCTTACTGATTTGTTTGCTCGAATAAAGGGGGCCAAGTGGTTCTCTAAGATTGATCTTCGTGGGGCGTATAATTTGGTGCGAATTAAGCAGGGGGATGAGTGGAAAACCGCATTTAATACGCCTGAGGGCCATTTTGAGTATTTAGTAATGCCTTTTGGTCTTTCAAATGCCCCTTCAGTCTTTCAGTCCTTTATGCATGACATTTTCCGTGATTATTTGGATAAATTTTTGATTGTGTATCTTGATGATATTTTGATTTTTTCGGATGACTGGGACTCTCATGTCCAACAGGTCAGGAGGGTTTTTCAGGTTTTGCGCTCTAATTCCTTGTGTGTAAAGGGTTCTAAGTGCGTTTTTGGGGTTCAAAAGATTTCGTTTTTGGGGTACATTTTTTCCCCCTCTTCCATTGAGATGGACCCTGTCAAGGTTCAGGCTATTTGTGATTGGACGCAACCCTCTTCTCTTAAGAGCCTTCAGAAGTTTTTGGGCTTTGCTAATTTTTATCGTCGATTTATAACTGGTTTTTCTGATGTTGCTAAACCGTTGACTGATTTGACTAAGAAGGGTGCTGATGTTGCTGATTGGTCCCCTGCTGCTGTGGAGGCCTTTCGGGAGCTTAAGCGCCGCTTTTCTTCCGCCCCTGTATTGCGTCAGCCTGATGTTACTCTTCCTTTTCAGGTTGAGGTTGACGCTTCAGAAATCGGAGCTGGGGCGGTTTTGTCGCAGAAAAGTTCCGACTGCTCCGTGATGAGACCTTGTGCGTTCTTTTCTCGTAAATTTTCGCCCGCTGAGCGAAATTATGATATTGGTAATCGGGAGCTCTTGGCTATGAAGTGGGCTTTTGAGGAGTGGCGTCATTGGCTTGAGGGGGCTAGACATCAGGTGGTGGTTTTGACCGACCACAAGAATTTGATTTATCTTGAGTCTGCCAGGCGCCTGAATCCTAGACAGGCGCGCTGGTCGTTATTTTTCTCTCGGTTTAATTTTGTGGTTTCTTACCTACCAGGTTCTAAAAATGTGAAGGCGGATGCCCTTTCTAGGAGTTTTGAGCCTGATTCCCCTGGTAATTCTGAACCTACAGGTATCCTTAAGGATGGAGTGATATTATCTGCTGTTTCCCCCAGACTTGCGACGGGTCTTGCAGGAGTTTCAGGCGAATAGACCTGATCGTTGCCCGCCTGGTAGAATGTTTGTTCCTGATGATTGGACCAGTAGAGTCATCTCGGAGGTCCATTCTTCTGCGTTAGCAGGTCATCCTGGAATCTTTGGTACCAGGGATTTGGTGGCTAGGTCCTTCTGGTGGCCTTCCCTGTCGCGAGATGTGCGAGGTTTTGTGCAGTCTTGTGATGTTTGTGCTCGGGCCAAGCCTTGTTGTTCTCGGGCTAGTGGATTGTTGTTATCTTTGCCTATTCCGAAGAGGCCTTGGACTCACATCTCCATGGATTTTATTTCTGATCTCCCTGTTTCTCAGAAGATGTCTGTCATCTGGGTGGTGTGTGACCGTTTCTCTGAGATGGTCCATTTGGTTCCCTTGCCCAAATTGCCTTCCTCATCCGAGCTGGTTCCTCTGTTTTTTCAAAATGTGGTGCGCTTGCATGGTATTCCGGAGAATATAGTTTCTGACAGGGGAACCCAATTCGTGTCTAGATTTTGGCGAGCGTTCTGTGCTAGGATGGGCATTGATTTGTCTTTTTCGTCTGCTTTCCATCCTCAGACTAATGGCCAGACCGAGCGAACTAATCAGACCTTGGAGACTTATTTGAGGTGTTTTGTGTCTGCGGATCAGGATGATTGGGTTGCCTTTTTGCCCTTGGCGGAGTTTGCCCTTAATAATCGGGCTAGTTCTGCCACCTTGGTTTCTCCTTTCTTCTGTAATTCGGGGTTTCATCCTCGTTTCTCTTCCGGTCAGGTGGAGTCTTCGGATTGTACTGGAGTGGATGCTGTGGTGGAGAGGTTGCATCAGATTTGGGGGCATGTGGTGGACAATTTGAAGTTGTCCCAGGAGAAGACTCAGCATTTTGCCAACCGCCGTCGTCGTGTTGGTCCTCGTCTTTGTGTTGGGGACTTGGTGTGGTTGTCTTCTCGTTTTGTCCCTATGAAGGTTTCTTCTCCTAAGTTTAAGCCTCGGTTCATCGGCCCGTACAAGATATTGGAGATTCTTAACCCTGTGTCCTTTCGTTTGGACCTCCCTGCATCTTTTTCTATTCATAATGTCTTCCATCGGTCATTGTTGCGCAGGTATGAGGTACCGGTTGTGCCTTCCGTTGAGCCTCCTGCTCCGGTGTTGGTTGAGGGTGAGTTGGAGTACGTTGTCGAGAAGATCTTGGACTCCCGTGTTTCCAGACGGAGACTTCAGTATCTGGTCAAGTGGAAGGGCTACGGTCAGGAGGATAACTCTTGGGTGACAGCCTCTGATGTTCATGCCTCCGATTTGGTCCGTGCCTTTCATAGGGCTCATCCTGATCGCCCTGGTGGTTCTGGTGAGGGTTCGGTGCCCCCTCCTTGAGGGGGGGGTACTGTTGTGAATTTGGTTTCTGGGCTCCCCCGGTGGTTTCTGGTGGTACTGCACTTGTGTGCTTCATCTCCTCTGTTCACCTGTTTTCCATCTGGATGTGGGAGTTTTCTATTTAGCCTTGCTCCTCAGTCATTTCTATGCCGGCCAACAATGTTACCAGAAGCCTTTCTGTTGCATGTTCCTGCTCCTAGACTACTATCAGCTAAGTTGGACTTGTTGTCCTAAGTTTGTTTTGCATTTTTGTTCCAGTTCTCTGTGATTGAATATTTCTGAGGCTGGAAGCTCTTGTGAGCTGAAATTGCCACTCTGGTGTCATGAGTTGATATTAGAGTCTTAAAGTAATTTCAGGATGGTATTTTGAAAGGGTTTTCAGCTGACCGTGAAGTTCCCTTTTCTGTCTTCCTACTATCTAGTAAGCGGACCTCAATTTGCTAAACCTATCTTCATACTTCGTATGTCAATTTCCTCTAAAATCACCGCCAATATATGTGGGGGCTACTGTCTGCCTTTTGGGGAAAATTTCTCTAGAGGTAAGCCAGGTCTGTATTTTCCTCTGCTAGGGTCAGTCAGTTCTCCGGCTGGCGCTGGGCGTCTAGGGATAAAACGTAGGCACGCTACCCGGCCACTGTTAGTTGTGCGGTAGGTTTAGCTCATGGTCAGCTCGAGTTCCCATCTTCCAAGAGCTAGTCCTTTTGTATGCTTTATTACGTTCTCTTGCCATTGAGAACCATGACATTCAGGGTAGATTCCCTATAAGTTCTGTTCTGGAGGAGGAGTTATAGGTCAGTCTTTGTGAGACAGTGAAGGGAGAGGAAGCAAGTGGGAGAGAAACTGGGAGTGGAGCTGCGATTGAGCTCACTCCCAGGATTGAGCACAAGAAATCGGAGACCGAGGTTGTGTGGTAACTGTGTGCCCCACAGCAGAAACTGGAGGGCAGGAGATTGCACAGCAATCAGCAGCAGATTAGAGCCCAGAGTCACCACGAGAGAGGGACACCTGTAAAAAGGCTTGAGCTGCCTGCCATGCAGGTAGTGTTCCACCTAAGGGACAGATTGAGAGAGGGACTTGAGGAGAGCTAATGCATCAAGAACTCAGAATTCAGCGCAGAAAGGAAGGCTTCCAACCCCACCTGGCTAGGGAGATTCCGAACTGCTTCCAGCCTGTCTGGATTTCAAAGATCACCTGTAACCTGTTCCCCAGACTGCACTGGCAATTAAAAGGTAAAGAGACTACAAACCCTGTTTCCTACAATTATTTCTTGCACTCCAACATCTACAACCCCTCATAGACTGTCCTGGTAGCCCTGGGGCCTCTGCTCCACCTGTGGGGAGCAAAACCATCTAAGCTTCATTACCTTCAGCCCCAGCGGATACCTTTAAGCAGCATCGGCCATCCCTGTGCCAACCCAGTACCGAGCATCCCACGGTCTAAGCAGGAACTCCATTTTGGCATCACGAACAGGATGGACCGACCCAGCAAACTGGGTCCTGTGCGCCATAGACTGTGTTTAATTGAGAAATCGTTCCACTGAGAAATTGCTGCCATTACAGCATCATGTGGCGTTCAGGAGAAGGGTTTGCTGTCGTGGGTGGAGTTTGGAAGAACAGCGCGAAAGTCATGACCGCCCCTCACCGATGCTATTATGTGGGGAAGTGTGTCCATCTACTGAAGGGATCCGCCTCCTGGTTTGGGATGACGAGAAGAAGAGAAAAAGAAACCACCCATTTAGACCAAGGATCCGCCCACGAAGACGGGCTTGGTACAGCAAACCCGCGGGAAAACGAGACTGACACAGGACTCCCGGAAAGCAACATGGCAGGGAACGGAGGACAGGAAACGATGCGTGGGGTGGAGCAGGAGGACTCCCCAAGCCGACCCTCAGATGATCCCTCCCGGCCACTGGCGTTGGATTTGGACCTCCTAGGCATGGAAGGAGAGTCGCTCACTGTCAGCTCATGAGGATGCAGCTGGCGGCAGTGACAGGATGGAAGGAGACCTTCTTGGGGAAAGCTTACCGGGCAGCCGCCAGCAACATCGTCCGTCCTGAGCAGGGGAGAAGATCTGGCACCCTGGAAGAGAAGGTAAGGGGTGTGGCCCTGACCCCGGTGGCGGAAGAACCAGCGGCTAGGCCCCAGTCACCTCCACCGCTATACACTCTCAACCAGGGTTTTGGGTTCCTTGGTGAATTGTCACCAGACCCTAAGGGTACTCCGGCATCAAGTCCCGATGCAGTTTCTGCGCCAGATGATACCCTGGTAGGTCCCTTACCGCCCTCGCCGACTCCAACACCCAGAGGAGCGACTCATCAATTTAACTGGGATCAAGGGGACAGCAGCCTTGACCAAATGAGAGCCCCATTATCTCCAACCAGTGGGCACTGGGTTAAACATGGAACCCGTAGTGTTCATAGGGGGACCAACCGGGGCGAATATGATAGAGCTCCAGGGGGAAATCCCCACTATGACCTGGCGGGAGCACTGCAGACGGCGGGAGGAGCAGGAAAGACAGCAGTCCTTGGTCCGGCAGGCAGAGTATGAGGAAAGGAATCTGCAGGCAAAGGCCTGAACCCATAAAATCCCTCGGGCAGACAGGGGACCACTACGGCAGGGAGAAATAGTTGACTTTAATTTAAATAAAGGCTGGGGCTTTATCAAAGAGTCAGAAATTATAAACAAAGTTTTTGTAAACTGAAGAGACATAGAGTACCACCTGATGGAAGGTCACCCTGACTGAGACCTTTACCCCGGAGACAGGGTAACTTACACCCGTCACATTGGCGACAAAGGATGGCACGCCCTTGACTGTAAAAAGTGCCACCCAGTACAAAAGTGACCAAAGGCTGCAGACCTGAAGGCAGCATCAGTCCCTACAGGGGCAGCAACAGGCCAGTTACCCAGCGTTATCAGTTCACCCAGACACCCATGGTGGAATCAACTGACTTGGCTTATTATAATGTGCCCATGGCCAGATATTACCCAGGGCTTGCGCATCCAGAGGGTGGCAGTACTCAGGTCCTGCCCTGGGAAAAGAAGAAGTAAATTGATATTGACACCAGAGGAAAATGTGAATAGCTTAAAGTTACTGTTACCTGGTTAGGTGTTGCAAGTTGGAAAGTCTGGGGAATCATGAACAATGCATGATCAAAACTTTTGGTGTACATAGTTAGCGCTTCTTAAAGTGCTCCTTATTGGTTTTACCACGCAATGGAAGCAAACCGGAGACCGAGGTTGTGTGGGAACTGTATGCCCCACAGCAGAAACCGGAGGGCAGGAGATTGCAGGTCTCCTGGCCACAACTTACACCTGAAGGCACAGCAGCAGATTAGAGCCCGGAGTCACCACGAGAGAGGGACACCTGTAAAAAGGCTTGAGCTGCCTGCCATGCGGGTAGTGTTTCACCTAAGGGACAGATTGAGAGAGGGACTTGAGGAGAGCTAATGTATCAAGAACCCAGAATTCAGCGCACAAAGGAAGGCTTCCAAACCCATCTGGCTAAGGGGATGCCGATCTACTTCCAGACTGCCCAGATTTCAAAGATCACATCTAACATATGCCCCGGACTGCACTGGCAATTAAAAGGTAAAGAGACTACAAACCCTGTGTCCTACAATTAATTCCTGCACCCCAACATCTACAACACCTCATAGTCTGTCCTGGTAGCCCTGGGGCCTCTGCTCCACCTGTGGGGAGCAAAACCATCTAAGGCTGGTTTCACATTTGCGTTTTTTGCCGCTGCATTGTAGCGCAAAAAAAGCATGCGTTTTTTTTCCTATATTTAACATTAAAAACACATGCGTTTTTTTGTATGCTTTTTGCCGCGTTTGACGATGCATGCGTCGTTTCTATGCTTGCGTTTTGTTGCAGAAATGCAACATGTAGTAATTTCTAGAGGCGTTTTTTTGCCGCAAAAAAAGTATTGCTGTCTATGTAAATGCATGCGTTTTTAAGCACATGCGTTTGGCTGCGTTTTAAATGCATGCGTTTCAATAGAAAAAAACAAGAATGCACACTGATAAACCACCCCCCACCATCAAGGTGATAAAGGGATCCAAACCTAACCCTACCCCTAACCCTAACCCTAGGGATCCTAACCCTAACCCTAACCCTAACCGTAGGGATCCTAACCCTAACCCTACCCCTACCCCTAACCCTAGGGATCCTAACCGTAACCCTAACCCTACCCCTAACCCTAACCCCAACCCTAGCTATTTCTATTTATAGTGGGTTTTCTAGATGATTTTGATGATTGGCAGCTGTCACACACTTCTCAGCATGCGTTTCAAAAACGCAAACGCAGGAAAAAACGCATGTAAACGCGTCAAAACGCCACGTTTTTTTACCACATGAGAAAACGCATGCGTCTAAAAAACGCAGCGTTTGCACGCGTTTACATGTGTTTTTTTCACCACCTGCGTTTGCGTTTTAAACGCTGCGTTTTTAAACGCAAATGTGAAACTAGCCTAAGCTGCATTACCATCGGCCCCAACGGATCCCTTTAAGCAGCGTCGGTCATCTCTGGCCGAGTACCACAGGTGGCGTCACAAACATTACTACATTAGACTTTATTTGCCACTACACTTAAATCCCCCTATAATTGGATGCCCAGGGCCACGGACCGGGTCACCGCTGCTGTGACCTCCCTTTAAGAACTATGCCAACCTGGTACCAAGTATCCCACGGTCCTAGCGGGCACTCCACAGTGAGTCCTTGGCCACACCATGGGTGCTTCATAGTCCCCTCACTTGCATACAAACTAACTTTTTTTTATGCTAGCTAAACCACTAAAAGCCATATCATAGGCATGATTTTTAAAGGGGTTAAGTTGATTACATACCTGTATAAAAGGTTTACTTAGCATTTTGGGGGGTTCCATAATCCCTTTAAAGTGGATCTGTTACTAGATTTCACAATACAAGCTGTATACATGCAGTACATTGACGTGATGTGGTTGGTTTACCCTCTATAGAAAGTCATATCTGTATAATCCTGAAAAATTATTAACTTACGAACAGCAAGACTCAGAAAATGCTCATTGGAAACCTTCCAAAGGGATTATACATCCATTTTGACATGAGTTTCCAAAACTACACCAGCCTCATCAGGTCTAAAAGATGTATTTAGTTATGTATACAGTTTGTATAGTGAAATTTGGTGACAGATGCACTTGAAGGAGCAAACTAAATGGCCATAAACTCTGTGATCCGCCTAAAGTCTGAGATTGTGATTAAAAATACAAGGGGCGTTCATTAAAGATTTCCCTTGACCCACTGCCTGTGGACTGAGAGCAATGAAACTTGTCAGTTATTAGTCCTTCTCTACATAGGTGACACCTAGGGACACACACTTTTCCCATCTCTTTAAGCAACACCTCGCTTGTAGAAGTCGACAGGTTGCTCCAAGAGCCATGGTGACTTCGGAAATCAGAGTCCCATCATCTGGAAAATGCTTGCCATTCAAAAATAACTTAATTGTTGGAAAGAGGTGGAAATCTGATGGTGCGGGGTCGGGTGAATAAGGGGGATACGGTAAAATTTCAAAGCCACAGGAGCATGCTTCCATTTGGGCAACATGTGAGTTGTGAACTGGTGCATTGTCTTGCACAAGGCTGACATCTTTGGTGAGCATGCCACATCTCTTGATTTTGATGGCCTCCCGCAATTTCCGCAGCAGTGAAGCATAGTATGCCCCAGTGATCATTGTACCCTTTGCTAGGAAATCCATCAATACTCCTCTGTGCTGGTTCTAAAATACTGTGAGCATCACCTTGCCTGCTGAGGGTTGGGCACATGCCTTCTTTGGAGGCGGTGAGTCATGATGATTCCATTGCATCGACTGGACTTTAGTCTCAGGATCATAGTGATGGACCCAGCTTTCATCCTGTGTGATCAGTCTGTTGAAAAAGTCCTCCTGGTTTCTATGACACACCGTCAATAGAGCCTTAGAGCATTCACCTCATCCCTGCTTCTGGAAAGGTGTGAGCAGCCAGGGAACCAAGCGAGCGGATACCTTATGCATGTGAAGATGGTCTTGGATGATTTTTTCCATGGACCACACAGTAATCTTGACATTTTGGGCTAGGTGACGAATGGTTACGTGGCGATGTTCCAAAATGACTACCTCCACTAGCTGGATGGTGTGTATATCAATAGCAGAGTGGGGTCGTCTTGGAATTGGAGCTGTTTGCACTGAAGTCCGACCACATTTGGATTGACAATGCCAGTTCTTGACTACATCATATGATGGGGAATCATCACCATAAACAGCTTTCACCTCATCGAACGTCTCCTTTGGTGTGCGGCCTTTCAAGTAAAGGAACTTGATGACTGCTCTGTATTCCACTGGGTCCATTATCAAACTTCACACCACTTCAGCACCTGTAAAATCAAAACTGTTATCAGTTCTGAGCTGCAAATTGGCACGTAACCTATAGAGACTTATATCATTACATATGTGCATTTTCAGTGTCTTGTGATAAAGAGAAGTGTCAGGGGAAATCTTTATTGAACACCCCTTGTATCAAATAATTGGTGTGGTTCCTCCACATTTAATTTTTAGAAAGACTAGCAATAGATCAATGCAGCTTTGGGAGTAGGAATGTCATCTTCCTTCTGGTAATAGGCTGGAAGTCAAGCTCACCTGTCCACAAGCTGTGTATGCTACTGCAGCAGATTATTCCTGTCCATAGGCTGTGTATGGTATTGCAGCACATCATTCCTGTCCACAAACTGTGCATGGTATTGCAGCAAGTCATTCCTGTCCATATAACAAATGCAAAAGCAGAAAAGATGCAGCACTCACCCATGAGCTGTGTAAACAAAGTCCTTTATTAAACCATAGTAGGTCTGTGGACAAAGTTCCTGGGAGAGAAAGGTGCAGGAGGAATGCGGGGAAGGACGACGGCCGTTTTGCTTGAAAGACGCTTGTACGGGTCCATAGGCTGTGTATGGTATTGCAACACATCATTCCTGTCCACAGTCTGTCTATGGTACTGCAGCACATAATTCCTGTCCACAGACTGTGTATAATATCGCAGCATATCATTCCTGTCCACAGACTGTGTATGGTATTGCAACACATCATTCCTGTCCACAGACTGTGTATGGTATTGCAACACATCATTCCTGTCCACAGACTGTCTATGGTATTGCAGCACATCATTCCTGTCCACAGAATGTGTATGGTATCGCAGCATATCATTCCTGTCCACAGACTGTGTATGGTATTGCAGCAAATCATTCCTGTCCATTGGCCTGTGCATGGTATTGCAGCACATCATTCCTGTCCACATACTGTATATTGTATTGCAGCAAATCATTCCTGACTATAGGCTGTATATGGTATTGCAGCACATAATTTCTGTCCACAGACTGTGTATGTTATTGCAGCACATCATTCTTGTTCACAGGCTGTGTATGTGTCACGCTATGATGGTCTCCGGTAAGGAAGGGAGGCCTGAAAGTTTCCCTGGAACTGGGACTCAAACTCCCTGGCCCGAGGGTACTCTTAAAGGAAGAGAGGCCCAAGTCTCTGACCTTACTATGCTCCTGTTAGCTGTCCCCTCTCCCAGGAGGCTTGGGACAGATGTGTTAGTGTAAATACACGTAAGACAGAGAACAAAAAGCAACTTACATACAAAACACTTACCAAGGTTAGACAGGAATAAAGGGAAGGATAAGAAAGTACAAAACAAATGGGAATAGGATAATGGAGAAAGCATTCACCCAAAAACAGCAGACAACAATCTCCAGCAGCAAGTACAAACTCCAACTTCATAACAACTCCAGCAAGCCAGGAAGTAAAACTTTCACAGACAGGGATGAGAAGGTCTGGCCAGGTTTTATAGAGAGAGAAAATGAGCAGGTCAGGAGCATCTGTGAGATGGACTGCATGTCTCTAACCAGAATACAAAGAGTAATTAACCTCTTCAGCGCCAAAGGAAACGAAGTTCATTTAATATGAGGAACAAAACACACACGCTAATTGAAAGACTTGCGATTCACAGTACATAAAGATGGCCTAACTCTAGAACTCACAGGAGCTACACTTGACAACCAGAGACTGGCTCCCTTGGCAGGACAAGGGTCTGGGCACTCTTTTCTAGTTAAAGGGACATTGTCAACACAGAATGACTATTGAAACCAAGTAAAGGTGCTCAGAAGATCATGGCGGGGCCAATCATTTATATACACCTTCTGTCATGATCCAGGCTGGAGTTTACTTTCTGCCTTCCCTTCTCTGATATAGTCATGGCGTGGTTAACCTTTCCTGTCTCTCTTTGATTTTTGGGTGGCTATTTATTGGTACTGTTGCTGGCAGCCTTTGTCAGTGATAGTTCTAGTCCTCGGCTTGAGCAGCTGACCCGTTATTCCCTAGTGATCCTTCTGCCTCTGAATTCCTGTATTGGTGTCTGACCCTTTCCCTATCCCTGACTTAGCACTCGTTTGGTGATTTCCCTATAGTGTATGACTCGGCTTGAACTTTGAACCCCGCCTCCTGTTTCCCGTTTTTGACACTATGCTCTCTGACCGGCTTTTGACTTACTGGCTCATAATCTGACTCCACCTCCCGTCTCTCATTTTTTATACCGTGCTCCTCGTTCGGCTGTTAATGACCCGGTTAGTTTGGCTTCTCTTCGGCCGTCTCATGGTGGCACCTGTTGCGGCACCTCTACTCCTCTGGAGGTGAACTACGGTTGTCCTCCAGTGGTTGCCGGTGTTACTGCACCCTTGGCAACACGTCATTTCGCTGACCATTCTAATTTTGAGGGATCCCTTCTTCTCCCCTTCACTGTGTCTTGTGGTATGGATCCGCTCCGTACTCTGGCGGACCAAGTGACCAACCTTACTCAGATGATGCAGGAATTATCTGTAGAGCACAGGGCTTTGGCTACTTCTTAGAAGCAGGTGCAGAGGGAGCTGGCTGAGACGGTTAAGGCTACTTTCACATTAGCGTCGTGCACTGCACGTTGCAATGCGACGTTGCGGCGCACCGACGCATACTGTGGAAGCGCCACACAACGGGGGCAGCGGATGCTGTTTTTCAATGCATCCGCTGCCCCATTGTGAGGTGCGGGGAGGAGGGGGTGGAGTTCCGGCCGTGCATGCGTGGTCGGAAATGCTGGACACGACGCACCAAAAAACGTTACATGCAACGTTTTTTGGTGGCGACGGTTCGACGCAACACGACGCAACCGTCGCACGATGGTTGCGACGTGTGGCAATGCGTCGCACTGTGTCGCTAATGCAAGTCAATGGAGAAAAAACGCATCCTGCAAGCACTTTTGCAGGATGCGTTTTTTTCTACAAAACAACGCATAGCGACGTGCAGTGCACGACGCTAGTGTGGAAGTATAAAACCTACAAAGAAGATTTATGCACAAAGAAAGGATTAAAGTATCAAATATTCATCTTTATTGAAATATAAAATGTCAAAGAGAAAATAGGAGGAATGCTATGAAGGTGACGCTGCACCATAGCCGCAGGACAGAGGATATACTAAATAAGCTTGAATCATTACATCCATAACAAACAGAAACAGAAAGATATCGTTATAAAACCGGCCGATAAAGGCGGAAACATTGTCATCTGGCCCACTAAATTGTATGAAGCCGAGGCTTACCGTCAGCTGAGGAATACGTCATACTACAAAAAATTAACATTTAATCCTTTATCTTCATATAAGGAGCAACTGTGTAAGATTCTTGGGAGAGCTGAAGAGAGGAACCTAATCACTGCAGAAGTACGGAACATTCTCTTGGTCAAGGATCCGCGAATAGCGACGTTATACCTCTTGCCCAAGGTTCACAAAAACCTACAGGCTCCCCCAGGTAGGCCCATTATATCTGGGGTTGGTGGCCTTACGGAGGGTATTGGGAGGTACATTGACTCATTCCTCAAGCCCCTGGTGGAGACTATCCCTTCTTATATTAAGGATACGTCTGACTTTCTTAAAAAGATTGATTCTATTCACGGCTATGGTGCAGCGTCACCTTCATAGCATTCCTCCTATTTTCTCTTTGACATTTTATATTTCAATAAAGATGAATATTTGATACTTTAATCCTTTCTTTGTGCATAAATCTTCTTTGTAGGTTTTATATATCGATGTGTGCATGGATTTGCCATGTTTTCCTTGTGACATTATCCCCTTATGTGGACACAGATATATGTTTGTTATATTCTGTGTATTGCTTATCAGCATTGGTTGATAGTGTGAAAGTAGCCTAAAATAGCCCGGGGGGACTCTTTCTGTCAATATGGCTGATGAGGTGACTGACAATTCTCTGCACTCTCCTGAGCCTTTGGTGAAACACCCTGACACTTTCTCTGGTGAGAAGGATAAGTTCTGCACATTCAGGGAGGGTTGCAGACTATTGTTTTCCCTTAGATGACGAACCAGACTGAGTCAGATTGGCAGAGGACACTATTATGGGTCTATCTCAAGGAAAGCTCTCTGCCGAATGGTACTGTTTGGAATTTCGGCGATGGTCCGCAGAGGTGTCCGAAGGGGACTATCTGATCTTTTAAAGGACGCTCTGGCTCTTCATCCTCCTCCAAGCTCCCTGGAAGAGGCCATGACTCAGGCTGTCTGTATGGATCGGAGGTTCTGGGAAAGAGGAGTCATGCAACGGGAGACCCTTTTCCTTCCGGTTAAGCCAGAATCCTCACAAGCTGCTGAGCCCATGGAAGTTGGGGCCATCACCTTTAAGGAAAGGGAGAGGAGACGTCGATGGGAAGGAAAACTTTGTTTTTAATGCGGTGCTCCAGGACATTGGAAGAAGGACTGTCCCTCCTGTCCTCCCACTCCCAAGGTGTCGGGAAACCCCTAAGTCTAGGTAACTACCGAGGAGGTTGCCCAGACTCACAGTGTAATACTATTGTAGGAACTCGAGGATTCTGGCAGCATGGGGCAATGAACAGATAGAGACGGGTTTCTTTAGTGCAAATAGTGTATTTGTATCACAGCAATAACACCCAAAACAATATAGTGATTACCTGCAGTGACCTGCAATGAAACAAGTCCTTGAAACATATACAGCAAATCGGCAGAGTTCTTAAGGCAGAGTCCTCAGCAAGGTGATCAAAGGTGAGTGTGACAGGTGACGTGGTGCAGATCCAAAACACTGTTGGTGCAGAAAGAGTCAAATCCAGGTACGTAGTAAACACAGGGAAGTCCAGAACAAGTCCACAGGTTAATCCCAGGTGTGGCATGAACACAGGTAAGTCCAGAAACTAGTTCTCAAGTTGATCTCAGTTGTGGAATAAACACGGGTAAGCCCAGAAAGAAGTTCACATTAAAGTCTTATACTGGTGTAGATTCCAGCAGCTCCCACCGGGGGGAGTAAATGAAGGATTAAGTAGCATAACACAGTCCAGCAACATAGTTCAAAAACACAGTTCAGAAACAGAGTTCTTACCAGGAGGAGTGAACCAAGGGTTAAGTTACAATGTCAACAGACTAAAGATAACTTAGAGAGTGTAGCTTACATACGCAGAGAATGTCCAGAGCCATGGGTAGAAGCACAGTAGAACAAGCAGCTGAGCTGAAGGGGAACAGAAGCAGAATACTCCAGCAAGGAAGCTGACACCTGAGCGGGGTTTTAAACAAATGAACAGGAAGTAGGGCAGACAAAAACAGCAAACTCCATCTTAACAAAGGGCAAGAACATTCACAAGGTGACTTGGAAAACCCGGAATACTGACACACAGGTACCATTTTCCTCATTCCTTAAAGTACTATTAAAAGTGGAACTTGATATTGAGAACTGCTTCTCTCCCACTTCGGCCTTTGTGGACTGTCGGTCATCCATGACTCTAAGTGGTGGTCAGCTGTAAGTTAGGGACAGTTGGGTTGGGGACTTCCATTAAAATCGTGGCCATTGACGCTACACCTCTCACCAAGGGTGGTGTTAATTTTATCTCTGAAGAGTTCACCCTCAAGGTGGGGGCCCTATACTAGGAGTGCTTTTCATGTTTTGTCTTGGACCATCTCCCTGCTGACATGGTGTTAGGGTTTCCTTGGTTACAGCTTCATAACCCGGTTATTGACTGGAGGTCCCGAGACATTGTGAAGTGGGGACCTAATTGTCCTGAGGGTTGTTTTGCTACTATGTCTCTGTCATCCGTCAGTCTGGAGGGTATTCCAGAGTACGTGAAGGACTTTGCGGATGTGTTTTTCAAAAAAGAGGCTGAGGTTTTACCACCACACCGTTCATTTGATTATACTATTGATCCTGTTTCTGGGGCTAAATTGCACAAGACCCCTTTATACAATTTATCTGGTCCTGAGCGAACTGCCATGAAAGAATACATCTCTGAGAGTCTTTGCAAAGGGCACATTCACCCCTCTGTGTCCCTTGTTGCAGATGGGTTCTTTTTTGTGAAAAAAAAGATGGTGGTTTGCGCCCATGCCTCGATTTCCGAGAACTAAATAAGATCACTGTTAGGAATACGTACCCTCTCCCACTTATCCCTGATCTATACAACTGTTGTGAACTCTGTTCTGGAACTCCCTCCTGTGGTCAGGAATGGAATTTCTGTGAGTTCTGTCCGTGGGTTCCCTCTGGTGGCTGAAAGTGGAGCTGCTGGTCTGGAGGTGGCTTCCTCAGCTGCATCGTTTAAGACTGGGCTGGTTCCTTTATTTAACTCTGCTCAGATCGTTACCTGATGCCAGTTGTCAATGTATCTGTACTGGTTCAGATCTCACTTGGATCTCCTGATGACCTGTCTACTTCAGCAGAAGCTAAGTCCCTGTTAAGCTCATTTGTTGTTCATTTGTGTGCTGAATATATTTCTGAGTACCTGCTAAGTTTTGTCCAGCTGGCTATCATGATATTGTCTCGCTAGCTGGAAGCTCTGGGTTGCAGAGTGGCACCTACCGCGCCGTGAGTCGGCGCGGGGGGTTTCTTGCTCACTTTGCCTGGCTTTTTGTAGTTTTTTGTGCTGACCGCAAAGATCCCTTTATCTATCTTCTGTCTATTTAGTAAGTCGGGCCTCCTTTGCTGAAACCTGTCTCATTCCTATGTTTGTGCCTTCCTCTTAACTCACAGTCAATATATGTGGGGGGCTGCTCTTTTCCTTTGGGGAATTTCTCTGAGGCAAGGTGAGGCTATATTTCTCTTTAGGGGAAGTTACCTCTCAGGCTGTGAAGAGTCGTCTAGGCACAGTCAGGTACGATCCACGGCTAATTCTAGTGTGTGTGATAATAGATTAGGGCTGCGGTCAGCAGAGCTCCCACTTCCCAGAGCTCGCTCTATTTTGCAGTTTTGACTATCAGGTCATTCCCGGTGCTCCTAACCACCAGGTCCAGCCATAACAGTACAACTGGCCAGAAAGTGTTAATGCATCTCAATAGAGGGATAAGAGAAGTTCTGAGACCATTTTTTTTTCTCTGCAGTGTGTTTAGTCTTTTTTTTCCCCTAAACCTCTGGATGGTTCAGGACTCAGGTGTAGATATGGACATTCAAGGTCTGTCCTCTTGTGTGGATAATCTCACTGCAAGGGTACAAGGCATTCAGGATTATATAGTTCAGAATCCTATGTTAGAGCCTAGAATCCCAATTCCTGATTTGTTTTCTGGGGATAGATCAAAGTTTCTGAATTTCAAGAATAATTGTAAACTGTTTCTTGCCCTGAAACCTCGCTCCTCTGGTGACCCTAGTCAGCAAGTAAAAATCATTATTTCCTTGTTGCGTGGTGACCCTCAAGACTGGGCATTCTCCCTTGCGCCAGGAGATCCTGCATTGCTTAATGTAGATGCGTTTTTTCTGGCACTTGGATTGCTCTATGACGAACCAAATTCTGTGGATCAGGCAGAGAAAATCTTGCTGGCTCTATGTCAGGGTCAGGATGATGCTGAAATGTATTGTCAGAAGTTTAGAAAGTAGCCTGTGCTTACTCAATGGAATGAGTGTGCTCTGGCAGCGATTTTCAGAAAGGGTCTTTCTGAGGGCCTTAAGGATGTTATGGTGGGGTTCCCCACGCCTGCTGGTCTGAATGAATCAATGTCCTTGGCTATTCAGATCGATCGGCGTTTGCGGGAGCGGAAAGTTGTGCACCATATGGCAGTGTCCTCTGAGCAGAGGCCTGAGCCTATGCAATGTGATAGGACTTTGACCAGAACTGAACGGCAAGAGCACAGACGTCAGAATGGGCTGTGTTTTTACTGTGGTGACTCCACTCATGCTATCTCTGATTGTCCTAAGCGCACTAAGCGGTCCGCTAGGTCTGTCACCATTGGTACTATACAGCCTAAATTTCTTTTGTCCGTTACTTTGATTTGCTCTTTGTCATCCTACTCTGTTATGGCGTTTGTGGATTCAGGCGCAGCCCTGAATTTGATGGACTTAGAGTATGCCAGGCGCTGTGGTTTTTTCTTGGAGCCCTTGCAGCATCCTATTCCATTAAGGGGAATTGATGCTACGCCTTTGGCCAAGAATAACCCTCAGTACTGGACCCAGTTGACCATGTGCATGGCTCCTGCACATCGGGAAGATATTCGCTTTTTTGTGTTGCATAATTTGCATGATGTGGTTGTGTTGGGTTTGCCATGGCTACAGGTCCATAATCCAGTATTGGACTGGAAATCTATGTCTGTGTCCAGTTGGGGTTGTCAAGGGGCCCATGGTGATGTTCCAGCGTTGTCAATTTCTTCTTCCACTCCTTCTGAAGTACCTGAGTTTTTGTCGGATTACCAGGATGTATTTGATGAGCCCAAGCCCAGTGCCCTGCCTCCTCATAGGGATTGTGATTGTGCTATTAATTTGATTCCTGGTAGTAAGTTTCCTAAAGGCCGACTTTTCAATTTATCTGTGCCAGAACACGCCGCTATGCGGAGCTATATAAAGGAGTCCTTGGAGAAAGGGCATATTCGCCCGTCGTCGTCACCGTTGGGAGCAGGGTTCTTTTTTGTGGCCAAGAAGGATGGTTCTCTGATACCTTGTATAGATTACTGCCTTCTTAATAAAATCACGGTCAAATTTCAGTACCCTCTGCCTCTATTGTCTGATTTGTTTGCTCGGATTAAGGGGGCTAGTTGGTTTACCAAGATAGATCTTCGAGGAGCGTATAATCTTGTGCGTATTAAGCGGGGCGATGAATGGAAAACCGCATTTAATACGCCCGAGGGCCATTTTGAGTATCTGGTGATGCCATTCGGGCTTTCTAATGCGCCATCTGTGTTCCAGTACTTTATGCATGACATCTTCCGAAAGTATCTGGATAGATTCATGATAGTATATTTGGATGATATTTTGGTTTTTTCGGATGATTGAGAGTCTCATGTGAAGCAGGTCAGAATGGTGTTCCAAGTCCTTCGTGCTAATTCCTTGTTTGTGAAGGGGTCTAAGTGTCTCTTCGGAGTTCAGAAGGTTTCCTTTTTGGGCTTCATTTTTTCCCCTTCTACTATCGAGATGGATCCAGTTAAAGTCCAGGCCATTTATGATTGGACTCAGCCTACATCTGTAAAGAGCCTTCAGAAATTCCTGGGCTTTGCGAATTTTTACCGTCGCTTTATCGCTAATTTTTCTAGTGTTGTCAAACCACTGACTGATTTGACCAAGAAAGGTGCGGATGTGGTGAATTGGTCCTCTGCGGCCGTTGAGGCGTTTCAGGAGCTGAAACGTCATTTTTCTTCGGCTCCTGTGTTGTGTCAGCCAGATGTTTCGCTCCCTTTTCAGGTCGAGGTTGATGCTTCTGAGATTGGAGCAGGGGCTGTTTTGTCTCAAAGAAGTTCTGATGGCTCTGTGATGAAGCCATGTGCTTTCTTTTCTAGAAAGTTTTCGCCTGCTGAGCGTAATTATGATGTTGGCAATCGGGAGTTGTTGGCCATGAAGTGGGCATTCGAGGAGTGGCGACATTGGCTTGAGGGCGCCAAGCATCGCGTGGTGGTCTTGACGGATCACAAGAATTTGACTTATCTCGAGTCTGCCAAGCGGTTGAACCCTAGTCCGGCTCGATGGTCACTGTTTTTCTCCCGTTTCGATTTCGTGGTTTCATACCTTCCGGGTTCTAAGAATGTGAAGGCTGATGCCCTTTCAAGGAGTTTTGTGCCTGATTCTCCGGGAGTTTCTGAGCCGGCTGGTATTCTCAAAGAGGGGGTGATTTTGTCTGCCATCTCCCCTGATTTGCGGCGGGTTCTGCAGGAGTTTCAGGCAGATAGACCTGACCGCTGTCCTGCAGAGAGACTGTTTGTCCCTGATAGATGGACTAGTAGGGTTATCTCGGAGGTTCATTGTTCAGTGTTGGCTGGTCATCCTGGAATTTTTGGTACCAGAGATTTGGTGGCTAGGTCCTTT
This sequence comes from Ranitomeya variabilis, assembly GCF_051348905.1. Classification (NCBI taxonomy): domain Eukaryota; kingdom Metazoa; phylum Chordata; class Amphibia; order Anura; family Dendrobatidae; genus Ranitomeya; species Ranitomeya variabilis. The sequence continues at coordinate 426,233,596 of NC_135237.1, read as the reverse complement.
TGGTGGCCTTCCTTGTCCCGGGATGTGCGTGCTTTTGTGCAGTCCTGTGGGACTTGTGCTCGAGCGAAGCCCTGCTGTTCTCGTGCCAGTGGGTTACTTTTGCCCTTGCCGGTCCCGAAGAGGCCCTGGACGCATGTTTCCATGGATTTTATTTCAGATCTCCCTGTCTCTCAAAGGATGTCGGTCATCTGGGTGGTTTGTGATCGCTTCTCTAAGATGGTCCATTTGGTACCCTTGCCTAAGTTGCCTTCATCCTCTGATTTGGTTCCGTTGTTTTTCCAGCATGTGGTTCGTTTGCATGGCATTCCGGAGAACATTTTGTCGGACAGAGGTTCCCAGTTTGTTTTGAGGTTTTGGTGGTCCTTTTGTGCTAAGATGGGCATTGATTTGTCTTTTTCTTCTACTTTCCATCCTCAGACAAATGGCCAAACTGAGCGAACCAATCAGACTTTGGAGACCTATCTGAGATGCTTTGTTTCTGCTGATCAGGATGATTGGGTGACCTTCTTGCCATTGGCTGAGTTCGCCCTTAATAATCGGGCCAGTTCGGCTACTTTGGTTTCACCTTTTTATTGTAATTCTGGTTTTCATCCTCGTTTTTCTTCAGGGCAGGTTGAGCCTTCGGACTGTCCTGGTGTGGATTCTGTGGTGGACAGGTTGCAGCAAATTTGGACTCATGTAGTGGACAATTTGACATTGTCACAGGAGAAGGCTCAACGTTTCGCTAACCGCCGTCGCCGTGTTGGTCCTCGACTTCATGTTGGGGATCTGGTTTGGCTGTCATCTCGTTATGTTCCTATGAAGGTTTCTTCTCCTAAGTTTAAGCCTCGTTTTATTGGGCCTTATAAGATTTCTGAAATCCTCAATCCTGTGTCATTTCGTTTGGACCTTCCAGCTTCTTTTGCCATCCATAATGTGTTCCATAGGTCGTTGTTGCAGAGATATGTGGCGCCTATGGTTCCTTCCGTTGACCCTCCTGCTCCGGTGTTGGTTGAGGGAGAATTGGAGTATGTGGTGGAGAAGATTTTAGATTCTCGTATCTTGAGACGGAAACTTCAGTATCTGGTCAAATGGAAGGGCTATGGTCAGGAAGATAATTCCTGGATTCTTGCCTCCGATGTCCATGCTGCCGATTTGGTTTGTGCCTTTCATTTGGCTCGTCCTAATCGGCCAGGGGGTTCTGGTGAGGGTTCGGTGACCCCTCCTCAAGGGGGGGTGGGTACTGTTGTGAACTCTGTTCTGGAACTCCCTCCTGTGGTCAGGAATGGTATTTCTGTGAGTTCTGTCCGTGGGTTCCCTCTGGTGGCTGAAAGTGGAGCTGCTGGTCTGGAGGTGGCTTCCTCAGCTGCATCGTTTAAGACTGGGCTGGTTCCTTTATTTAACTCTGCTCAGATCGTTACCTGATGCCAGTTGTCAATGTATCTGTACTGGTTCAGATCTCACTTGGATCTCCTGATGACCTGTCTACTTCAGCAGAAGCTAAGTCCCTGTTAAGCTCATTTGTTGTTCATTTGTGTGCTGAATATATTTCTGAGTACCTGCTAAGTTTTGTCCAGCTGGCTATCATGATATTGTCTCGCTAGCTGGAAGCTCTGGGTTGCAGAGTGGCACCTACCGCGCCGTGAGTAGGCGCGGGGGGTTTCTTGCTCACTCTGCCTGGCTTTTTGTAGTTTTTTGTGCTGACCGCAAAGATCCCTTTATCTATCTTCTGTCTATTTAGTAAGTCGGGCCTCCTTTGCTGAAACCTGTCTCATTCCTATGTTTGTGCCTTCCTCTTAACTCACAGTCAATATATGTGGGGGGCTGCTCTTTTCCTTTGGGGAATTTCTCTGAGGCAAGGTGAGGCTATATTTCTCTTTAGGGGAAGTTACCTCTCAGGCTGTGAAGAGTCGTCTAGGCACAGTCAGGTACGATCCACGGCTAATTCTAGTGTGTGTGATAATAGATTAGGGCTGCGGTCAGCAGAGCTCCCACTTCCCAGAGCTCGCTCTATTTTGCAGTTTTGACTATCAGGTCATTCCCGGTGCTCCTAACCACCAGGTTCAGCCATAACATACAACCAATTGTCTGGGGCTAAGGAGTTTTCTAAATTGGATCTCCAAGGGACATACAATCTTATCCGTATATGGAAGGTGGATGAGTGGAAATCTGTGTTCCTCACCTCTGTGGGGCTGTTCGAAAATTTGGTTATGCCCTTTGGTCTGACTAATGCGCCGGCTGTTTTCCAAAATTTCACGTTGAAAAAATGTTTCCAAAAACACTAAAGGTAGCCGGTGAACGTGCCTAAAATCCTGGACGTCTCGACGCAGCCTGAGAAACTATCTACTCCTGGAGGGAAAGTAAGACCTCACTTGCCTCAAGAGAAATCACCCCAAAGATATAGGAAGCCCCCAACAAATAATAACGGTGAGGTAAGGGGAAAACACAAACGTAGAAATGAAAACAGATTCAGCAAATGAGGCCCGCTAATACTAGATAGCAGAAGACAGATAGGGAACTGTGCGGTCAGTAAAAAACCCTATGCAAAATATCCACGCTGAGAATACAAGAACCTGCACACCAACTAACGGTGTGAGGGGAGAAACTCAGCCCCCTTGAGCTACCAGCAAGCAAGGAAATCACATATTAGCAAGCTGGGCAAGAAACAAAAAATAAACCAAGATAAGCGAGGGGGAGGGGTGTGTCTATATGTAAAATCTTCCTTAAAACCCATGCTGCGTGATAATATAGGTGAATTTAATGAAAATGTAGAGTCCCTGTGGGTGGAGATAAGGGGAGGGGGAAAAAATAATAAATTACTGATAGGGGTTTGTTATAAATCTCCAAAAATAATGGAAGCAATGGAGAATATCCTCGTAAAGCAAATAGATGAAGCTGCGACTCAAGGAGAAGTCATTATTATGGGGGACTTCAACTACCCTGAAATAGATTGGGGAACAGAAACCTGCAGTTCCAGCAAAGGTAATCGGTTTTTGACAACTATGAGAGACAATTACCTTTCACAACTGGTTCAGGACCCAACAAGGAGGGGGGCACTGCTAGACCTAATATTAACCAACAGGCCAGACCGCATATCAAATATAAGGGTTGGGGGTCACTTGGGGAATAGTGATCACAAAATAATAAGTTTTCATGTAACCTTTAATAAGATGGGTAGTAGGGGGGTTACACGGACACTAAATTTCAGGAGGGCAAATTTCCAACGGATGAGAAAGGATCTTGGTGCAATTAACTGGGATGATGTCCTGAGACATAAAAGTACACAAAGAAAATGGGAGACGTTTATTAGTATCCTGGATAGGACCTGTGCACAGTATATACCGTTTGGGAATAAACATACTAGAAATAGGAGGAAACCAATATGGCCAAATAGAGCTGTTAGGGGCGCAATAAGGGACAAAAAGAAAGCATTTAGAGAATTAAAGGAAGTAGGTAGTGATGAGGCATTAAATAAATACAGAAAATTAAATAAATTCTGTAAAAAGCAAATCAAGGCAGCAAAGATTGAGACAGAGAGACTCATTGCCAGAGAGAGTAAAAATAATCCCAAAATATTCTTTAACTATATAAATAGTAAGAAACTAAAAAATGACAGTGTTGGCCCCCTTAAAAATAGTCTGGGTGAAATGGTGGATGAGGATGAGGAAAAAGCCAATATGCTAAATGACTTTTTTTCATCAGTATTTACAAAAGAAAATCCCATGGCAGACAAAATGACTAGTGATAAAAATTCCCCATTAAATGTCACCTGCTTAACCCAGCAGGAAGTACAGCGGCGTCTAAAAATCTCTAAAATTGACAAATCTCCGGGCCCGGATGGGATACACCCCCGCAGGAACTAAGTACAGTCATTGATAGACCATTATTTTTAATCTTTAAAGAGTCCATAATAACAGGGTCTGTACCACAGGACTGGCGTATAGCAAATGTGGTGCCAATATTCAAAAAAGGGGCAAAAACTGAACTCGGTAATTATAGGCCAGTAAGTTTAACCTCTACTGTGGGTAAAATCCTGGAGGGCATTCTAAGGGATGCTATACTGGAGTATCTGAAGAGGAATAACCTCATGACCCAGTATCAGCACGGGTTTACTAGGGACCGCTCATGTCAGACTAATTTGATCAGCTTCTATGAAGAGGTAAGTTCCGGACTGGACCAAGGGAACCCAGTGGACGTAGTGTATATGGACTTTTCCAAAGCTTTTGATACGGTGCCACACAAAAGGTTGTTACATAAAATGAGAGTAATGGGGATAGGGGAAAATATGTGTAAGTGGGTTGAGAGCTGGCTCAGGGATAGGAGACAAATGGTGGTTATTAATGGAGCACACTCGGACTGGGTCGCGGTTAGCAGTGGGGTACCACAGGGGTCAGTATTGGGCCCTCTTCTTTTTAACATATTTATTAATGACCTTGTAGGGGGCATTCAGAGTAGAATTTCAATATTTGCAGATGACACTAAACTCTGTAGGGTAATCAATACAGGGGAGGACAATTTTATATTACAGGATGATTTATGTAAACTAGAAGCTTGGGCTGATAAATGGCAAATGAGCTTTAATGGGGATAAATGTAAGGTCATGCACTTGGGTAGAAGTAATAAGATGTATAACTATGTGCTTAATTCTAAAACTCTGGGCAAAACCATCAATGAAAAAGACCTGGGTGTATGGGTGGATGACAGACTCATATTCAGTGGCCAGTGTCAGGCAGCTGCTACAAAGGCAAATAAAATAATGGGATGTATTAAAAGAGGTATAGATGCTCATGAGGAGAACATAATTTTACCTCTATACAAATCACTAGTTCGACCACACTTAGAATACTGTGCACAGTTCTGGTCTCCGGTGTATAAGAAAGACATAGCTGAACTAGAGCGGGTGCAGAGAAGAGCGACCAAGGTTATTAGAGGACTGGGGGGTCTGCAATACCAAGATAGGTTATTATACTTGGGGCTATTTAGTTTGGAAAAACGAAGACTAAGGGGTGATCTTATTTTAATGTATAAATATATGAGGGGACAGTACAAAGACCTTTCTGATGATCTTTTTAATCATAGACCTGAGACAGGGACAAGGGGGCATCCTCTACGTCTGGAGGAAAGAAGGTTTAAGCATAATAACAGACGCGGATTCTTTACTGTAAGAGCAGTGAGACTATGGAACTCTCTGCCGTATGATGTTGTAATGAGTGATTCATTAATTAAATTTAAGAGGGGACTGGATACCTTTCTGGAAAAGTATAATATTACAGGGTATATACACTAGATTCCTTGATAAGGCGTTGATCCAGGGAACTAGTCTGATTGCCGTATGTGGAGTCGGGAAGGAATTTTTTTCCCCATGGTGGAGTTACTCTTTGCCACATGGTTTTTTTTTGCCTTCCTCTGGATCAACATGTTAGGGCATGTTAGGTTAGGCTATGGGTTGAACTAGATAGACTTAAAGTCTTCCTTCAACCTCAATAACTATGTAACTATGTAAGAAACATATGACCACTGATGGTCAAAAAATGAACCAAGCAAAACTTAGCTTCTCTTGAAGAGACTGATAACGAAGGACTGCAGGAGAGCTCCAAAATAGCACTGAAGACATTGACAGCAGGCAACAAATGAGAGTCCAGGTGAACTAAATAGGAAACCAGCTAACAGATAACGAGACAGCTGATCAGCCTCAGACCTGCAGAATGACACAAAGAACCACCAGAGGGAGCCCAAAGACAGCACTCACACAGTACCAGTTGTGACCACAAGAGGGAGCCCAAAAACAGAGTTCACAACACACCACGCTCTCGGCTGTTAATGACCCGGTTAGTTTGGCTTCTCTTTGGCCGTCTCGTGGTGGCACCCGTCACGGCACCTCTACTCCTCTGGAGGTGAGCTACGATCATCGTCCGGTGGTTGCCGGTAGTACTGCACCCTTGGCAACACGACACCTTCCCACCTGCTTGTTTTCCATCTTTCTCCATCCTTCTCAGGTTCTATCATGCCAGGGCTGTCAATGAAAGAAGAGATTGGGTGATGATACTGAGGGAAAACAAGCAGGTGGGAAGGTGTATAAATGATTGGCCCCACCGTGAAGCACCGAGCGCCTGTACTTGGTTTTATCAGTCATTCTATGCTGACAGAGTCCCTTTAACGGTGATTGTCCCAGATTTTGAGAACACATCTGACATTTATGGCACATGTAGATATGGCATAATTGTGTAAGATCGGAATTCTTTGTTCTGGGTTGTTCTGAAACAAAATTAGAATTTCAGCCTAAATGTCTAATTGAATAATCTAATCACTTTTTATAATATACCTGAATTAAACATTCCCTACCATTTTGTCCGTGACTTCTGTATCAGGGGCTAGGCTTGAAGGAGTTTGCGGCTGTTGTCTGACCCTCCTTTAAGAATGTGAATTTGTCAGTGAGAGGTTCTCCTCCCGTCGTTTTTACCCAAGTATGTTCAGCAATAGTGACTGGCACTAAAATACTGAAGAATTGCACTATTGAACTTGAAGGGGCTGTTCAGCTTGGACTCCCTCTGTAAATTCTTTATGATCATTCTATATAGATGACTTAAAGAGGTATTCCCATCTCTAAAATCCTATCCCACTCACATAGTGATAGTTAGTTAGTCAGTTACTTAGCTGTTAGTGGTTGTAACCATGGATACCTAAGCTACTGCAATATTCTGCACATGGGGTAAGCGACATAGTGAATCAGAAGAACTATTCTACATTTCCAGTTTGAGGTACTTGCTATTATTATTATTATTACACCTACTACATATTGGGATAGGATCCTGGAGATGGGAATACCACTTTCATTTAAAATTCCACTTTTTAATGATGGTGGCAACTAGTATCCAACTCAGGAACTAGAAGGAAATTTGTCTCACAGATGCCACTGTACTTACCCCTTTTTTTCAAAGGCATAGCTTGAAAAGCCTTAAACCAGTACTACAAAAATAAATGAATGGAAACGGTAAAGAGAGGGGCACAATTGCGCAGTTACCAAAATAACAATTAGTTTACTGTAAGGTAAAATTCTCACCTTTACACGTTGTGAGTATGCACAACACATATAGTAAGTATGATAGGAAGGCTGCAGATGGCACCGGACCTGCGAAGGATCTTCAAGAAATTCTGGATACAATATTCATGATGCCAGCAATTCCACGCTCCTCCAAAATCAGGCAAGGGAATCACAGAGTTCAGAAGAGTTGCATACTTTATTCAGGGCTATAAAACTAGGCGTTTCGTGGACGTCTTGTCCATTTTCTCAGGTACATAGCCAATTGGCCGATTGGCTATGTACCTGAGGAAGTGGACAGGACGTCCACCAAATGCATAGTTTTATAGCCCTGAATAAAGTATGCAACTCTTCTGAACTCTGTGATTCCATTGCCTGATTTTGGAGGAGCGCGGAATTGTCGGCATCTTAAATATCCTATCTAGAATTTCTTAAAAATAAATTAATAGAATTCACAAAAATCTTCTAATAAAAAGTTTTACCCAAAGTGCCAAAGTATTAAAAAAGTACGGTATATGTTTGCAAAAGTATTAGGACACACCTTGGAATTATGGAATCCAGGTTTTTCATTCACTCCCACTGCCCCAGATGTACAGTTGTGGCCAAAAGTATTGACACCCCTGCAATTCTGTCAGATAATACTCAGTTTCTTCCTGAAAATGATTGCAAACACAAATTCTTTGTTATTATTATCTTCATTTAATTTGTCTTCCATGAAAAAACACAAAAGAGAATGAAGCAAAAAGCAAAACATTGATCATTTCACACAAACCTCCAAAAATGGGCCAGACAAAAGTATTGGCACCCTCAGCCTCATTTTCAGGAAGAAACTGAGTATTATCTGACATAATTGCAGGGGTGTCAATACTTTTGGCCACAACTGTATAAAATCCAACCGCTTGCCATGCAGGCTTCCTTTACTAACATTTGTGAAAAAATGGATTGCTCTAAAGAGCTTACTGAATTCAAGCTTGGTTCGGTAATAGGACGTCACCACAGTAAGTGCTACAAGTCACTATGTGAAATGTTTTCCCTTGATTTCCCATGGAGCTCTGCTTGAAAGACTCCATACTCAGCTGGTCGCTTTAAGGAGAACGAGTAAGTTTCATATCGCACTCGGCCAACCAGACTCTGCCCTAAAGTGATAAGCAACTAACACCTGAAACTGGCTATCTATAGGTGAGTTTCTGTCTTGGCATTTATCCCTGGACAGTGTACAAGATTCGTTAACATTCAGACATTGGCTTTTGGGTAGCTAGTGAGCAAGCGTGCTCAGATAAGGTGTTATCCGAGCATGCTCGTGTCCTGATCGAGTATTTCACTGTGCTTGAAAAATATGTCCGAGACACTGCTTCTTCGTGTCTCGCAGCTTTTCGACAGCCGCAAAACATGCAGAGATTACCTGTTCGTTAGGTATGCAGCTGCGGCGTCTCAAGCATTTTTTTCGAGCACGCCAAAAATACTCGATTAAGACACGAGTGTGTTCTGATAACACCTTATCCAAGCACGCTGGTTCATCACTGGTAGCTATCTCTATCAGGTGAAACTTGTTAATTTTCTTCTAGGGAGCATAGCTTGTGAAAATCATTTCTTAGCTGGTCTTTTTAACCCCTTAGGGCTGCGGACAATTTCTCTTCTTCTTATTTCCTCCCCTTATTCCAAGACACATTTTTTTTTTATGTCCACATAGATGTATGAGAGCTTGTTTTTTCCAGGACAATCTGGGACTATGGGCTGTGCATTAAACTACATGGATGATTATGTGCTGTGCATTATACTACGCGAATGACTATGGGAGATGCATTATACTACGTGGATGACTATGGGCTGTGCATTATATTAGACGGATGACTATGGGATGTGCATTATATTACACGGATGACTATGGGCTATGCATTATACTTTATGGATGACTATGAGGTGCATTATACTATATGGATGACTATGGGCTGTACATTATACTTTATGGATGACTATGAGGTGCATTATACTATATGGATGACTATGGGCTGTGCATTACACTTTATGGATGACTATGGGCTGTGCATTATATTACATGTATGGCTATGAACTGTGCATTGTACTACATTTCTGACTATGGGCTGTGCATTATACTACATGTATGACTATGGGCTGTGCATTATACTACATGGAGAACTATAGGGGTGCATTATACTTTATGGATGACTATGGATGGTGCATTATGTTATGACTTTGGACTGTGCAGTATATTATATGGAGGAGTATGTGACACATTATACTATATGGAGGACTATGGGGGAGTATTATACTATATGGAGGACTATTGGGAGTGCATTATACTTCTACTATGAACAAACAAAATCTGAGTAATTCCCTGTGTTTCACATTTAATATCTGTTGGGCCCTGATGGGCCCTGGTGAAAGATTTAAGAAGTAATGGGACCCCATAGTAGAAGTATAATGCACTCCCAATAGTCCTCCATATAGTATAATGAACCCCCATAGTCCTCCATATAATATAATGCACCCTCCATAGTCATACATAAGGTATAATGCACAGCCCATAGTCATCCATGTAGATTAATGCACAGCCCATAGTAATCTATGTAGTATAATGTACAGCCCAAAGTCATTCATGTAATACAATGCATAGCCCAAAGTCATACATGTAGTATAATGCACATCCCATAGTCATACAAGTAGTATAATGCAGAGCCCATAGTCATACATGTAGTAGTATGGCTACTGATTAAAAAATAAATCAATACTTACCTTCTCGTGGCATCCTCTTGTGAAGTAAGCAGCTGACTTCAGCTTGCGGCGGGGCACATGACCCCACTGCAATGCACCCCCAGTCACATGCACACAGATGTCAGCTTCTGAGCTCTGATTGGTTGCTAGCGTGTATTGCCACGCACGGACCCGATGTGTCTGTGCTGTGCAATACACTTGGACGCACATCCAGTTGATGTATCCTCTGGCATTGGCGGGCCACTGGTTTCAATAGTCCTGTATAAAGATGTGCACTGTGTTTTTCTCTTATTCTCTTATGCAGTCTTTTATTCTTGCATGTAATGATGTAATGGCAGGTGGTCTGTGTGTCTTGTTTCTGTACCTTCTCTGACAATTTGCCTTGTAGTTTTTTCTTCATTCATTGTGATGGGAAATCCCATAACTGCTGTGGAGCAGGCATAAACACGTATCTTCAGGTGTGATGCCAGCTGCATTCCACCTCTGTTCCAATGTATTGTTTTGTGTACAGGTGATACAGGATGTTCTTCCTGCATTTTGACTAGTTTTACAGTCAATGTTTAACCACTTACCAGCTTTGGACGTGATAATACGTTCTACATCGGGATCTCAAGTATGAAGTGGACACAAGAGCTGAGCTTACCAGGCCCGGATTTAGGGGTGGGCCCAAGGGGCCCAGGCCCTGGGCCACCCACCAAGCAGGGGCCTCCCACCAATATAGGGATAAATGTTATGAGCTGGTGGTTTAGGAGCAACATGGGACGTGCTCTGGAGGAGGTGGTACCTGTACTGACCGCAGTTCCTGAGCTTAACACAACACTAGAAGTAGCCGTGGGATGTTCCTGTCACTCCCTAGACACCTCGTCACAGCCGGAGGACTAACTACCCCTAAAGATAGAAACAGGAAAGCTATCTTGCCTCAGAGAAAATCCCCAAAGGATAGGACAGCCCCCCACAAATATTGACTGTGAGTGGAGTGGGAAATGACATACGCAGAATGAAACCAGGATGTAGCAAAGGAGGCCAGTCTAGCTAGATAAAAAGAACAGGACAGAATACTGTGCGGTCAGTATTAAAAACTAGAAAAATCCACCACAGAGTTTACAAAAATCTCCACACCTGACTAAAGGTGTGGAGGGTAAATCTGCTTCCCAGAGCTTCCAGCTTAACTGAATAAATCAATACTGACAAGCTGGACTAGGAAAAAACATAGAAAGTGCAGAAAGATTAAGTCCACAACAAGTGGACTGCAAAAGAACAAAGCAAGGACTTATCTTTGCTGAACTGGTCAGAATATCAGGGAAATCCAAGCAGAGATGTGAGTCCAACCAGGAACCATTGACAACTGGCACAGGCTGAAGGATAGAACCAGGCTAAATAGCCGAGCCAGAAAGACAATCAGTGGAAGCAGCTGCTGACTACTAAATCCAAGGAGCAGCAGTACCACTTAAAACCACCGGAGGGAGCCCAAGAGCAGAACTCACAAAAGTGCCACTTACAACCACCGGAGGGAGCCCAAGAGCGGAATTCACAACAGATAAATACAGTATCTCAAAACATGTAAAATACACATCTCTTTGCTGTGAACAATTTCTAATGATAAGGAACATTTAACAAATGAGAAACTATTGAAAGTGTAGGGACCTGTCCTACATCTCATGGCTGGCGCAGAGCGGCAGAGTCATGGCACCTGACCTGCGTCAGCATCCACTGACCTGGCTAGCCTAGCCAGACTTCCTTAGTACCCTCCCTGTACCTAATGCCTAGCTTATGGCATGCGGCAGCCTTCTCTGATCCCAACAGAAGCTTCTAGGCGCTACCTATTCAGCTATATGATCGCTCCCTCAGATTAGATCAGATGAGAGTTTATTCAGCTACCTTCGAGGAAGGAGGCGGAGCCACGATGTCAGTGTGAGAAGAGGTTTCTCCACTGCGGAGCGTGGCAGGACTTCTCTCTGGATCTTCAGTCACTGAAGATCCAGAGGTGAAGTGGGTCAGTATTCAAAGTGTCGCGGTGGGTGAGTATGATCTGTGTCTGTCCGTGTGTGTGTCTGTCTGTGTATCTTTCTTGCAGCTCCTGTCCTACACAGTACCATACTGTATATACAAGTCCACACTATATCCTGCATTACAGTGTGTCTGTGTATACTGTATGTATATAGTGTGGACCTGTTTACAGTATAGTGCTGTGTATACACTTTATACAGCCCCTCAGCCTCTATTCTATATACAGCCAGCACAGCAACAGCCTCTGATATATACAGCCCGGCAGCAGCCCCTCATATATATACAGCCCAACAGCAGCTTCTAATATATACAGCCCAGCAGCAGCCCCTCATATATATATACAGCTCAGCAGAAGCCCCTCGTATATATACAGCCCAGCAGAAGCCTTTCATACATATACAGCCCAGCAGAAGCCTCTCATACATATACAGCCAGCACAGCAACAGCCTCTGATATATACAGGTAAACAGCCTCTGATATATAGAGCCCGGCAGCAGGGCCTCCTATATATATGCAGCCCAGCAGAAACCCCTCATATATATATATATACAGCTCAGCAGAAGCCCCTCGTATATATACAGCCCAGCAGAAGCCTTTCATACATATACAGCCCAGCAGAAGCCTCTCATACATATACAGCCAGCACAGCAACAGCCTCTGATATATACAGGTAAACAGCCTCTGATATATACAGCCCGGCAGCAGGGCCTCCTATATATATATACAGCCCAGCAGAAACCCCTCATATATATTGTAGGGATTTCACTCACTCAGGTGCGACGGCTGACACTCAGGAGGCACGTTCCTTTAAAAGTTCACAGGGTTTATTGTTGTGAATTCCGCTCTTGGGCTCCCTCCGGTGGTTGTAAGTGGCATTTTTGTGAATTCTGTTCTTGGGCTCCCTCCTGTGGTTTTGAGTGGTATGGCTGCTTCTGGGATTTAGCATCAGCAGCTGTTTTCACTGATCGTCTTTCTGGCTCGGCTATATTAGTCTGCCTATTCCCTCATTCAATGCCAGTTGTCAATTGTTGAGCTTGGAGTCATGGCTCTCTGAGGATTTCCCTGCCATTCTGACCATTTCAGCAAAGCTAAGTCCTTGCTTGTCTTTTTGCAGTTCACTTGTTGTGGACTTTGTTGTTTGGCATTTTCTATGTTTTGCTCATTTGTCCAGCTTATCAGTATGGATCTTGTCATGATCTCCATGGCCAGAGAACTAGCATAAGCCTCTATAGGAACAAGCTCTTGGAAGATGTAACTGTACTGACCATGAACTAAACCTACCGCATCATCTAGAAGTAGCCAGGTAGCATGTCCTACTTTTTATCCCTATATGCCCAGCGCCGGCCGGAGAACTAAATAATGCTAGCAGAGGGAAATATAAGACCTGACTCACCTCTAGAGAAATACCCAAAAAGGAGACAAAGGCCCCCCACATATATTGGCGGTGATATGAGATGAAACAACAAACGCAGCAGGAAAATAGTTTTAGCAAATTTGAGGTCCGCTTTCTAGACAGCAGAAGACAGAAAGCATACCCTCATGGTCAGTAGAAAACCCCAACAAAACACATCCAGAAATTACTTCAGGACTCTGGCATTAACTCATAATACCAGAGTGGCAATTCCTGATCAACAAGAGCTTTCCAGACACAGTAACGAAACTGCAGCTGTGAACTGGAACCAAAATACAAAAACAAAACATGGACGAATGTCCAACTTATCTAGTAGATGTCTGGGAGCAGGAACAAGCACAGAGAGGCTTCTGATAACATTGATGACCGGCAAGCATCTAACAGAGAAGCCAGGTTATATAGCGACACCCAGATCTAATCAGAACAGGTGAACAGGGAAGATGATGTCACAAGTTCAATTCCACCAGTAGCCACCGGGGGAGCCCAGAATCCAAATTCACAACAGTACCCCCCCCTCAAGGAGGGGGCACCGAACCCTCACCAGAACCACCAGGGCGATCAGGATGGGCCCTATGAAAGGCACGAACCAGATCAGAGGCATGAACATCAGATGCAGTGACCCAAGAATTATCCTCCTGGCCGTATCCCTTCCACTTGACCAGATACTGGAGTCTCCGTCTGGAAACACGGGAGTCTAGGATTTTTTCCACAACGTACTCCAACTCACCCTCAACCAACACCGGAGCAGGAGGCTCAACGGAAGGCACAACCGGTGCCTCATACCTGCGCAATAACGACCGATGAAAAACGTTATGAATAGAAAAGGATGCAGGGAGGTCCAAACGGAAGGAAACGGGGTTAAGAATCTCCAATATTTTATACGGACCGATGAACCGAGGCTTAAACTTAGGAGATGAGACCCTCATAGGGACAAAACGAGAAGACAACCACACCAAATCTCCAACACCAAGCCGAGGACCAACACGACGGTGACGGTTGGCAAAAAGCTGAGTCTTCTCCTGGGACAACTTTAAATTGTCCATCACCTGCCCCCAGATATGATGCAATCTCTCCACCACCGCATCCACTCCAGGACAATCCGAGGATTCCATCTGACCGGAGGAAAATCGAGGGTGGAACCCCGAATTACAGAAAAACGGGGACACCAAAGTGGCAGAGCTGGCCCGATTATTGAGGGCGAACTCCGCCAATGGCAAAAAAGCAACCCAATCATCCTGGTCAGCAGACACAAAACACCTCAGATATGTCTCCAGGGTCTGATTAGTCCGCTCGGTCTGGCCATTAGTCTGAGGGTGAAAAGCAGACGAAAAAGACAAATCTATGCCCATCCTAGCACAGAATGCCCGCCAAAATCTAGACACAAATTGGGTTCCTCTGTCAGAAACGATATTCTCAGGAATACCATGCAAACGAACAACATTTTGAAAAAACAGGGGCACCAACTCGGAAGAAGAAGGCAATTTGGGCAGGGGAACCAAATGGACCATCTTAGAAAAACGGTCACACACCACCCAGATGACAGACATCTTCTGAGAAACAGGCAGATCTGAAATAAAATCCATCGAGATGTGTGTCCAAGGCCTCTTAGGAATAGGCAAGGGCAACAATAATCCACTAGCCCGAGAACAACAAGGCTTGGCCCGAGCACAAACGTCACAAGACTGCACAAAGCCTCGCACATCTCGTGACAGGGAAGGCCACCAGAAGGATCTTGCCACCAAATCCCTGGTACCAAAAATTCCAGGATGACCTGCCAATGCAGAAGAATGTACCTCAGAGATGACTCTACTGGTCCAATCATCAGGAACAAACAACCTATCAGGCGGACAACGATCCGGTCTATCCGCCTGAAACTCCTGCAAGGCCCGCCGCAGGTCTGGAGAAACGGCTGACAAGATAACTCCCTCCTTAAGAATACCTGTGGGGTCAGAGTTGCCGGGTGAATCAGGCTCAAAACTCCTAGAAAGGGCATCCGCCTTAACATTCTTAGAACCCGGTAGGTACGATACCACAAAATTAAACCGAGAGAAAAATAATGACCAGCGCGCCTGTCTAGGATTCAGGCGCCTGGCGGTCTCAAGATAGATCAAATTTTTGTGGTCAGTCAATACCACCACCTGATGTCTGGCCCCCTCGAGCCAATGGCGCCACTCCTCAAACGCCCACTTCATGGCCAAAAGCTCCCGATTCCCAACATCATAATTCCGCTCAGCGGGCGAAAATTTACGGGAAAAGAAGGCACAAGGCCTCATCACGGCGCAGTCAGAACTTTTCTGCGACAACACTGCCCCAGCCCCGATCTCAGAAGCGTCGACCTCAACCTGAAAAGGAAGAGTCACATCAGGCTGACGCAACACAGGGGCAGAAGAAAAACGGCGCTTAAGCTCCTGAAAGGCCTCCACAGCATCAGGGGACCAATTAGCAACATCAGCACCCTGTCTAGTCAAATCGGTCAATGGCTTAACGACATCCGAAAAACCAGAAATAAACCGACGATAAAAGTTGGCAAAGCCCAAAAATTTCTGAAGACCTTTAAGAGAAGAGGGCTGCGTCCAATCACAAATAGCTTGAACCTTGACAGGATCCATCTCAATGGAAGAGGGAGAAAAAATATATCCCAAAAAGGAAATTCTCTGAACCCCAAAAACGCACTTAGAACCCTTGACACACAGAGAATTAGACCGCAAAACCTGAAAAACCCTCTTAACTTGCCGGACATGAGAGTCCCAATCATCCGAAAAAATCAAAATATCATCCAGATACACTATCATAAATTTATCCAAAAAATCGCGGAAAATATCATGCATAAAGGACTGGAAGACTGAAGGGGCATTAGAAAGACCAAAAGGCATCACCAAATACTCAAAGTGGCCCTCGGGCGTATTAAATGCGGTTTTCCACTCATCCCCCTGCCTGATCCGCACCAAATTATACGCCCCACGGAGATCAATCTTAGAGAACCACTTGGCCCCCTTTATGCGAGCAAACAAATCAGTCAGCAACGGCAATGGGTATTGATATTTAACCGTGATTTTATTCAAAAGCCGATAATCAATACATGGTCTCAAAGAGCCGTCTTTTTTTGACACAAAGAAAAAACCGGCTCCTAAGGGAGATGACGATGGACGAATATGTCCCTTTTCCAAGGACTCCTTTATATATTCTCGCATAGCAGTATGTTCAGGCACAGACAGATTAAATAAACGACCCTTTGGGTATTTACTACCCGGAATTAAATCTATAGCACAATCGCACTCACGGTGCGGAGGTAGTGAACCCAGCTTGGGTTCTTCAAAGACGTCACGATAATCAGACAGGAACTCAGGGATTTCAGAGGGAATAGATGATGAAATGGACACCAAAGGTACGTCCCCATGAGTCCCCTTACATCCCCAGCTCAACACAGACATAGCTCTCCAGTCAAGGACTGGGTTGTGAGACTGCAGCCATGGCAATCCCAGCACCAAATCATCATGTAGATTATACAGGACCAGAAAACGAATAGTCTCCTGGTGATCCGGATTAGTACACATAGTCACTTGTGTCCAGTATTGTGGTTTATTATTAGCCAATGGGGTGGAGTCAATCCCCTTCAGAGGAATAAGAGTCTCCAAAGGCTCTAAATCATACCCACAACGATTGGCAAAGGACCAATCCATAAGACTCAAAGCGGCGCCAGAGTCGATATAGGCGTCCGTAGTAATAGATGACAAAGAGCAAATCAGGGTCACAGATAAAATAAATTTAGACTGTAAAGTGCCAATGGGAACGGATTTATCAAGCTTTTTAGTACGCTTAAAGCATGCTGATATAACATGAGTAGAATCCCCACAATAGAAACACAACCCATTTTTCCGTCTAAAATTCTGCCGCTCGCTTCTGGACAGAATTCTATCACACTGCATGTTTTCTGGCGTCTTCTCAGTGGACACCGCCAGATGGTGCACTGGTTTGCGCTCCCGCAGACGCCTATCGATCTGAATGGCCATTGTCATGGACTCATTCAGACTTGCAGGCACAGGGAACCCCACCATAACATCCTTAATGGCATCAGAAAGACCCTCTCTGAAAGTAGCCGCCAAGGCACACTCATTCCACTGAGTAAGCACAGACCATTTACGGAATTTTTGGCAGTAAATTTCAGCTTCATCTTGCCCCTGCGATAGGGACATCAAAGTTTTTTCTGCCTGAAGTTCCAAATGAGGTTCCTCATACAGCAAGCCCAAGGCCAGAAAAAACGCATCCACATTGCGCAACGCAGGATCCCCTGGTGCCAATGCAAAAGCCCAATCTTGAGGGTCGCCGCGGAGCAAGGAAATCACAATCCCAACCTGCTGTGCAGGGTCTCCAGCAGAACGAGATTTCAGGGACAAAAATAACTTACAATTATTTCTAAAATTCTGAAAGCTAGATCTATTCCCTGAGAAGAATTCCGGCAAAGGAATTCTCGGCTCTGATACCGGAGCATGAACAACAAAATCTTGCAAACTTTGTACTTTCGTGGCGAGACTATTCAAACCTGCAGTTACACTCTGTAGATCCATTATAGACAGGTGAACATAGAGCCATTCAGAGATTAGAAGGAGAGAGAAAAAAAAGAAAGACTGCAGCATAGACAGACTGGCAAGTGATCCAATCAAGAGCACACTAACCACCAGAGGAAAAAAAAAAAAAAAAAAAAATTTTCAGCAGACTTCTTATTTCTCTCCTTTCTCAGCCAAGGATTCTAACCCTTTAGTGGGCCGGTCAAACTGTCATGATCTCCATGGCCAGAGAACTAGCATAAGCCTCTATAGGAACAAGCTCTTGGAAGATGTAACTGTACTGACCATGAACTAAACCTACCGCATCATCTAGAAGTAGCCAGGTAGCATGTCCTACTTTTTATCCCTATATGCCCAGCGCCGGCCGGAGAACTAAATAATGCTAGCAGAGGGAAATATAAGACCTGACTCACCTCTAGAGAAATACCCAAAAAGGAGACAAAGGCCCCCCACATATATTGGCGGTGATATGAGATGAAACAACAAACGCAGCAGGAAAATAGTTTTAGCAAATTTGAGGTCCGCTTTCTAGACAGCAGAAGACAGAAAGCATACCCTCATGGTCAGTAGAAAACCCCAACAAAACACATCCAGAAATTACTTCAGGACTCTGGCATTAACTCATAATACCAGAGTGGCAATTCCTGATCAACAAGAGCTTTCCAGACACAGTAACGAAACTGCAGCTGTGAACTGGAACCAAAATACAAAAACAAAACATGGACGAATGTCCAACTTATCTAGTAGATGTCTGGGAGCAGGAACAAGCACAGAGAGGCTTCTGATAACATTGATGACCGGCAAGCATCTAACAGAGAAGCCAGGTTATATAGCGACACCCAGATCTAATCAGAACAGGTGAACAGGGAAGATGATGTCACAAGTTCAATTCCACCAGTAGCCACCGGGGGAGCCCAGAATCCAAATTCACAACAGGATCTATTTTGCTAAGCTGGAAGCTCTGGGCAGCAGAGTTTGCCCTCCACACCTTTAGTCAGGTGTGGAGATTTTTGCATTTCTATGCGGTGGACTTTTTCTAGTTTTTATTACTGACCGCACAGTTTTCTGTTCTGTACTAATTCTGTCTAGCTAGTAGTGGCCTCCTTTGCTAAATCTTGTTTCATACTACGTATGTCATTTCCTTCTCCTCTCACAGTCATTATTTGTGGGGGGCTGTCCTATCCTTTGGGGATTTTCTCTGAGGCAAGATAGCTTTCCTGTTTCTACCTTTAGGGGTAGCTAGTTCTCCGGCTGTGACGAGGTGTCCAGGGAGTGACAGGAACATCCCACGGCTACTGCTTGTGTTTGTGTTAAGATTAGGAACTGCGGTCGGTATAGTTACCACCTGCTCAGAGCTAGTCGCATGTCGCTCCTTAATCACCAGACCATAACAGTTTATTACTTCATAAACCACATGGCAAAATAACAGCAAACAAATAGCCTTTAGTTCAGGAAAAGAAAAACAAAGTGTCCAGTCCACCAGGCTCAGTCCTGTAGCCTTAACACACTCAGGAGGGTTTCACCTCCACACATATCTACTGTGTTAAGCATTAGCCTGTCTTATATAGAGCTAACCACACCCAGTAACCCATCACATGATTAGCCATGTGGTCTGACATCACCACAGGTCCTGAAACACATACATATACATGGTTATGTGCAACAAAGAAATACTCCGGGCTACATTACAGCAACAAGCCACCTATGCGACACATATCTCCCGTCGACTACACACCCTTTAGCCATGCTACAATATATATACAGCTCAGCAGAAGCCCCTCGTATATATACAGCCCAGCAGAAGCCTTTCATACATATACAGCCCAGCAGAAGCCTCTCATACATATATAGCCAGCACAGCAACAGCCTCTGATATATACAGGTAAACAGCCTCTGATATATACAGCCCGGCAGCAGGGCCTCCTATATATATACAGCCCAGCAGAAACCCCTCATATATATATACTAGATTGTGGCCCGATTCTAACGCATCGGGTATTCTAGAATATGCATGTCCCCGTAGTATATGGACAATGATGATTCCAGAATTCGCAGCAGACTGTGCCCGTTGCTGATTGGTCGAGGCAACGTTTATGACATCATCATCGCCATGGCAACCATTATGACATCTACGTCGATACTGTGCCCGTCGCTGATTGGTCGAGGCAAATTCGCTGCAGACTGTGCCCGTCGCTGATTGGTCGAGGCAACCTTTATGACATCATCGTCGCCATGCTGTGCTCGTCGCTGATTGGTCGAGGCCTGGCGACCTCGACCAATCAGAGACGTGGGATTTCCAGGACAGACAGACAGACAGACAGACAGACAGACAGAAAAACCCTTAGACAATTATATATATAGATACAGCCCAGCAGAAGCCCCTCATATATATACAGCCCAGTAGAAGCCCCTCATATATGTACAGCCCAGCAGAAGCCCCTCATATATATACAGCCCAGTAGAAGCCTCTCATACATTTACAGCCCAGCAGAAGCCTCTCATCCATATAGAGCCCAGCAGAAGCCCCTCATATATACAGCCCAGCAGACGCCTCTCATACATATAAAGCTCAGCAGAAGCCTCTCATACATATAGAGCCCAGCAGAAGCCCCTCACATATATACAGCCCAGCAGAAGCCTCTCATACATATACAGCCCAGCAGAAGCCTCTCATACATATACAGCCCAGCAGAAGAACCTCATATATATACAGCCCAGCAGAAACCTCTCATACATATACAGCCCAGCAGAAGCCTCTCATATATATACAGCCCAGCAGAAACCTCTCATACATATACAGCCCAGCAGAAGCCTCTCATATATATACAGCCCAACAGAAACCTCTCATACATATTCTACATATACAGCCCAGCAGAAGCCTCTCATACATATACAGCCCAGCAGACGCCTCTCATACATATACAGCCCAGCAGAAGCCTCTCATACATATAGAGCCCAGCAGAAGCCTCTGACATATAGAGCCCAGCAGAAGCCTCTCATATATATACAGCCCAGCAGAAGCCTCTCATACATATACAGCCCAGCAGAAGCCTCTCATACATATACAGCCCAGCAGAAGCCTCTCATATATATACAGCCAGCACAGCAACATCCTCTGACATATACAGGTAAACAGCCTCTGATATATACAGCCCAGCAGCAGCCCCTCATATATATATATATATATATATATATATATATATATATATATATATATATATATATATATATATAGCCCAGCAGAAGCCCCTCATATATATATATATATATATATATATATATATATACAACTCAGCAGAAGCCCCTCATATATATACAGCCCAGCAGAAGCCCCTCATATATGTACAGCCCAGCAGAAGCCCCTCATACATATACGGCCCAGCAGAAGCCTCCGACATATAGAGCCCAGCAGAAGCCTCTGACATATAGAGCCCAGCAGAAGCCCCTCATATATATACAGCCCAGCAGAAGCCTCTCATACATATAAAGCTCAGCAGAAGCCCCTCATATATATACAGCCCAGCAGAAGCCTCGCATACATATACAGCCCAGCAGAAGCCTCTCATACATATACAGCCCAGCAGAAGCCCCTCATATATATACAGCCCAGCAGAAACATCTCATACATATACAGCCCAGCAGAAGCCTCTCATATATATACAGCCCAGCAGAAACCTCTCATACATATACAGCCCAACAGAAGCCTCTCATATATATACAGCCCAGCAGAAACCTCTCATACATATACAGCCCAGCAGGAGCCCCTCATATATATACAGCCCAACAGAAACCTCTCATACATATACTACATATACAGCCAAGCAAAAGCCTCTCATACATATACAGCCCAGCAGACGCCTCTCATACATATACAGCCCAGCAGAAGCCTCTCATACATATAGAGCCCAGCAGAAGCCTCTGACATATAGAGCCCAGCAGAAGCCCCTCATATATATACAGCCCAGCAGAAGCCTCTCATACATATACAGCCCAGCAGAAGCCTCTCATACATATACAGCCCAGCAGAAGCCTCTCATATATATACAGCCAGCACAGCAACAGCCTCTGATATATACAGGTAAACAGCCTCTGATATATACAGCCCGGCAGCAGCCCCTCATATATATATATATATATATATATATATATATATATATATATATATATATATATATATATATATACAGTATATATATATATATATATATATATATATATATATATATATATATATATATAGTTGGAGCACCCCCTACCACAGGGCCACCGAGTCCTAAGTACCGGGTCTCCCTTCTGGCTTTGGCGATGTCACGGTGGCTAGACCCCGGCCTGTGACCCTGTTAAGGGGGATCCAATAAAGGAATAACAGTTCGATGTGTGGGTGGTGATGATGATGTGGTGCGGTGCCGGTCGCAGTAATTAACGAGGACACCAGGTTGCAGTCTCTTTACCTCTTTACTGAAGGCTCAGGATCCTCAGTCTGGAATACGGTTAACCGGGCGGTGAGAGTCCGGCTGGTCCGATGGCACCTCCAGAGCTCCCTTTGCAGGTGGAAATCTGTGCCTACCTTCTAGCGCTTGTGTGTTGCGGTCCTCCCCTGCGGTGCTTAAAGGATAGTCCCCACAACTGTTGTGTCTGTTTCTGAAGTTCCCTCACAACTCGATCAAGATGTTCTGCTTCGTCCCCCAGATTATATGGCTAGGACGCACCCGTATGACGGGTAGGCTCGGAGTTCTTCCGGGACCCTAGAGTCGCCCCTCTCCAAATGTTGCCCCCTATGTCTTCTTAGGTGATTAGGGTGAGACAGCCCGCCTATAACTGACTGTTCTGCCGTAGGTTTGAAGTTAGGCCTGGACCTCTATACTTCCTCGGCGTTTCCGGCCACCGGCTGCGCGCCTCAGTAGGATGTTGCCTTGGTCTTACAGCACGACTCCTACTGGCGTTTCTCCTTGTGGCGTTGATCTCGTTTCTCACCCTCCTCAATACACCTCGCTTCTTATCCTTTCTCCGGGCACCGCCGCAAGGAAGTGCAGGCGCGGTCCCTTTACGTTCTCTCTAGTTCGCTAGGTCTCTGCCAGGATCCAACTCCTGACAAGGACCCCCCTGAGTCTCTCCCCGCAACACCCTCTGCCACAGGATGTTGCCTGTTCGATTCCCAGTCAGCTTCTCTCTAACTTCCTATCTAACCCCCAGTTTTACCAGACTGTGAGGAGTGGCCTAATACATAGCGCCCTTAGCTCCCCCTGGAGGCCAGACTGTGAAGTGCATTGGTGTCTGTGATACCTGGTCAGGTGAACTCCTTCAGTGCCATCAGACGTACCATCACTCCCCTTAAGGTACCGTCACACTAAGCGACGCTGCAGCGATAGCGACAGCAATGCCGATCGCTGCAGCGTCGCTGTGTGGTCGCTGGAGAGCTGTCACACAGACCGCTCTCCAGCGACCAGCGATGCCGAGGTCCCCGGGTAACCAGGGTAAACATCGGGTTGCTAAGCGCAGGGCCGCGCTTAGTAACCCGATGTTTACCCTGGTTACCAGCGTAAAAGTTAAAAAAACAAACAGTACATGCTCACCTGCGCGTCCCCCAGCCTCTGCATCCTGACGCTGACTGAGCTCCGGCCCTAACAGCAGAGCGGTGACGTCACCGCTGTTGCTTTCACTTTCAGTTTAGGGCCGGCGCTTTAGTGTCAGGAAGCAGAGGCTGGGGGACGCGCAGGTGAGTATGTACTGTTTGTTTTTTTAACTTTTACGCTGGTAACCAGGGTAAACATCGGGTTACTAAGCGCGGCCCTGCGCTTAGTAACCCGATGTTTACCCTGGTTACCAGTGTAAAATATCGCTGGTATCGTCGCTTTTGCTGTCAAACACGGCGATACACGGCGACCTAGCGACCAAATAATGTGCAGACCTTCTAGCAGCGACCAGCAATTTCACAGCGGGATCCAGATCGCTGCTGCGTGTCAAATACAGCGATATCGCCATCCAGGTCGCTGCAACGTCACGGATTGCTGGCGATATCGCCTAGTGTGACGGTACCTTTAGCGGCGGAGCATCAGTACTGCAACGACCAGGGCTCTGGGGCGCTGCATAACAACATAACCAACTCCCCCCCAAAAAAATTTTTACTGAATTGCTGTTTTTTGTTCATTTTGCCTCCCAAAATAGGAATAGAAAGTGATCAAAAAATGTCATGTGTCTGAAAATTGTACCAATAAAAATGTCAACTCGTCCCGCAAAAAACAATCCCTCATGTGACTCTGTGGGCCAAAATATTGAAAAATTATAGCTCTCAAAATGTGGTGATGCAAAAACTATATATTGCAATAAAAATCGTCTTTTAGTGTGTTACAGCAGCCATAAAAAAAACAAAAACCCGATATAAATCTGGTATCGCTGTAATCGCACTGACCTGAAGAATAAAGTTGCCATATCACTTATACCGTTTCCGCGTAAATCTCTGAAATCGGATTCAGACGGAACCCCTGGCGGAAGATTCCCTATAATGAGACACATGGAGGCACTGTGGATGTCGTCTGACCTGTGATCTTGCGGTATCTGTCTTTTTAGGATTGTATAAAAGTGCCGTTGGCCACAGTTTTGTGCACTTCTGAAAAGAAGGACACCGCTGAACAGAGGCCTGACGAAGTCCAGAGTAATTCTGCTGCCTCATTATAGTGAATGGATCCATCGGGGGTTTCATCTGAATCATGTCACTCAGAGATTAAGGGCTCATACTCACCTGCGAGATACTCGGATGAGTCTCGCATGTCAATACCCGGAACTGCACCCGGCACTCAGATCGGAGCATGCGGCGGCATAGGAATACATGCAAATAGATCAATGGCTGCACTCAACTGTACTAAAGCAAGGAAATGTGCGATACATGAAATGTGAATAGCATAATGGCTTGTGAAATCTATGAAAAAACACATGAAATGCTTAGCACAAGATTTGGCCAAAAATTGTGAGCCCATCCACCAAACGTCAAGGTAATCTCAGATCGGATGGGTCCCTGACCTGACTGCCTAGTGTGAACACTTACCTCTGGCTAATAACATGGTAAAGCCTGCATTTATAGGAAGGTCGGAACCAACTGTGTTTCTGGGATTTATGCTGATTTTATTGTGGAAATTCATCAAATTTGGTACTTATTCCAACCACTGCAAATGGTGAAATCTATGGCAATATTCACTCCAGAAATCGACATGTTGATTCGAAGTCTGCAGCATGTGAATGAAATATTGCGAAAGCTCATTCTTAAATCTTCTACTATAAAATGCAGTTTTCTGCCTGAAAATTCAGCATCCTATATACCCCATGACTATATATGATATTCACACAGTTTACGTTGGCGATGGTTAATGAAAGTATAAGCATTATAATTAGTGAATACCCTGTATGGAAAATTATATAATCGTATTGTGCTTATCCTCCATTAGGAGAATGTACCAGCTAGATTTAATTAAGGGTAGGTCATAAGGTTTTATACATTTAGCAATAATCAGCCCCTACCCTACACCCAACTTATAAATGACAAATAGTCTCTTTGTCTGCCTGCTCCGCAGAATTGTTTAATCTCCAAATGGAAGGTTAATGAGAAGTTAAACTAATATACCAAAGAGCTTTAATAGTAGAAGGTGCGGCATAAAGACTGTAGTTATAATTGATAGCATAAGGTTAACGAGGGCATGAATGGCAGGAGAACATCAATTTAAACCATTTTAATTTCTTAAGATGTAAATTGTTCCCAAAATAAATAAAGTCCCTAAATGAAATATTAATTAAGAATATTCAATTTCTAGTTAGTAATGTGTTTGGAGTTGTGGTATGTTTGGTGTTCATGCAATATACACTGAATGGCCACTTTACGAGACTTCTGGCCTTCCGCAATTTGAGTTTCTGAAAGTTAGACACATCCCAGAGAGCAGCAGAAAATCAAGAGAGCAAGTTTTCCATGAATCATAGTAAATATGAGTCAACATTAGAATGGAAACATCAAGCAAAGCTTCGAACTATCATCAGTGGTAGACTAGCCGGGGACAGTATTTAAAAAAATGCCAACTTAGTGAATTTTTCTTAGTCAGTTGTGTCAAAAGCATACTAAAAAATGGGGTGATGGAGGGAAAACATGCAGCAGTTTGAGGATCGGTGGAGGATGTCAAAAATTGTTTTCATGAAGAAGCCATCCATTGTTGAGCAATTTGCCGCCAAGTACAACACGGCGGCTCCAGCAAACATGTCCAAAGGCACAACTCATTACTAAACATGCCTGGGCAATAGCAGATAACCAGTTCTAATGCCATGACTTCTCATGATCATGTCATGATTACTGTCTAAATTCACTGTCACTGAGCAGACGAAAAACTTCACCTGGTCAGGTGAATCCAGATTTCCATGGCACAATGCTGATGGGAGTTAGGATTGGTGCAAATATATTTTATTGATTAACACTTACTACCAGTTGTCAACAGTCTATATAGAGTCTTGTGCTTGGGTGCGAGGAAACACAGGAGACACAGGTTTGTTAAAGAAGTGCTTGTATTACTTCATACAAGTACGCAGGGAAAAGGTTTCACACAATTGCAGGTACAGAAGCAGGAGACACAGCAGGCCGCAATAAACCTTAAGTTCAGCATAAATCACAGAAATAGGTTCAGAGTCTCTATTACTTCTCTTGCAAATGTTGATTGGCAAGCAGCGGAATTCCTGTGTCCACACGTGTCCCAAAGGTCCACAGTAGGAGATGGCTGGAATACTATCCCCAAGACTTCCAGGAGCCAAGTCACAGGCTAACTGCAGACATGATTCAGTAGCACTGATTGAACAGCTGAGGCTGCTAAAAAAGGCAAGTGGCAGAGAACAGGGCGGAAACATGGAAACTGAGAACTCCATACTGAATGAGGGCAAGGTAGCTGCAGCAGGACAGAAAGCAAAATGGCCAACGGAAAAACTAACAACAGCGGATGTGGCAAAGACACTGAGAACCTTACACCAAGTGTCTTCTGTTACTTGTGGATGGACTTTTGGACAGTAGAGCTTACTTTAAAATTGTGGCCGACCAATTTAATTCCTTTATGGCAGCTGCTTGCCCTTTAGCAGATGAACCCTTTCTGAAAGACAATGCTGAGTATGTTTTTTGAGCATGCCTCCTGCTAATTTGCAGCAACTACAAGAAGCAGTCCTGTCAGATTGGCCCAATTTCCCTGCATAACTATTTCAACACCTAATGGAGTCTATGTAATGAATGATGAAGATGAATAGCTGCAGTTCAGGATACCAAAGAAAGTCCAATGTTCTACTGGATGGATGTCTCTAAGAGGCCATTCAGTGTATAGACCACTCATTCTTACGTATATGTACTGAGCTTTTTAACAGCTTGCTACTAGTGCTTCTAACAAAATTAGAATATCATCAAAAAGTTAATTCATTTCAGTTCTTCAATACAAAAAGTGAAACTCATATATAGAGTCATTGCAAACAAAGTGATCTATTTCACGTGTTTATTTCTGTTAATGTTGATGATTATTGCTTACAGCCAATGAAAACCCAAAAGTCATTATCTCAGTAAATTAGAATAATAAACAAAAACACCTGCAAAGGCTTCCTAAGCATTTAAAAAGGTCCCTAAGGGTACCGTCTCACAAAACGATTTACCAACGATCACGACCAGCGATACGACCTGGCCGTGATCGTTGGTAAGTCGTTGTGTGGTCGCTGGAGAGCTGTCACACAGACAGCTCTCCAGCGACCAACGATGCCGAGGTCCCCGGGTAACCAGGGTAAACATCGGGTTACTAAGCGCAGGGCCGCGCTTAGTAACCCGATGTTTACCCTGGTTACCGTCGTAAATTTAAAAAAAAACAAACAGTACATACTCACATTCCGGTGTCCGTCAGGTCCCTTGCCGTCTGCTTCCCGCACTGACTGACTCCTGGCCGTAAAGTGAAAGCAGATCACAGCGGTGACGTCACCGCTGTGATCTGCTTTCACTTTACGGCCGGGAGTCAGTCAGTGCGGGAAGCAGACGGCAAGGGACCTGACGGACACCGGAATGTGAGTATGTACTGTTTTTTTTTTTTTTACATTTACGACGGTAACCAGGGTAAACATCGGGTTACTAAGTGCGGCCCTGCGCTTAGTAACCCGATGTTTACCCTGGTTACAAGCGAACGCATCGTTGGATCGGTGTCACACACACCGATCCAACGATGACAGCGGGAGATCCAGCGATGAAAGAAAGTTCCAAACGATCTGCTATGACGTACGATTCTCAGCAGGGTCCCTGATCGCTGCTGCGTGTCAGACACAGCGATATCATATGGATATCGCTGGAACGTCACGGATCGTACCGTCGTAGCGACAAAAGGGCCACTGTGAGACGGTACCCTTAGTCTGTTTCAGTAGGCTCCACAGTCATGGGGAAGACTGCTGACTTGACAGATGTCCAGAAGGCAGTCATTGACACACTGCACAAGAAGGGTAAGCCACAAAAGGTCATTGCTAAAGAAGCTGGCTGTTCACAGAGTGCTGTATCCAAGCATATTAATGGAAAGGTGAGTGGAAGAAAAGAGTGTGGTAGAAAAAGGTGCACAAGCAACCGGGATTACCGCAACCATTAAAGGATTGTTAAGAAAAGGCCATTCAAAAATTTGGAGGAGATTCACAATAAGTGGACTGCTGCTGGAGTCATTGCTTCAAGAGCCACCACACACAGACGTATAAAGGGTATAAAGGACATGGACTACAAGTGTTGCACTCCCTGTGTCAAGCCACTCATGACCAACAGACAATGCCAGAAGCGTCTTACCTGGGCCAAGGAGAAAAAGATCTGGACTCTTGATCAGTGGTCCAAGGTGTTGCATTCAGATGAAAGTAAATGTTGCATTTCATTTGGAAATCAAGGTTCCAGAGTCTGGAGGAAGAGTGGAGAGGCACATAATCCAAGCTGCTTGAGGTCTAGTGTTGAGTTTCCCCAATCAGTGATTGTTTGGGGAGCCATGGCATCTGCTGGTGTAAGTCCACTGTGTTTAATCAAGACCAAAGTCAGCACAGCCATCTACCAGGAGATATTAGAGCACTTCATGCTTCCCTCTGCTGACAAGCTTTTGTCCAGCAGGACTTGGAACCTGTCCACACTGCCAAGAGTACCAATACCTGGTTGTAAAACAATAGCATAACTGTGTTTGATTGGACAGCAAATTAGCCTGACCTTAGCCTCAAATAATCTATGGGGTATTGTCAAGAGGAAGATGAGAGACACCAGACACAACATTGCAGACAAGCTGAAGGCTGCTATCAAAGCAACCTGGGCTTCCATAACACCTCAGCAGTGCCCCGGGGTGATCGCCTCCATGCCGCAACGCATTGATGCAGTAATTGATGCAGAAGGAGCCCCGACCAGGTATTGAGTGCATTTACTGAACATACAATATAGTAGGCCAACATTTTGGATTTTAAAATCATTTTTCAAGCTGGTATTATAAAGTATTCTACTTTACTGAGATAATGGTGGCTCAGTGGTTAGCACTGCAGCCTTGCAGCGCTGGAGTCCTGGGTTCAAATCCCACCAAGGACAACATCTGCAAGGAGTTTGTATGTTCTCCCCGTGTTTGCGTGGGTTTCCTCCGGGTACTCCAGTTTCCTCCCACACTCCAAAGACATACTTACATAGGGAATTTAGATTGTGAGCCCCATTGGGGACAGCGATGCTAATGTGTGCAAACTGTAAAGGGCTGCGGAATATGTTAGTGCTATATAAAGATTATTTTTATTATTATTATTAATAATGACTTTTGAGTTTTCACTGGCTGTAAGCCATAAATAATCACTTGAAATAGATCACCCTGTTTGTAATGACTCTATATAATATATGAGTGTCACATTTTGTATTGAAGAACTTAAATAAATTAACTTTTTGATGATATTCTAATTTTGCGAGAAGCACCTGTATATGTGTAATTGTCTTATATATATATATATATATATATATTTTTTTTTTTTTTTTTTCGTGACACTCTCATGTTTATTGAGGTAGGCACTATAGTGCCTAAGGACTAAGGACCACTACTGGTATATTATTTCCAACAGGGCAGACCCAGGATTTGAAAACCAGTCTCCCATGTTGGTGGCTATGAACGTTAACAACTACACTATAACAGCCACCTAAGGGAGGTATTATAGTGTTAGGAGCCTTGGTATATAATTTATTTTTAATTTATTTTCCACAGAAACTGTGGACACTGTGCAGTTAACCATTATACTATACCAGCCACTAGCCACCTAGCTACAGAACCATATGAACCAGTATATGAATCCAGCTCAGAAAGGCATTGGGACTGACACCAGAGGCTCTAAGCACCAGCTCCTAGTAGATAGAGCAGTTGCTCAAGACCCAAGATCCAGACAGACCAATCTCGGCACAGCCTGGATTGACTACAGGAAAGTCTGTGACTCAATGCCACACACATGGATCTGTGAATGCTTGGCTCTCTACAATATCAACAGGAAATTAAGAAACTTCCTCAAAAACTCAATGAAAAGAACAATGGAATTCAACTCAAGACAAATAGCACAAGTGACGATCAAATGCGGCATATACAAAGGTGATGCACTGTCCCCAGATAATTACAGAGTCTGGCTATGGATACAAGTTCAGGAGTGAAAGCACCATCAGCCACCTCCTCTACATGGATGACCTCAAGCTGTATGCCTAAAGCGAACGAGACATCAATTCACTGATTCACCTCACAAGGATCTACAGTAAAGACATCAGGATGTCCTTCGGACTGGAGAATTGCAGCTGGTTGGCAATACCAGATCCATAGAAGCAGGAATCTACCACACAAGCCAAGACCCAAGGTGCAGACTATGCAAAGAAACCTCAGAAACAGTCCAACACATAGTCGCAGGATGCAAAATGCAAGCAGGAACAGCATATACCGAACCTCACAACCAAGTAGCGGGAACTGTATACAGGAACATCTCCACAGCATATGGGCTAATGAAGCAATGCCGGGGGACCACCACGGTGCAGGGAGACTACCATACACAAGATGAGGTGCAAACAACAAAGGGTAAATTTATTGGAAGGAAAGGAATGAAGTGGATGAGAAAGGTGCAAACAGGGGTATGCAATGGCAAAAGATAATTTACAAGAGTTATATTCTTTAGCTGGGCCGTCAAATAGCACGGTGCTCCAACTATTACAGACTCAATATATGTCACACAAGCAAATGCAAACAATAAACAAAGAATGATGCTACTCCAAGTATAGCCTCCCTGGCCTCTACTAAGCCGGCCACACGGCTGCCGTGTTCTGTCTATTGAAGCCTACACTAGGCCCTGACATGTGAACAAAACACGAACAAACTCACGGTGATGTTGGGGACTCAGATCCAGTCCCGGGGGGCCCCAACAGTCTAGTATGGTGGTGCACTCGGCTCTCTACCAGCTCCGTGAAACGTAGTCTTCTCCTTGCTTCTGGGTCCTGGAGGTGCTCCTGGAACTGTAAATCCCTTTCTCGGTATCTTCGTGGCTTCTCAAACTAGCACAGGACAGCCACCCTTGCTGCACCCAAAGAGTCCATCCAATTTCACGAGTCCACTCCGTCCCAGGCTGTGGGACCTCTTTTACAGGTACAAGCTTAGCACAGACGTTCTCTGCAGCAGTTCCTGCTCACACACTCCCAAGGCTCAACTCCTCCCCTTAGCAGAGGGCAGTACATTTACACAGTCTATTGCAGGGGGGAGCAGAACATTCCATCACAGCAGACAAGGAGGTGCTGTCTCTTAAAGTGGCAGCATGTTCCTTACTGTCCGTAACAGCACCACCCCCCTACACTAAGCACCCCTAAGTCTAGGTGGGAGACCACAGAAAAAGTGGTCGAGAATGAAAGGGCTAAAATCCTGTGGGACTTCAAGAGACAGACGGATAAGCAGGTGTTGGCTAACCAACCAAACATTGTGATAGTAGACAAGGATCAGAAGACAGCAATCATAATAGGTGTGGCAGTGCCAAAACAGCAACATCACAAAGAAGGAATATGAGAAAGTGGAGAAATACCAGGGTGTCATTGTTCCACCCCTCAGGGTGTCTGGGATGCAGTTACTGACAGCTCAGCCATCCAATCTGGTATAGGGGTGTGCTGAAGCTGTAAGTACTGTGATTGACAGCTTTGCCATCCAATCTGGTACAGGGGCATGCTGAGCTGTCAGTTCAACTATCCAATCTGAGACTGTGAGCCGTCGGCTGTCTCATGTGTTCATTATTCCACTTAATGGCCATGCTTCTTATCTGGGCTGAGTTTCCCAGAACACTGCCAGCCGTACATTCATCTTGTGAGGTTTGTGCTGTGCTCTCTGTGCTTTGAGTTCTATATGTTTGATCTGTTGCTTGACCTTGGACTTTTTTCTGACTACCTGCCTGTTTAACTCCTTCAGCTCTGATCCATTATCCTCCTGGTACTCTGACCTCAGAACGTTACCTGACTACGCTTTTGTCTATTCCTTCTGTTTATGACTTATCCTCCTGGCTTCTGGCCTTGGACTCATTGACCACTCTGACTCATTGCTTGGCCGTGAGAAGTGACTAGCGTCACACAGGGCCTCAGAGAACTGGTGAAGATGTGGAAGGTCAAGGCAACAGTGATTCCAGTGGTGATAGGAGCACTTGGAGCAGTGACCCCCTAAATTGGGAAAATGGCTACAACAGACCCCAGGAGCAACATCTGAACTCTCAGTCCAGAAAAGTGCAATGCTGGGAATAACTAAGATCCTGCGCAGGACCCTCAAACTCCTAGGCCTCTGGTAGAGGACCCGAGAATGAGAAAGGACAAAAAAGACCACTCCCATTGGGGGTGAGAAGGAAGATTTTATATATATATATATATATATATATATATATATATATATATATATATATATATATATATATATATATATATATATATATACAGGTCCTTCTCAAAAAATTAGCATATAGTGTTAAATTTCATTATTTACCATAATGTAATGATTACAATTAAACTTTCATATATTATAGATTCATTATCCACCAACTGAAATTTGTCAGGTCTTTTATTGTTTTAATACTGATGATTTTGGCCTACAACTCCTGATAACCCAAAAAACCTGTCTCAATAAATTAGCATATTTCACCCGTCCAATCAAATAAAAGTGTTTTTTAATAACAAACAAAAAAACCATCAAATAATAATGTTCAGTTATGCACTCAATACTTTGTCGGGAATCCTTTGGCAGAAATGACTGCTTCAATGCGGCGTGGCATGGAGGCAATCAGCCTGTGACACTGCTGAGATGTTATGGAGGCCCAGGATGCTTCAATAGCGGCCTTAAGCTCATCCAGAGAGTTGGGTCTTGCGTCTCTCAACTTTCTCTTCACAATATCCCACAGATTCTCTATGGGGTTCAGGTCAGGAGAGTTGGCTGGCCAATTGAGCACAGTAATACCATGGTCAGTAAACCATTTAACAGTGGTTTTGGCACTGTGAGCAGGTGCCAGGTCGTGCTGAAAAATGAAATCTTCATCTCCATAAAGCATTTCAGCCGATGGAAGCATGAAGTGCTCCAAAATCTCCTGATAGCTAGCTGCATTGACCCTGCCCTTGATGAAACACAGTGGACCAACACCAGCAGCTGAAATGGCACCCCACACCATCACTGACTGTGGGTACTTGACACTGGACTTCAGGCATTTTGGCATTTCCTTCTCCCCAGTCTTCCTCCAGACTCTGGCACCTTGATTTCCGAATGACATGCAAAATTTGCTTTCATCAGAAAAAAGTACTTGGGACCACTTAGCAACAGTCCAGTGCTGCTTCTCTGTAGCCCAGGTCAGGCGCTTCTGCCGCTGTTTATGGTTCAAAAGTGGCTTTACCTGGGGAATGCGGCACCTGTAGCCCATTTCCTGCACACGCCTTTCCACACCAGACTCAGTCCACTGCTTCCTCAGGTTCCCCAAGGTCTGGAATCGGTCCTCCTCCACAATCTTCCTCAGGGTCCGGTCACCTCTTCTCGTTGTACAGCGTTTTCTGCCACATTGTTTCCTTCCAACAGACTTACCATTGAGGTGCCTTGATACAGCACTCTGGGAACAGCCTATTTGTTGAGAAATTTCTTTCTGGGTCTTACCCTCTTGCTTGAGGGTGTCAATGATGGCCTTCTTGACATCTGTCAGGTCGCTAGTCTTACCCATGATGGGGGTTTTGAGTAATGAACCAGGCAGGGAGTTTTTAAAAGCCTCAGGTATCTTTTGCATGTGTTTAGAGTTAATTAGTTGATTCAGAAGATTAGGGTAATAGGTCATTTAGAGAACCTTTTCTTGATATGCTAATTTATTGAGACAGTTTTTTTGGGTTATCAGGAGTTGTAGGCCAAAATCATCAGTATTAAAACAATAAAAGACCTGACAAATTTCAGTTGGTGGATAATGAATCTATAATATATGAAAGTTTAATTGTAATCATTACATTATGGTAAATAATGAAATTTAACACTATATGCTAATTTTTTGAGAAGGACCTGTATATATATATATATATATATATATATATATATATATATATATATATATATAATTAGTGAGCGGCTTCCTAGGGATCGTCTGGTCTATTCTTTTGATCGCCTTGCATCTGAAGCATTTAAAAGTAAAAAAAAAGACAACATATGCACAGCAAGTCGTTTTGACATTTCTGTGCATATGTTCATTGTTTTTAACATTTATTGAGCTCTTTTTCTGGTGGCTTAAGGACCATACCTGCCAGAAAAATATCCTAAAAATGTAATCAACTGCACTCACCTTTCAGTTCAACAAGAAGCTTTATTCAGTCTGATACAGAGCACAATCTAAGATGGTGGGACACAAAGACAGGCCAAGCAGTCAATGGACCGTTTCGCATCACATAATGCTACCTCAATAATTCAAGAAGTGCCATGAATTCCCTTCTTACTGTATTGCTGTACATGTTTACACTGGACAATTATTGGGATATTTTTGCTCAATCTAATTATTTTTTACTTGATAATTGCCATTGACCCATAGTTGAGGATAATAATGAATACTCCAGAGTGTTTGGAAAAAAGAAGACTACACTGATATAAAGATGGTATTTTGCATAATGATGGATTTGGGCAGTTTTTGACACCCTTTTACAAAACAAGATCCATTTCTTATCAGTCCACGACCCGTATTTATAGC
Source organism: Ranitomeya variabilis (assembly GCF_051348905.1). NCBI lineage: Eukaryota > Metazoa > Chordata > Amphibia > Anura > Dendrobatidae > Ranitomeya > Ranitomeya variabilis. The sequence continues at coordinate 426,198,648 of NC_135237.1, read as the reverse complement.
CTTTTCTTTCTTTTCTGATTGAATAGTTCAGGTATGCTATAATTTACATCCTCTACTAAAGGCAAACAGGACAAGCACAATAGTTTTGGGAAAAACCATTAATCAGATAGTCAGCGTAGCTTGTGTCTCCCTCCCTATTTAACAAGCTTCGTGCTTTTAATGTAATACACTGAACACATCAGAAAAAAAAACATTGCCACAAGGCTGATGACAACAGTTGCCAGCGCACCCTTTACTGGATGCATGTGAAGACTTGATATTAATTTCTTTCTGGTTTTAGTAGCATCAGTGACATGCCTCTACGAGCAAGAGCTAAGAATGCATTCCTCAAAGCTACGCTCCTGCTGGATAAAAGTGGAAGTCAAGGTGATGGCTGACATTTATGCGACCAGAATTTATCTTTTAGGATGCCTGATCCCGTAGTATTAAAATTAAGATTTTGTAGCAAGAGATGCAGCTCTACAATGTAGCCTATTTTGCTTATGAAGCCACCACTATGCAGAGCCCAGTGTATAAGGACTTAAACTCAAATGGAATTGTGGTGCGGTCACTCAACAGCGTTGTTATAAATAAATATAATAATCTTTATTTTTATATAGCGCTAACATATTCCGCAGCACTTTACAGACACTATCATCACTGTCCCCAATGGGGCTCACAATCTAAATTCCCGATCAGTATGTCTTTGGAATGTGGGAGGAAACCGGAGTGCCCGGAGGAAACCCACGCAAACACGGAGAACATACAAACTCTTTGCAGATGTTGTCCAAGGTGGGATTTGAACCCAGGACTCCAGTGCTGCAAGGCTGCTGTGCTAACCACTGAGGCACCGTGCTGCCAAATTGTTGACTATAATTTCGTATTTGATTAAAAAGACAGACTGCTGGAAAGTTGCAGACTTTTGAGTCCGTTTGCCTATTTATACTCAATGGCTCATTGAAAGATTTAGTCTGAATCCCATTATTTGAGGATTCAGATAGAACCCCCAGCAGGCGCTGGGAAAAGTCAGAGAGGCCCGGCGCCTGCGCATTGCAGTACTTTACTCTGCCCTCAACAGGGCAAATCAGTACGCCTGCCCAGGAGCGCGATGCCGGGGAGTCATGAAGCAACAGGAGGGCGGCGATCATAAGATGGGAGGCGCCGGACCCGGACCTGCGATACTCATGAGACTGGACCGCACCGGACCACCCGCCGGGTGAGTATAATGAAACTTATTTTTCTTATCTTTCAGGTCGGACTGGGGGGCTATCTACAGCATTATAGAATGCTGTAGATAATCCCTGAAAGGCAGTGGCTGCATCTTCTATCGGCCAAACCTGGTGACAGGTTCCCTTTAAAGGGTGTGGAGAGCTATAGGTTCATACTCATGATTTTGAAATGATGTAGCTGAGACAGAAATTAATCACATCCTTTAGACATAAAACATGGGCTCCGTATTCTGAAGAAATTGACGAAACAATAAGCTTCTCCATACTGGATAAGGTTTCCAACTGTTTATGTAAGGAGGGAACCTATGACGTTTTCACGTGGCATGGGATAACAAAGCGAGCAGCCTCTCTTCAGCCAAGGAGAGGGAACCTAGTAGAATAGATAGCAGAGCCATCTCCAAGGAACAGCAGACCGGGTCCGAGAATACTATATTATAAAGGCCATTAGTAGCTGACCAAAAGGGAGTCATTTTTCCACATCTCTACCATATATGTGTATGTGAATAACTCTTACTTTTTTACCCTCCATCAGAGGTAAGAACCTTGATTCATTACAATAGGATTCCTCAGTGCTGTTTATATGGTCTGTGCTTTAACTGCTTTTTTCTGCTTTAAAAATGCCTGGTGGGAAAAAAATGATTGCTTGCCACTTGTTTGAAGTATCTCCTATAAAATTCTCTCCAAACTGTCCAAATGAAATGGCTGCGGAAAACAATTCTGGAAAAAAAAACTTTCCAAAATGCTTCCAAACCATTTAAAAAACTAATCTATAAACTCTCCAAAGAAAGAGTGCTTTCTCAAGTGTTATGATATGATATTTATGGTGGGAGAATCAGTGTCCTATAGTAAGGCTAGGATCTCTCATCAGATTTTCTATCAAACGAAAAAAATCTGGCCAATTATGTTAATCACACTCTGATGAAACTCTGGTTAGATAGAGTTTGATCACAGTGTAATCCTATTATCTCGGCTGTAGAGAATAACAGAAAAAAAAGTCCATCTTTTCCATTCTGTCAGACCGTAAAAATTGGACCTCACTCGGAAATCACCTGGGCTCGGTCCAATTCTTTCCATGGACCCATAGACACGAAAGCCCATGTGCAATCCGGTAATTGGATGCAACTCATATATGCTGCTGCAATGATTATTTTCTAAATTAAAACAGTGATATTGCTCCACCTAGTGGATTACTTCCATTATGACCGTGTTGGACAAGACTGAAATTCAGCATTTTATGAATTAGTTTTGTAAACAATGTTCATGTACAATTATTAATATTAGTGAATATTATAACCCTTTGCATGAATGCTCTACTTCTCTTGACCTCATTTCAAGACTTTAGAAACCATTTTAGTGGGATATGATAATATGTGAGTTTGGTGTTGTGTCTTGCTGATATTGATCTTGAGCCTGTACTGCATTGCATAGTCACTGTGTGCTGCTCTACAGGCTACATATGTGTGGAGATATTGTCCTGTGTAATCAGTGCTTCTAGGGGACAATATCTCTGTAATATGTAGCATCATTTTTCAAGCAGAAGATTGATAACATCAGAGACAGTTTTGGTCAACAACCCCCAGAGCCCTTCCTCCCGACTTCCCAGCCCTCCACCTCCAAAACCAACTTCTCCACCATTACAGAAGATCAACTCTCCACTCTACTCTCAAGATCGCATCTCACCACCTGTGCACTTGACCCGCTCCCATCCCACTTCATCCCAAACCTCACCACAGTCTTCATCCCATCCCTAACCCATCTCTTCAATCTATCACTAACAACTGGTGTTTTCCCCTCAAGCTTTAAACATGCCTCCATCACACCTATCCTCAAAAAGCCCTCTCTTGACCCATCCTCTGTATCTAGCTATCGCCCTATATCACTTCTCCCTTATGCCTCCAAACTACTGGAACAACACGTCTACCTTGAACTGTCCTCCCATCTCTCTTCCTGCTCCCTCTTTGACCGCTTACAATCTGGCTTCCGGTCACACCACTCCACTGAAACTGCCCTAACTAAGGTCACCAATGACCTATTAACCGCCAAGAGCAAGCGACACTACTCTATCCTCCTCCTCGACCTGTCGGCTGCCTTTGACACAGTGGACCATTCCCTATTATTACAGACCCTCTCATCCCTTGGCATCACAGACTTGGCCCTATCCTAGATCTCATCATACCTAACAGACCGGACATTCAGCATCTCCCACTCGCACACCACCTCCTCACCTCGCCCCCTATATGTCTGAGTCCCGCAAGGTTCAGTCCTTGGGCCCCTGCTCTTCTCCATTTACACCTTTGGCCTGGGACAGCTCATAGAATCTCATGGCTTTCAGTATCATCTCTATGCTGATGACACACAGATCTACATCTCTGGACCAGATATCACCTCCCTACTAACCAGAATCCCTCAATGTCTGTCCGCTATTTCATGCTTCTTCTCCACTAGATTTCTGAAACTTAACATGGACAAAACAGAATTCATCATCTTTCCCCCATCTCACGCGACCCCCCCAACGAACCCATCTATTGCAATGGTAAATGGCTGCCCACTCTCCCCAGTCCCATAAGCTCGCTGCCTCGGGGTAATTCTTGACGCTGATCTCTCCTTCAAACCACATAGCCAAGCCTTTTCCACTTCCTGCCGACTTCAACTCAAAAATATTTCACGAATCCGTACATTCCTCAACCAAGAATCTGCAAAAACCCTAGTCCATGCCCTCATCATCTCTCGCCTTGACTACTGCAACCTCCTGCTCTGTGGCCTCCCCTCTAACACTCTCGCACCCCTCCAATCTATTCTAAACTCTGCTGCCCGACTAATCCACCTGTCCCCCCGCTATTCCCTGGCCTCTCCCCTCTGTCAATCCCTTCACTGGCTCCCCATGCCCAGAGACTCCAGTACAAAACCCTAACCATGACGTACAAAGCCATCCACAACCTGTCTCCTCCATACATCTGTGACCTCGTCTCCCGGTACTTACCTGCACGCAACCTCCGATCCTCACAAGATTTCCTTCTCTACTCCCCTCTTATCTCCTCTTCCCACAATCGTATACAAGATTTCTCTCGCGTATCACCCATGCTCTGGAACTCTCTACCACAACACATCAGACTCTCGCCTACCATCGAAATCTTCAAAAGAACCTGAAGACCCACCTCTTCTGACAAGCCTACAACCTGCAGTAACCACCGATCAACCAAACCGCTGCATGACCAGCTCTATCCTCACCTACTGTATTCTCACCCATCCCTTGTAGATTGTGAGCCTTCGCGGGCAGGGTCCTCTCTCCTCCTGTACCAGTTATGACTTGTATTGTTTAAGAATATTGTACTTGTTTTTATTATGTATACCCCTCCTCACATGTAAAGCGCCATGGAATAAATGGCGCTATAACAATAAATAATAATAATCTACCACAAATGTGTAAATTACCAGATTGCAGTAAGAAAAAAAGTTTTGGGGGCTGATACATTAAAGTGTTTATGGCAGAAAACTCTGAAAAGTTGCAAAAGTTTTGTGCATTGCAAAGTTGTGCAAAAATGTTGCAACTTTTGGGGTTTTCACACCCCCTTCAGGCATCTCTGCAAAAATGGGCTGAACTGGGGAGGAGCCAGGTCGGGGGACGTGCCTACGCTTGCCCATCAAATTCATGGAAAGTGCCGGCGTTTCTAATTCCAGTCTCCATTAGGTCATAAACATACATTTATTTTTTCAAAAATTTAGTTGTCGGTAGACATTTTTTTGTAAGAATGTACATTAATCATTTCTATTTTAACACTGAGCAAATAACCTGAGGTTCCTGTGAGTAACAGAGGCGGCTGTGAGCTGAACTAAATTTTGAGACAGTTGAGATTGTGAAAATAATTCAGGGACGTGGTTAAATAGATGGAGAGGACGTTTGTCTAGTCATCACTGTGGAAAGACTTAAAATGGCAGATGTGGCCTGTGATTTATTACAGACTGTTAGATCTATTGCCTCGTAAGACAGTCTTACATATGGAGATCCATTTGGAGTATGGATGATTTAAGTAGTTGGCCACCCCTGCCGTTCACCGGAAGTTTTGGGATGTTGCAGGAACACAGCAGCTCCACAAAAAATATTTTTAGAAAATGATGCAAATATCTATGTCGTATCAAAATATTTATTTTTTATTATTAAAGCTGGTAAAAATAGGTGACAAATTACACAAAAATATATCTAGACTAAAAAAACGGTGAAGGCACAAAATGTATGTCAAATTAAATGGTTGATGTTAGTGTAGGGGCAGTACGATCACATATTGATTGTCAAACATAAGTCAAAGAGAACACATTTAACATGTACAATAACTGCAGTAGTGCAGTAACAAAGTGCATCCATTAGGTGGCACTCCCAGCTACCGTATGACAATCTTATTTGCATCTACTTATGGTAAGTTACAATGTTCATCTTCAATAACATTATTATTTTCCTCTGAAGGCAACTCAATAATAGTGTATCTTCTTGTAAAATACTTTCTTCACTACTGGAACTCACTTGTAGCAAGAGTGTGGCCTGCAATTACAGTGTAATGTTTAATAATAGAAATTATATACATAAGAGATCATGAAATAATTTGATAAACATACCTGAACACTGTCCATTTGGCAAATTCCATTTATTTGCTCTTCTTGATACGTTTTGAAGATCATTTCATCCCAGTTTTCGAGACTTATTATTCTTCTGGGTCTACCTGTTTCTTTTGGCTTTTTAATGTCATTGTCGATAATTTCATCTTGGACCTGTGTTGACAGTCATGCCATGTGTTCTGTGTCTTTGTTGCTGTTTTTTTTCTATTCTGATATCATGAATTTCTTTTAAGATCTGCCCCCACAAAGCATTGATAACCTGCAATGGTGTTCTGTCTGCAGCCTTTCCAAAGAGTTTATCATAATGTGATTTTAATTAATTTGTTTTATTCTTTTTAAATGTTTTCTACATCTGCTGTACATGTTTCTTAAAATGTACTTAAAGATAACGTATCGCTAGTGTGGGTCTGCCTTTTAATTTATGCATGAAATAGATTAGCAGTCACAAACAAGTCATTATTAAAGAGTTTTTTTTCTTAAGATTATTAGTGACCATATTGTCCCACTAAAAGGAGTGTCACACTTTCTAGTTAAAGTTCTGCAATAATACCACTTTTTTTAAATTCTGTAATGCGCAGCAGAGTCCCACAACTGTTGCCTATCACTCTTGCACTTAGGGCTGTCCCACACGTCCAGATAATTCCGGTACCGGAAAAAATCGGTACCGGAGTTATCCGTGTCCGTGTGCCCGTGAGCTCACGTAGGCCATGCTGTCCCCTGCATCGTGCTGAAGCCGCGATTCATATCTTCTGTGCAGCAGCGTTTGCTGCATAGAAGATATGAATAATAGTGTTTAAATGAAAGATCTATGTGTCCGCCACCCCCCCACCCCCTGTGCGCCCCCCCACCCCCTGTGCGCCCCCCCCTCTGTTCAGAAAATACTCACCCGCATCCCTCGTTGGCTGTCACTCCTTCCTGGTCTGGCCGCGGCTTCCACTGTATGCGGTCCCATAGGGGCGGAGCCGACTATTCATGATTGTAAATGAGCCGCCCCACGTGACCGCATACAGTAGAAGCCGCGGGGCAGAGAGGAAGCAGCGACAGCCAACGAGGGAAGCGGGTGAGTATTTTCTGAACAGCGGGGGGGCGCACAGGGGGTGGGGGGGCGGCGGACAGGTAGATCTTTCATTTAAACACTATTATTCATATCTTCTATTCAGCAAACGCTGCTGCAGGGAAGATATGAATCGCGGCTTCAGCACCATGTGGGGGGGACAGCGCTTACTGTAGCGCTGTCTCCTGCACGCCACAGGGACTGCACACGGAGACCGTCCGTGTGTGGTCCGTGTTTTACACGGACCCATTGACTTTAATGGGTCCGTGTGATCCGTGCACTCCCACGAACACTGACATGTCTCCGTCTTTGGCACACGGAGACACGGTCCGCAAAAAATCAATGACATCTGCACAGATGCATTGATTTTTATGGGTCTACGTGTGTCAGTGTCTCCGGTACGTGAGGAAACTGTCACCTCACGTACCGGAGCCACTGACGTGTGAAACCGGCCTTAAACTGTAACACCATGTATGTAATGGCAAAATCTTTACCGCTGCAATAGGCACTGGCGAATCCATAACAAAACAATTGCTGAAGAATTACATCATTCCAGTGATTAGCTTTTGTTACACAGTTGGTAAAGGAAGCAACACCATAAAATTATTGCAAAGTGGAAGATTTGGCAATAACATGCCGTGTTGCACTTTTTATGTGAGTGTGGACACTGATGGGTGTTGAATCATGCTCTACATGCATCAATACCAAAAAGCGTTAGTCATGTGTCAAATTTGGTAACAAAGTTTGGTTCTTTAAGCGCCTATTTGGGTCCATATTTTCTTGCAAAAAATATATATTAAAATTAGGAGTCCATGTCTGTCTACTAATTTATCACCTGAAATGGCAGCTATCTTTCGTTTTCGTTTTTTACTCCCCTCCTTCCCAGAGCCATAACTTTTTTATTTTTCCATCAATATGGCCAAGTGAGGGCTTATTTTTTTGCGGGACGAGTTGCACTTTTAAACAACATCATTGGTTTTAGCATGTCGTGTACTAGAAAACGGGAAAATAATTCCAAGTGCGGTGAAATTGCAAAAAAAAGTGCAATCCCACACTTGTTTTTTGTTTGGCCTTTTTGCTAGGTTCACTAAATGCTAAAAACTGACCACCATTATGATTCTCCAGGTCATTACAAGTTCATAGACACCAAACATGTCTAGGTTCTTTTTTATCTAAGTGGTGAAAAAAAAATCCAAACTTTGCTAAAAAAAAAACAAAACACCATTTTCCGATACCTGTAGAGTCTCCATTTTTAGTGATCTGGGGTCGGTTGAGGGCTTATGTTTTGCGTGCCGAGCTGATGTTTTTAATTATACCGCTTTGGTGCAGATATGTTCTTTTGATCGCCCATCATTGCATTTTAATGCAATGTCGCGGTGACCAAAAAAATTTAATTGTGGCATTTTGAATTTTTTTCTCACTACACCGTTTAGCGATCAGGTTAATCCTTTTTTTATCGATAGATCGGGCGATTCTGAACACGGCGATACTAAATACGTGTGGGTTTGATTTTTTTATTGTTTTATTTTGAATGGGGCGAAAGGGGGGTGATTTAAACTTTTAGATATTTTTTATTTTTTTCATATTTTTTAAGACTTTTTTTTACTTTTGCCATGCTTCAGAATTGTAGCTGAATTCCTGTATTGCTATGAGCGCCGACCACAGGGTGGGGCTCATAGCAATCCGGCATCAATAACCATAGAGGTTATTAGTTTCTAAAACTAAATGGGCCACTCATTTGTTGTGTAATTTATCCTAAGTACACCAATTTTCAGGCATAGTGCAAAGTTCAGAAGGGACGTGGCGTCATATTGTAGTGCAGACTTTGCCTGAATGGTTTGAGGGTGCCATGACACATTAGGAAAGCCCCTGAGGTGCCAGAACATCCGAAACCCCCATAAATGACGCCATTTTACAAACTACACCCCTCAATGAATTCAGATAAGGGTGTAGTGAGCATTTTAAACCCACATTTGATTTATGGAATTGTATAACATTGGGATGTGGAAATGAAAAATTATTTTTTTACTACTAAAATATTGTTTTTGACCCAGATTTTCCATTTTCATAAGGGAAAATAGGTCAAAATGGCCTTATAATATGTAACACAATTTCTTCTTAACAGAGCAATACCTCAAAGTGGCTGTACAGTACTGTTTGGTCGTACAGCAGGACTCAGGTGAAGAAATGCTATTTGACTTTTGGAGCACAGATATTCCTAGAATAGTCTGCAGACTCCATTTGCAGAGCCCCTAATGCCTGAACACCAGAAACCCACTGAAGTGACCCCATATTGGAAATTACACCCTTCTTGGAATTCATCTACTGGTATAGTGATGATTTTGACACCATGAGTGTTTTCCAAAAGTAAAGACATTGGATGTTACAGAGTGAAAATTGCAAATCTGCTATTGTAGTGCCCAATACATTGTAGTGCCTAAAACATTGTGCCCAGCTAGTGCTTCTAGAGATATGTACCCCTTAAATTATGTCGGCTCTTCTCTCTACAGTAATGGCAAACATATGGACACTAACTGCAGTTTAGTCACACTGTGGGGTTCTGAAGGGAGGGATTTGGCAAAAGATTTCACTAGATTTTTTCAGGGGAGACATGTCGCTTTTCCAGAGCCATTGTGCTACCGTTAATGTGAAAATCCCTTATATTAACAGATGATGAACCTGAGAGTGGACTTGTTTTTTGTTGGTTAAGTTGAAGCTTTTATTGGCACCATATTGGGGAACATAACATTTTATATCACTCTCGGTTCACATTTATCCTGTGCTGTGCACTGAGCACATACATCAGGGTTTCCATAAATCTAAGAAATACGTGATTCAGACCGATCCCGTGATTGATCCATTCACTATAACAAAGCAGGCAGAGTTCCTCTAGACTCTGTCTGACCTCTGTTCAGCGGAATCCTTCTTTTCAGTGGTGTACAAAACTGTGGCTGACCGCACTTTTGTGCATTCTTAAAAAGATTGACACCTCCGGATCATAGGCCAAAGTTACTCCATCTACTTCATTATAGTGAATGGATCTGTCAGTGGTTTTATGTGATTCATATACTTCACAGATTTTCACGGAAGCTCCTGTGTAAGTGCTCACTGCAGAGAATAGGATAAATATGAGCCCAGCCTTAAGGCCCCGTCTCACTAAGCGATTTACCAACGATCACGACCAGCGATACGACCTGGCCGTGATCGTTGGTAAGTCGCTGTGTGGTCGCTGGGGAGCTGTCACACAGACAGCTCTCTCCAGCGACCAACGATCAGGGGAACGACTTCGGCATCGTTGAAACTGTCTTCAACGATGCCGAAGTCCCCCTGCAGCACCCGGGTAACCAGGGTAAACATCGGGTTACTAAGCGCAGGGCCGCGCTTAGTAACCCGATGTTTACCCTGGTTACCAAAAAAAACAAACACTACATACTCGCCTTTCGGTGTCCAGGTCCCTTGCCGTCTGCTTCCTGCTCTCTCACTGACTGCCGGCCGTACAGTGAGAAGTGAGAGCACAGCAGTGACGTCACCGCTGCGCTCTGCTCTCAGTGTACGGCGAGACTCAGTCAGAGCAGGAAGCAGAGTCGCAGACGGCAAGGGACCTGGACACCGAAAGGCGAGTATGTACTGTTTGTTTTTTTTGGTAACCAGGGTAAACATCGGGTTACTAAGCGCGGCCCTGCGCTTAGTAACCCGATGTTTACCCTGGTTACCAGTGAAGACATCGCTGGATCGGTGTCACACACACCGATTCAGCGATGTCAGCGGGGCCTCAACGACCAAAAAAAGGTCCAGGCCATTCCGACACGACCAGCGATCTCGCAGCAGGGGCCTGATCGCTGGTACGTGTCACACATAGCGATATCGCTATGGAGGTCGCTGTTGCGTCACAAAACTTGTGACTCAGCAGCGATCTCGCTAGCGATCTCGCTATGTGAGACGGGGCCTTAACTGCGATCTTTAGGAGGCAAAATAAACAAATCAACAGCAGTTCTAGAATTGCTTTAATTCATTTTTTACACAGTTCACTATACGATATTAGTGATAAGACAGCTTTATTCTTCCTGTCAGTGTGATTACAGTAATTATAGTTTATATATTTTTTTGGTTTTGCTTCTATCACACAAAATGTTTGTTTTTTTTGTATAAAGTAATGATTTTTGTGCCATCATATTTTAAGAGCTACAGTAGCTTGCTAATGTATTCACCGCTACTGGCTTTTTACCTATTTTGTTACATTACAATCTGTATTTAAATACTCTTGTAATCCAATAGGATAGGAAAGGCCACAAAGGCTGCAACACCATTAGCAAGAGGCACAACTAACCAAACAACACCATAAAGGCCAAGGAGATCTCCAAACAAGTCAGGGACAAAGTTGTTGAGAAGGAGAAGTCAGGATTGGGTTATAAAAAAAAAGAATCCCAATCTCTGATGATCCCTGGAGCAGCATCAAATCCACTATCATAAAATGGCAAGAACATGGTACCACAAAAAACCTGCTAAAAGTGGGCCACCCACCTAAACTCTCAGCCCAGGCAAGGAGGGCATTTATCATTATCAGAGAGGAAGCACAGAGATGAAAGGTAACCCTGAGGGTATGTGCACATGTCCGGATTTCTTGCAGAAATTTCCTGAAGAAAACCGGAAATTTTCTGCATGAAATCCGCATTTTTTTTTTTGCGTTTTTTTTCGCGTTTTTTAGCATTCTGCAAGCGTAATTAGCTTGCAGAATGCTAAAGTTTTCCAAGCGATCTGTAGCATCGCTTGGAAAACTGACTGACAGGTTGGTCACACTTGTCAAACATAGCGTTTGACAAGTGTGACCATCTTTTTACTATAGATGCTGCCTATGCAGCATCTATAGTAAAAGATAGAATGTTTAAAAATAATAAAAAAATAAAAAAAAAGGTTATACTCACCTGCAGGCATCCGTTCCTATAGATGCCGGTGTGGTTCAGGACCTTCCATGACGTCGTGGTCACGTGAGCGGTCACATGACTGGTCTCGACCAATCACAAGACCGTGACGTCATCGCAGGTCCTTCTCCGCACACCAGCTATAGAAATCGAAGCGGCAGCATGCAGCGGAGAGGCGGGAAGACATCGAAGGTGAGTATAGGACTATTTTTTATTTTAATTCTTTTTTTTTACCAATTATATGGTGCCCAGTCCGTGGAGGAGAGTCTCCTCTCCTCCACCCTGGGTACCAACCGCACATAATCTGCTTACTTCCCGCATGGTGTGCACAGCCCCGTGCGGGAAGTAAGCAGATCAATGCACTCCTAGGTGTGCGGAATCCCCTGCAATTCTGCATTTTAATGAACATGTTGCTTTTTTTTCCGCGATGCGATTTTTTCGCAGAAAAAAAGGCTACATTTGCACAAAAAATGCGGAATACACTGAAAATAATGGGAGGCATATGTTTGCGTTTTTTTTTGCGTTTTTATCACGTTTTTATAGCGAAAAAACGAGAAAAAAACGCGAAAAATACTGAACGTGTGCACATGGCCTGAAGGAGCTTCAGAGTTCCGAAGCAGAGCCTGGATTATCTGTCCATAGGACCACAATAAGCCGTACACTCCATAAAGGTGGCATTTGTGGAAGTGTGGGCAGAAAAAAAACTTTACTTACACAAAAATTGTAGGGCTTATTTTGAGTTTACCAAAAGATATGTGGGAGACTCCCCAAATGTATGGAGGAAGGTGCTGTGGTCAGATGAAACCAAAATTTAATTTATTGGCAACCAAGGTAACCATCTGGCCCCAAACCAACCCAGCTCATTAACGTAAGAACACCATCCCCTCAGTGAAACATAGTGGTGGCAGCATCATGCTGTAGGGTTGTTTTTTGGCAGCAGGGATAGAGAAAATGTTCCAAGTTGAGGGGAAGATGTTTTTTTCTTGAGAGGGTCACCTTCTAACAAGGCAATGACCCAAAGCATACTGCTCAAGGAACACTCGAGTGGTTCAGCTAGAAACTTGTAAAGTAAAGGGGCGGCGCGGTCTGGAGCCATGGGGGCTCAGTCTCGCAGCATGGGTGCTGTGGGGCAACAGGCCGTCCGCCCTGCTGGTGCATGGCCGCTGTGGCAGTGGTCGCCGCACGGCTCCGCTCCGTTAGGGCGGTAGGACCCTCTACGAGGTTTGCCGTGAAGTGGCAGTGGGCTTCATACAGTCTGATCAGAATGTTAAACTGAAAACCTCATGTTCAGTATATAAATTTTTGCCTAGCGGCTTTAGATCAACGTATGATTTTGGGATGTGCGGTTCATGCTCTTTTTTTTCTTTTTACACAAAGCATGCTCTTGTCTCTTTCTTGGACCAGCACTCCTCCCATTTGGCACAGGTGATTTTAATTAGCAGGAGACTGCGAAGTAAGGGGTCTAGCCCATTTTAGCTCTCACTGAAGAGCTGGAGGAAGGTGAGGTTAAATGCTCCTTTCATTTTGGTGCTGGTGCTGTGTGGCGGCCATTGTTGCTGTGGCTTTGTGCTGGTGGGGCGGTGCGGTCTGGAGCCATGGGGGCTCAGTCTCGCAGCATGGGTGCTGTGGGGCAACAGGCCGTCCGCCCTGCTGGTGCATGGCCGCTGCGGCGGTGGTCGCCGCACGGCTCCGCTCCGTTAGGGCGGTAGGACCCACTACGAGGTTTGCCGTGAAGTGGCAGTGTGCTTCATACAGTCTGATCAGAATGTTAAACTGAAAACCTCATGTTCAGTATATAAATTTTTGCCTAGCGGCTTTAGATCAACGTATGATTTTGGGATGTGCGGTTCATGCTCTCTTTTTTCTTTTTACAAGAAACTTGTAAATGTTTTGAAGTGGCCTAGTCAAAGCTCAGACCTTAATCCAATTGAGAAACCATGTTAGACTTGAAGATTTCTGTTCACCAAAGGAAACCTTCTAATTTGAAGGAGCTGGCACACGTTTTGAAAAAAGGGGAAAAATGCCAGTGGCAAGATGTGGAAGGCTCATAGAGACTTATCAAAAGTGACTTGCAGCTGTTATTGCCACAAAAGGATGCTCTACAAAGTACTGACTTTAGGGGAGTGAATAGTTATGCACACTGAAGTTTTCTGTTATTTTGTCCTATTTGTTGTTTGCTTCACTTAGTCTCTCTATGGAACTTAAATTTGATTTATCTGATCCCTGGTCTAATACACTGCAATTCATATTCATTGCAATGTATTAGACATTTAATTTTTACCACCTGCTATACCCTGCTTATGGCTGGGTCTAACAGGTCACTATAGCTGGCAGACTCGAAGTTCATTCTTTGATTTTCGGCTGCTATGACAGCCATATAGTGCCCGAAGTCACATTGCCAAGGGGCTGATGTGGTGAGAGAAGGAGTCCTTGCCTTTTAAACTTTCTAAATTGCACTGGCCCTGGCTGTTACAGCAGGAGTTTGGTTGTCTGTTACGCTTAGATCCAGGCAGCAATCATGCGGGCATAGCTCCTGTGCCCCCATAATGGTTATGACGCGCTGGCACTTTACACCGTATTTTTCGTACTATACGACGCACCGGACCATAAGATGTACCTAGGTTTTAGAGGAGGAAATTAGGAAAAAAATAAACTGAAGCAAAAAATGTGGTCATTTCTGTACTTAAGATCACCTGTCCTGGTAAATATGGTCCCCTCACCCCTATCCTGGTATGCATGACCCTCATCCCCATCCTGGTATGCATAGCCCTCATTACCATCCTGGTATGCATGGATCCATCCTTATTCTGGTATGATTGGCACCATCCCAGTCCTGGTATGCATGGTCCCATTCTTATTCTGATATGATTGATTAGCCCCATCCCGTTCCTGGTATGATTGAATGGCCCCACCAGCTCCTGGTATTATTGATTGGCCCCATCCCGTTACTGGTATGATCGATTGGCCCCACCAGTTCCTGGTATGATTGATTGGCCCCATCCAGTTCCTGGTATGATTGATTGGCCCCATCCAGTTCCTGGTATGATTGATTGGCCCCATCCAGTTCCTGGTATGATTGATTGGCTCCATCCAGTTCCTGGTGTGATTGATTGGCCCCATCCAGTTCCTGGTATAATTGATTGATTGGCACCATCCAGTTCCTGGTATGATTGATTGGCCCCATCCCGTCCTGGTTTGATTGATTGGGCTCATCCCCTTGCTGGTATGGTTGATTGGCCCCATCCAGTTCCTGGTATGATTGATTGGCCTGATCCCCTTCTTGGTATGATTGGCCCCATCCCAGTCCTGGTATCCATGGCCCCATCAGAAAGATTAAAAAAAGCAACCCTTTACTCTTACCTCCTCCGCTCCCTTGCAGTCGCAGCGTCCTGTGATCACAGCCCCCCCTTGAAGAAGCCCACGCGAAACGCGCGTAGGGGTACACGTGCGGCCGACCTGACACGGAATGGGTGAGAACTAATCACTTTATGAAATTTCATGTATGCTTACCATGGGAGGGCATTGATAGCATAGCTTGGTACTAATAGTCATTATGACTTCTTCTATGGCTATTCCAGGTATAAGCACGCTAAAGCATTAATTGTTTCATTGCACGAGCACTTTACTCACTTATTTTTAATTGTAGTCTCTTACCGTGGTGTTTGGTCGGTTCGCACGTGGTGCTGCATCTGAGTCTCTGCTTCAATATAGCTTAGGTCCTTTTTTATGATGTTTTATACATTTTAAAAGTGCCACATATGTAATTGTTTATTAAAATAAACTTTTCTGGATTTTAGCAATCTTTGGTGGATTTTGTCACTCCAAATTTTCTTCTCTTTGTTAAACAAGCAGAGAGGCACTGCAGGGGAGGGACTGGTGAGGTAAGTATGAAGAACTTTTTTGTTTTCTTTATAAAATAAATTTAATGGTGGGTAACTGCAAGTGATGAAGTGGGAGGTGTAAGGAGACTGCACATGATGGAATTTGGGGGTTAAAGGAGACTGCACATGATGGAGTGAGGGGGTAAGTGGGGCTGCACATGATGAAGGTTGAGTGGGGCTGTACATGATGGAGTGGGGCTGCACATGATAGTTTAGTGGATAAAGGAGACTGCACATGATGAAGTGGGGAGAGTGGGGCTATATGATGGAATGGGGCTGCACATGATGTTGTGGGGGTAAGGGGGATTGTGCTTGATGAAGGGGGAGTGGGGCTGCACATGAAGTGGGGGGTAAGGGGGACTGCACATGATGAAGTGGGGGTTAAAGGGGACTGCACATGATGAAGTGGGGGGTAAGGTGATCTGCACATGAAGTAGGGGGTAATGAGGACTGCACATGATAAAGTGGAGTGTAAGATGGACTGCACATGAAGTGGGGGGTAAGGGTGACTGCACATGATGAAGTGGGGGTAAGGGGACTGCACATGATGAAGTGGGAGAACGGGACTGCAGGACTGCACATGATGAAGTGTGTCTGATGTGGGACTGCTCATGATGAAATGGAAGGGGGATAGGGGGCTGTAAATGATGAAGGGGCACTGCAGATAAAGTGAGGGGGTGATAGGGGACTGCAATGAATGAAGTAAGGGGACTTCAAATAAAAGTGGGGGGACTGCAAAATGATAAATTCAGTGTGAGGGACAGGGGACAGCAATTTAATTGAAGTTGGAGGTGGGGAGAGCAAATGATCAATTGAAGAGGGGGTGGGGAGAGCAAATGATGATCTAGGGGAAGAACAAATAATTAATTTTAAGGGTGGGGGAGTAAATGATGTATTGAATGTGGGGTAGAGCAGTTGATAATGAATAGAGGGTGAGAGAGAAAGACATGACAATGAATTGGGGCGGGAGGGGCATGTAACTATAATGAATCGGAGTTAGGGTTAGAGTGGTAGGTACATAGTGGGGGGCGTTGAGGATGAAGTGACTGGTAATGAATTGAGGGAAAGAGTACAGGTGCTAATTAATTTATATATTAAATGGGGAAAGTGGCTATTTATAGTTAGTGGGTGCACAGTGGTGGATTATAATTTTGTATTTGGAATGGTCGGTTAATAATAATAATTATAATAATTTTATTTCTATAGCGCCAACACTTTACATTTTAGAGGGGACTTGTACAGACAATGGACATTAAGCATAACCATAAACACATAGATCAACAGATACCAAAAGGAATGAGGGCCCTGCTCGCAAGCTTACAATCTATGAGGTTGCATAATAACCAATTATATATTGTTTGTGGGTGCACCTCTGTATTCAGATGTCTAG
Organism: Ranitomeya variabilis; assembly: GCF_051348905.1. NCBI lineage: Eukaryota > Metazoa > Chordata > Amphibia > Anura > Dendrobatidae > Ranitomeya > Ranitomeya variabilis. The sequence continues at coordinate 426,181,588 of NC_135237.1, read as the reverse complement.
TGTACACCATGTTCCAAATTATTATGCAAATTGGATTTAAGTGTCATAAAGATTTCATTGTTTTGTTTTTCAAATAAACTCGTGGATGGTATTGTGTCTCAGTGCTCAATGGATCTCTAAAATCAATCTTAAACACATGTGATCATTAGTTTTCCAGGTGATTCTAATTAAAGGAAAACTACTTATAAATGATGTTCCACATTATTAAGCAGACCACAGGTTTCAAGCAATATGGGAAATAAAAAGGATCTCTCTGCTGCTGAAAAGAATTAAACAGTGCAATGCCTTGGTCAAGGTATGAAAACATTAGATATTTCACGAAAACTTAAGAGTGATCATCATACTGTGAAGAGATTTGTGACTGAAACAGAGCACAGACAGAGTTCATGCAGATAAAGGCATAATGAGGAAGGTTTCTGCCAGACAAATTCATTGGATAAAGAGACCAGCTGCCAAAATACCATTACAAAGCAGCAAAAAGTTATTTGAAGCTGCTGGTGCCTCTGGAGTCCCTCAAATCTCAAGGTGTAGGATCCTTCAAAGGCTTGCTGTGGTGCATAAACCTACTATTCGGCCACCCCTAAACAGTGTTCACAAGCAGAAACGGTTGCAGTGGGCCCAGACACACATGAAGACTGATTTCTAAACAGTCTTGTTTACTGATGAGTGTCGAGCAACCCTGGGTGGTCCAGATGGATGGAGTAGTGGATGGTTGGTGTATGGCCACCATGTCCCAACAAGGCTGCAACGTCAGCAAGGAGATGGAGGAGTCATGTTTTGGGCCAGAATCATGGGGAAACAGCTTGTAGGGCCCTTTAAGGTTCCTGAAGGTGTGAAAATGACCTCGGCAAAGTATATAGAGTTTCTGACTGACAACTTTCTTCCATGGTATAAAAATCAGAATTGTGCCTTCAGGAGCAAAATCATCTTCATGCATGTCAATGCATCATCTCATGCTGCAAAGAATATCTCTGAGTCATTGGCTGCTATGGGCATAAAAGGTGATAAACTCATGGTATTGCCACCATCTTCCCCAGACCTCAACCCTATACAGAACCTTTGGAGTATCATCAAGCAAAAGATCTATGAGGGTGGGAGGCAGTTTGCATCAAAACAGCAGCTCTGGGAGGATATTCTGACTTCATGCAAAGAAATACAAGCAGAAACTCTCCAAAAACTCACAAGTTCAATGGATGCAAGAATTGTGAAGGTGATAACAAAGAAGGGTTCCTATGGTAACATGTGCCTTGGCCTTTTAGGATGTTTTGGGGTTAAATAGCTTTTTTGTTCAGTGAATGTGACCTCCTAATGCTGCAAATTCCACAAATGAGTAGGGTTGAGCGAAACGGGTCGACCATTTTCAGAAGTCGCCGACTTTTGGCAAAGTCGGGTTTCATGAAACCCGACCCGACCCCTGTGTGGGGTCGGCCATGAGGTTGGCGATCTTCTGAATCTGGTATCGGGATTCCGATACCGAGTTCCGATATGTTTGCGATATCGGAAATCGGTATCAGAATCCACATTTAAGTGTAAAATAAAGAATTAAAATAAAAAATATTGATATGCTCACCTCTCCGACGCAGCCTGGACATCGCCGCTGGTAACCGGCATCTTCCGTTCCTAAAAATGGCGCTTGAAAGACCTTTCGAATGCTTCACGGCATGTGATTGGTCGCAGCGGCCCACGTGACCGCTGAGCGACCAATCACAAGCCGGTGACGTTATTCTCAGGTCCTGTTCTGGTTCTCAGGTACATGAGAATTAGGTCACGGCTTGTGATTGGTCGCTGAGCGGTCACGTGGGCAACCGCGACCAATCACAAAGCCGTGACGTCATCGGAAGGTCCTTCACGCGTTCATTCTTAAGAAGGAAGGCTGCCGGAAAGAAGCTGAGGGTGAGTATATTCCTATTAGGTATATACTCACCCTCGTACGTGCCCTGCTTCTTTCCGGCAGCCTTCCTTCTTAAGAATGAACGCGTGAAGGACCTTCCGATGACGTCACAGCTTTGTGATTGGTCGCGGCGGCCCACGTGACCGCTCAGCGACCAATCACAAGCCGTGACCTAATTCTCATGTACCTGAGAACCAGAACAGGACCTGAGAATAACGTCACCGGCTTGTGATTGGTCGCTCAGCGGTCACGTGGGCCGCCGCGACCAATCACAAGCCGTGAAGCATTCGAAAGGTCTTTCAAGCGCCATTTTTAGGAACGGAAGATGCCGGTTACTACCAGGGCGCGCCAGAGGGTGAGTATATCAATTTTTTTTATTTTAATTCTTTATTTTACACGTAAATATGGATCCCAGGGCCTGAAGGAGAGTTTCCTCTCCTTCAGACCCTGGGAACCATAGTATCCCATTGCACTGCATTGGGTTTCGGGTTTCGGCCGACCCCGACTTTTTTATAGGATCGGCCGATTTCACTCGACCCGACCTTTGAGAAAGTCGGGTTTCGTGAAACCCGACCCGATCCTGTAAAAATAAAAGTCGCTCAACCCTACAAATGAGCATTTTCAGTTCTTTAAAACAGATCAAATGTTTAGAAATTCTACTGTGCCTAATAATTTGGAACAGTGCATTTTGAGTTTTTATTCATTTTGGAGATTATACTGTTATCATTGGGAGGTTTCTTCAATAAAATTCGATGTATAATCTAACGGGTGATGACTCTTATTAGACGGACTGTCATTTGCACCGACCATTTAGGAAAATCCGAGAAAAATACAATTTGCATAATAATTTGGAAAATGGTGTAGAAGAAAGGGAAAAAGTGGGGAATGTGGTCTGGAGGTCGTGCTCTAGGTAACTGTGTTATTTTATGCAGAGACGAGTCCTGGCTGGAAGAAGTGATGGCAGTCTGTGCTGGATGAAAATGAAAAGCAAAGATGAAGAACTTCAGCTAGAGACGTCACTAGTGAGTCAGTGTATTACCTGTACACTGACACTATACACTGTATACTATATACAAATCTCCTGTGTATAATGTCACTGGCAGTGGTGATCACTGTATTACCTGTACACTGACACCTTATACAGATCTCCTGTGTATAATGTCACCAGTGATCACTGTAGTATCTTTACACTGACCGTAAATACAGAGTTCCTGTATACAATGGCACTTAGTATTGTGCTTTTTTTAAATTAATGATCAGTATTGTAGTGTACAAGTAGTAAAAGGTGTACACTCCCTGACAGAAGTAATGTCGCTTATCCATGTTATGTAAATAAAAGCTTATAACCTGATGTTAAATTCATCCATTGGTTGTATAAATTATTCTTTTGAAAGCTGAAACCTTCCAAAATGTGGTTTAGGTTAAGAAAATAAATTGACATCAATGCAGAAATATTGATTAGTTAATGGACACAGAATGGTCAGATTTTAGCAAGACAAAAGTTTTGTCGCCTGGTCATATAGTGCACCCAATCCTAGTTTACATCCTCACCTGTGCTCAGTAAATGATCGGTTATTTAGTGTGTGTGTATAAAAAGAAACCCAGCACCCCACACCTTCACTTGAACTGCAACTTAAGCTCTGACAACATGCCAAAAATCCACCCTGCGACCAAAGCCTGGATTATCAAGAGGCCAAAGACCAGATCCACTGCAGAGGTGGGGGGCACCTTTAATGTGTCTCAGCGTCAAGTACAAAGAATAAAAAAAAAAGATTTGAAGAGACTGGAGATGTGTTTGACTAGCCCAGGTCCGGCAGACCCCACAAGACAACTGCTCAGGAGGAACGTTTGTTGGTTAGAAAATCCAAAGCAAGCCCCTCTTCCACAGCAGCAGAGCTCCAACAGGTCTGGTCACCTCAAGTCCCTGTGTCAACTAGAACAGTTTGTAGGATTCTGTCTCAAAATGGCCTCCATGGTTGAATCAGTGCCCAGAAGCCAGCACTAAACAAAAGGCAAATAAAAAACCGTGTGGCATCTGCAAACTCCCACAGCCCGCTAAATAGATGGACACTGGAAAAGTGGCAGAAGGTGGATTTCTCTTCAGTAGAATTACACCACAGCTGCCACAAACACTGCAGGAGACCTACTGGAGCCCGTATGGATCCAAAATACACCCAGAAGACAGTTAAATTTGGTGGTGGAAAGATCATGGTCTGGGGTTACATTCAGTATGGGGGTGTGCGAAACATTTGCAAGGTGGAAAGCAATATCAATAGCCTAAAATATCAAGAAGTATTAGCTACCTCTTATATTCCAAATCATAAAAGAGGTCATTCTGCAGCAGGATGGTGCTCCATCTCATACATCCATCTCTACAACAAAGTTCCTCCAGGCAAAAAAGATCAAGGTGCTCAAGGACTGGCCAGCCCAGTCACCAGACATGAACATCATTGAGCATGTTTGGGGTAGGATGAAAGAGGAAGCTTGGAAGACAAAACCAAAGAATCTAGAGGAGCATGTCATGGTTCCCAATGGCAAGGGAACGTCAGAAACATATAAATAACGGACGAGCTCTGGGTGATGGAATCTCGAGCTGACCGTGAGCTAAATCTACCACACAACTAATAGCAGCCAGGGAGCATACCTACGACTTCCTAGATGCCACGCGCCAGCCGGAGGACTAACTACGCCTGGTAGAGGAAGGAACGGACCTGGCTTACCTCTAGGGAAATACCCCAAAAGATGATAGCAGCCCCCCACATGTAATAACGGTGAGTTCAAGAGGAAAAGACATACACAGTATGAAAGTAGATTTAGCAAAGAGAGGTCCACTTACTAGATAGCAGAAGGATACAAAAGAGGACTTCACGGTCAACTGAAAACCCTTTCAAAAAACCATCCTGAAATTACTTTAAAGGGAACCTGTCACCTGAATTTGGCGGGACCAGTTTTGGGTCATATGGGCGGGGTTTTTGGGTGTTTGATTCACCCTTTCCTTACCCGCTGGCTGCATGCTGGCTGCAATATTGGATTGAAATTCATTTTCTGTCCTCCGTAGTACATGCCTGCACAAGGCAATCTTGCCTTACGCAGGCGTGTACTATGGAGGACAGAGAATGAACTTCAATCCAATATTGCAGCCAGCGGGTAAGGAAAGGGTGAAACAAACACCCGAAAACCCCGCCCATATGACCCAAAACTGGTCCCTCCAAATTCAGGTGACAGGTTCCCTTTAAGACTCCCGTGTCAACTCATGACACAGGAGTGGCAATTTCAGCCCGCAAGAGCTTCCAGCTACAGAGAATAACAAAAACTGCAAACTGGACAAAAGATACAAAACAAAAGGACAAAGTCCACTTAGCTGATCAGCAGACTAGTAGCAGGAACATGCAACCGAAGACTCTGGTTACAATGATGACCGGCAAGGAAATGACTGGAGAGCAAGGCTAAATAGGAAACTCCCAAACACTGATGGAAGCAGGTGAACAGAAGCAGCAAAGTGCAAACAAGTCACCAGTACCACCAGCAACCACCAGGGGAGCCCAAAAAGCGGATACACAACAGTACCCTCCCCTTAAGGAGGGGGCACCGAACCCTCACAAGAACCGCCAGGGCGATCTGGATGAGCCCTATGAAAGGCACGAACCAAATCCGAGGCATGAACATCAGAGGCAGTTACCCAAGAATTATCTTCCTGACCATAGCCCTTCCACTTAACCAGATATTGAAGTCTCCGTCTGGAAATACGGGAGTCCAAGATCTTCTCTACCACGTACTCCAATTCACCCTCCACCAGCACAGGAGCAGGAGGTTCAGTAGAAGGAACCACCGGTACCTCATATCTCCGCAACAACGACCGATGGAACACATTATGGATAGCGAAAGATGCCGGGATGTCCAAACGAAAGGAAACAGGGTTAAGAATCTCCAAAATCCTATAAGGACCGATGAACCGAGGCTTAAATTTAGGAGAAGAAACCCTCATAGGGACAAAACGGGAAGACAACCACACCAAGTCCCCAATACGAAGGTGGGGACCAACACGACGACGGCGGTTAGCAAACTGCTGAGTCCTCTCCTGGGACAATTCCAAATTATCCACCACTTGTCCCCAAATCCGATGCAACCGGTCCACTACCGCATCCACTCCAGGACAATCCGAAGATTCAACCTGACCAGATGAAAAACGCGGATGAAACCCTGAATTGCAAAAGAAAGGAGACACCAAAGTGGCAGAACTAGCCCGATTATTAAGAGCAAACTCCGCCAACGGCAGAAAGGCAACCCAATCGTCCTGATCCGCAGACACAAAACACCTCAAATAAGTCTCCAAAGTTTGATTAGTTCGCCCTGTCTGGCCATTGGTCTGAGGATGGAATGCAGACGAAAAAGACAAATCAATGCCCAACCTGGCACAGACTGCCCGCCAAAATCTAGAAACGAACTGGGTACCCCTGTCAGAAACGATGTTTTCCGGAATACCATGCAAGCGAACCACATTTTGAAAAAACAAAGGGACCAACTCAGATGAGGAAGGCAACTTAGGCAATGGCACCAAATGAACCATTTTAGAAAAACGGTCACACACCACCCAGATGACAGACATCTTCTGAGAAACCGGGAGGTCCGAGATAAAGTCCATAGAGATGTGCGTCCAAGGCCTCTTCGGAATAGGCAAGGGCAACAACAACCCACTAGCCCTAGAACAACAAGGTTTGGCCCGAGCACACACATCGCAAGACTGCACAAAAACACGCACATCTCGAGACAGAGAAGGCCACCAGAAGGATCTAGCCACCAAATCTCTGGTGCCAAAAATTCCCGGATGACCTGCCAGAGTAGAAGAATGAACTTCCGAGATGACTTTAGTGGTCCAATCGTCAGGAACAAACAGTCTACCAGACGGACAACGATCAGGTCTATCCGCCTGAAATTCTTGCAAAGCACGTCGCAGATCTGGAGAGACAGCAGACAAAACCACCCCATCCTTAAGGACACCAGCAGGTTCAGAATTCCCAGGAGAGTCAGGCTCAAAACTCCTAGAAAGAGCATCTGCCTTCACATTCCTAGAACCCGGTAAGTACGAGACCACAAAATTAAACCGGGAAAAGAACAACGACCAACGTGCCTGTCTAGGATTCAGGCGCCTGGCAGACTCCAAATAAATTAAATTCTTGTGATCAGTCAAAACTACCACCTGATGTCTGGCACCCTCAAGCCAATGACGCCACTCCTCAAATGCCCACTTCATGGCCAAAAGCTCCCTATTACCAACATCATAGTTTCGCTCGGCGGCCGAAAATTTTCGCGAAAAGAACGCACAAGGTCTCATCACTGAGCAGTCGGAACTTTTCTGCGACAAAACCGCCCCCGCTCCGATCTCGGAAGCATCGACCTCAACCTGAAAGGGAAGAGAAACATCAGGCTGGCGCAACACAGGGGCAGACAAAAAGCGGCGCTTAAGCTCCCGAAAGGCCTCCACAGCAGCAGGAGACCAATTGGCAACATCAGCACCCCTTTTAGTCAAATCCGTCAGAGGTTTAGCAACGCCAGAAAAACCAGCTATAAATCGACGATAAAAATTAGCAAAGCCCAAGAATTTCTGAAGACTCTTCAGAGAAGTAGGCTGCGTCCAGTCGTAAATAGCCCGAACCTTGACAGGGTCCATCTCAATAGAAGAAGGGGAAAAAATATACCCCAAAAAGGAAATTTTTTGAACCCCAAAAACACACTTTGAACCCTTTACACACAAAGAATTCTCCCGCAAAACCTGAAAAACCCTCCTGACTTGCTGAACATGAGACTCCCAGTAATCAGAAAAAATCAAAATATCATCCAAGTACACAATCATAAATTTATCCAAATATTCACGGAAAATATCATGCATTAAGGACTGAAAGACCGAAGGTGCATTAGAAAGGCCGAAAGGCATTACCAAATACTCAAAATGGCCCTCAGGCATATTAAATGCGGTTTTCCACTCATCCCCCTGCTTAATTCGCACCAAATTATACGCCCCACGAAGATCAATCTTAGAGAACCACTTAGCCCCCCTTATGCGAGCAAACAAATCAGTCAGCAAAGGCAAAGGATACTGATATTTGACTGTAATTTTATTCAGGAGTCGATAATCAATACAAGGCCTCAGAGAGCCATCCTTTTTAGAGACAAAGAAAAAACCGGCTCCTAAAGGTGATGAAGAAGGACAAATATGTCCCTTTTCCAGGGACTCCTTAATATACTCGCGCATAGCAGCATGTTCAGGTACAGATAGGTTAAACAAACGACCCTTTGGAAATTTACTGCCAGGAATCAGATCTATGGCGCAATCACAATCCCTGTGAGGAGGGAGTGAACCAATCTTAGGCTCTTCAAAAATATCACGATAATCAGACAAAAATGCCGGAATCTCAGATGGAATAGATGACGAAATGGACACCAAAGGAGTGTCCCCATGAGCCCCCCGACATCCCCAGCTTAACACAGACATAGCTTTCCAGTCAAGGACTGGGTTATGAGACTGTAACCATGGTAATCCAAGCACCAAAACATCATGTAAATTGTACAACACAAGGAAGCGAATCACCTCCTGATGGTCTGGAGTCATACGCATAGTCACTTGCGTCCAGAACTGTGGTTTATTACAAGCCAAAGGTGTAGAATCAATACCCTTCAGAGGTATAGGGACTTCCAGAGGCTCTAAATCAAACCCACAGCGCCTGGCAAAGGACCAGTCCATAAGACTCAGAGCGGCGCCAGAGTCCACATAGGCATCCACGGTAATAACTGATAATGAACAAATCAAGGTTACAGACAAAATAAATTTGGACTGTAAAGTGCCAATTGAAATAGACTTGTCAACCTTCCTAGTACGTTTAGAGCATGCCGATATAACATGAGCAGAATCACCACAATAGAAGCATAACCCATTTTTACGCCTATAATTCTGCCGCTCGCTTCTGGACATAATTCTGTCACATTGCATTTTCTCTGGCGTCTCTTCAGAAGATACCGCCAAATGGTGCACGGGTTTGCGCTCCCGCAAACGCCGATCAATCTGAATTGCCATTGTCATGGACTCGTTCAGACCTGTAGGCGCAGGGAACCCGACCATAACATCTTTCACGGCATCAGAAAGGCCCTCTTTGAAATTTGCCGCTAAGGCGCACTCATTCCACTGAGTAAGCACAGACCATTTACGAAATTTTTGGCAGTATATCTCAGCTTCATCTTGCCCTTGAGATAGGGCTATCAAAGCTTTTTCAGCTTGAATCTCCAAATTAGGTTCCTCATAAAGCAACCCTAAAGCCAGAAAAAACGCATCCACATTGAGCAACGCAGGATCCCCTGGTGCCAATGAAAATGCCCAATTTTGAGGGTCACCTCGCAGCAAAGAAATTACAATCTTAACCTGCTGGACAGGATCTCCTGAGGAGTGAGGTCTGAGAGAAAGGAATAATTTACAATTATATTTGAAATTCAGAAACCGAGATCTATCTCCGGAAAACACCTCTGGTGTAGGGATTTTAGGTTCAGAAATAGGAGTATGTATAACAAAATCTTGTAAATTTTGAACCTTCGTAGCAAGATTATTTAAACCTGCAGCCAAACTCTGAGGATCCATCTTTAAACAGGTGAGCTCAGAGCCATTCAAGGATTATAAGGAGAGAAAGGCAAAGTGTTATGGTTCTCAATGGCAAGAGAACATAGCCCAGCAAACATAAGAACTAGCTCTTGGAAGGATGGAAACTAATCTGACCATGAACTAAACCTGTCGCACAACTAACAGTAGCCGGGTAGCGTAGCCTGCGTTTTATCCCTAGACGCCCAGCGCCGGCCGGAGGACTAACTAATCCTGGCAGAGGAAAATATAGTCCTGGCTCACCTCTAGAGAAATTTCCCCGAAAGGCAGACAGAGGCCCCCACAAATATTGGCGGTGATTTTAGATGAAATGACAAACGTAGTATGAAAATAGGTTTAGCAAAATTGAGGTCCGCTTACTAGATAGCAGGAAGACAGAAAGGGCACTTTCATGGTCAGCTGAAAACCCTATCAAAACACCATCCTGAAATTACTTTAAGACTCTAGTATTAACTCATAACATCAGAGTGGCAATTTCAGATCACAAGAGCTTTCCAGACACAGAAACGAAACTACAGCTGTGAACTGGAACAAAATGCAAAAACAAACAAGGACTAAAGTCCAACTTAGCTGGGAGTTGTCTAGCAGCAGGAACATGCACAGAAAGGCTTCTGATTACAATGTTGACCGGCATGGAAGTGACAGAGGAGCAAGGCTAAATAGCGACTCCCACATCCTGATGGAAACAGGTGAACAGAGAGGATGATGCACACCAGTTCAATTCCACCAGTGGCCACCGGGGGAGCCCAAAATCCAATTTCACAACAGTACCCCCCCCTCAAGGAGGGGGCACCGAACCCTCACCAGAACCACCAGGGCGATCAGGATGAGCCCTATGAAAGGCACGGACCAAATCGGAGGCATGAACATCAGAGGCAGTCACCCAAGAATTATCCTCCTGACCGTATCCCTTCCATTTGACCAGATACTGGAGTTTCCGTCTGGAAACACGGGAGTCCAAGATTTTTTCCACAACGTACTCCAACTCGCCCTCAACCAACACCGGAGCAGGAGGCTCAACGGAAGGCACAACCGGTACCTCATACCTGCGCAATAATGACCGATGAAAAACATTATGAATAGAAAAAGATGCAGGGAGGTCCAAACGGAAGGACACAGGGTTAAGAATCTCCAATATCTTGTACGGGCCGATAAACCGAGGCTTAAACTTGGGAGAAGAAACCCTCATAGGGACAAAACGAGAAGACAACCACACCAAGTCCCCAACACAAAGCCGAGGACCAACCCGACGCCGGCGGTTGGCAAAAAGCTGAGTCTTCTCCTGGGACAACTTCAAATTGTCCACTACCTGCCCCCAAATCTGATGCAACCTCTCCACCACAGCATCCACTCCAGGACAATCCGAAGATTCCACCTGACCAGAAGAAAATCGAGGATGAAACCCCGAATTACAGAAAAAGGGAGACACCAAGGTGGCAGAGCTGGCCCGATTATTGAGGGCAAACTCCGCTAAAGGCAAAAAAGCAACCCAATCATCCTGATCTGCAGACACAAAACACCTCAAATATGTCTCCAAGGTCTGATTCGTCCGCTCGGTCTGGCCATTAGTCTGAGGATGGAAAGCAGACGAGAAAGACAAATCTATGCCCATCCTAGCACAGAATGCTCGCCAAAATCTAGACACGAATTGGGTACCTCTGTCAGAAACGATATTCTCCGGAATACCATGCAAACGGACCACATTTTGAAAAAACAGAGGAACCAACTCGGAAGAAGAAGGCAACTTAGGCAGGGGAACCAAATGGACCATCTTAGAGAAACGATCACACACCACCCAGATGACAGACATCTTCTGAGAAACAGGAAGATCCGAAATAAAATCCATCGAGATGTGCGTCCAGGGCCTCTTCGGGATAGGCAAGGGCAACAACAATCCACTAGCCCGAGAACAACAAGGCTTGGCCCGAGCACAAACGTCACAAGACTGCACGAAGCCTCGCACATCTCGAGACAGGGAAGGCCACCAGAAGGACCTTGCCACCAAATCCCTGGTACCAAAGATTCCAGGATGACCTGCCAACGCAGAAGAATGAACCTCAGAAATGACTTTACTGGTCCAATCATCAGGAACAAACAGTCTACCAGGTGGGCAACGATCAGGTCTATCCGCCTGAAACTCCTGCAAGGCCCGCCGCAGGTCTGGAGAAACGGCAGACAATATCACTCCATCCTTAAGGATACCTGTAGGTTCAGAATTACCAGGGGAGTCAGGCTCAAAACTCCTAGAAAGGGCATCCGCCTTAACATTCTTAGAACCCGGCAGGTAGGACACCACAAAATTAAACCGAGAGAAAAACAACGACCAGCGCGCCTGTCTAGGATTCAGGCGTCTGGCGGACTCAAGATAAATTAGATTTTTGTGGTCAGTCAATACCACCACCTGATGTCTAGCCCCCTCAAGCCAATGACGCCACTCCTCAAAAGCCCACTTCATGGCCAAAAGCTCCCGATTCCCAACATCATAATTCCGCTCGGCGGGCGAAAATTTACGCGAGAAAAAAGCACAAGGTCTCATCACGGAGCAATCGGAACTTCTCTGCGACAAAACCGCCCCAGCTCCGATTTCAGAAGCGTCGACCTCAACCTGAAAAGGAAGAGCAACATCAGGCTGACGCAACACAGGGGCGGAAGAAAAGCGGCGCTTAAGCTCCCGAAAGGCCTCCACAGCAGCAGGGGACCAATCAGCAACATCAGCACCCTTCTTAGTCAAATCAGTCAATGGTTTAACAACATCAGAAAAACCAGCAATAAATCGACGATAAAAGTTAGCAAAGCCCAAAAATTTCTGAAGACTCTTAAGAGAAGAGGGTTGCGTCCAATCACAAATAGCCTGAACCTTGACAGGATCCATCTCGATGGAAGAGGGGGAAAAAATATATCCCAAAAAGGAAATCTTCTGAACCCCAAAAACGCACTTAGAACCCTTCACACACAAGGAATTAGACCGCAAAACCTGAAAAACCCTCCTGACCTGCTGGACATGAGAGTCCCAGTCATCCGAAAAAAATCAAAATATCATCCAGATACACAATCATAAATTTATCCAAATAATCACGGAAAATGTCATGCATAAAGGACTGAAAGACTGAAGGGGCATTTGAAAGACCAAAAGGCATCACCAAATACTCAAAGTGGCCCTCGGGCGTATTAAATGCGGTTTTCCACTCATCCCCCTGCTTAATTCGCACCAAATTATACGCCCCACGGAGATCTATCTTAGAGAACCACTTGGCCCCCTTTATGCGAGCAAACAAATCAGTCAGCAGTGGCAACGGATATTGATATTTAACCGTGATTTTATTCAAAAGCCGATAATCAATGCACGGCCTCAAAGAGCCATCTTTCTTAGCCACAAAGAAAAAACCGGCTCCTAAGGGAGATGACGAAGGACGAATATGTCCCTTTTCCAAGGACTCCTTTATATATTCTCGCATAGCAGCATGTTCGGGCACAGACAGATTAAATAAACGACCCTTAGGGTATTTACTACCCGGAATCAAATCTATGGCACAATCGCACTCCCGGTGCGGAGGTAATGAACCAAGCTTAGGTTCTTCAAAAACGTCACGATATTCAGTCAAGAATTCAGGAATCTCAGAGGGAATAGATGATGAAATGGAAACCACAGGTACGTCCCCATGCGTCCCCTTACATCCCCAGCTTAACACAGACATAGCTTTCCAGTCAAGGACTGGGTTATGAGATTGCAGCCATGGCAATCCAAGCACCAACACATCATGTAGGTTATACAGCACAAGAAAGCGAATAATCTTCTGGTGATCCGGATTAATCCGCATAGTTACTTGTGTCCAGTATTGTGGTTTATTGCTAGCCAATGGGGTGGAGTCAATCCCCTTCAGGGGTATAGGAGTTTCAAGAGGCTCCAAATCATACCCACAGCGTTTGGCAAAGGACCAATCCATAAGACTCAAAGCGGCGCCAGAGTCGACATAGGCATCCGCGGTAATAGATGATAAAGAACAAATCAGGGTCACAGATAGAATAAACCTAGACTGTAAAGTGCCAATTGAAACAAACTTATCAAGCTTCTTAGTACGCTTAGAGCATGCTGATATAACATGAGTTGAATCACCGCAATAGAAGCACAACCCATTTTTTCGTCTAAAATTCTGCCGTTCACTTCTGGACAGAATTCTATCACATTGCATATTCTCTGGCGTCTTCTCAGTAGACACCGCCAAATGGTGCACAGGTTTGCGCTCCCGCAGACGCCTATCGATCTGGATAGCCATTGTCATGGACTCATTCAGACCCGCAGGCACAGGGAACCCCACCATAACATCCTTAATGGCATCAGAGAGACCCTCTCTGAAATTCGCCGCCAGGGCGCACTCATTCCACTGAGTAAGCACAGCCCATTTACGGAATTTCTGGCAGTATATTTCAGCTTCGTCTTGCCCCTGAGATAGGGACATCAAGGCCTTTTCCGCCTGAAGTTCTAACTGAGGTTCCTCATAAAGCAACCCCAAGGCCAGAAAAAACGCATCCACATTGAGCAACGCAGGATCCCCTGGAGTCAAAGCAAAAGCCCAATCCTGAGGGTCGCCCCGGAGCAAGGAAATCACAATCCTGACCTGCTGAGCAGGATCTCCAGCAGAGCGAGATTTCAGGGACAAAAACAACTTGCAATTATTTTTGAAATTTTGAACGCAAGATCTATTCCCCGAGAAAAATTCAGGCAAAGGAATTCTAGGTTCAGATATAGGAACATGAACAACAAAATCTTGTAAATTTTGAACTTTCGTGGTGAGATTATTCAAACCTGCAGCTAAACTCTGAATATCCATTTTAAACAGGTGAACACAGAGCCATTCCAGGATTAGAAGGAGAGAGAGAGAGAAAGGCTGCAATATAGGCAGACTTGCAAGAGATTCAATTACAAGCACACTCAGAACTGAAGGAAAAAAAAATAAAAAATCTTCAGCAGACTTCTCTTTTCTCTCCTTTCTCTGTCAAATAATTTAACCCTTTTGGGTCCGGTCAAACTGTTATGGTTCTCAATGGCAAGAGAACATAGCCCAGCAAACATAAGAACTAGCTCTTGGAAGGATGGAAACTAATCTGACCATGAACTAAACCTGTCGCACAACTAACAGTAGCCGGGTAGCGTAGCCTGCGTTTTATCCCTAGACGCCCAGCGCCGGCCGGAGGACTAACTAATCCTGGCAGAGGAAAATATAGTCCTGGCTCACCTCTAGAGAAATTTCCCCGAAAGGCAGACAGAGGCCCCCACAAATATTGGCGGTGATTTTAGATGAAATGACAAACGTAGTATGAAAATAGGTTTAGCAAAATTGAGGTCCGCTTACTAGATAGCAGGAAGACAGAAAGGGCACTTTCATGGTCAGCTGAAAACCCTATCAAAACACCATCCTGAAATTACTTTAAGACTCTAGTATTAACTCATAACATCAGAGTGGCAATTTCAGATCACAAGAGCTTTCCAGACACAGAAACGAAACTACAGCTGTGAACTGGAACAAAATGCAAAAACAAACAAGGACTAAAGTCCAACTTAGCTGGGAGTTGTCTAGCAGCAGGAACATGCACAGAAAGGCTTCTGATTACAATGTTGACCGGCATGGAAGTGACAGAGGAGCAAGGCTAAATAGCGACTCCCACATCCTGATGGAAACAGGTGAACAGAGAGGATGATGCACACCAGTTCAATTCCACCAGTGGCCACCGGGGGAGCCCAAAATCCAATTTCACAACAGCAAAGGCTGTAATTAGAGCTGAAATACAACTGATCCAACTATGGAGCAAGCATAGGGGAAAAAGAAAAAAAAAAAATTTTTTACAGACTTCCTTATTCTCTCCTTTCTTCTGCCAATAAGTTTAACACTGGCTGGTCATACAGTCATGGTTCCCAATGGCAAGGGAACGTCAGAAACATATAAATAACGGACGAGCTCTGGGTGATGGAATCTCGAGCTGACCGTGAGCTAAATCTACCACACAACTAATAGCAGCCAGGGAGCATACCTACGACTTCCTAGATGCCACGCGCCAGCCGGAGGACTAACTACACCTGGTAGAGGAAGGAACAGACCTGGCTTACCTCTAGGGAAATACCCCAAAAGATGATAGCAGCCCCCCACATGTAATAACGGTGAGTTCAAGAGGAAAAGACATACACAGTATGAAAGTAGATTTAGCAAAGAGAGGTCCACTTACTAGATAGCAGAAGGATACAAAAGAGGACTTCACGGTCAACTGAAAACCCTTTCAAAAAACCATCCTGAAATTACTTTAAGACTCCTGTGTCAACTCATGACACAGGAGTGGCAATTTCAGCCCGCAAGAGCTTCCAGCTACAGAGAATAACAAAAACTGCAAACTGGACAAAAGATACAAAACAAAAGGACAAAGTCCACTTAGCTGATCAGCAGACTAGTAGCAGGAACATGCAACCGAAGACTCTGGTTACAATGATGACCGGCAAGGAAATGACTGGAGAGCAAGGCTAAATAGGAAACTCCCAAACACTGATGGAAGCAGGTGAACAGAAGCAGCAAAGTGCAAACAAGTCACCAGTACCACCAGCAACCACCAGGGGAGCCCAAAAAGCAGATACACAACAGGAGCACCACAACTTCATTCACCAATGTTATGCAACATATATTTGTATTTTAAGTTAATTATTTGTCTGTGGGCAACAAAAATTTTGTCTTGCCAAAATCTGACCATTCTGTGTCCATTAACTGATCAATATTTCTGCTTTAATAACAATTTATTTTCTTAACCTAAACCACATTTTGGAGGGTTTCAGCTTTCAAAAGAATAACTTATACAACCAATGGATGAATTTAATGTCAGGTTATAAGCTTTTATTTACATAACATGAATAAGCGACATAACTTGTGTCAGGGAGTATATGGTGGCATCATTGGTCTTTGTATAGAGTGTAGTTTCATGTAGAGGTAATGGTGATATTATAATATTATGTATTCTCTGTGTAGTGGTGATAGTACTAGGCACTGTGTAGCTGTATTGTTGTGTGTATGTTTGTAAGTAAGCTCCGTTATGGCACCATATCTAAGCAGTAAGCTTGGTTCTGGTACTCTATCAATGTAGTAATCTAGATTATGGTGCTGTATGTATGTCGTAATCTCAGTTCTGCTCCAGTTTCTATGTAGCAGACTTGGTTCCATGTAGTAGACGTATTAAGCTCGGTTCTGCTCCCTTATCGCTGTAGTAAGCTCGCTTCTGCTCCCATATCTCTGCAGTAAGCTCGGTTCTGCTCCCATATCTCTGTAGTAAGCTCGGTTCTGCTCCCTTATCTCTGTAGTATGCTAGGTTCTACTCCCATATCTCTGCAGTAAGTTTGGTTCTGCTCCCATATCTCTGTAGTAAGCTCGATTCTGTTCCCATATCTCTGCAGTAAGCTCGGTTCTGCTCCCATTTCTCTGCTCTAAGCTCGGTTCTGCTCCAATATCTATCTCTGTAGTAAGCTTGGTTCTGCTCCCATATCTTTCCAGTAAGCTCAGTTCTGCTCCCATATCTCTGCAGTAAGCTCGGTTCCGTTCCCCTATCTCTGTAGTAAGCTTGGTTCTGCTCCCTTATCTCTGTAGTAAGCTCATTTCTGCTGCCATATCTCTGTAGTAAGCCCTGTTCTGCTCCCATATCTCTGCAGTAAGCTTGGTTCTGCTCCCATATCCCTGCAGTAAGCTCGGTTCTGCTCCCATATCTCTGTAGTAAGCTCGGTTCTGCACCTATATTTTTGCAGTAAGCTCGGTTCGGCTCCCATATCTCTCAATCTAGTAAGTTCGGTTCTGCTCCCATATCTCTATAGTAAGCTCTGTTCTGCTCCCATATCTCTGTAGTAAGCTCTGTTCTGCTCATATATCTCTGTAGTAAGCTCCGTTCTGTTCCCATATCTCTGGAGTAAGCTCGATTCTGCTCCTATATCTATGCAGCAAGCTCCGTTCAGTTCCCATATCTGTGTACCAGCCTGTTTTTAAAGCCTGTTATCTCTGCTACTTTAATGCAGTGGCCAGATATAAGCAGGGAAAAGGAGGGCCACAGCAACTCGAGGGCTACTGCCTTGTGATTGCCCCCCAGGCTGAAAATTGCCAGCCAGCTCCTGTGTCACGCCTACTTGTACCTTTACAAGGACCACAGTATGCACTGTAACAACTACAGAAACTGTCGCGGCTCCAGAGCCAACTCCAATGGTAACCTGTGCTAAGGTTACCCCTGAACAGAACACAATGGGCACTCAGACCCCCATCTGCTGTGAAAGAGCCTCTTATGTAGCACCTGACGGTCGTCGGTATCCAAGAGGACTACCTCCACCAGTGTTACCGCCAGAACTGTTCCAGTAACTGCAAACTGACAAGAAGGTAAATACTTTCACAAACATTTCCCTTTCTCCTTCCTTTAAACCCGTCCAGGGTTAACTCTTAAAGGGATCCCCTGCTTAAAGGGATCCTATGTTTTGCACAAGTTTCTTACTTTCATCAAAGAACTGCGGAATCATGAACTGTGCATGATCACAAACTGTCCTTGTAAATAGTTTGCACCCTCTTAAAGGTGCTTTCTACTGGTTTTACATAGGAGGCTTTTACAGAGACTGCCTCTTAACAGAAACTGCTGTTAATATTGCTGTAAAAAAAAACTGCTTTGCTTTTCAGACCTGAAGAAAAACCCGTTGGTGTGGCAGAATTCCGGGTCAGGATTACACGTCTTGTAGCCCACCCAAGACCAACGTTGGGGGTTCGTCACGGGTCTCTCGCATCATGTCACCTTTAAATTGACTTGAATACAGTTGATGTGATTGATATGCTGCTCTACCTCAGAAAACTTGAATGTTGTTGCACTGTGCCAAAAAGTTAATATATTATACAGTAAATATAATAGTGGAATTAATATGAGTTTAGAAAATAATGTTTACATAGTCGATAGTATGTAGTAATAGTAAAATTGAAGGAAGATACAGTGAGCCTGTAGGGGGGGGGGTGATAAACTGTTCCGCAATTCAATAAAGTGAACCCGTGGGGGTTAGCAAAATAGTGAATTAGTAAGTTAGTGAGCTAGTTGGTTAGTCCAAAGTTTGCACTTAGGGAAGAATACCGTTTTGCACTTAAATAAAATGTTGCATTAAATAGATAGTATACCTGTACCGGTAGTTATATAATTAGTTATATTTCAGATGAAGCAAGCAAATGTAAATATGTTCTTGTTCTGCAGCGTTCAAGTGTTCTCACCTCCCATAAAGGGAAGCACAGTTAAATTAATTTGTTTTATAGCATTTTAAAAATTTTGCATGTCTTTTGCTAATGTATTGTTGTTTTCTTTTCCCAGTCTGGGAGTACTGGATTTAATGGGGGGGGGGGGAGTGCAGCTCCCCAGAGTCCTGGTCGTTGCAGTAATGTCGCTCTTCCACCAGGGGGAGTGATATTACGTATGAAGGCAATAAAGGAGATCTCTTTACCAGGTATCACAAACCACACAACACACTTCACACTCCAGCCCACCAGGGGGAGCTATTCTCCTATTTATTAGGGCACTCCTCACAATTAGGTAAAACTGGTGGTCTGGATAGGAAGTTAGGCAGAAGCTGACTGGGCTTCACCCAGGCAGCACCCTGTCGGGCAGCCAGAGGGGAAGGAGGAACATCAAAGAGCTGCAGACAGAGGGGTCCCTGAGAGGGGTGGGATCCTGTCAGAGGCCTAGACAGAAGGCCACAGAGCTGCGCCTGCCCCACGTGCGGCAGCATCCTAAGAAAGGACACGAAAGAGAATTGTATTGCGGAGGGTGAGAAACTAAGTCATAGCACAAGGAGAGGAATCCAGAAGGAGTTCTGCCCTGTAAAAGGCTGCCTCCTTCTGAGGCGCAAGAATCTGGTAGCCAGAATACCGAGGGAGTAAGGATCTCTACGTATTACTTCAGAGACTGGCAGGATAGGTAATTCCACATTACCTGCCCGATCCATACCCAGGAGGCATAGTGGCAACTTGTGGGGGCCGGGGCGTGGTAGAGTCCCTGTAAAAAGCCTCAGGCCACCAGTCATATGGGTTTGTCCTATCCATTCCATCAGGGGGACAGAGAGAAAGAGAAATAACATCTAGAACACTAACATCAGTTGTGAGGACCTAACCGAGAAGCTCAGCAGGGAGGTACTACAACACCCAGGTGCTAGAGGAAGGCTACTGATTTCCACCTGGATAAGGGGACTCTGGATTTGCCTTCAGACCGGCCGGACTCTGCCTACCCTGTGGTCTGTACCCTGGACTGTGGATGCTGAAGCCTTCAGTAAAGGTAAAGAGACTGCAACCTTGTGTCCTCGTTCTTCTCTGCGCCTCTCACCATCCACCATCTACACACTGGGAAGCCCTGGGGATACACCTCACGTGTGGGAAGGTATACCATCTAGCTGCCATAACATCCCCCCAGCGAACCCCTCACAGCAGCGTCGGTCACCCTTGCCGAATACCACAGGTGGCGTCATGAACATATCCCTTTAAAGACCTTTCCCCCATTTACAACGAACGTCCCTAGGGCCACGGACTGGGTCAGCCACCATGACATCCCCACCGAGAACCGAAGGACCCGGTACCGAGTACCCCATAGCCCTACTGGGGGCGCTCCACTTAATGCTTGTAAGCAGCGCATGGCAGGAACATCATGTGCTGCTCACAAGCAGAGCACAGCTGCCGGAATATGGTACTCACCGGGACTGTTCATCGGAGATCGCGGTGAGTATCCATTCCTCTTCAGTAGCGAGCAGTGTCAGTCGCCTGTTTCCTGCTGCTGCCACTGGTCACGTGTGCCGGTACTTAAGAGAAATGAATATTCTGAATATTCATCAGGTGGTACCCTTTTAGCTACAAAGGAAAGTAAAGGGAAGGTGCTCACCTAAGCAAGTTATGTGCAGGCACAACTCCTATGAACTCCTGCTGATATTAGCTGCCTCCTGTCTGGGAATGATCTCCTCCAGGATAGTTGATCAGTTTGGACGATAACACGATATCAGGCTGTGCTGCTGTAATAAAGAATCATTTGGGATCCTTGGTTTTTATTTCCACTTATTTCCATTTTAGACAAGTTTTTTCTTCATAGAGTCTTTTGCAAACTTTTGATTGAACAGTCTGAGATAGGTTGAAGTATTTTCCACCTGGAGTTGTTTCAAATTAGTGACATGCGCTTTCTTTTCTCCTACCATGTGTTTTTAAAAACCTGAAGTGGAAGAAAGATGTTCAAAATGTTGAACATATGAACAGCAAAGTGTTTTATAGATATGAATAGGAAGAGTTGCTTAGTTCTTTTTTGAGTAATTTTTCAGGTGTTTTGGGGAGCAGACATGTCATAAAGACTCCTCAAAAAGCTTAAACATGCTCTTGGTCTGCCATTAGTGACACTTGTCAGGAATTTTGATAATAAATGTTAGGGTATGCACACACAACATCTTTTTCGGGCAGCATGAATCGCAGCTAAACTGCACGATTGCAGCTAAGTAGGGCGCCACCCCGGGGTCGGTTTCTCTCCATACCTCTCCAGTTGATTGACAGGTCTTTACCATGTGTATGTGCAGCGCCCCCACTGTCGCAGGGCCGAGGGGTACCCGGTACCGGGCCTCTGAGTCTCTGTTCTGGGGTTGTCACGGTGGCTAGACCTGGTCCGTGACCCTGCTGAGGGGCGTACAATGATAGGTGGAGGGAATGGTGATGATGTTGTGGTGGTGCAGTGCAGGTGGCAGTAAATAACGAGGACACCAGGTTGCAGTCTCTTTACCTCTTTACTGAAGGCTTCAGGATCCTCAATCCGGAATACGGTTAACCGGGCTGCGCAAGCCTGGCCGGTCCGATGGCACATCCAGAGCTCACTTTGCAGGTGGAAATCTGTGCCTACCTTCTAGCGCTTGTGTGTTGTAGTCCTTCCCTGCTAAGCACCACGGGATAGTCCTCACAACTGTTGTGTCTGTTTCTCGTGTTCCCTCACAACTCGATTCTGATGTTGTTCCACGTCCCCCAGATCGTATGGTTAGGACGCACCCGTATGACGGGGAGGCTCGGAGCTCTTCCGGGACTCTAGCGTCGCCCCACTCCTGTTGTTACCCCCCTGTGTCTTCCTAGGTCAATTGGGTGAGACAGCCCGCCTATAACTGACTGTCCTGCCGTAGGTTTGAAGTTTGGCCTGGAGCTCTATACTTCCTCGGCGTTCCGGCCACCGGTTATGCGCCTCAGTAGGTTGTTGCCTCGTCTTACAGCACGACTCCTACTGGTATTCTCCTTGTTGCGTTGATCTCGTTTCTCACTCAGCACAATAAACCTTGCTTCTTGTCCTTTCTTGGGGTACCGCCGCTATATTGTGCAGGCACTGTCCCGTAACGTTCTCTCTGGTTGCTAGGCCTCTGTCAGGATCCCACCCCTGACAGGGACCCCTCTGAATCTTCCCCTACAACACCCTCTGCCACAAGGTGTTGCCTGGTTCCAACCCAGTCAGCTTTCTCTCTAACTTCCTGCCTAACCCCCAGTTTTACCAGATTGTGAGGAGTGGCCTAATAAATAGAACCCTTAGCTCCCCCTGGAGGCCAGACTGTGAAATGTATTGGTGTCTGTGATACCTGGTCAGATGAACTCCTTCAGTGCCATCAGACATACCATAGCCCCCCTTAGTGGCGGAGCTACAGTACTGCAATGACCAGGACTCTGGGGCACTGCACTCCCCCCCGGTTAAATCCAGTACTCCTGGACTGGGAAGAAAACAACAATACATGTCAGCAAAAAGACATACAATTTTGAAAATGCAAGTACAAGTAAACTTTTTAATAGAGCTTCCCTTTATGGGAGGTGAGGACACTTGAACGTTACAAACATGGTTAAATACTTTAAATAACTTACTATAAATACTTTTCTTACCCAACCGGGTATTCTACTAAGTGCGAAATTTTTGAACAATAATTTAACTTTGCCTTTAAGGAAGTACTCGCTGGATCCACTAAAGACCTTCTTATAAAACATTATAAGGCTAATCAACTTTTATGCATTCTCCTTCTTTACATCGGCAGGACCGCCTGTCCTAACTGCTCCAGACCTACTGCCTCTCCTTTCTGTTACATGACCGCCCCTTTCTGCCCGGGCCTACTGTCTTTCCACTACTATACACAGTATAGAACATATCATCCATCTTTCAGTTCAGAATTACTGAGCCATCTCTGTATGGCTCCTAAGAGGACTCACCACTAACCCCTACGGGTTCACTTCCTGTCCTCATTTTCTAGCACATTATTAAACATTTTCTATTAAATAAAACATTAAACTTCCTTCATTACTTTCTTACTGACATGTATGCAGGATGCTATGTCTACTCCTACGGGTCTGCTGCATCTTTCTTCTAGCTTTCACCTTTACAGGACTTTATTCCAGAGCACATTACCAACATTTCTTACAATCAACTAGTTAGTTACATTTAACTTCTTCTTTCAAGACATTATTGCCATTTAACCATCTCAAGGCAACACTGTTCATAAGTGCAATATGTGAATATTCCCTTTAAGAGGGAACCAAGTCTCTATGAGGTAGTGCAACTTCTCAAGCTGCAAGTCTGTTCGCAGTAAGGACTCCGGTGCTGGTTCCAAGACCAGTGTCTTCGCAAAGAGTCCTTTCCTTGTATAAAACCAGTAGAGAGCACCTTTAAGAAGGTGCAAACTATTTACAACATCAGTTTTTGAATCATTCACCATCCATGATTCGGCAGTCTCTTGATAACTGAGGCAACAAGTTGAAAACAAACAAAAAGGCAATAGGGATCCCGGGTCAACAAAGGGATCCCTTTAAAAGTTAACCCTGGACGGGTTTTAGCAGCAAAACAGCAGAGAAACAAGCAGTTAACTATTTACAATCAATAAAGCATTCTTGCTTACTCAGTTTTCTTGCAGTGCAGGGGGTGGTCTCCTTCCAGGCCTCACCCAGCCAACGGGTCGCGTTGGTGCAGCAAGGGCCGGTCCCGGCTCCAGCAACGACAGGATCCCTCTGCGGGATGCCCTCCTTACTCGGGGGCAAGCGCGACCCAGGGGCACACGGTGAGCCCGGACTTCCGGAGGTTCCATGGAGACAGGTTCCATCGCCTTCTCTGCAGGGGGGTCGTCCTCAGATGTCCCGGTGTCGGCCTGGAGTGCAACACACCGCTGGATGCCCCGAGCTATCCAGCCGACCTCCCTCCTCCACCGGGTGTAGGTCACTGCATCGCCAGGCTCCAGGTCGGAATCGTACCTTCCCCCGCAGGGCTCCACTTCTTCTCGATCAACACGGACCTGTAGTGGCTCCCCAATCTCCTGGATAACTCCCCTTCCCTTCCGGGAGTTGAAGGACACCACAACACCCCAGTGTGACGGTGGAGTCTCCGCGACGCTTGTCAGATCGACCCGGGCCGCAGGTTGGGGTCTGTTCCGCCAAGCCGTCATCAAGCGTCGCAGGTGTTCTGCCTCCGGTAGGATCCTCAAGCCCTGTGCCTGCAGCTCACACTCCGCCGCGGTCGGGATGAAAGAAGCGGGGGACACCGGAGACAGGCGGACCTCCGTAGGTTGGCCCAGCCGAGCGATCACACGGGCGTCGGCCTCCAGGCGGTAGGCTATCTGACGGGCCTCGGCTGCAGCCACACTATCCTCGGACGGCGGCCACAGGGGTCGGCCCATCGGTAGCTCCGCAAGGGTCAGTTCCCGCAACGATGGCGTGTCCGGGGCTGTGTCGGGTTGTGCAGCCTCTCTCTGAGTCGGGTCATTCCCACGCGGTGCTCCCGGCGTCGCCATCTTTGCTTCCTCTCCAGTGTCCTCTTCCCGGGGTCTCTTTCGTGGGCGGCCCCGTCTCCATGGTCTCCATCCTCCAAAGAGAATGAGGAGGCGGACCTCGGCTGCTGACGGGCACGTCCTCAGGATGCAGAAATATTTAGACTGGGCGGCCATTGTCTTTCGCGCTCTCCAGCTTGTCTACGCCTACTCCACGCCCCTCTTCTTCTCCTGCGCTCTCCTCAGCGCTGTAATGGCGGCGGTTTTTGGCGGCAAATGGCAGTGCACAGTCTTTGCAATAAGTCACAGTCCAAGTACAATAAAGCACAGTTCCAAGGCACACATGACCTGATTCTTCAGGCTTAAGTAGATCCTGTTCGTGACGCCAAAATTGCAGCGCCCCCACTGTTGCAGGGCCGAGGGGTACCCGGTACCGGGCCTCTGAGTCTCTGTTCTGGGGTTGTCACGGTGGCTAGACCTGGTCCGTGACCCTGCTGAGGGGCGTACAATGATAGGTGGAGGGAATGGTGATGATGTTGTGGTGGTGCAGTGCAGGTGGCAGTAAATAACGAGGACACCAGGTTGCAGTCTCTTTACCTCTTTACTGAAGGCTTCAGGATCCTCAATCCGGAATACGGTTAACCGGGCTGCGCAAGCCTGGCCGGTCCGATGGCACATCCAGAGCTCCCTTTGCAGGTGGAAATCTGTGCCTACCTTCTAGCGCTTGTGTGTTGTAGTCCTTCCCTGCTAAGCACCACGGGATAGTCCTCACAACTGTTGTGTCTGTTTCTCGTGTTCCCTCACAACTCGATTCTGATGTTCTTCCACGTCCCCCAGATCTTATGGTTAGGACGCACCCGTATGACGGGGAGGCTCGGAGCTCTTCCGGGACTCTAGCGTCGCCCCACTCCTGTTGTTACCCCCCTGTGTCTTCCTAGGTCAATTGGGTGAGACAGCCCGCCTATAACTGACTGTCCTGCCGTAGGTTTGAAGTTTGGCCTGGAGCTCTATACTTCCTCGGCGTTCCGGCCACCGGTTACGCGCCTCAGTAGGATGTTGCCTCGTCTTACAGCACGACTCCTACTGGTATTCTCCTTGTTGCGTTGATCTCGTTTCTCACTCAGCACAATAAACCTCGCTTCTTGTCCTTTCTTGGGGTACCGCCGCTATATCGTGCAGGCGCGGTCCCGTAAAGTTCTCTCTGGTTGCTAGGCCTCTGTCAGGATCCCACCCCTGACAGGGACCCCTCTGAATCTTCCCCTACAACACCCTCTGCCACAAGGTGTTGCCTGGTTCCAACCCAGTCAGCTTTCTCTCTAACTTCCTGCCTAACCCCCAGTTTTACCAGATTGTGAGGAGTGGCCTAATAAATAGAACCCTTAGCTCCCCCTGGAGGCCAGACTGTGAAATGTATTGGTGTCTGTGATACCTGGTCAGATGAACTCCTTCAGTGCCATCAGACGTACCATAGCCCCCCTTAGTGGCGGAGCTACAGTACTGCAACGACCAGGACTCTGGGGCGCTGCATATGCATCAGGAGAGACATGACAATTAAGAAGAGCAGTATGAGGGGAATCTGGCCGGAGTGGCGCTGAACTAGTCAGGCCTCTCCCTGTTGTCTCCGGCTGGTCCTGTAAACCATGTTTTCTCTGAAACACCGGAGCACTTCAGAGAAAAAAAACCTGACTGGAATTGTGCAGTCAGGCTCCAATTTGTGCTTTCTGTGGTTTAGACTGCATGTGTCCAATGAGAGGTTCTCTTTAAACACTGCACTTTCTCCAATGGAAAACTAAAATATTGTCAAAATTCAATGTTTTCTAATTGTCTGTGTCTAGAATAAAAGCAATGAGACAGGAACATATTATTCTGTTATCACGATGCAATCACAGCTTGGCTGAAAAACTTACACATAACCTGCAACAAAAACACCCATCTAAGAAAATGGCCAGTGGGCGTTGTATCGAAAACTATTGATATATGCACAGGAGTTCAAATGTACAGCAACAGCAGCGCAGGAGCAACAATATAAAATGCTGCTTTCCCAGGTTTTATCATAAATAACCATCAAAGCTGCGCTCCAAAGTTTTCCTTAGAAAGGTCTCTGTGCTTCCTGTGTTTGTATGAAACTTCCTACACATGTTCTTTATGAGGCTTTACCTCAGTGGTTACAGCACACAGACCTCAAGCGGTCACCTGTCAGCGGGCACTATATCTTCACAATAATACCAAACTGCCTCACAAATGTCTGGCTGTGGTAATGTGTGGCCTTTAGTGCTGAATGGGATGAAATAACTTCATTGTTGTCTTTATTATGCTAAGGTGTCTGATAAGAAGGAAACCAAAAACAATATCGAGGTCAAAGTTATGAGGATTGTAGTGAAGGCCTGACACTCCTGCACCAACATTAAAAGCCTTCTCCATTTTGGCCACAATTTTACTCTGACGATAAGCTGATTACAGACCACTTGCCTACTATTGATGAGTGGGATGCCTAGTATTACAATTACGACTTCTGTAGGGAGCCACAAAGTTACTTTTTTATGTGCAGTGTTTTGGAGGAGGCAAAGGGACAAATCTGGTCCCATGTCCCTCCATCAGCAGCCATTTTAAGCCTAGGAGCATTGTGTAGTTTGTGAAGGAGGGTGCACAGGTAGGCAGTGCTTCACGAGGAGGAGGACCTGTAATATTTAATACATTAGCAAGTCCCACAAAGTCATGTCCCGACATATTTGTTGAAATAAGGATAATTATTCACAGCCTGTGGTGGGAAAGCTTGTCCCGCAACCTGTCAGAGGGAAGGAAAAGTATTACCCATGGCCTTTCAAGATGGTGGGAAAGTGGTACCCACAGCCTGTCATCAGGGTGGTAGGAAAGTGGTACCCAAAGCCATTCAGGATTCTGGGAAAGTAGTAACCCCAGTATGTCAGGGTGAGAAGAAAGGTTTACGCACAGCCTGCCAGGCTGATGGAAAAGTGTTTTTATATCCCTGGCAGACAGCTTACATATCTGCTATTACCTGCAATCAGAGTGCAGCTAATTGGCTGCCTTCTGGACCTTCATCACCAAGTGGGATGACAGAACCAATTACTCACCCAAGAGTAGGTCTCAGAGTGTTCCTGTGAGATTGGGGCCTTAACGTCACTTCTGGCTACCTCTAGCCAGGAGTTTCAGACTGCACTACCTGTAGATGCCAGTCTTGAGGCTTTGAGTGACCTCATGGAGAAGCCCATCTCCCAGTCCAAGATGGAGAGGGTATTGTATGATCCAGGGAGGTTGGGCCTTGATATGGGCTTGGGAGATGATCTGTAAATCAGTCTGCCATGCCACGTCTAAAAGGGGGAGGTGTTGTAGAGAAAAACTGTAAAATCCATAAAGACATCTCTGGAGAGGGGACATATCTTCCTCACATTGAACATATGGGATTAATTATAACTGGGGAAGTAAGAAAGAACTGACACTTCAACCTCAATTGAAGTAGGACATCATGCCGTGAACAGGTAATGACCACAGAGGGATCTGATGAGAACCAGCCAACAAACCTAGGATTCATATACTCAGATGTGGAAAAGTTCAGTGGTTTCTTATGTTCAAAGGAATCTGTATCCTCTGTTCAAAGGATTTATTGCAGACTCTCTGGAGCCAGTGATTAGTGATAAATATTGGTGTTTGAATGAATCTGATATTTAAGAGAGATATATTTTCAGAGTTGTAGTGAAGAGAGAAACATAACGCATTCACTCACATTACTGCAAGGCCAGCTGAAGACCTCCAACTTAATATCAGTCAGATGGATGTTGCTATCTATGCCAAGTTTCATCTCTGTAGAAAGGTAAAATGGTGATAGGAAATATGAAAATTATATCTTGTACCTGAGACCTACAGGGGCAAAGATATCCTTAAAGTTGTTGATCTCATAAACTTCTAAAAGACCTAGCACATCTCATGACCAGCCCCTCATATGAGCTCACCAAGGGGATGTATGTGGGTGTAACCTTAAGCTAATAAAAATCAGAGTTTGAGTTTTGCTCATTTGTCAGTCCTGGAAGGTAAAGGTTGCTGTGGTTCTGTTTATTTTCCTAAAAATTAGTACCTCCCTCCACTAAGCTCTGAGCCATTTCTGTGACACATGTTTAGTACTTTTTTTGCTATCCCTTTTTAACCCATGTGATTTATGTACAGTACAGTATTGTTTTATTCCTATTTTGTAACATCTTTGAATATTTTTAAAAACACTGCCTACCTTGCCAGATTAAATATCTAAAATTTAATAGCTCTGTTCCTCTCTGTAAACGCACCCCTAAAGCCATACGCTACCTGTAATGGGTGTCCAATCGACCTGTATAAACGATTGGAGGTGGGAGCTAGTAGTTCCTTTTGTAAGTGTGGAGTTGGCAGTGATCGTATCGTGGTGGTATATATGAAAAATAACACTTTTAGGTTAAAGTCTCTGAGTGGTTTATTGCTTCATAAACCATAAAGCCCAAAATTATAACAAAAACAGCTTTTCTGGCACAAATGTCAACAAGTTTGTGGATTCCAGATTAAAACCATTGGTTGAAGAACTACCCTCTTTTATTAAAGATACCAATGAGTTCCTCAAAAAGATTGATGGTTTATATATTGGTAAGGACACCTACCTGGTAACATGTGATGTAGAGTGTCTATACACTATTATCCGGCATGGTGATGGGGTTCAGGCAGCAACTCATTTTTTTGGGTTCCTCAATGATGCCTAGTTCTATGAGACAGTTCACAATACGTCTACTTGAATTTTCATTGTCACATAATTTTTTTCTTTTTAAGGGGTCCCTCTACCTACAGCTCCAGGGCACCGCAATGGGTGCTTCCTTTGTGCCTGCGTACGCAAATTTATTCCTGGGGCTGTGGGAGAGGGACCTCCTTATGTCTGAAATATGGATGGATCGCATCCTATTATGGGTGCGATTCATAGATGACATATTCTTTATTTGGCAGGGATCAGAGGAATCTTTACATTCTTTTATGTCGTCTCTTAATCATAACTCTTTGAATATACATCTGACATATAAATTTAATTCCAATGTTTTGGACTTCTTGGATGTGAATGTTTATAGAGGAGAGGATAATTGCTTATGTACTAATATCTTCAGGAAGTCTACAGCAGTAAATTCCCTCCTACACGCAACCTCCTCACATCCCCCCGCAATGATACGTTCGATCCCTATCGGACAATTTTTACGCCTTAGAAGGATCTGTTCTAATTATACCGAGTTCGAGGCACAAGCGAAAGATCTCAAAGTGAGATTTCTCGAACGAGGATTTAGTAGACGTTCTATTAAAAAGGGATATAATCGTGCGAAAAATATTACAAGACATCAAGCCCTGTATGGCCAATGAATTCCTAAATCCAATCAGGTAGTTAGATACATTACCAGATATCATGGACAGAATGAGTTAATGAGATCTTGTCTAGCCAAATCCTGGGGGATCCTTAAAGCAGACCCTGTATTTTCACGTTATATTGGTGACAAACCAAACATTACGTAGGAGACCCCAGAATTTAAAAGACCACCTGGTTAAGAGCCATTATGCCCATAATCCAGTCTTGCCTTCCTTCTTAATGAATGCTAAACAATCAGTAGGCTGTAAGCCTTGTGGTAAATGTGTGGCTTGCCCCAACATCGATAGAGCGCAGGTTTTCTGTAACTCTAAAGGGACAATGACTTATGATATTAAACAAGCCATAACATGCACAACTACAACAGTCATTTATTATGCTACATGCCCATGCGCTCTGATTTACGTGGGCATGACTACTCGCCAATTAAAAGTGAGGGTCCGCGAACATGTGCTGGGGATCATAGCTGCAGGGGATGTTGAAGATATATCCCTATTGAAGACTATCCCCAAACATTTTAAAATAAAACATAACTGTGACGCATCACTCTTGAGAGTAAAGGGCATAGATATGATTAGACCTAATGAGAGAGGAGGAAAAATAAGTACAACATTGGCACAAATGGAGACCAAATGGATTTGGACGTTAAATACTGTGTCCCCTGACGGATTGAATGAAAACTTGAGTTTTGCCCCTTTTTTATAACACCATCTTTTTATTAGAAAACAACTTTTTATTATTTTTATGCTTTTGTATGGTATATGTGGTTTTTATTTATTAATATATATATGTTTTATGTACTTTTTAGCTTAATATACTTACATTTTTTGGCCGGGCTATGTGGAGTGTTCCTCTTTCCGCTGGCAACATGGAGTGGACTGCTTTAACGTTCCAGCCTGGACGGAGTGTGATTGATCTTGCGGGCCTTCGATGTTCCGGTCTCACTGCAATCCTTAAATGGATCGATATATGGATTATTTATTAATATTATTGTTTTTTTCACTTTTTTTTTCATTGTTTTTCTTTATTTATATTTTTTGTAATTTAATTAATATATATTTATTTATGTATTTCTTTTCTTTTTAATTTTCTTTCTTTATATATTTTTTGATTTTTTTATAATTTTGGGTGTATAATTATATGTATTATGTATTTCATGTATTATTAATTTGATAGTTTTTGACGCAGTATGTATATGGATAGTATGTAATTCATTGTATGCTCTCTGTGCTTTCTTCTTCATTAATATAATTTTGGCAGTGTTTAATCATTATTTTTATACACCCTTTGTCCGTTATATCTGATCCTCTACATATATATTTTTTTGTAACAATACCTGTTGTTTTTACTTTATTCCCGTTCCCTTGCGATGCCTCTAGCTGTGCGCCTGCGGTGTCTGGTGCCTGGAGCCCCGACGTCCGCGTCACGGTGACTTAGCAACGCCGGGTACTCCGTCCCTGTGTGTGCAGTCACGTGACAATGGCGCTTGGACTTCCGGGTTTCTCTGATGGCGCATGCGCCACACACGCTGGGGTCATCCCAATGGATGCGGCGCTGATATAAAAAGCCCCAATAACATACAATCGCCACCCCCTGACGAAGGAAGAGATTCCGAAACGCGCGTCGGGGTGCGCGGTAGCGGGACCAGGTGACCTCCTTAGAAGGTATTGCAGATATAATTGCCTCTTGCTTTGATCTTATGGTCGTATTTTGTTGCACACTGCACTTTATGGGTGTTTTTCACTGACCCGCTGGTGTTACTTAGTGTGCCCTGCGGGTGATTTTATATAGTTGCGGGGTTTTTTTGCACTTTGCACCTCAATTGAATTATTTATCATCCCGCAGGCTCTATTTTATGTGCCCTGTGGTGCTACACATATTTTGATTTGATTTTGCACTATTTTCAAGCAAGTATCTTTCAAGCTAGTTGAATTTTTGCTTATGCACCTTATATATATATATATTAAATTTATATATTTTTTTATTTTTTGTTTTTAAATTATTTATACCGACCATTAATTAATTTTTTGGCAAAAAATTGCGTGAGATATTTCGAGGTCACCTATTTATATCTGATTGGTTTTTATAAAAATATGTTTTTATGTCCTGTTATAAATCGCGTACTGATTAATTGTTTTGTTTGTGCCACTTGCCACCACAAAATAAAGGCTATTTGATAAATATCTCCTGCGTGGGTACACTTTCTTTGCTGTTCATGTTCTAGTTGTGGTTGGTTCTTTATGTACAGTACAGTATTGTTTTATTCCTATTTTGTAACATCTTTGAATATTTTTAAAAACATTGCCTACCTTGCCAGATTAAATATCTAAAATTTAATAGCTCTGTTCCTCTCTGTAAATGCACCCCTAAAGCCATACACTACCTGTAATGGGTGTCCAATCGACCTATATAAACGATTGGAGGTGGGAGCTAGTAGTTCCTTTTGTAAATGTGGAGTTGGCAGTGATCGTATCGTGGTGGTATATATGAAAAATAACACTTTTAGGTTAAAGTCTCTGAGTGGTTTATTGCTTCATAATCATAAACCATAAAGCCCAAAATCATAACAAAAACAGCTTTTCTGGCACAAATAAAAAGTCCACACAAAGTCCTTCCCAGTATGGCTCCCACCTCCTGGAACAAACACACATGGCCGCTCTTTTTGGAGCTCAGTCTGGAGGCTTCTTTCCTCCAAAAGAGCACAGACAGAAAAAAAAACAATGGCTGGACATTTAACTCCCTCAAACCACATCCTTGTGGTGGAGATCTGGTGAGTAGGCATCCAGCTCATCTCTTACCTACTCACCATGAAAGCCAGTCGCTTGAAACTACTGATTTACTCTAATCACATATCATTCTGGAGGAAAACTTGTGGCTTTCACATCATGCAGGATAACTACCTTTGCAACATATATCTCCCCTCACATACGACGCCAGTGACCCTGTCACATTAAATATATGAGTCGCCCGCCAGGACCGTGGGGTTCTCGGTACCGGGTCTGGTGTTCACAGGGAAATGTCACGGTGGCTGCGACCCGGTCCGTGGCCCTGGGCGCCCATGTAAAAGGGAAAGATCTTTAAAGGGATAAAGTTTATGTTCGTGACGCCACCTGTGGTATTCGGTCAGGGTGACCGACGCTGCTTTAAGGGGTCCGCTGGGGTGATGTTATGGCAGCTAGATGGTATACCTTCCTACAGGTGAAGTATATCCCTAGGGCTTCCCAGTATGTAGATGGTGGTATGGTGAGAGGCACAGTGAAGAACGAGGACACAAGGTTGCAGTCTCTTTACCTTTACTGAAGACTTCAGCATCCACAGTCCAGGGCACCAGACCACACGGCAGGCAGAGAAGTACGGGCAGTCCAGAGACAAGCAAGTTCCCCTGGGTAAGTCAGGTGGAAGCCTACCACTCTGCGCTTTCTGTCTCTAAATCCCTGCTGCCACTAAGTGTCTCTGCAAGGTAGTTGTTCATTCTCCTGTTCTGGGACAGGTACCTGTATGGCAGGCAGCTCGAGTGGTGATTGTTGGTGTCCTCTAGCTGCGACTCCAGGCTCCTGACTGCTGCTGTGCCACAGGTAATTATGGGCAACGTCACTGTAGTACAATGCCCTCCGGTTTTGCTCCATGTGTTGTAATCCACGTAAGCCTCGGGCTCCTGGTACCTGGATACTTGCGCTATCGCTCTTCAGAGGCCTGCTCGTGGCCTCCTGGAGCTCTCACTTTCCTCTGTGCTCCACTCCTGTCTGTCCTCGCACACAGACTCCTACTCCAGACTGAGCTCACTCCGCCTCCAAACCAGGATCTTTATTCAGGGAAGCTGCCCTAAAACAGGGTTTGGAGCTCCCCCTCCTGGCCTGGAAGTGGATGGTGTTGTGTGTGTGTAAACCCACCAAAGGAAATCTCACTTGTCTCCAGACATAGCACTATCCTCCCCGTGAGGAAGACAGCACAACTGTGGTACCTGAACTCCTGGGGTGCCACATTCCCCCCCCCTGTTAAATCCAGTACTCCTGGACTGGGAAAAGAAAACAATAGTTTAGATAATGTAAACATTTTGAAACACATTTGAACAATAACTTTTGTTCCCCTTTATGGGAGGTGAGGACACTTGAACGTTACAGTACTTAACAGTTAATAAGAGTACTTCTGGCCTTATACCAGATTGTCCATGTTCCAAAGTTTAAACAGTACCGATGAGAGTGACCTGTCATAAACCCCCAAAGTAGGTCTTGGGCGGGCTTCAAGGCGTATCCTGACCAAGTGTTCACCGCGCCAGATGCTTTTGTCTTCGTTCTGATGGAACAAACAAGGTCTTACCGACGCCGCAAATGGGCAGAACCAGGGTGCACCTCGAGGGTGCCAGCTATGTACAAATACAGTTTTTGGGTAATTCACTGTCCATTACCCTATTGTCCATTTTAAACCTGTAACAGATATAAGCTAGCAATTCAAACAAATAACAGCAATTATTGACATTTTTAGTCCCTGTAACGAGCTGAGATTTGACCTTTGGTACTACGAGTAGACCTTCGTAGTTCCTGATCTAACATGTCTGCTGTTACTGTAGTGGACCCACTAGTGTGTGTACTATCTGAAGGCCTGCATTGTGTAGGTAAATTGGGCAAGAGTCTGCGTCTTCTTAGATTCACCATAGGGCTAACAGATTCACCAATAGCAGAGGGTGGATTTTCTGGTTCCACTGCTGGGGTGACATTTGCGGCTTGAACCCGTTGGTGCAGAGTCTCTTCTGGTTCAGGATGGTCTGGAATCACATTTTGTTCTGGTATTTCCAGCTGGGAAAAAGTCAAGACAGGGATCACGATGGCCTGATGTACTTGAGTCCAAGACTGGGGAAAATCTCCAAGAATAGTGTGAATCTTCTTTTCCTCTGTTTCCATAGATGGAGATGTTCCTGGGTCTGTTTCTCTGTTCCTCAATTTATCAGGGCATATCTTGAGATGGTCTCTGTACACTGCCGTCGAAGTTTCTCTTCCATCTTTACTGATAAGGCAGACTTTCATGTTGTCGAAGTTTGAAGGCAGGATAGTATATGGTTCCGCTTCCCACTGGTCATCAAGTTTGTGTAATCTCCTTTTACATTTGAGCACTTGTTCACGTGGTGACAAGGGAATTACAGGAGCATGTTGGTTAAAGTCTCTTTCTTGCTTTTGTCTTGCTTGTGCTAAACTTCTCTCTATGCATTCTTGCACTTGGCGGTACTTTTCTTTTCTCTCAGTTTCCCAATCTGTATCTGGTGAGATATCTTCTGGGGTTAAGACCCCCATGTCTAGGTTGACAGGTAGTTGACTGGACCTTCTCCTCATTAGGTATGCTGGAGTACAGTTGGTGGAGTTTACTGGGACATGGTTGTACAAGTCTATCAAGTCTGGTAGCACTTCTGGCCATGAGTTCCTTTCATGTACAGGCAAAGTCTTTAGTAGATCAATCACTATTTGGTTCATTTTCTCGCATATTCCATTGGTTTTCGGATGATAAGGAGTGGCTCTAATCTTTTTGCATCCAGGTTGCAGAATTCTTGAAATACCTTCGCTTCAAAGGCTGGTCCTTGATCAGTAAGCACTTTTTCAGGATAACCATGAGGTCTACAGAAGTGCTGTTGGAAAGCTCTGGCTGCTGTTCTTGCTGTCAGATCCTTGACAGGTACAACCACAAGGAATCTGGAGTAGTGATCCACAATAGTCAAAGCGCAGACATAGCCTGACCGGATTGGGGTTAGCTTCACATAGTCTAAGGCCACCAGTTCAAGTGGCTTCTTGGTGATGATGGGCTGTAGGGGAGCCCTTTGGCTGTCACGGTCCTTTCTGCGCAGGCTACATGGGCCACACTCACGGCACCACTTTTCGATGGTTTTCCTCATGCCAGGCCAGTAGAATCTTCCATGTAACAGGATCTCCAACTTCTTCCATCCAAAGTGTCCTGCACTGTCGTGGTACGCTTCTAGAACCATGGGCGCATATCGTCTTGGGACCACTATCTGCCAGACTAGCTCATGCGTGCATGGATCAATATTTCTTCTGCACAGCTTACCATCGTAGATGAATAGTTTGCCTTTTTCCTTCCAGAGTCGCTGTGTTTCTTGCGGATCATCTGGACCAGGGTGCGAGTCTGCCTGTGACAGCAGTTCTTTCACCAGAAGGATTGCGGGGTCGCTATCCTGCGTTTCTGCCCATCCATGGTGGGGCAACAGATTCAGTGTGGTTTCGTGTTTGTTTTTCCGCCGGTTCCTCACATAATGAGAGTTTTGAGTTGCTCCAGATCGATGGAATGCTGGCAGTTCCACCTCTTCAACTTCCTCTGAATTCCCCCCCACATCTGGTAGGTTGGGCATTCTGGATAATGCATCCGCGTTGGCATTCTTGTGCCCTGTACGGTATTTGATTGTGAAGTCATACTTGGACAACCGGGCCATCCATCGCTGCTCCAAGGCACCAAGTTTTGCAGTCTCTAGGTGAGTCAGCAGAATGTTGTCCATGTAGTCTGTTATGATCCTTAGTGGTTGAGGATCACAAATTACTCCAGCTAAGTAACAAACATAGGACAAGCTCTAGGGAGGTGGCAAACTGAACTGACCGCAAATCTGAACCTATCCAAACACACTAGAAGTAGCCGGTGAACGTGCCTAAAAATTCTAGACGTCTCGAGCCAGCCTGAGGAACTAACTACCCCTAGAGAGAAAGAAAGACCTCTCTTGCCTCCAGAGAAATATCCCCAAAGATATAGAAGCCCCCAACAGATAATAACGGTGAGGTAAGAGGAAGGCACATACACAGGGGTGAAAGCAGATTCAGCAAATGAGGCCCACTAATACTAGATAGCAGAAAATAGAAAAGAGAATCTATGCGGTCAGTAAAAAACCCTTACAAAATATCCACTCTGAGATTTCAAGAACCCCCACACCAACTAACAGTGTGGGGGGAGAAACTCAGTCCCCTAGAGCAACCAGCAAGCGAGGAAATCACATTTTAGCGAGCTGGACAAAAAACATAATGAACACTGATAATCAAAAAATGATCAAACAAAAACTTAGCTTGTCTTGGAGAGACTGGGAGCAAGGTAGACACAAGGAATCTGAAGAGCACTGGATACATTGATAGCAGGCAAGGAACTGAGTCTCCAGGTGAGCAAAATAGGAAACAAACCAAGGATAACGAACCAGCTGATGCAGCCAACCTGCAGAAAGACAACACTACACAGTACCGCTTGTGACCACTAGAGGGAGCCCAAAAATAGAATTCACAACAGTACCCCCCCCTTGAGGAGGGGTCACCGAACCCTCATCAAGACCCCCAGGGCGATCAGGATGAGCCACGTGGAAGGCACGAACCAAATTGGCCGCATGAACATCAGAGGCGACAACCCAGGAATTATCCTCCTGACCATAGCCCTTCCACTTAACCAAATACTGAAGCCTCCATCTAGAGATACGAGAATCCAAAATCTTCTCCACCACGTACTCCAATTCGCCCTCGACCAGCACCAGAGCAGGAGGCTCAACAGAAGGAACCACAGGTACCACATACCTCCGCAACAAAGACCTATGGAACACATTATGAATGGCAAACGATGCTGGGAGATCCAAACGAAAAGACATCGGGTTAAGGATTTCCAAGATCTTATAAGGACCGATGAAGCGAGGCTTGAATTTAGGAGAGGAGACCTTCATAGGAACATACCGAGAAGACAGCCACACCAAATCCCCAACACGAAGTCGGGGACCCACACCGCAGCGGCGGTTGGCAAAGCGCTGAGCCTTCTCCTGTGACAACCTCAAATTGTCCACCACATGGTTCCAAATCTGCTGCAACCTATCCACCACAGAATCCACCCCAGGACAGTCAGAAGGCTCAACCTGACCCGAGGAAAAACGAGGATGGAAACCAGAATTGCAGAAAAAAGGCGAAACCAAAGTAGCAGAACTAGCCCGATTATTAAGGGCAAACTCGGCCAATGGCAAAAAAGTCACCCAATCATCCTGATCAGCAGAAACAAAACATCTCAAATAAGTTTCCAACAGCTGATTAGTTCGCTCGGTTTGGCCATTAGTCTGAGGATGGAAGGCCGACGAAAAAGACAAATCAATGCCCATCTTAGCACAAAAAGTCCGCCAAAATCTGGACACAAACTGGGATCCTCTATCAGACACAATATTTTCAGGAATGCCGTGCAAGCGAACCACATTCTGAAAAAATAGAGGAACCAAATCGGAGGAAGAAGGCAACTTAGGCAAGGACACCAAATGGACCATCTTGGAAAAACGATCACACACCACCCAGATGACAGACATTTTCTGAGATACTGGGAGATCCGAAATAAAATCCATGGAAATGTGCGTCCAAGGCCTTTTTGGAACAGACAAAGGCAAAAGCAAACCGCTGGCACGAGAACAGCAAGGCTTAGCCCGAGCACAAATCCCACAAGACTGCACAAAGGAACGCACATCCCGCGACAAGGAAGGCCACCAGAAGGACCTAGCCACCAAATCTCTGGTACCAAAAATCCCAGGATGACCCGCCAACACCGAAGAATGAACCTCGGAAATAACTCTGCTGGTCCATCTATCCGGGACAAACAGTCTCTCTGGTGGACAATGGTCAGGTCTGTCCGCCTGAAATTTCTGCAGCACTCGTCGCAAATCTGGGGAAATGGCAGACAAAATCACTCCCTCTCTGAGAATACCAGCCGGCTCAGAAACTCCCGGAGAATCAGGCACAAAACTCCTAGAAAGTGCATCAGCTTTCACGTTCTTCGAACCAGGCAGGTATGAGACCATGAAGTTGAAACGGGAGAAAAACAACGACCAACGAGCCTGTCTAGGATTCAGGCGCTTGGCAGATTCAAGGTAAATCAGATTTTTGTGATCAGTCAAGACCACCACACGATGTTTAGCTCCTTCGAGCCAATGTCGCCACTCCTCAAATGCC
This sequence comes from Ranitomeya variabilis, assembly GCF_051348905.1. Lineage (NCBI taxonomy): Eukaryota > Metazoa > Chordata > Amphibia > Anura > Dendrobatidae > Ranitomeya > Ranitomeya variabilis. The sequence continues at coordinate 426,142,966 of NC_135237.1, read as the reverse complement.
CACTTCATAGCCAACAACTCCCGATTACCAACATCATAATTCCGCTCGGCAGGCGAAAACTTTCTTGAAAAGAAAGCACATGGCTTCATCACAGAGCAATCAGACGTAATCCAGACACCCAATGGGCCTGCTATACTGTTATGATCCTTAGTGGTTGAGGATCACAAATTACTCCAGCTAAGTAACAAACATAGGACAAGCTCTAGGGAGGTGGCAAACTGAACTGACCGCAAATCTGAACCTATCCAAACACACTAGAAGTAGCCGGTGAACGTGCCTAAAAATCCTAGACGTCTCGAGCCAGCCTGAGGAACTAACTACCCTTAGAGAGAAAGAAAGACCTCTCTTGCCTCCAGAGAAATATCCCCAAAGATATAGAAGCCCCCAACAGATAATAACGGTGAGGTAAGAGGAAGGCACATACACAGGGGTGAAAGCAGATTCAGCAAATGAGGCCCACTAATACTAGATAGCAGAAAATAGAAAAGAGAATCTATGCGGTCAGTAAAAAACCCTTACAAAATATCCACTCTGAGATTTCAAGAACCCCCACACTAACTAACGGTGTGGGGGGAGAAACTCAGTCCCCTAGAGCAACCAGCAAGCGAGGAAATCACATTTTAGCGAGCTGGACAAAAAACATAATGAACACTGATAATCAAAAAATGATCAAACAAAAACTTAGCTTGTCTTGGAGAGACTGGGAGCAAGGTAGACACAAGGAATCTGAAGAGCACTGGATACATTGATAGCAGGCAAGGAACTGAGTCTCCAGGTGAGCTAAATAGGAAACAAACCAAGGATAACGAACCAGCTGATTCAGCCAACCTGCAGAAAGACAACACTACACAGTACCGCTTGTGACCACTAGAGGGAGCCCAAAAATAGAATTCACAACAGTAGACTGTGAATTTTGCAAAGGCTAGGTAATGTTTGAATCTCTCTGTCACTGCCCAGATGATGGCAAGGAACTCTAGCTTAAAGGAGCTATAATTTTCAGGGTTCCTCTTTGTGGGGTGCAGCTTCCTGTTGGCGTACGCAATTACCCTCTCTTTGCCTTTTTGTACCTGGGACAGTAAGGCTCCCAATCCTACGTTACTGGCATCCGTGTACAGTATAAACAGTTGGTCGTATTCTGGGTAGGCCAATACCTCTTCTCCCGTGAGAGCCGCCTTCAACGGAGTGAAGGATTCTTCCAGTCGGTCGTTCCAATCAAACGGGGTATTTTTACCTTTGATTTTCTTAGATTGGCCAACTAACAGGTCTTGCAGTGGTGCGGCTATTTTAGTGAAGTCTTTCACAAATCTTCTGTAATAGCCTACCAACCCGAGGAACTGTCGGACTTCATGGAGGTTACTGGGTTCTTGATGACGGTGACCTTGTCTGGGTCGGTGGCCACTCCCTCAGAGCTCACCACATGGCCCAGGTACTGCACTTTGGGCTTTAACAAATGGCATTTGGATGGTTTTACCTTTAAGCCAAAGTTGGACAGAGCTTCGAACACCTCGGCTAGGTGCTTCAGATGGTCCTCATATGTCTTGGAGAAGACGATGACATCGTCCAGGTACAACAAGAAGGTTTTGAAGTTCTTGCACCCAAGACAGCACTCCATCATCCTCTGAAACATTCCTGGGGCGTTGCATAGGCCAAACGGCATGTAATTGAACTCGGAGAGACCCATCGGCATTGTGATGGCTGTATTCTCCTTGTCCGCCTCTGCTACGGGAACCTGCCAGTACCCACTGGTGAGATCCAAGGTAGAAAAGTAATTAGCAGATTTTAATGCAGAAAATGACTCTTCTATTCTGGGTAGTGGATATGCATCCTTGTTTGTAATATGGTTTATCTGCCTATAATCTACACACATCCTCATGGTGCCGTCTTTCTTTCTGACGAGGACTTATGGAGCTGCCCAGGGGCTACAACTATCTCTGATTACCCCAGCCTCCTTCATCTCTCGCAACATACTTTTGGCACACTGGTAATGAGCTGGAGGTACAGGCCGGTACCTCTCCTTAATGGGTGGATGACTACCCGTGGGGATGTGATGTTGTACCCCGTTTACCTGCCCAAAATCTAGGGGGTGTTTACTGAAGACTCATTCATTCTCTTGGACCACTCTGTAAGCCCCTTGTTTCTGGAGTGCAGGTGTAGAGTCAGTGCCCACGTGCAATTTTTGACACCAATCTTCCATTCGACCTGCAGAGCCATTGTCCTCTGCCTGGGTGGAAGGGACCAAGGGTTCTGCCGCCTGTGTTAGATTGCTGTTGACAGTAAACAGTTTGGCAATTGTGGCATATCTGGTTAAGTGAACTTCCTTCTCTCCGCATTTGAGAACATGTTCTGGTACTCTCCCTTTGCGGACTTCAACTACCCCTCTGGCTGTCAGGATTGTAGGCCTACTGTCAGAATACACAGGTTCTACCAGTGCCTGGTAGTCTTTACCTCTGATGCCTATTGCTACCCGACACCATATTAACATTTCACTTCTGTGGGATATTGCAATGGGGATTGGATCACTCACAGTGACTCTGCCAATTTCTCCACCAGACAGTTATATCTGTTGTCTTTGTACCAGAGCCCTGATTTCCTTCTACAAGACTCTCTGTTCACTGGAACCAGCTGTTTCCGCCACCTGCTGTAACAAGACAGTAACCTCGGACAGACAATTTTCAATAACATTAGTACCAATGGTCATCATAGGATTACATTCACGTCGGTCAATATCAACAATCACGATTCCTTGGGCTTTTAATTCTACCCTTCCCACTTTTGTGGTGACCTCTTTGTATCCCACTTGTGGCAACTGCTGACCGTTACTGGCTACTATAGTGAAATCATCATCGGGGCCATGAGTAATGTCTGTGTCAGCCCAATAACGCTTATAAAGTATGTACGGCATAGTTGTACCTTGTGAAACAGTGTCCAACAAAGTGTTCATGGGGATGGCGTCGATCACAATGGGGAGAACAGGTCGTCCTCCAATGTATTTGGCTCGCCAGTTATTTGGGCCTGGTTGTCCTACTCCTGGGGATTGGCCCTCTGCCCCAGGGGTCGCCCGTTTAAATGACAGTACCTTGCAATGTGTCCTGCTTGGTCACAGCGGCGGCAGATGGGTCGTCCATCCTGATGATAGCGATCGTCGTCTCTTCCTCTGGTCGGCGGGATCCTCTTCTGTTGTCGCCAGGGGACGTCCTCTGGTCTGGAAGCCAGCTTGATCTTCTCCTTGGGGGCCTCCTGTAGGGACTGCACGGTCTGGGCTAATGCAGCAAAGTTCTTGCTCAGCTCTTGCATCTGGAGGCGTAGTCCTGCGGGAGAATCATCATCGAGGACCTGGGCATCGGCCTCAGCAGGGACTTGAGGATATGATGCCATATGATACCTCCTGGTGGTACATGAGGGCTGGTCTTTAGGAGGTACTGCACGGCTGGGTGGAGGTTCGTGCAACACCCAAATAGCGTTGTCCTTAAATTGCGCAAAGTCTATGTCGGGGTTTTGCAAAGCCAGAATACGTAATTGAGCCTTGTGAGTATGAGATAGAAGCCCCTCAATGAACTGCTCTTTCAAAAGTTTATCTGCATTCTGTATGCTGTTAGGATCTACTTGTTCAACAGCCCGGAGTGCCTCCTGCAAATAAAGTGCATAGTCCCGTATACTGTCTTGGGCTTTTTGCTTACATCCGAAGAACTTCATTTTCATCTCTGCAGTGGTGCGGGTGTCAAAAGTAACTTTGAGCTTAGCAAAGATCTGCTGCACAGTCCCTTTATCCACATCCGGCCAGAATTTTACCTCCGACAGGGCCGCTCCAGACAGTTGGCCAGTGAGAATATTAATCTTTTGATGCTCTGTCAGGAAATACACTTCAAACAGGCTACAGAGTCTTTCTTTAAAATCGGTGAACATATGTGTTGCGCCAGAATATTGCGGGAGCCATGCTGCTCCAGTTATGTACGGCAGGGGTGTCAAACTGCATTCCTCAAGGGCTGCAAACAGGTCATGTTTTCAGGATTTCCTTGTATTGCACAGGTGATCATTTAATCACCTGCACAGAATGATTCCAGCACCTTGTGCAATGAGAAGGAAATCTTGAAAACACGCATGGTTTGAGGCCCTCGAGGAATGCAGTTTGACACCCCTGATGTACGTCATGGAGAGGGGCATGATAGCCGCAGCAGTTGTGGCGGTGTTCGGCCGGCTTATGGGAGCTGCGGCCTTGACTAGCAGTACGGGGACTGCGGCTGCATTCTCCGCGGGGCCCGGGGGCATCACTTGGCCTGCAGGTGCGTCCGCTGCTAGGCCTGGGGGTGCTTTGAGGTCTCCGGCTGCGACTGACGTCAGTTTCCCCCCCCGGGTTAGACATAGCTCTCTCCCCTCACTAACCTGATTGAAGTCAAATCTCTTCTCTGGAATCTGCTGTGGTTCCTCCGGTGCTCCGCTCGGCACTTTGCAGCGTCTTTTCTTCCGGTTTTGCTGTACGACGTCTTCACTTCCGGCGCTCTAGTTGTAGCGCCCCCACTGCCGCAGGGATGAGGGGTACCCGGTACCGGGCCTCTGAGTCTCTGCTCTGTGGTTGTCACGGTGGCTAGACCCGGTCCGTGACCCTGCTGAGGGGCGTACAATAATAGATGTGGATGGTGGTGGAGGTGCGGTGCAGTAAATAATGAAGACACCAGGTTGCAGTCTCTTTACCTCTTTACTGAAGGCTTCTGAGTCCTCAATCCGGAATATGGTTAACAGGGCTGCGCAAGTCCGGCCGGTCCGATGGCACCTCCAGAGTTCCCTTTGCAGGTGGAAATCTGTGCCTACCTTCCTGCGCTTGTGTTGTGGTCCTCCCCTGCTGTGCTTACGGGATAGTACCCCACAACTGTTGTGTCTGTTTCTCGTGTTCCCTCACAACTCGATTCTGATGTTCTCCCTCTACGTCCCCCTGATCTTACGGTTAGGACGCACCCGTATGACGGGAGGCTCGGAGCTCTTCCGGGACTCTTGCGTCGCCCCACTCCTGTTGTTACCCCCCTGTGTCTTCCTAGGTTAATTGGGTGAGACAGCCCGCCTGTAACTGACTGTCCTGCCGTAGGTTTGAAGTTTGGCTTGGAGCACTATACTTCCTCGGCGTTCCGGCCACCGGTTATGCGCCTCAATAGGATGTTGCCTCGTCTTACAGCACGACTCCTACTGGTATTCTCCTTGTTGCGTTGATCTCGTTTCTCACTCAGCACAATAGATCTCGCTTCTTATCCTTTCTTGGGGTACCGCCGCTATATCGTGCAGGCGTGGTCCCGTAACGTTCTCTCTGTTCGCTAGGCCTCTGTCAGGATCCCACCCCTGACAGGGACCCCTCTGAATCTTCCCCTACAACACCCTCTGCCACAAGGTGTTGCCTGGTTCCAACCCAGCCAGCTTTCTGTCTAACTACCTGCCTAACCCCCAGTTTTACCAGACTGTGAGGAGTGGCCTAATAAATAGAACCCTTAGCTCCCCCTGGAGGCCAGACTGTGAAATGTTTTGGTGTCTGTGATACCTGGTCAGATGAACTCCTTCAGTGCCATCAGACGTACCATAGCCCCCCTTAGCGGCGGAGCCACAGTACTGCAACGACCAGGACTCTGGGGCGCTGCACTCCCCCCCGGTTAAATCCAGTACTCCTGGACTGGGAAGAAAACAACAATACATGTCAGCAAAAGACATACAATTTTGAAAATGCAAGTACAAGTAAACTTTTTAACAGAGCTTCCCTTTATGGGAGGTGAGGACACTTGAACGTTACAAACATGGTTAAATACTTTAAATAACTTTTCTTACCCAACCGGGTATTCTACTAAGTGCAAAATCTTTGAACAATAATTTAACATTGCCTTTAAGACGTACTCGCTAAATCCACTAAAGACCTTCTTATATCACATATAAGGCTAATTAACTTTTATGCATTCTCCTTCTTTACGTCTGCAGGACCGCCTGTCCTAACTGCTCCAGACCTACTGCCTCTCCTTTCTATACAGGACCGCCCCTTTCCGCCCGGGCCTACTGTCCTTCCACTACTATACACAGTATAGAACATATCATTTTTCTTTCAGTTCAAGATCATAGAGCCATCTCTATATGGCTCCTAAGAGGACTCACCACTAACCCCTATGGGTTCACTTCCTGTCCTCATTCTTCTATTAACATTATTAAACATTTCTTACAATCAACCAGTTAGCTACATATAACTTTTACATATCAGCATTATCAGTACTTTCTTTCAAAACATCATCATTCTTTAAGTGCTTTTGATGAACATCCCCTTTAAGAGGGGACCAAGTCTCTATGAGGTAGTGCAACTTCTCAAGCTGCAAGTCTGTTTGCAGTAAGGACTCCGATGCTGGTTCTGCGACCAGTGTCTTCGCAAAGAGTCCCTTTCGCTTATATAAAACCAGTAGAGAGCACCTTTAAGAAGGTGCAAACTATTTACAAAATCAGCTTTTGAATCATTCACCGTCCATGATTCGGCAGTCCTTTGATAACTGAGCAAAAGTAGAAAACAAACAAAAGGCAATAGGGATCCCGGGTCAACAAAGGGATCCCTTTAAGAGTTAACCCTGGACGGGTTTTAGCAGCAAAACAGTGAAAACAATTAACTATGTACATTCAGTAAAGCACTCCTGCTTACTCAGTCTTCTTGTAGTGTGTTAGAATAGTTACTTGAACCATTCAGGAGGCAGCACCGGCGGAGGCAACCCCTTAGGGTATTGCGCACCGCCTGGTACTGCATAAGGGGAGGTGTTGTCCCATCTGGGGGTCTGCGTACCCACTGTCTTCAGTTCTGGAGCAGCACGAGCACCACCCACCGGAAGAGGTGCCTCCTTGGCCACGAGGGTGGTTGAGGTGATGATGCTGCATGTCGTGGTCTTGACCATAGTGCACGTTGGAGTGACCTCGGTGGTCCTGGTCACGATCATGGGCTGACCACAAGGGGGCACCTTCGCTACAGGGGTCAGCTTCACGGGCACCTTAATCGGGGGTGTCACAGGGTTCTGCCTCTTGTGGACATTCAGGGCAAACCACCCCTTTTCCCCAAAATGCCTGGTGTAACTGACTTCACCCCCCGGGTAGAGATCCCGGTCTGGGTGGCCCTCTCTGAGATGAGACTCCACATCCCTTCTGTTGACAAACACCTCCGCATACAGGCCCGGCTCTTTAATGAAGCCCCATCCTCCGCGGAGCTTGAAGGTGGTGATGGTGCCCTGCCTGCGCGGGGCCTGGTGAGCGGCGGGGTCCTTGCGGGCCCGGTCCTTGACCGCCAGGTCTTTTTGATGGTGAGCCTCCAGCCCGGCCTGGTACGCCTTTTCCTTTTCCTCCCACTGCTGTTCCAGCTGGGTCTGGTATTCCTCCCAGCTCAGGGCCTGCACCATCTCCCCTTCCCGTGTCTTCACCCCGGGGAACCCCATGAGGTTAGATCCTGGGTTCACCCAGCGGCAGACTGTGCGTTCCGCATGGATCTCACACAGCAGGATAGTTGGTGTGATCGGGGCTTTCAGGAGGTGTTCCATGCCCGTGGCCTCCTCCCATGGTAACAGGCATTGGAGTCTATGGGTCCCAGGGAGAGGGGGTGCCGCAACGGGGCCTACTAGCAAACCCTCTGCCAGCGGGTCGGGGTCGGCGGACTCACCGGCCAGGGCAGGCTCCTCCTCCGCGACGGGTTCCGCTGGCTGTGTCGGCGAGGGTCTCAGCAGTGACTCCGGTAGCGGTACAGGATCCGATGCCAGAGAGCTTTCTTCCGGCGCTACCTGGTGCGGAGCCTGGGCCTTCACATTCAGCTGAAGGAGCTGGTGGATCAAGTCTCCCATCTCAGCCTGCAAGAAATCAGCGCTGTCCGTGGAGAATTGGCTGCGGTGCTCGTCCGGGTAGTTGGGGGAGTCTTCTGCTTCCACCCCGCGTTCGGGTTCTGAGCTGCTGGCCATGGCGTCCTCCACGTGGGTCACTTCCTGATCCTTTTCCCGCTCTCTCCTTCGTGGGCGGTTTTGTTTTCGTTGCCTCCGCCCTCCATTAAGGATTAGGAGGTGGATCTCGGCTGCTGACGGACACGTCCTCAAGGGACAGAAATACTTAGACTGGGCGGCCATTGTCTTTCGCGCTCTTCAGCTGGTCCACGCCTACTCCACGCCCCTCTTCTTCTCCTGCGCTCTCCTCAGCGCTGTAATGGCGGCGGTTTTGGCGGGAACTTCTGGCGGCAAGTGGCAATACACAGTCTTTGCTATAAGTCACAGTCCAAGCACAATAAATCACAGTTCCAAGGCACACATGGCCTGATTCTTCAGGCTTAAGTAGATCCTGTTCGTGACGCCAAGTTGTAGCGCCCCCACTGCCGCAGGGCCGAGGGGTACCCGGTACCGGGCCTCTGAGTCTCTGCTCTGGGGTTGTCACGGTGGCTAGACCCGGTCCGTGACCCTGCTGAGGGGCGTACAATAATAGATGTGGATGGTGGTGGAGGTGCGGTGCAGTAAATAACGAAGACACCAGGTTGCAGTCTCTTTACCTCTTTACTGAAGGCTTCTGAGTCCTCAATCCGGAAAACAGTTAACAGGGCTGCGCAAGTCCGGCCGGTCCGATGGCACCTCCAGAGTTCCCTTTGCAGGTGGAAATCTGTGCCTACCTTCCTGCGCTTGTGTTGTGGTCCTCCCCTGCTGTGCTTACGGGATAGTACCCCACAACTGTTGTGTCTGTTTCTCGTGTTCCCTCACAACTCGATTCTGATGTTCTCCCTCTACGTCCCCCTGATCTTACGGTTAGGACGCACCCGTATGACGGGAGGCTCGGAGCTCTTCCGGGACTCTTGCGTCGCCCCACTCCTGTTGTTACCCCCCTGTGTCTTCCTGGGTCTGGGTGAGACAGCCCGCCTGTAACTGACTGTCCTGCCGTAGGTTTGAAGTTTGGCTTGGAGCACTATACTTCCTCGGCGTTCCGGCCACCGGTTATGTGCCTCAATAGGATGTTGCCTCGTCTTACAGCACGACACCTACTGGTATTCTCCTTGTTGCGTTGATCTTGTTTCTCACTCAGCACAATAAATCTCGCTTCTTATCCTTTCTTGGTGTACCGCCGCTATATCGTGCAGGCGCGGTCCCGTAACGTTCTCTCTGTTCGCTAGGCCTCTGTCAGGATCCCACCCCTGACAGGGACCCCTCTGAATCTTCCCCTACAACACCCTCTGCCACAAGGTGTTGCCTGGTTCCAACCCAGCCAGCTTTCTGTCTAACTTCCTGCCTAACCCCCAGTTTTACCAGACTGTGAGGAGTGGCCTAATAAATAGAACCCTTAGCTCCCCCTGGAGGCCAGACTGTGAAATGTATTGGTGTCTGTGATACCTGGTCAGATGAACTCCTTCAGTGCCATCAGACGTACCATAGCCCCCCTTAGCAGCGGAGCCACAGTACTGCAACGACCAGGACTCTGGGGCGCTGCATAGGCAGCAGCGAGGCACTCGTTTTTCTGCTTCGCGCTCTTTCCAGCTGGCTCCACCCACGAAGGTATGGCTCTTCCTCCTCGTGCTCCATGCGGCCCGGCAATGGCGGCAGTTTTGGGGGCAAAGTGTAATAGTCACTGGCACACAGTACCTGGCGATGCCAGTGCACGAAATCCTGTTTGTGACGCCAAGATGAGTCGCCCGCCAGGGCTGTGGGGTTCTCGATACCGGGTCTGGTGTTCACAAGGAGATGTCACGGTGGCTGCGACCCGGTCCGTGGCCCTGGGCGCCCATGTAAAAGGGAAAGGTCTTTAAAGGGATAAAGTTTATGTTCGTGACGCCACCTGTGGTATTCGGTCAGGGTGACCGACGCTGCTTTAAGGGGTCCGCTGGGGTGATGATTTTACCTCCGACAGGGCCGCTCCAGACAGTTGGCCAGTGAGAATATTAATCTTCTGATGCTCTGTCAGGAAATACACTTCAAACAGGCTACAGAGTCTTTCTTTAAAATCGGTGAACATATGTGTTGCGCCAGAATATTGCAGGAGCCATGCTGCTCCAGGTATGTACGGCAGGGGTGTCAAACTGCATTCCTCAAGGGCTGCAAACAGGTCATGTTTTCAGGATTTCCTTGTATTGCACAGGTGATCATTTAATCACCTGCACAGAATGATTCCAGCACCTTGTGCAATGAGAAGGAAATCTTGAAAACACGCATGGTTTGAGGCCCTCGAGGAATGCAGTTTGACACCCTGATGTACGGCATGGAGAGGGGCATGATAGTCGCAGTAGTTGTGGCGGTGTTCGGCTGGCTTATGGGAGCTGCGGCCTTGACTAGCGGTACGGGGACTGTGGCTGCATTCTCCGCGGGGCCCGGGGGCATCACTTGGCCTGCAGGTGCGTCCGCTGCTAGGCCTGGGGGTGCTTTGAGGTCTCCGGCTGCGACTGCCGCCAGTTCCCCCCCCCGGGTTAGACATAGCTCTCTCCCCTCACTAACCTGATTGAAGTCAAATCTCTTCTCTGGAATCTGCTGTGGTTCCTCCGGTGCTCCGCTCGGCACTTTGCAGCGTCTTTTCTTCCGGTTTTGCTGTACGACGTCTTCACTTCCGGCGCTCTAGGCAGCAGTGAGGCACCCGTTTTTCTGCTTCGCGCTCTTTCCAGCTGGCTCCACCCACGAAGGTATGGCTCTTCCTCCTCGTGCTCCATGCGGCCCGGCAATGGCGGCAGTTTTGGCGGCAAAGTGTAATAGTCACTGGCACACAGTACCTGGCGATGCCAGTGCACGAAATCCTGTTGTGACGCCAAGATGAGTCGCCCGCCAGGGCTGTGGGGTTCTCGATACCGGGTCTGGTGTTCACAAGGAGATGTCACGGTGGCTACGATCCGGTCCGTGGCCCTGGGCGCCCATGTAAAAGGGAAAGGTCTTTAAAGGGATAAAGTTTATGTTCGTGACGCCACCTGTGGTATTCGGTCAGGGTGACCGACGTTGCTTTAAGGGGTCCGCTGGGGTGATGATATGGCAGCTAGATGGTATACCTTCCCACAGGTGAAGTATATCCCCAGGGCTTCCCTGTATGTAGATGGTGGTATGGCGAGAGGCGCAGTGAAGAACGAGGACACAAGGTTGCAGTCTCTTTACCTTTACTGAAGACTTCAGCATCCACAGTCCAGGGCACCAGACCACAGGGCAGGCAGAGAAGTATGGGCAGTCCAGAGACAAGCAAGTTCCCCGGGTATGTCAGGTGGGAGTGGAGCGGCCCCCAGACGCAGGACGACGGGTACTCGGATCCGGGTCTCTCGGTTCTGAGGATGTCACGGTGGCCCGACCCGGTCCGTGGTCCTGCTAAGGGGCGCCCAATAAAAGGTGTAGGTGGTGGTGTAGGTCGCAGTAAATAATGAGGACACAGGGTTGCAGTCTCTTTACCTCTTTACTGAAGGCTTCGGCATCCAGCATCCAGAGCACTGCTAACAGGGCTGGCTGAGACCGGCTAGTCCGAAGGCACATCCAGAGTTCCCTTTGCAGGTGGAAATCAGTGCCTACCTACTAGCACCTGGGTGTTGTAGTACTTCCCTGCTGAGCACCACGGGATAGTCCTCACAACTGTCGTGTATGTTTCTGTTCTTTCTCTCCGTCCCCCAGATGATATGGATAGGACGCACCCGCATGACGGGGTAGGCCTGGAGCTATTTTATAGGGACCCTAGAGACGCCCCTCTCCCTCAATTGCCTCCGTTGTCTTCGTTAGGTGTAAAGGTGAGACAGCCAACCTAAAGTTAACTGCCCGGCCGTAGTTCAAAGTAATGCGTAGAGTCTCTTACTTTCTCGGCATTCCGGCCGCCGGCTACGCGCCTCAGAAGGATGTTGCTGATCTTGAGGCATGACTCCTTCTGGTTCTATCACCTTTGTGCTGTGATCACGTTTCTCACTTCTCCACAATATGCTTCGCTTCGTGTCCTTTCTTAGGAGTCTGCCGCTATAAGGCACAGGCACAGCTCCGTAACGATCTGTCCTTTTCTAGGGCTCTGTCAGGATCCCACCCCTGACAGGTCCTCTCTCGAGCTCTCCCCAGCTACTTTCTTCCTGACTTCCTATCCAACCCCCAGTTTTACCCATGTGTGAGGAGTGGCCTAGTAGATAGGACCTTTTGCTCCCCCTGGCGGCCGGAGGGTGAAGTGTAATGTGTGTCTGTGATACCTACAAGGTGAATTCTTTTAGTGCAATCAGATGTACCATCACTCCCCTTAGTGGCGGAGTACTGCAACGACCAGGACTCTGGGGCGCTGCAGGAGTCTACCACTCTGCGCTTTCTGTCTCTAAATTCCTGCTGCCACTAAGTGTCTCTGCAAGGTAGTTGTTCGTTCTCCTGGGACAGGTACCTGTATGGCAGGCAGCTCGAGCGGTGATTGTTGCTGTCCTCTAGCTGCGACTCCAGGCTCCTGAGTGCTGCTGTGCCACAGGTAATTATGGGCAACGTCACTGTAGTACAATGCCCTCCGGTTTTGCTCCGTGTGTTGTAATCCACGTAAGCCTGGGGCTCCCGATACCCGGATACTTGCGCTATCGCTCTTCAGAGGCCTGCTCGTGGCCTCCTGGAGCTCTCACTTTTCTCTGTGCTCCACTCTTTTCTGTCCTCGCACACAGACTCCTACTCCAGACTGAGCTCACTCCGCCTCCAAACCAGGTTCTTTATTCAGGGAAGCTGCCCTAAAACAGGGCTTGGAGCTCCCCCTCCTGGCCTGGAGGTGGAAGGTGTTGTGTGTGTGTAAACCCACCAAATGAAATCTCACTTGTCTCCAGACATAGAACTATCCTCCCCGTGAGGAATACAGCACTACTGTGGTACCCGAACTCCTGTGGTGCCACATATATATTCCATGAATGGGAATCGGAGGTGTATATAACATACACTCACTGTGAGTTCGCCAATAACCGGCCTAGTTGTGGAAGCAGCCGTGGCCTTGTTCATCATTCGTTAGTCAATTGCGTAGTTGTCCTGACGATTGAAGGCAGTTGAGTTGTGGCCACTGACAAATTGGTGGCAGCAGTACGATCTGCGCGATTCCCCCTGCTGTGGAGACTGTCATTCCCAAAAAAACAAACCAAAACTGAACTATTTGGACCTTTACATGGGGGACTTCGCCCCTGTAAAAATCATACTTGTGAGTCGCCCAGCCAGGGCAGTGGGGTACCCAGTACTGGGTCCGGTCGGCTATTAAAGGGGATGTCACGGTGGCTGAGACCTCGTCCGTGGCCCTGGGGCTCAACTTTAAAGGGGAACGGTCTTTAAAGGGAAAAATGTTCAAAGTCTGTCGTGACACACCTGTGGTGCTCGGTCAGTAGTGGGACCGACGCTGCGTTAAAGGGGTCCCCTGGGGGATGTTGTGGCAGCATGGGTGTTACGCTTCCCACAGGTCAAGCGGGGTCCTATGGTGTGTGGCTGAGTTGATGGTATGTGCCGATGAATAAATAGAGGAGACAGTTGTAAGTCTTTACCTAGTTTACTGTAGTTTGCTGGCCTCAGTCCAGGGCACCAGGCACAGGTGATGGTGGTCCGGCCAGCTCAGAGGCAACAGAGAGTTCCCTTGTTCCAGTAGAGGTCCGTGAGCCTTTCCAACTAGCGCCTGCTGTAAATGAAGTCCCTGCTGCCTGAAGCTTTCTGCAGAGTCTTCTATTCCCCCTGTCCTGAGACAGGTACCTGCATGACGGGCAACTTGAGCCGTTTTACAGGGACTCTATCATGCCCCGGGCTCCTCAGGTGCTGCTGCGTCTCAGGCGTGGTGCCGGCAGTTAACATGTAGTGTCGTGCCCTCTGGTTCTGCCAAGTGTCGTACAGTCCCACTAAGGCCTCGGGCTCCTGGTACTCGGCTTCTGCACTATGGCTCTCACGGTGCCCGGTCACAGTTCCCCTCTGGGCCCTGTTCCTCTCCTTTGCTCTTTCCCTTCCGGCTACTCCACATTCAACCCTTCTATGTTATCTGTCGTTCCAGAGGCTGCAGCTCACTTGTGGCTGCCAGGCCTCTCTGTCTGCACTCAGTTCCAGACTTCCTTCTACTTCAGTGTCTCTCTCAGACTGTCCTGCTTGGTCTCCTTGGACCAACTGTCTCGCTCCTCCTCCAGGTCAGGATACATATAGCCTAGGGAAGCTCCTCTGAATCCGGGTCCTGAGCTCCCCCTCCTGGCCTGGATTTGGAATATGTTGTGTGTGGGTGCCTTACCTGGTGAAGAGAACTCCATTGCCTCTGCGCATGATATTACCCTCCCCGAAGGAAAAGCAACATCACTGCAGCAACCGGTCACCTGGGGTGCTGCACTTGCACAGTAGATTTTAGTACATTTTTTATAGAAAACGTTTTATTTCGCACACAATTTCTGTGTGCGTGTGCACTCATCTCCATCTCCTGTATGTAGTGTCCACCCACTGCTATGTGATCTTATGTGCAGCTGCAACACATAGGAATGGATTTTGAGAGCGTGCACACCCACTGAAATGAATGGAGCAAGCATGTGCACTGCAGTCAGTGCCAGTGTGTGTGTGCACCTTCTCATCTTCTTCTGCTGAGAACATTGGCCTCCCTTTGTGATCCTGTATGCAGCAAGTTGTTGCTACAGGCAGAAGAGGGGGATGAGAATGCATCTGTACACATGGACTCTGCAAGCACTGTCTGCATGTCAGTGTGTGAAGGCTGGGAATTTAGATCTGGCATGACTGAAAAGCAAGCACTGTCAGTGTGCTCCTGATCGATTGACAGTTTGTGCCTGTAGCATTGCTGAGAGTTTTGGCACTGATTCCTGAGAAAATGCAGAATGTTCAGGGCAGCCGTGAATCTCTGACCTTGAGGAGGACCTGTCACTAGGTCAAAAGTGGCTAGTTCTTTCTCTTACGAGTATTCTTTTTTTTTTTTTTTCATTTTTATTAATCTACCATACGGTACCAGAGATATGTGTCTTTTTTAATGCAAATTTGTCTTACCAAGGTGAGGGCATGGCTCACATGGTAGTAATGCAGAGCAGCATATAGACATGTCCCCAGAGAACCATTCCAGCCACACCACCACCACCACCATCATCATCAACGATGAGAAATGTATACATTCTATTTCTGGCAGCACAATACATTTTTGAATTTCCTGTTATTGTCAATGCAACCAATTCTTCCAGAAAAAGGTCGCTAAAATGGCTAATAGGCTTCTATAAGTCATAAATCTATTTATTGCATGTGTATTGTTGATCATGTCTCATAAATCTTTTTATAGTATTTTAAACAATAATCATTATTAAATAGTCATACCTTGCTAACATTGCACTTCCTAAATATAATCTTCAAGAATATGTTTTTTCATCAATCGTTCTACAAAAGTAGAATGTGTGTGTGTATGTATATACAGTGGGTACAGAAAGTATTCAGACTCCTTTAAATTTGATATAGACATATTGACCATTTGGTCTTTAAACCAAATTAAATCAAGAAGTGCATTGGTTTTTTTTTATAATTTTTTTTTTTAAACTTTATTTATATTTATTAAAATTACACATAAACAATAAAATAGTACCTCTACACCAATGACAATTATATCTAAAGGTCAGCTAAAGCATGTGTACATAAATACCTATGAGAAAAAGTAGTTGGAACTAGACAAACTATAAGGCCGGCGTCACACTAGAGAGTTTTACGGACGTATGAGAGGCGCAAAAACAACGCATTGCACACGGACCAATGATTCTCTTTGGGGCAGCTTCTATCTGGCGTATATTACGCATCCGTATTTTACGGCCGTAGAAAATCGCATCATGTTGCGTTTGTCAGCATATTGCGCAAAAAATCCGCCAATGAAAGTCTATGGGGGCGAAAAAAATACGGATTACACACGGACCATCAGTGTGACTTGCGTAAAATACGCAAGAGTTCAGCAGGTGACAGGAAATGTGCCAAGCCCTCAATCAGGAAGCTCAGACATGCTAATTAGCTGAAAAAGCCAGACAAACATCCCGGAAGTCTGCCGCATGCCTCCATGGAGTCTCCAGCATCATGGCCAATATTATTAATGTGGAAATGCTGCTGGTCCTGTGCAAGAGAGGCCAGAAACATGGGCTCAGTGAGATGCCCATTATTCCAACCGGGCCAGAAAAGAGGCGGCATGGAGAAGCATATATGGGATCCTTTTCCCAGAATATGAGCAGCGGCCACGTGAGGTCCAGAGGCAAATTAGTAAGTACACTCATGTTTCTCTATGAATTAATATTGCAAACTGCATTACCTACATGAATTTGGGCCTATTGTTATTTTCATTAAGATTAATATCATTTATTTATATAGCACCATTAATTACACGGTGCTGGACATGAGAAAGGGGTTACGTACAGAGTTTTATAGATGTCGTTTACATTAATCAAATTTACAATGACAGACTGGTACAGAGGGGAGAGGACCCTGTCCTTATGGCCTGAAATTCTATGTATTTTCCATTACGTATATGGTATTGTGCTGTTTGTGTTTACAATATTTATGTTGATGATATTTTTTAAGACATGCAGGTTACTAGGCCACATTAAAATCTGTTATATCACTGACACCTTGTGGTACAGGGCCGGACTGGCCATTTGACAATTCTGGCAAATGCCAGAAGGGCCGGTCTGGTTGTGGGCTGCCTTGTGTGCTACGTTGTTAACAGAATCAATGTTCTCAAGACACCCATACTGTTAACAGTTGTGACGGAGCACAAAGCCGATCACTCCGTCACTTACCTCAGCATGCCGTGGTATAATTAGAAATATTGATCTTGTAGTAAATCTTCCTTTCCTCCATCCAGGGTAATATTAGTACTATATCCCATCTGGTTCTTGGGGACGGGGACACCATGGGCCTGTGTGATTTCAAATGCCAGGGCTGAATTTCATCCCCAGTCCGTACCTGTTGTGGTACCACTGTGCACAATGGCCTTATACGTTATTTTTTTCTCTTTCATTGCAGTGGAAGATGTTATGAGACGATGGTGCAGCATATGTGACCAATATAGGAGAGAAAGGCAGCAGCGGGCCAGGAGTGGGTCAGTAGCGCCTGCAAAAAAGCGCAGATATATTTATTATGACCAACTCTCCTTTTTGGATCCCAGTATGGATCTGAGACCGTAAGTAAAAACATCAAAACACATTACACATCACATATGTTTTATAAAGGTAAAATTTTAAATGAAAATTAATTATTCTCATACTTTACTAACAGAACACAGTCAAACCTCACTGAGAGGGAGACCGGCTCAGACTCGGAGGCCCTGATAGATCCGGTTGGGGAAGGAGAAGAGGTGGCTGGCCCATCTTCACATCCTTCCAGTGACATCCCTCCTGCAACATCTTCAGTTGCACCACAAGATCCGGTAACAGCTGGCCAAGAAGCTGCACCACCACCCACAGCAGCACCAGTTCCAGTAATAAGCCAGGATGATCCAGGAAACAGTAGCAGCCATACTGTTCCACTAGAGTCATCCCCACAGCCTGCTGTCATTTCCCGCCGTGGCCGCAGAAGGAGAGAGCTGCAAGAAAGTCGCAGGAATGTGGACACTGGGGTCCTTAATTATTTGGCCAGGGCTGCACAGGATGATGGTGAGGAGGCCTATGCGAGGAGCCTGGCCCGGTACCTCCGTCCCATACACCGTGAGGTGAGGCTACGTGTGAGAGGGTGTTTTCAAATACTTATTGATGCATGCACCCCCCCAAATGAACCGTATGATTTGTTTGAGTTCATTGAGAGGTGGAAGCTGTCAGCACATAATGTCCTGGGCCTCAACAGGTGCATGCTCAACAAGTATCTGAAGCACCCCCTCCACGTGTGCCTACACCTCTACCCGTTCCCACCCAAAACCCACCAAGGCCAGCACATTACCATATGCCATCAAACCATCAACCTTCCCAATTTGGCCACTTGTCCAGACCCAGTGCTGGAGGCTGGTCCCAACCTGGGTTTGGACGACATGGCCATATTGGGGGGCTTATGAGGCAAGGCTGTATTTTCAAACTCATGAGGGCCATACTCAAAACCCTTATAGCCAATGCCCAACTGGCAAATATGAGCAAGGGCATCATTTTGAGCAGGGACAGACATCATACACACAGGATGATGGACAGTTAGCCCAACAAAGGCCACCTGACCAGGACCCTGAGGTTCCGCCATCACCTCCACCAGCTTACAGAAATCTGTAATGAGAATTTTTTTATGATGATAATTTTTTTTTTTTGGATCTAATCATGTTTTTGTTTGACTCTGCTGTGATAGCACTTTGTTATATTTATCTTACAAAATGGGTTAAGTCATGTTTTTTAGACAAAAAAGCATGATATTAATATGGTTTTTAAAAACAAAAAAGTATTTTGCTATATTAAAAAAAATATAGTCAAAAGTCAATTTCAGATTGTTGGACCCATCATTACAACATCATACTCAATTACTCGGTTGATAAACATCTGTTACATAAGTCAATGAAGCACACATAGTTAAGTAATTTAAGTAATTTATGCATTTTTTCAGAAAATATATATAGATATATATGAAAAAATTACAACAAAGAAACAGCATTATTTTGCCAGGGAGTAGCTCCCTGAGGAGAACCAAAATAATTTGTCAAAATATCCCTAACTTTTATGCCAGAAAGGGGACGCCGCTGAGGAAAGACTTGTGTTGTAGGCCTACCCACATTAGCCAACATGCCTTCACCACTATCAGCTGAGGAGCACTCATGAATTCTTGTGAAGTTGTGTAGAACAACACAAGCTTTTATGACTTCATTAACATTTGCCTCACTCAGCTGAATGTCAGACTGAAGAACACGCCATTTGGATGCAATAATGCCAAAAGTGCACTCCACCAGTCGCCATGCCCGTGAAAGTCTGACATTAAAGACACGCCGCCGGTGGTCCAGGTTGCGCCGGGGATAAGGCCTCATTACATGCCTGGTCAATTGGAAGGCCTCATCTGCCACAAGTACATATGGGACTGCTTCAGCATTGGAGCCTGGGAGTTGTCGTGGTGGTGGGAGGTCCAACAGGTTTTCACGTAGCTGCCGACCCATAATGGACGCATTGAAGACTCTAGAGTCTCCAGTTCGCCCATAGGCCCCAATATCTACAATTATAAACCTGTAGTTACTGTCAACTACAGCTAACAGAACTACAGAGAAAAACTGCTCATAATTATAGAATTGGGTGCCCGAGTTTGGCGGCTTAGGCACCCAGATATGTTTCCCATCCAGGGCTCCAATACAGTGCGGAAATTGGCAACAGTCAGAAAATCCATGGGCTATTTTCAGCCAATCCTCCATTTTGGGCTCCGGCATCACAAGTTCATGTAGTTTGTCCCATATTTGAACACATGTATTACGCACAATGCCTGAAATAGTGGACCACCCTATGAGAAATTCCCGCATAAGATAATCTAGTTGACAGGAATCTGAAAGCACACAAAAACAAACAAAATTAGCTATGTTACAATGCTTTTCAAAAACCCTAGTAAACCAAAGTAATATGAGGATATAAAAAGGCAATACTAACATTTACCATTTACTACATATTTGTATAGTATGTTCACACACGATTGCTCTATATTCTTCAAAAACAAATCCCTCCCAACCGAAGGGTATGTGTACCATCCAACAAGACTTCCACATGTAGTGGGATCTATGAAATAAATGATCTCCACTATGGTACTATCCAAATTTAATTTTATTAAACACAATGTTAAAAGTACAAATACAGTAAAATTACTACATGTAAGAAAAGGTGCACAATCCAATTGAGGGACTATACTGCCATAGGAGATTGCACTATAAACTTGGCGAGATGTAATATATATATACACAATGCAAAATACCTTATGCCATAATATGGAAGTCCATGAATAGACTACTACCTTAGTCAGAAAGACCCAATTTCATAATATAATGTCCGAAATCAGACTCCGCAAGAAATAAATGGCATACATTGAAAATAGTAGTAGCATATTACCTTACTAATCGCCAACTGCAATATCCCCGGCGTCCCTCTGCCCCGACGCGCGTTTCGCGTTTGCTTCTTCTTCACGCCTCCAGAAGAAGCAAACGCGAAACGCGCGTCGGGGCAGAGGGACGCCGGGGATATTGCAGTTGGTGATTAGTAAGGTAATATGCTACTACTATTTTCAATGTATGCCATTTATTTCTTGTGGAGTCTGATTTCGGACATTATATTATGAAATTGGGTCTTTCTGACTAAGGTAGTAGTCTATTCATGGACTTCCATATTATGGCATAAGGTATTTTGCATTGTGTATATATATATTACATCTCGCCAAGTTTATAGTGCAATCTCCTATGGCAGTATAGTCCCTCAATTGGATTGTGCACCTTTTCTTACATGTAGTAATTTTACTGTATTTGTACTTTTAACATTGTGTTTAATAAAATTAAATTTGGATAGTACCATAGTGGAGATCATTTATTTCATAGATCCCACTACATGTGGGAGATATTTGTATAGTGCAGCGCCCCAGAGTCCTGGTCGTTGCAGTACTGTGGCTCCGCCGCTAAGGGGGGCTATGGTACGTCTGATGGCACTGAAGGAGTTCATCTGACCAGGTATCACATACACCAATACATTTCACAGTCGGGCTTCCAGGGGGAGCTAAGGGTGCTATTTACTAGGCCACTCCTCACCACTGTGGGTAAACTGGGGGTCAGGCAGGAAGTTAGGCAGAAAGCTGACTGGGTTGGAACCAGGCAACACCTTGTGGCAGAGGGTGTTGTGGGGAAAGATTCGGTAGGGTCCCTGTCAGGTTTGGGACCCTGACAGAGGCCTGGCTACTAGAAAGAACGCCACGGGACCGTGCCTGCTCAGCATAGCGGCGGTGCCCTAAGAAAGGAACAGAAGCGAGATATATTGTGCTGAGTGAGAAACGAGATCAAAGCAAGAGGAGAAATACCAGTAGGAATCGTGCTGTAAGACCGAGGCAACATCCTACTGAGGCGCACAACCGGCGGCCGGAACGCCGAGGAAGTATTTATATATCTAGCTCCAAGCAATACTTCAAACCAACGGCAGGACAGTCAGTCTCAGGCGGGCTGTCTCACATACATCACCTATGAAGACATGGGGGGCGCACTAGGAGAGGGGCGACTCTAGGGTCCCGGAAGAGCTCCGAGCCTACTCGTCATACGGGTGCCGTCCTAACCAGAACATCAGGGAGGGACGGAGGAGAAGAACATCATCCGAACGAGTTGTGAGGGAACATCAGAAACAGACACAACAGTTGTGGGGTACTATCCCGTAAGCACAGCAGGGGAGGACCACAACACATAGCGCTAGCAGGAAGGCACAGATTTCCACCTGCAAAGAGAACTCTGGAGGTGCCATTGGGCCGGCCGGACTTGCGTAGCCTGGTGAACCGTATTCCGGACTGAGGACCCAGAGATCTTCAGTAAAGAGGTAAAGAGACTGCAACCTGGTGTCCTCGTTATTTACTGCACCGCACCACCACCACCATCCACATCTATCAGATACTGTGCGCCCTTCGGCAGGGTCACGGACCGGGGCCTAGCCACCGTGACAACCCCAGAGCAGAGACTCAGAGGCCCGGTACCGGGTACCCCTCGGCCCTGCGGCAGTGGGGGCGCTACAATAGCATTTAGCAAAAATGTATTAATTTAATTTAAATAAGATGCTATGAAAATAAAAATAATACAAAAAACATCATCAACATACAGTATGTGAGGATGGTGAATACATACCGTAAGGTAAGGAGAAGACGCTCCTCTGCGGATATGCATTTCCGCATCCTGGTATCCTGATACCTTATTCCTGGATGTACTATCTCCAACAAGATATCAAAGGTGGGTATTGTCATGTGACAGTACTGGAAGAATTTGTCCGGATGTGTCCAAAGAGATGAATAGAGCCCTTTAGTGAGGCGCTGCTGCAAAATAATAATAATAATAATAATAATTTTATTTCTATAGCGCCAACATATTCCGCAGCGCTTTACAACTTATAGAGGGGACTTGAACAGACAATAGACATTACAGCATAACAGAAATCACAGTTCAAAACAGATACCAGGAGGAATGAGGGCCCTGCTCGCAAGCTTACAAACTATGAGGAAAAGGGGAGACACGAGAGGTGGATGGTAACAATTGCTTTAGTTATTTGGACCAGCCATAGTGTAAGGCTCGGGCGTTCATGTAAAGCTGCATGAACCAGTTAACAGCCTAAGTATGTAGCAGTACAGACACAGAGGCTATTGACTGCATAAAGTGTATGAGAACATGATGCGAGGAACCTGATTATGTTTTTTTTTTTTTTTAAATTAGGCCACACAGGGATAGTTAGGTTAATGCATTGAGGCGGTAGGCCAGTCTGAACAAATGCGTTTTTAGGGCACGCTTAAAACTGTGGGGATTGGGGATTAATCGTATTAACCTAGGTAGTGCATTCCAAATGCACCCACATTCTTCTTCTCCTCCTTCGCGGATCAACTATCATAGGGTATGGCTGGCCAAAGCGGCATGACAAGACCCAATTAAATAACACCCGCTGAGTTGGTGTGAATTGCAGGAGGTCACACATGTTGCCCAAGTACCACCAAAACACCTACACAAGCACTGCAACAAAATGGCCATATGGAAGGGTTTCAGCTGTTGTAGAGGCCTTAAATAGGATTTTGCTGATGATTTAAATTCTATTCAGGCCTCAAAACCGTTAGAATGTCCATTTTGTAAGGTTGAGTGAAAAAAATGCAGTACGGATGCCATACGGATTATATACGGAGGTTAACATGCGTTAAATACGCAGACACACCCTGCCTACGGATGACACACGGAACACTGTTTTGGGATCATTTCTGCATATTACGCCTGTAAAATACGGACCGTATTTCCCTACGCGTAGTGTGACGCCGGCCTAATAGTTGATTGCTCCTAGAGTAATTGTAGACCAGTAGCTGCCAATATAAGTCAACCATAATATAAATATTGCATGTGGGTATTTCCTTTTAGTCGGTATATCTAAAGGCAACTACTCCTGAGCACCCCTATTTGATGTTCAACTGCTCCTAACGTAATTGCAGCCTAGTTGCTACCAGTGTATTCATATACTACCCAGGATTTAAATATTAAACATAAACATTGCCTTCGGGTTAAATAATCTGTAATCCTAACAGCAACTACTCCACAATATACTATCTTCCATCCATCCATCCTGGGCGCCCCCAGGAAGAAGCTGATGCGAAACACGCGACGGGGATTTGCAGGTGCA
The DNA here is from genome assembly GCF_051348905.1 of Ranitomeya variabilis. Lineage (NCBI taxonomy): Eukaryota > Metazoa > Chordata > Amphibia > Anura > Dendrobatidae > Ranitomeya > Ranitomeya variabilis. The sequence goes on along the minus strand of NC_135237.1, from coordinate 426,119,754 downwards.
GCGTGTCACTCGGCACTTCATTTGAGGAGCTGTGTACTTACCAGGTGTCACAGGTTCTTTCTCCGGTATCACACAATCAACAGAGCAAGAGAATAGTGAACAATTCCAATGTCTTTATTTAGGCAAAAGTATGAAAGGTCCATATACGATCCACCACACAAAGGATACAAATATTCCAGAACACAAATGCAGTTCAGTTACAGGATAAACGTCCAACAATCCAGCACAGAGGATAACAGTCCATATTCCCTTCTTTCTCTGCTGTGTTCACTTCATAGTTCCAAACAAGACTGATTTGTGTCTCACCTCCCCATTCACAGGTTAGGGGGGTGGGTCGCAGGGGCTCATTGTTTCAACAAGCTAGGTCAACATGTCATTAGCATATTAGCAAACAACATTATTCACTGACCCTGTGGAGCGACAACAACACAGAACTGTGGGGAGAACACCAGATGGCAAATAACAACTCAACACCATGAAAATAAGTAAAATAGAAATACACACAAAATGATACCCACATAGCATATCACACCATCACAACCTCTCCCCCCTCATAATAAGTGAGCACGCCATTAGGTCTACACAGACCACTGGCCTGCTCACTTTACTCCACTTTGCTCCACTGTTTATAGTTCCTTGTACAGTGACAGGGGTTGCAATAATCATAAGCACTTGTCCATAAATTCCCGGGTCCTGGCTTTATGGTCCTACCGGGCTTTTTGACTGGACTGGGCCGTTCGCTGATGTTCATTAGCCAAGGTAGCTAGCTGGGCGAGACAGTCTCTGAACTCTAGAACGTAGGGAATGATGGGCGTTACGGTATTTGCGATATCTCCCTCCAATTGTTCTTTCAGAAGAAGGAGAGGCCCATGGAACTTCTGCTCCCACAAAATGACTGTGCAACTCCCCAATGTAATTTCCAAGGAGGATATCTGCAGGAAGTCCTCCCATAACGCCAATCCAACACAGTTTTTCTCCAAAACTGAAATCCAAACGTACCAAAGCTCTCTGTATATATTTGCGGACACCCCCGCCAGGACAATGGGAATTCCCAGGCCCTGGTGAATTGCCTTGGGTCGAACCACATGGGGGTCAGCGATAGTCAGGAATGCCCGTGTGTCTCTAAATCCTGAAACTTGGTATCCATCAATTAAGACATCCTGCAGGTGGCAATGCCGTTGCTGTGTATTTCTGATGGACAAGGCCGGAGTCCGTATACTCCAGGAAGGGTATCTGTCATGATTCTCAATGGCGAGAGAACATAGCCCAGCATATATGAGATCTAACTCTTGGAAGATGGAAACTATACTGACCATGAACTAAACCTGCCGCACAACTAGAAGTGGCCGGGTAGCATGCCTACGTTTTTTAACCCTAGATGCCCAGCGCCAGCCGGAGAACTACCTAATCCTAGCAGAGGAAAAGACAGTCCTGGCTCACCTCTAGAGAAATTTTCCCAAAAAGCAGACAGAGGCCCCCACATATATTGGCGGTGATTTTAGATGAAATGACAAACGTAGTATGAAAATAGGTTTAGCAAAATCGAGGTCCGCTTTCTAGATAGCAGGAAGACAGAAAGGACACTTTCATGGTCAGCAGAAAACCCTATCAAAACACCATCCAGAAATTCCTTTAAGACTCTAGCATTAACTCATAACACCAGAGTGGCAATTTCCGATCACAAGAGCTTTCCAGACACAGTAACGAAACAGCAGCTGTGAACAGGAACAAAATGCAAAAACACACAAGGACAAAAGTCCAACTTAGCTGGGAGTTGTCTAGTAGCAGGAACAAGCACAGAAGGCTTCTGATTACATTGTTGACCGGCAAGAAACTGACAGAGGAGCAAGGTTATATAGCGACTCCCACATCCTGATAGGAGCAGGTGAACAGAGGGGATGATGCACACAAGTTCAATTCCACAAGTGGCCACCGGGGGAGCCCAGAATCCAATTTCACAACAGTACCCCCCCCTCAAGGAGGGGGCACCGAACCCTCACCAGAACCACCAAGGGCGATCAGGATGAGCCCTATGAAAGGCACGGACAAGATCAGAGGCATGAACATCAGAGGCAGTGACCCAAGAATTATCCTCCTGACCGTATCCCTTCCATTTGACCAGATACTGGAGTCTCCGTCTGGAAACACGAGAGTCTAAGATCTTTTCCACAACGTACTCCAACTCACCCTCAACCAACACCGGAGCAGGAGGCTCAACGGAAGGCACAACCGGTACCTCATACCTGGGCAACAATGACCGATGAAAAACATTATGAATCGAAAAGGATGCAGGGAGGTCCAAACGGAAGGACACAGGGTTAAGAATCTCCAATATCTTGTACGGGCCGATGAACCGAGGCTTAAACTTAGGAGAAGAAACCCTCATAGGGACAAAACGAGAAGACAACCACACCAAGTCCCCAACACAAAGCCGAGGACCAACACGACGACGGCGGTTGGCAAAAAGCTGAGTCTTCTCCTGGGACAACTTCAAATTGTCCACCACCTGCCCCCAAATCTGATGCAACCTCTCCACCACAGCATCCACTCCAGGACAATCCGAAGATTCCACTTGACCGGAGGAAAATCGAGGATGAAACCCCAAATTACAGAAAAACGGGGACACCAAGGTGGCAGAGCTGGCCCGATTATTGAGGGCGAACTCCGCCAAAGGCAAAAAAGCAACCCAATCATCCTGATCCGCAGACACAAAACACCTCAAATATGTCTCCAAGGTCTGATTAGTCCGCTCGGTCTGGCCATTAGTCTGAGGATGGAAAGCAGACGAAAAAGACAAATCTATGCCCATCCTAGCACAGAATGCCCGCCAAAATCTAGACACGAATTGGGTCCCTCTGTCAGAAACGATATTCTCAGGAATACCATGCAAACGAACAACATTTTGAAAAAACAGAGGAACCAACTCGGAAGAAGAAGGCAACTTAGGCAAGGGAACCAGATGGACCATCTTAGAGAAACGGTCACACACCACCCAGATCACAGACATCTTCTGAGAAACAGGCAGATCCGAAATAAAATCCATCGAGATGTGCGTCCAAGGCCTCTTCGGGATGGGCAAGGGCAACAACAATCCACTAGCCCGAGAACAACAAGGCTTGGCCCGAGCACAAACGTCACAAGACTGCACAAAGCCTCGCACATCTCGTGACAGGGAAGGCCACCAGAAGGACCTTGCCACCAAATCCCTGGTACCAAAGATTCCAGGATGACCTGCCAACACAGAAGAATGAACCTCAGAGATGACTCTACTGGTCCAATCATCAGGAACAAACAGTCTACCAGGTGGGCAACGATCAGGTCTATCCGCCTGAAACTCCTGCAAGGCCCGCCGCAGGTCTGGAGAAACGGCAGACAATATCACTCCATCTTTAAGGATACCTGTGGGCTCAGAATTACCAGGGGAGTCAGGCTCAAAACTCCTAGAAAGGGCATCCGCCTTAACATTCTTAGAACCCGGTAGGTACGACACCACAAAATTAAACCGAGAGAAAAACAACGACCAGCGCGCCTGTCTAGGATTCAGGCGCCTGGCAGACTCAAGGTAAATTAAATTTTTGTGGTCAGTCAATACCACCACCTGATGTCTGGCCCCCTCAAGCCAGTGACGCCACTCCTCAAAAGCCCACTTCATGGCCAAAAGCTCCCGATTCCCAATATCATAATTCCGCTCGGCGGGCGAAAATTTACGGGAAAAAAAAGCACAAGGTCTCATCACGGAGCAGTCGGAACTTCTCTGCGACAACACCGCCCCAGCTCCGATTTCAGAAGCGTCGACCTCAACCTGAAAAGGAAGAGCAACATCAGGCTGACGCAACACTGGGGCGGAAGAAAAGCGGCGCTTGAGCTCCCGAAAGGCCTCCACAGCATCAGGGGACCAATCAGCAACATCAGCACCCTTCTTAGTCAAATCAGTCAATGGTTTTACAACATCAGAAAAACCAGCAATAAATCGACGATAAAAGTTAGCAAAGCCCAAAAATTTCTGAAGACTCTTAAGAGAAGAGGGTTGCGTCCAATCCCCAATAGCCTGAACCTTGACAGGATCCATCTCGATGGAAGAGGGGGAAAAAATGTATCCCAAGAAAGAAATCTTTTGAACCCCAAAAACACACTTAGAACCCTTCACACACAAGGAATTAGACCGCAAAACCTGAAAAACCCTCCTGACCTGCTGGACATGAGAGTCCCAGTCATCCGAAAAAATCAGAATATCATCCAGATACACAATCATAAATTTATCCAAATAATCGCGGAAAATGTCATGCATAAAGGACTGGAAGACTGAAGGGGCATTTGAAAGACCAAAAGGCATCACCAAATACTCAAAATGGCCCTCGGGCGTATTAAATGCGGTTTTCCACTCATCCCCCTGCTTGATTCGCACCAAATTATACGCCCCACGGAGATCAATCTTAGAGAACCACTTGGCCCCCTTTATACGAGCAAACAAATCAGTAAGCAGTGGTAACGGATATTGATATTTAACCGTGATTTTATTCAAAAGTCGATAATCAATACACGGCCTCAAAGAGCCGTCTTTCTTAGACACAAAGAAAAAACCGGCTCCTAAGGGAGATGACGAAGGACGAATATGTCCCTTTTCCAAGGACTCCTTTATATATTCTCGCATAGCAGCGTGTTCAGGCACAGACAGATTAAATAAACGACCCTTAGGGTATTTACTACCCGGAATCAAGTCTATGGCACAATCGCACTCCCGGTGCGGAGGTAGTGAACCAACCTTGGGTTCTTCAAAAACGTCACGAAAGTCAGACAAGAATTCAGGAATCTCAGAGGGAATAGATGATGAAATGGAAACCAAAGGTACGTCCCCATGAGTTCCTTTACATCCCCAGCTTAACACAGACATAGCTCTCCAGTCGAGGACTGGGTTATGAGATTGCAGCCATGGCAATCCCAGCACCAAAACATCATGTAGATTATACAGCACCAGAAAGCGAATAACCTCCTGGTGATCCGGATTAACACGCATAGTCACTTGTGTCCAGTATTGTGGTTTATTACTAGCCAATGGGGTGGAGTCAATCCCTTTCAGAGGTATCGGAGCCTCCAGTGGCTCCAAATCATACCCACAGCGTTTGGCAAAGGACCAATCCATAAGACTCAAAGCAGCGCCAGAGTCGACATAGGCGTCCGCGGTAATAGATGACAAAGAACAAATCAGGGTCACAGATAGAATAAACTTAGACTGTAAAGTGCTAATTGAAACAGACTTGTCAGGCTTCTTAGTACGCTTAAAGCATGCTGATATAACATGAGTTGAATCACCACAATAGAAGCACAACCCATTTTTTCGTCTAAAATTCTGCCGCTCGCTTCTGGACAGAATTCTATCACATTGCATATTTTCTGGCGTTTTCTCAGTAGACACCGCCAAATGGTGCACAGGTTTGCGCTCCCGCAGACGCCTATCAATCTGAATAGCCATCGTCATGGACTCATTCAGACTCGCAGGCACAGGGAACCCCACCATAACATCCTTAATGGCATCAGAGAGACCTTCTCTGAAAATCGCCGCCAGGGCGCACTCATTCCACTGAGTAAGCACAGACCATTTGCGGAATTTTTGGCAGTATATTTCAGCTTCATCTTGCCCCTGAGACAAGGACATCAAGGCCTTTTCCGCCTGAAGCTCTAAATGAGGTTCCTCATAAAGCAACCCCAAGGCCAGAAAAAACGCATCCACATTGAGCAACGCAGGATCCCCTGGTGCCAATGCAAAAGCCCAGTCTTGAGGGTCGCCCCGGAGCAAGGAAATTACAATCCTGACCTGCTGTGCAGGGTCTCCGGCAGAGCGAGACTTCAGGGACAAAAACAATTTGCAATTATTTTTAAAATTTTGAAAGTGAGATCTATTCCCCGAGAAGAATTCAGGCAAAGGAATTCTAGGCTCAGACATAGGTGCATGAACAACAAAATCTTGCAAATTTTGTACCTTTGTGGCGAGATTATTCAAACCTGTAGCTACACTCTGAAGATCCATTTGAAACAGGTGAACACAGAGCCATTCAAGGATTAGAAGGAGAGAAAGAGAGGAAGGCTGCAGTATAGGCAGACTAGCAAGTGATTCAATTAAGAGCACACTCAGAACTAGAGGAAAAAAAAAAAAAAAAAAAATTGTAGCAGACTTCTTTTTTCTCTCCTTTCTCAGCCAGTAATTTAACCCTTTTTTTTGGGCCGGTCAAACTGTCATGATTCTCAATGGCGAGAGAACATAGCCCAGCATATATGAGAACTAGCTCTTGGAAGATGGAAACTATACTGACCATGAACTAAACCTGCCGCACAACTAGAAGTGGCCGGGTAGCATGCCTACGTTTTTTAACCCTAGATGCCCAGCGCCAGCCGGAGAACTACCTAATCCTAGCAGAGGAAAAGACAGTCCTGGCTCACCTCTAGAGAAATTTTCCCAAAAAGCAGACAGAGGCCCCCACATATATTGGCGGTGATTTTAGATGAAATGACAAACGTAGTATGAAAATAGGTTTAGCAAAATCGAGGTCCGCTTTCTAGATAGCAGGAAGACAGAAAGGACACTTTCATGGTCAGCAGAAAACCCTATCAAAACACCATCCAGAAATTCCTTTAAGACTCTAGCATTAACTCATAACACCAGAGTGGCAATTTCCGATCACAAGAGCTTTCCAGACACAGTAACGAAACAGCAGCTGTGAACAGGAACAAAATGCAAAAACACACAAGGACAAAAGTCCAACTTAGCTGGGAGTTGTCTAGTAGCAGGAACAAGCACAGAAGGCTTCTGATTACATTGTTGACCGGCAAGAAACTGACAGAGGAGCAAGGTTATATAGCGACTCCCACATCCTGATAGGAGCAGGTGAACAGAGGGGATGATGCACACAAGTTCAATTCCACAAGTGGCCACCGGGGGAGCCCAGAATCCAATTTCACAACAGGTATCTATGGTGCCGTGGTCAGTGGTCTACTCTGGTGGGGGTGGTGGTAGCTCTTCCTCAGGTGGGATGGAGTGCACAAGATGCACTGGACGAGATGGGGCTGCATGGGGCTCCCTCCGAATCCTTGAGGGACAGCCAGACTGCAAATGTCCAGGTTGCCCACACCCGTAACATCTCCTCTCTGTGATACCCCCAGGTCGTGGTCGGAACTGTGAGCTGTGATTTTCATCGGCCTGCGGCTGGGTGGAGGGGCAGATATAATCGGAGGGGGACGGGGCGCGGTCGAAGGCCGTGGTTGTTACATATGCTTATTTTGCACATTTATTTAATCAAGACTATTCACCAGGTGCATTACTCTTAAAGAAAAATGTCATGATATTCTCATAAAAAGTGTAGTGGTTTATTGAATTGTCCACAGAAAAACCACATTGCAGCAAAACATAAAAATAGATGAAATAGTTACGAACAGATTGTCCATGTGTAGATATCAGCACTTGATACTCATCTTTCCCAAAGTTCTGAATGGTAAAAGCCATCTGTGTGAAATCTGAAGGTCATCATGGCTACCGCTACCAGCTGTTCCTTCCTTATGTGACTTGTCTGATGTCCATGGAGAATGATGGTGAAGGCAGGAGGTGACAGCCCCCACGTGACAAAAGCCCCCCACCCTCCTAAGAGCTGTGTTTATATATGTGTCCTACAGATCACGTGTTGCCCTTTATATGGTGTTGACTTATACTCTGAGCTCCTATATACATAAATAGCTTTGTAATGTCAGCAAGAAGCAATGTGCTCAGTACAGGATTGAGATTAAGAATAATTCAATTAATAATTAATATTTAACAGTGGTTCATTGTCCAGAAGCCTCCTCCATTGCAGTCGGATAGTAAGGGCTTCATCGGCCAGGGCTGCAACTCTATCCACGGTGCACGGCGTGCGCTCCCGGACCCGCTCCCGGACCCATTCCTGTACCTCTGTGGGGCACTTGGCAAGAAATTGTTCTATAAGAAACGCCTGTATAACATCTTCCACAGTAAAGGTGTTTTCTGCTTCCAGCCATCTCTGACATGCCTGGGACATCTTATGTAGTGCATGGGAGGTCTCAGAACTCGGCCCTATATGAATCTGGGGTGATAGCATGGTAATCCAGGATAGTCTGCTTTACAATGTTATAATCCCAGTTCTGCTGTGAGTCAATGGTTCGGTAAGCCTCCGCCAGGCTACCGTTCAGGAGTCCCACTAACAAACGCATCCAGCCAGAGTGGGGCACCTCCATCACAGCACACTGCTGCTCAAAGTCCTTGAAGAACCCCTCCACATCTCCGGAAGCCTCATCAAATGGCTTAAACTCTGTCCGGGTGATCCGTACAGGCTCCCGGATCATTGGGTTTACATTCCACATTGTGTTACTCCATCTTTCAAGCTCCATTGCTTCTTGTCTCCGCTGTGCCCAGCGGGCAGCCTCCTCCTTGTACTCCTGAGAGATACCTGGGCCCAGAACCACCATCTCTTCTTTGTACCATACCACGCACTGGCTCTTTGGGGTGGGGGTCCTCGTCTCCAGTGCTTGTCCTTCAGACATATGGGAGGAGGTGGCCGGGCTGGCACCCACCAGTAGGTCAATTAAGGCCTCTTTAGTAAGTCCCTGGTAATTCAGGCCCAAGTCTCTGTCTCTCTCCTGTAAACTGGATACAGTCCAATTTCTGTACTCACTCTGTGTGTGGTTCTCCATTAGGTTACTCTGTTGATCCCATTGCTTGCCACCAGTTGTCACAGATTCCTTCTCCGGTATCACACAATCAACAGAGCAAGAGAGTAGTGAAAAATCCCAATGTCTTTATTTAGGCAAAAGTACGAAAGAACCATATACGATCTACCACACAAAGGATACAAATATTCCAGAACACAAATGCAGTTCAGTTACAGGATAAACGTCCAACAATCTAGCACAGAGGATAACAGTCCATATTCCCTTCTTTCTCTCTCTGACGTGCTGTGTTCACTCCTGGCTTTATGGTCCTACCGGGCTTTATAGTTCATATATATCATAGTTCCAAACAAGACTGATCTGTGTCTCACCTCCCCATTCACAGGTTGGGGGGGGGGGGGGGTTGCAGGGGCTCATTGTTTCAACAAGCTAGGTCAACATGTCATTAGCATATTAGTAAATAACATTATTCACTGACCCTGTGGAGAGACAACAACACAGACCTGTGGTGAGAACACCAGATGGCAAATAACAACTCAACACATTGAAAATAAGTAAAATAGAAATACACACAAAATGATACCCACATAGCATATCACACCATCACACCAGGTAATATGTATTGATTAGTTCGGAGCTCGTATGATCCAGTAATCTGGTTATCGTGCACGATCGGTGATGTTGCGGTTTACTTTGGAATCTAAAAAGTGATTTACACGCATAATAGAGTTGCCACTCATATGCATGTTTCTGCTACGAGTGATAAATATCTGCACCCTAGATGTCACGTTGTTTTGCTCCCTAGGACTATGTTTAAATAATGTGGATGGAAGATAATGTGAACTACCTGAAGGGTTAATAAACTTCTTGGTGGTTTTGAGCACATTGAGGGGTGCCGTTTTTAGAATGTTGTCACACTTGGGTATTTTCTATCATATAGACCCCTCAAAGTGACTTCAAATGTGATGTAGTCCCTAAAAAAAGTGGTGTTGTAAAAATGAGAAATTGCTGGTCAACTTTTAACCCTTATGACTCCCTAAGAAAAAAAAATGTTGGTTCCAAAATTGTGCTGATGTAAAGTAGATATGTGGGAAATGTTATTTATTAAGTATTTTGTGTGACATACAGTATCTCTGTGATTTAAGGGCATAAAAATTCAAAGTTGGAAATTTGCAAAATTTTCCAAATTTTCGCCAAATTTCTGTTTTTTTTTTACAAATAAAGCAGGTAATATCAAATAAATTTTACCACTATCATGAAGTACAATATTTCACGAGAAAACAATGTCAGAATCATCAGGATCTGTTGAAGCGTTCCAGAGTTATAACCTCATAAAAGGGACAGTGGTCAGAATTGTAAAACTTGGCCCGGTCATTAACGTGCAAACCACCCTTGGGGTTAAGGGGTTAAATTGCTTCCAATAACTAAAAATGTAAAAATCCCCTAGTAGGAAAATGATGGCTGTATCACAGATTAAATAATAAAAATAAGGTTGCTAAATGGAACATAATATAAATCGTAAGAGACAGTAAGTAAATGGCCCTCACCATATGTGTTATAAAAGTTCAGCGTGTGTCAATATGTTGAAAGCTCTGTAGTAGTTGTCCTATCGAAATGACAAGTAGGATAATTCAGTCTTTGGTGTATGGCATTGCCTGGTAAGCAGTTGCCTTTGCGGTATGGCATTGCCTTTGAGCAGTTGTCGTTGATGTATGGCTTTGCCTTTTAAGCAATTGTCTTTGGTGTATGGCTTTGCCTTTAAGGCTACTTTCACACTTGCGTCGGTACGGGTCCGTCGCTATGCCTCGGGCCGACGTACCGACGCACGTTGTGAAATTGTGGCACGACGTGGGCAGCGGATGCAGTTTTTCAACGCATCCGCTGTCCAGTGTAAAGTCCGGGGAGGAGGGGGCGGAGTTTCGGCCACGCATGCGCGGTAGAAAATGGCGGACGCGACGTACGAAAAAACGTTCACTTGAACGTTTTTTCGCTACGACGGTCCACCAAATGTCGATGGATCCTGTGCACAACGGACGCGACGTGTGGCCATACGTCGCAATCCATCGCCAATACAAGTCAATGGGAAAAACGCATCCTGCGGGCACATTTGCAGGATCCATTTTTTTCAGAAAACGACGGATTGCGACGTACATCACATGACGCAAGTGTGAAAGGGGCCTTAAGCAGTGTGTCAGTGGAATCACAATTTATATTAGTAAGATCTGAATATATTTACATTATACAGGGTATCCAGCAGTGTGTATATGACGCGCCCACAGGGCTGTGGGGTACTCAGTACTGTTTCCTGCAGTTCACAGGGGGGATGTCACGGTGGCGACCCGGTCCGTGGTCCTGGGCATCAACATTAAAGGGAAAGGTCTTTAAAGGGAATAAAGTTTGTGTTCATGACGCCACCTGTGGTATTCGGTCAGTGGGGACCGACACTGTTTTAAGGGGTCCTCTAGGGTGATGTTATGGCAGCTAGATGGTATAACTTCCCACAGGTGAAGTATGTCCCCAGGGCTCCCGGTGTGTAGATGGAAGATGGAGAGGAGTGCAGTAAAGAATGAGGACACAGGTTTGCAGTCTGTTTACTTTGGTTTACTGAAGACTTCAGCATCCGCAGTCCAGGGCACCAGATCACAGGGCAGGCAGGGTCAGGCTGGCTTGAAGGCAAGTTATGAGTCCCATTACCCTGGTGGAAATCAAAAGCCTTCCTCTAGTGCCGTGGTGTTGTAGTTTCTTACGGCTTAAAGCTCCACATAAGGTCCTCACAGATGTTATCTCTCTCTCTGTCCCCCGGATAGGACATAACCCGTATGACTGGTGGCTCGAGGCTGTTTATAGGGACTCTAGCATGCCCCGGCCTCTGAGGGGTGCCACTGTGCCTCCTGGGTGTTAGGTCGGACAGGTAACCTGGAGTTCAACTGTCCTGCCGGTCTCTGATGTAAGTCATAGAGGTCCTTACAACCTCTGTGTTCCGGCTACCGGTCTCTGCGCCTCAGAAGGAGGCAGCCTGCTCGGGGCTGGTCTCCCCCTGGTATTCTCTCCTGTGCTTTGCTCTCCTGCACGTTCACTGCAATCAATTCGGTCTTCTAAGTGTCTCTTTCGTCTCTTTCCAGGAACTGCTGCACTGAGGCTACACAGCTCCGTAAAACCCTCCTCTGCCTCAGACTGATCCAGTCTGTGTCTTGGCAAGAACTGACTGACTTTCCCTACAGACTACCAGTTATATATATATGGGGAGTCACCTAGCAAGTAGGATCTAAAGCTCCCTCTGGTGGCCTGGAGTGTGAATGTGTTGCATGTTTGTGGTACTTGGTTGCAGTTATCCTTTCTTGCCTTCAAGCATAACATCACTCTCCCCATGAGGAAAGCAATGCTACTGTGACGACCAGGACCATGAGGCGCCACACTCCCCCCCCGTTAAATCCAGTACTCCTGGACTGGGAAAAGAAGAACAACACTACAGATTAGCAAAAAGACATACAATTTTTGGAATGCTATAAACTTATGAAACAAATTAATATTTTGTAAACTAGAGCTTCCCTTTATGGGAGGTGAGAACCCTTGAACGTTACAATAACTATTTACATTGTATGCATATTTTTGAGAATAGAAAACAGTAAGATAACTAACTATGGAATGCTATTACCCGCTACGGGTATACTATCTTAAGGCTTCAAAGTGCAAAACAAACGCTTTCTTTATTCAAGTGCAACCAACCTCCATGGGCTCACTATTTTATTTCAAAGTGCATCACGAGACATCTTCATAACTATCTGTATACAATACTATCCAAGTTCAAATCTCAATTTTATCTTTATTCACTAAATTAACTCTTTAATATATTAATTTTCTAGCGTGCAGCACATAATCCTAACTAGCAAAGTGCAACAAATCAACATTCAAGTCTTTCAATACTGAGGTAGTGCAATTAATACTCAAGTCAATCCATAACTTTATAACAGCAGCAACAATGCGAGGGACCCGTCAGTAACCCTCAACGTTGGATTGGGCGGGCTACAAGGCGTGTATCCAGACCTGGAATCCTGCCGCGTCAAACGGGTTTTTCTTCAGGTCTCTGCACAACAAAGCAGCTTTCACAGTAACGTTAGAAGCAGTCTTTGTTAAACTTCTTTGTAAAACCAGTAGCAAGAACCTTTAAGAAGGTGCAAACTATGTACAATGGTCAGTTTTTGATCATGCTCAGTTCATGATTCACAGTTCTTTAAATGGATGAACTCTGCAACAGAGGATCCCTTTTAACATGGGACCCCTTTAAGTGTAAACCTGGTCAGGTTTAATGAACTTTTGATCAGTAACAGTCAATTTAGAAACTTGTAGCAAAAGAGTTAACTTAACTATTTACAATTGGTTTCAGATTTTTTTTTACTTTAGTTGTAGCATTGTCCAAGGTAGCCCCTGGTATGGTCCAATATATGGGCAGATCACAGTCTGCAATTAGAGTTTGCGTGTCCTAAGTATGCATGTCTACTGGTGCAGCTGCCACGGTCGTTTCAGTGGTGGTAATTATGCACACACTGGTAGTAGTAATGGTTTGAGGAGTTGCGGGCTCTGTGACTGGAGGGATAGTGACGGTATTGACTTTGACACTAGATGGCGCTGCTGCAGGTATACATTTCTTAACGTTCTTAGCGTATCAGCCTTTTTCACCCCAGTGATGGGTGTAAGTCACATGATCCCCCCGGTACAGGTCCTTATCTGGATGTCCTTCCCGGAGATGAGATTCCACATCACGGCGGGTGACATAGACCTTCGTCGGCAGTCCCGACTCTTGAATGAAACCCCAACCCTTTTTTTAGGTGGAAGGCTACTACTATACCCCATTTTGCTGGGATTTTGTTACATTGTTGGGTTTCAGGAGCCTGCGCTTGGCGTTGGGTCGCACTCCCGCTCTCCTCTTTCCATTTTAGCATCAGGCGCTGGTTATACTCCTCCCAGGTGAGGGCCACAATATGGGACCCTTCTGGTTGGGCCTCCCCAGGGGACCCGATTGGTTCTGATCTTGGATTGTCCCATTGGAAAACCACCCCCTCGGGGCTCACCTCCAGCGGCGTGCCTATGGGTATTGGAAGCGGGCCTGTCAGCGTCTCGTCGGTGGTGGTAAGAGTCGCTGGAGCAAGGCCTTCATCTGGGGCAGGAGCTGTCGCTGGAGTAGGTCAGTAACTGGGAGAAAAGCGGTCGCTGGAGCGGGATCGGTCACCAGGGCAGGGTCGCTTTTTGTAACTGCATCTGATGTGGTTCCACCGATGTTGGTCCGCTCTACTGATAAGGCTGCTGGAGTTGGCTGCTGCATGGACTGCGACTCCTTCAGCGCGATCTTCCTGCACAGGGCCGACTTCCATTTCTTCACCGCGGTCAGTTCTGTATCCAGGAGTTGGCAGCTCAGCTCCTCCGCTTGCGTCCCCAGGGAGTCCGGATCCTCTGGTAGCGGCAGGTCTGGGTCCTCCTCCGTTGACCTGGGATAGTCCTGGATGCCTTCGTCGTCCTTCGGGTACCCGCTGGTCGCCATCTCTTCTCCTGGGTCTGCGGCTGCACACGCAAGCTGTTCCTCCGTCTCTTGGGGGCAGGGCTTCTCCTCCTTGTTCCTGCCATAGCATATCAGGAGGTGGACCTCTTTGGCAGACAGGCACATCCTCGTTGTATAGTGACATTCGTAGGGGGTGTTCATCACTGTTCACGCCGCTCCGGCCGCTCCTCCCATGGTGGCACGCCCCTCTTTTCCGGCGCTCCTTGTGGCTCTGTAATGGCGGCGGTTTTGGCGGCAAATCACAGTAAACAGTCTCTCGATATAGCACAGTTCAGGCAGTCTTTTAGGCGCACATGACCCGATTTGCTGGGTCAGTCCATCCTGTTCGTGACGCTAAAAAGTTGACGTGCCCACAGGGCCAAGGGGTACTCGGTACCAGGTCCTGTGGTTTACAGGGGGGATGTCACTGTGGCGACCCGATCCGTGGCCCTGGGCATCAACGTTAAAGGGAAAGGTCTTTAAAGGGAATAAAGTTTGTGTTCGTGACGCCACCTGTGGTATTCGGTCAGTGGGGACCGACGCTGCTTTAAGGGGTCCTCTGGGGTGATGTTATGGCAGCTAGATGGTATAACTTCCCACAGGTGAAGTGTGTCCCCAGGGCTCCCGGTGTGTAGATGGAAGATGGAGAGGAGTGCAGTAAAGAATGAGGACACAGGTTTGCAGTCTCTTTACCTTGGTTTACTGAAGACTTCAGCATCTGCAGTCCAGGGCACCAGATCACAGGGCAGGCAGGGTCAGGCTGGCTTGAAGGCAAGTTAGGAGTCCCATTACCCTGGTGGAAATCAAAAGCCTTCCTCTAGCATTGTGGTGTTGTAGTTCCTTACGGCTTAAAGCTCCACATAAGGTCCTCACAGATGTTATCTGTCTCTCTGTCCACCGGATAGGATAGGACATAACCCGTATGACTGGTGGCTTGAGGCTTTTTATAGGGACTCTAGCACGCCCCGGCCTCTGAGGGGTGCCACCGTGCCTCCTGGGTGTTAGGTCGGACAGGTAACTTGGAGTTCAGCTGTCCTGCCGGTGGTCTCTGATGTAAGTCATAGAGGTCCTTACAACCTCTGTGTTCCGGCTACCGGTCTCTGCGCCTCAGAAGGAGGCAGCCTGCTCGGGGCTGGTCTCCCCCTGGTATTCTCTCCTGTGCTTTGCTCTCCTGCACGTTCACTGCAATCAATTCGGTCTTCTAAGTGTCTCTTTCAAGGAGCTGCTGCACTGAGGCTACACAGCTCCGTAAAACCCTCCTCTGCCTCAGACTGATCCAGTCTGTGTCCTGGCAAGAACTGACTGACTTTCCCTACAGACTACCAGTTATATATATATGGGGAGTCACCTAGCAAGTAGGATCAAAAGCTCCCCCTGGTGGCCTGGAGTGTGAATGTGTTGCATGTTTGTTGTACCTGGTTGCAGTTATCCCTTCTTGCCTTCAAGCATAACATCACTCTCCCCATGAGGAAAGCAATGCTACTGTGATGACCAGGACCCTGGGGCGCCACATGTACATGTATATACACCCTGATGTCTACGTACAGATATGAGAGAGAGCTGGCAGCATTTACTGAAACCGAGTAAGCTCTGCTGAATGTAGCTCCGCCCACCAGCACTTCAAGACCCACCCACCCATGCCCCCACCTGTCTGGTTCCACAGCCCAGAAGTGAGGGAGAATCTGAGGTGACATCACAGGAAGCAGGAGATTCTCAGCCAGAGATCATGTGACCAGAAGCAGCTCAGGTTACAGCAGGACACACAAAGCAAATTATCTATGGCATTTAATTCACATGACTTGTAAAGTAGTGGTCAGCCCCTTTAGGTTTACTCTCTGTAATTATAATACATGAGTAATCTTACTGATAGGGAATTTAGATTGTGAGCCCCATTGGGGACAGTGATAATAATGAGTGCAAACTGTAAAGTGACCACCAAAATGTGAAGCACTAGCGCACTACCTGTGTTATATGGTAAAACGAGAGGGGTGCAGCAAAGTGGAAATAAATTAGCCAAGCAAAACCAAGAAAAAGAACCACTAGAAAATGCTGCACACCACAATATATATCAATAATATAAAAGGCAAACTTTATTGACACAATAAAAACATTAAAAACACGTAACACACCACAATTCCCCGCAATGATCCATAGTGATTACAATGGTCAAACAAGGGCAGATGTCTAATAACAAATAGTTGTGCATATACAATAAAGTATCATATAACTAAATAATGTCCACATCGAACAATATAAAGGACACATGGATATAATGCTAATAAACTAGATGCAGCCCAAGTATAGCACAAATATAACACATAACTATAGCCCTGATGCCTCCTGCATAAGTGTATAATGCCCAAAAGAACTGGACAAAAGAAGGTAGATAACAGCTGTGTCCAGACGTGTCAGGCTATAATAGCCACATACCCAAAGTATAGGAGAAAATCTCCCAGGCCCAGCCGGGCAGGCACAGAATCAATAAACCGCCAGGAGTACAACGTACCAGGAAGCAAGTGTCCAGGATCAAAGCGGGTAAGGACCCAAACTGTAAAGTGATGCTGAATATGATGGCGCTATATAAGCAAAGCATGACGCCCATGAGCCCTGTACGTGATTTTCATGGATCGAACATGTATCATTACAGTGTATGGGGCTGTGCACTAATCCGTGTTTTTTGTGGTCTGTGTGTCTCAAAAAAATTGTCCATTATCAATCCGAGTCATGGATCAAAATTATTTATATACGTCTATGGGTCTATGGGGCAACACATTGATGACCATGTGCTGTCTGTGAGTAACATTAAATGTATAGGAGAAACGGTGTCATTTATTTATGGTAAAGGCTGGCACACTGATGACATTTGGGTACAAAACATGATGTCTGAACGAGGCCATATCCTGACTGAGACCGCTTTCACACGGCAGTATTCTGGTCAGTGTTTTGCTTTAGTTTTTTCTATCTAAAGCTAGGAGTGCATCCAAAGCATCTTTCCATACTCTCTCTTTATGTTGCAATTTTGGCCTTACGAGGAGGCATCATACTGACCAGAATGCTGGAGGGAGAACACGGCTTTTCATGTTGTACCTCACAAAAGAAAAGGATCTACGTGTCATTCAAGTAGCGTACCATAGATGGCGATATTGTACAGTGTAAAGTTTCACATGCAGGAGCTTCTTGGTCACAGTGATTGTTTTCTGTTTTTCATGTCATTGTAAGCAAACCACTTTTGTATAAGCTTTCAGATCTTAATCTTGGTCTCACAGTAAGGGTACCGTCACACAGTGCAATTTTGATCGCTACGACGGTACGATTCGTGACGTTCTAGCGATATCGTTACGATATCGCAGTGTCTGACACGCAGCAGCGATCAGGGACCCTGCTGAGAATCGTACGTCGTAGCAGATCGTATGGAACTTTCTTTCGTCGCTTGATCACCCGCTGACATCGCTGGATCGTTGTGTGTGACAGCGATCCAGCGATGTGTTCGCTTGTAACCAGGGTAAACATCGGGTAACTAAGCGCAGGGCCGCGCTTAGTAACCCGATGTTTACCGTGGTTACCAGCGTAAAAGTAAAAAAAAAACAAACCGTACATACTCACATTCCGGTGTCCGTCCTCCGGCGTCTCAGCTTCTCTGCACTGTGAGCGCCGGCAAGCCGGAAAGCGAGCACAGCGGTGACGTCTGACGTCACCGCTGTGCTTTCCGGCTCTGCTGCTTACACAGTGCAGAGAAGCAGAACGCCGGGGGACAGACACCGGAATGTGAGTATGTACGGTTTGTTTTTTTTACGTTTACGCTGGTAACCAGGGTAAACATCGGGTTACTAAGCGCGGCCCTGCGCTTAGTTACCCGATGTTTACCCTGGTTACCCGGGGACTTCGGCATCGCTCCAGCGCCGTGATTGCAAAGTGTGACCGCAGTCTACGACGCTGGAGCGATAATCATACGATGCTACGACGTCACGAATCGTGCCGTCGTAGCGATGAAAATGGTACTGTGTGACGGTACCCTAAGGGTACCGTCACACAGTGCCATTTTCATCGCTACGACGGCACGATTCGTGACGTTCTAGCGATATCGTTACGATATCGTTGTGTCTGACACGCTACTGCGATCCGGATCCCCGCTGAGAATCGTACGTCGTAGCAGATCGTTTGAAACTTTCTTTCGTCGTCTAGTGTCCCGCTGTGGCGGCATGATTGCATTGTGTGACACAGGTTGTATACGATGTGCGCACAGTAACCAACGGCTTCTACATCGCAAATACGTCATGAAATTATCGCTCCAGCGCCGTGTATTGCAACGTGTGACCGCAGTTAACGACGCTGGAGCGATAATCATACGACGCTGCAACGTCACGAATCGTGCCGTCGTAGCGATGAAAATGGCACTGTGTGACGGTACCCTAAATCTCAATCTCAATTTTCCTATAATTGTGGACTCACTTTGCAATACAAAGTAATGGTAATGTGCACAGATTGTGACAGGACAGAGTGTTACGTATATTTTGTTGTACTATGTATCAATGTTCAATCTTGTGCTCCACTTTCTACCTATAGCATATGAATATTGTACACTGCAATATTGTACAAAATAAAGGGAATACTAAAATCCCACATCCTAGATATCACTGAATGAAATATTCCAGTTGTATAACTTATTCATTAGATAGTGGAATGTGTTGAGAACAATAAAACCTAAAAATGATCAACGTAAATCACAACTAATATCCCACGGAGGTCTGGAGATGGAATGATGCTCAAAATCAAAGTGGAAAATGAAGTTACATGCTGATCCAACTTCAGTGGAAATGCCTTAAAACAAAGAAATGATGCTCAGTAGTGTGTGTGGCCTCCACGTGTCTGTATGACCTCCCTACAATGCCTGGGAATGCTCCTGATGAGGCGGCCAATGGTCTCCTGAGGGATCTCCACCCAGACCTGGACTAAAACATCCGCCAACTCCTGGACAGTCTGTGGGGCAACGTGACGTTGGTGGATGGTGCGAGACATGATGTCCCAGATGTGTTCAATTGGATTCAGGTCTGGGGAACGGGCGGGCCTGTCCATAGCTTCAATGCCTTCATTTTGCAGGAACTGCTGACACACTCCAGCCACATGAGGTCTGGCATTGTACTGCATTAGGAGGAACCCAGGGCCAACCACACCAGCATATGGTTTCACAAGGGGTCTGAGGATCTCATCTCGGTACTTAATGGCAGTCAGGCTACCTCTGGCGAGCAAATGGAGATCTGTGCAGCCCTCCAAAGAAATGCCACCCAACACCATTACTAACCCACTGCCAAACCGGTCATGCTGAAGGATGTTGCAGGCAGCAGATCGCTCTCCACGGTGTCTCCTGACTCTGTCACGTCTGTCACATGTGCTCAGTGTGAATCTGCTATCATCTGTGAAGAGCACAGGGTGCCAGTGGCAAATTTGACAATCCTAGTGTTCTGTGGCAAATGCCAAGTGTCCTGCACGGTGTTGGGCTGTGAGCACAACTCCCATCTGTGGACATCGGGCACTCAGACCATCCTCATGGAGTTGGTTTCTAACTGTTTGTGCAGACACATGCACATTTGTGGCCTGCTGGAGGTCATTTTGCAGAGCTCTGGCAGTGCTCCTCCTGTTGCTCCTTGCACAAAGGCTGAGGTAGCGGTCCTGCTGCTAGGTTGTTGCCCTCCTACGGCCCCCACCACGTCTCCTGGTGTACTGGCCTGTCTCCTGGCAGTGCCTCCAGCCTCTAGACACTACGCTGACAGACACAGCAAACCTTATTGCCACAGCTCGCATTGGTGTGCCATCCTGGATGAGCTGCACTACCTGAGACACTTGTGTGGGTTGTAGAGTCCGTCTCATGCTACCACGAGTGTGAAAGCACAAACAATATTCAAAAGTGACCAAAACATCAGCCAGAAAGCATTGGTACTGAGATGTGGTCTGTGGTCCCCACCTGCAGAACCACTCCTTTATTGAGTGTGTCTTGATAATTGCCAATAATTTCCATCTGTTGTCTATTCCATTTGCACTACAGCATGTGAAATTTATTGTCAAACAGTGTTACTTCCTAAGTGGACAGTTTGATTTCACAGAAGTTTGATTTACTTGGAGTTATATTCTGTTGTTTAAGTGTTCCCTTAATTTTTTTGAGCAGTGTATATACTGCTCTGGCAAAAATTAAGAGACCACTGCAAAATGTTCAGTTTGTCTGATTTTTCTTTTTATAGGTATATTTTTGAGTATGAGTATACATATTAGTCCATAAACATGTAACAATAACACATTCAAAGATGATATCCACACAAGGGCCTCTCAAAGAGGTATAAAGACAGGCCACAAGAAAGTTAAAGTCTTTTAACTTTACATTCTTGTGGCCTGTCTTTATACCTCTTTGAGAGGCCCTTGTGTGGATATTTTTGAGTATGTAACTTGTTCTTTTATTCTATAAACTTTTGACAACACGTCTCCAAATTTCCAAGCAATTGTATTTTTTTTCTGACAAAGAAAAATGGTAAAAAAAAAAACAACAAAAAACAGTGCTTTCAGACCTCAAATAATGCAAAGAAAACAAGTTCATAATCATTTAGAAACAACAATACTAATCTGTTAACTCTGGAAAAGTACAGAAATCAATATTTTGTGGAATAACCATGATTTTTAATCACAGCTTTCATGCGTCTTGGCATGCTTTCCACTAGTCTTTCACACTGCTTCTGGCACAAAAATTTAAGCCGTTCTTCTTTGTTTGATGGCTTGTGACTATCCATCATCCTCTTGATTACATTCCAGAGGTTTTCAATGGGGTTCAGGTCTGGAGATTGGGCTGCCCATGACAGGGTTTTTCTTTCACATGAGAGGACATATGGTGTACCCTCACACAGCTACTCTTGTACTATATGAATTAGCCTATTGTAATAAGTAATAAAATACAAACAAGAACAAGTCTTCTAATGTGTCTCCCTCCCCAAAGGACCTACAAATTGGAAGGTATAGGTATAGAAAATGCTGAAATAAATTACACATTTTTTTTCCCAGCAAAGCATAATGCTTTATCGTAATTTCCCCAAACATGCGCCTTCAGATACCAAAAAATGTCCATAATGTGTTACCAGATGGAGAAATAGCTAAGCTAATTTTATGGTCATATACTTTAGGTATCTTTCTTTGATATACTGTATATGACATATACGCATAATATTTAACTTGTTACATTGCTTTCCACACTTGTCAGGTTATGTCATCACAATATGCCAACAAAGAATTACCAAAAATGTCTATTAATTTAATTTTAATGTATTTATTTTGATTTTTTTAAATTTATTTTCTAACTGTGAAATAATTAGAGTTATTTGAGATTCAGCAAATTAGTTGTTGTTCTTTCCATAACGATCTTGAAAAATAACATTTTATATTATCCTTTAAATATCAGTTCCATACTGCTTTCATGAGCTCTGCTTGCTGTCATTCAAGAAGAATTTTCATTTTCTACTCGGTTCTGACCACGGGCGATATATGTACTCTGACTGTCCTATAACCATGTGCGTCCATCACACGACCAGAACAGGTGAAGGTACAGCAGGGACAGAGAACATGATATAGAGCAATACCAACCTTACAAATGATTCCCTATATAATAGATACGGTAAGTGGACAGGACAGGTGGAGATTCATCCAGTACATGCACGCCAGCAGTGCCAAGTGTAGACTGACAGCTGGATGGACACAGAATTATTAGTGCAGACTTTTCTAATATTTTGTGTATTTTACTATGATTTCTGCATGTGTCCTGGAGGCATTACATACATACATACATACATACATAATGGCTGCATGTGACATGTCAGAGGCACGTGTTCTTCTAGTTTTATCCACAAGAAATAGTTGTGTATCGTGAAACGCTCTGACATTAATTCTTGTCTTTTGATCTGCATGATTTATATCTCAAAGGTGTCAAATTATAGATAACCTCCTTAGCTGACATGACAAGTGCATTAACTGAAGCCGTTTAATGAAGAATATCTCCAAGAGAGAATGAAATGGGAGGCACGCTGAAGGCAGGTGCTGCTTATCAGAGCCTAAAGGAAATATCTTTTCCTGTGGATCAAGGGTCAATATCTGTAGAAAAGAAATCATTGCTGTTCAATCCATCAGTTGGCTTTTCTCTATGTTATCCATGTCAGTTGAGATATGCTTCAGAAATATATATTTAATATATCTTAAATATAACTGTTGTAATGCTGCGATAGCACCCACAAAGTTCAAACACAAAAGTCTCTTTAATGTGTTGCTTCACACATAAATGTGCATAGCATTTTATAGTACGTCATCAAAGGTGCATAGCATTTTATAGTACGTCATCAAAGTTCAATACACACAGTTGCATCTCATCTCAGTGCCCGTTTCATAGCACTACACATCATATGGCTTTTAGATTGCAGTCCCTAAACATGCCGGACCTCTCCTTGTCCAGTATCCGTGCGGCGACCGCATGCCATATTACAGTCTCCAAACACAGCTTCACATGTTCCAGACACTACACACGCCAGTCCTCTGACTAGTTCCCGTGGGTGTCCTGCACCGCTGTATCACAGACTCTTTACTCACACAGCCATACACAGCCCAGGATATCTTCTGGATAGCAGCCGGGCACCATATCCACCTGTTTGCAAGCGTTACACATGCCAGTCCTCTTTCGGACACAGGACATCCACCTCCGGCATATCCGCGCACAGGACTGTCCACATCCGACTCTTTCAGGCACAGGACATCCACCTCCGATTCACCTTCGGGCACAGGACTGTCCACATCCGAGACTATTTATTAATATATTGGTATAGTGCTCAAACGCTTAATCTAACAAACAACTAATACCTAAAAATACTTTATTAGAAAAATTATTTTAAAATAGTAGAAAACAGAAACCCGCAACCTACACTTTATAAAGATAATTGGGCTACTAGTTATCCCTATATTACCCTATTGAACCCTTCCTAGCAGCGGAGGTTGGCACCCTAGCTTGTTCGCAAAATGGCGCCCCCACTCAACGTCGGCTGGTCCTAATATACCCTATGTTGCCCTACTAGATAGCAGGACAGAAAGAAAAGACCCGTACCAACAAAATAGGTGCCGCTCGGACTGTAAGGGTCAGGTATATCAGACCTTTTCACAGCATTTAATAACCCTAAACCAAATCGTGACTGTAGCTATTTATTATGAGTTATTACAAGGGCTATTTCAATTTCAATTTATGGCTGTACAGACTAATTAATTCCATTGTTTATATTTGCTGAGGCCGCCATATATCCCTATTGGTCATCACTCCCCTTTCTTTTTCCGAGCGGCACCTATTTTGTTGGTACGGGTCTTTTCTTTCTGTCCTGCTATCTAGTAGGGCAACATAGGGTATATTAGGACCAGCCGACGTTGAGTGGGGGCGCCATTTTGCGAACAAGCTAGGGTGCCAACCTCCGCTGCTAGGAAGGGTTCAATAGGGTAATATAGGGATAACTAGTAGCCCAATTATCTTTATAAAGTGTAGGTTGCGGGTTTCTGTTTTCTACTATTTTAAAATAATTTTTCTAATAAAGTATTTTTAGGTATTAGTTGTTTGTTAGATTAAGCCACATCCGAGACTAGCCACTATGAACGACTTGCATCACTGTGTATGCTGCGGGTGCCAGGCTATTTAGCTGCCATAGCTGCTGGCTCCGCTGGCCTGTGCCAGCGCTCTGCAGGCCTCTGCTCTGCACAACAGCACACACCAGACTGACACTGATGTTGCACCTGACACCTGACACCCCCATACCCCTTACTGCAGGGTTTTTAACAAACAAACCTGTGGCTTTCAGCCACATGGAAAACCTGGACCGGAAATCCGTGACTGCCATGCACACCTATGGACTTCATCTGTCTCCATGCACAACCTGGGGAGAACACATAGCGACCCCTACCTGTGACACAAGTCACTGCCTCACACTGTACGCTTAACCTCTTCACGACATATGCCGTACATGTACAGCACATGTGATGTCTCTCCCTTTGATGTGGGCTCCGGTGCTGAGCAAGTGCCCCTAACAGCCAGGGGTGGAATTGCGATCCACCCGCAGCTGTTAACCTGTTAAATGCCACTGTCAATCTATGACAGCGGCATTTAATGTGATTGCAAAGGAAGCACATCACTAATCTCGCCCATTTTTGCCCGTGTCATGTGACCGTGGGTTGCCGATGGGTTAGCATGACAACCAGGGGTCCGCAGGAGACCCCTGTGGTTGTCATTGCTGGATTACTATGAGCGCCGCCCAGCGATTGGCACTCATGCCAAGCGAGCATTTATGCCACACACAGGCGATCTAATCATCACCTGTGTGTAGCAGAGGCGATCGGATTATCGTAGCTTCTAGTCTCCCATGGAGACTATTGAAGTAAGTGAAAAGTAAAAAAAAAGTTTTAAAAAATATTTAAAAAATAAAAAAATATAAAAGTTCAAATTACCCTCCATTCACCCCATTCAAAATAAAACAATAAAAAATACACATATTTGGTAACACCACATTCAGAATCACCTGATCTATCAAGATATAAAAATAATTAATATGATCAGTAGACGGCGTAGTGGAAAAAAGAGGTAAAAACGGCAGAATTACTGTTTATTGGTCACCGCAACATTGCATTAAAATGCAATAAAGGGCGATGAAAAGATCGTATCTGCACCAAAATGGTATCATTAAATCCATCAGCTCGGCACGCAAAAAATAAGCCCTCACCCGACCCGAGATCACGAAAAATGAAGACGCTATGGGTCTCGAAAAATGATGTTTTTTTTTTAACTTTTGGATTTTTTTTCACCACTTTAATAAAAAATAACCTACACATGTTTGTTATCTACAAACTCGTAATAACCTAGGGAATCATATTAGCAGGTCAGTTTTAGCATTTGGTGAACATGGTAAAAAAGCCCTGCAAAAAGCAGTTGTGAAATTGCACTCTTTTTTGCAATTTCACCGAACTTGGAATTTATTTCCCCATTTTCCAGAACATGATATGGTAAAACCCATGGTGTTGTTCAAAAGTACAACTCTTCTCGCAAAAAACAGGCCCTGACATGGCCATATTGACAGAAAAATAAAAAAGTTATGGCTCTGGGAAGCAGGGGAGCAAAAAAACAGAAACGCAAAAACGAAAATGGGCTGCAGCGTGAAAGGGTTATAAAAAAATACATTTTTTAAAAGTAAATGTTTCATCCAGTGTTCAGTGTGTAAAAAAGGACTAAACTTTCTACTGTGCTGTACAATTACTAGTATGTTAGGAAATGCATTCATTGTATTTTTGCTGCATTAGAAATCACCAACTTCACTACAAAAACACCAATTATGTATTATGCCAGGGCACTTTAAAATCTGTCACCAGGTTTTATCCACCTAATCTGAGAGCATCATAATGTAGAGACAGAGACCCTGATTCCAGTGATGTGTCACTTACTGTGTGGCTAATTTTGATAAAATCAAAGTTTTATTTGACTGCATCACAGATTGGCAGCTTTCCGCGTACACCGTGCATACCAAGAAAGTTGCCAATCAGTGGTATGGGCAGAGTTTTAACCCTTTCACGCCGCAGCCCATTTTCGGTTTTGCGTTTCTGTTTTTTGCTTCCCTTCTTCCCAGAGTCATAACTTTTTTATTTTTCCATCAACATGGCCATGTGAGGGCTTGATTTTTGCGAGACGAGTTGTACTTTTGAACAACATCATTGGTTTTACCATTTTGTTTACTCGAAAATGGGACACAAATTCCAAGTGCGGTGAAATTGCAAAAAAAGTGCAATTTCACAACTGTTTTTTGCGGGGATTTTTACCATGTTCACCAAATGCTAAAACTAACCTGTCATTATGATTCTACAGGTAATTACAAGTTTGTAGATACCAAACATGTACAGGTTCTTTTTATTTAAGTGGTGAAAAAAAATCCAAAGTTTGTAAAAAAAAATTCCACAACTGTTTTTTTGATTTTTTTTTTTTACCATGTTCACCAAAGGCTAAAACTGACCTGCCATTATGATTCTCCAGGTCATTACGAGTTTGTAGATATCAAACATGTATATATTGGATTTTTTTTCACCATATAAATAAAAAACAAAGTTTGTTTTTTTTTAAAAAAAAGAAAAAGTGTTTTCCGAGTCCCGTAGCGTCTCCATTTTTCGTGATCTCGGGGTGGGTGGGGGCTTATTTTTTGCGTGCCGAGCTCATGTTTTTAATGATACCATTTTGGTGCAGATAAGATCTTTTGATCACACATTATTGCATTTTAATGCAATGTTGCAGAGACCAAAAAAAGTAATTCTGATGTTTTGTCCTTTTTTTTGCTACACCATTTACCAGATTACTTCTTTTTATAGTTTGATAGATCAGGTGATTCTGAATGTGGTGTTACCAAATAGGTGTATTTATTTTTATTGTTTTATTTGAATGGGGCGAAAGAGGGTGATTTAAACTTTTATATTTTTTTTAATTTTTTTGATGTTTTCTAAAACTTTTTTTTTACTTTTCACTTGCTTCAATAGTCTCCATGGGAGACCAGAAGCTGTGAAAACCCGATCGCCTCAGCTACACACAGGCGATGATCAGATCCCCTGTATGTAGCTGAAATGCTCACTATGACGCTGACCACCGGGCGACGCTCATAGCAATCTGGCTATGACAATCATAGAGGTCTGCTGGAGACCTCTGGTTGTCATGCCGGCCCATCGGTGACCCCCGATCATGTGACCGGGTCACCGATGGGTGGGATTAGTGACGCGCTTCCAGTGCGACCACATTAAATGCCGCTGTCAGGGATTGTCAGCGGCATTTAACGTGTTATCAACCGCGAGTGGATCGAGTTTCCACCCACAGCTGTTAGGGACACATGTCAGCTGTTCAAAACAGCTAACATGTGCCGGGAAAGATGTGGGCTCAGCGCTGGAGCCCAAATCAAAGGGAGGAACATGACATGTGCCGTACATGTACGGTGCATGTCATGAAGGGTTAGGCCGGTTTCACACGTCAGTGGCTCCGTTACGTGAGGTGACAGTTTCCTCACGTACCGGAGACACTGACACACGTAGACCCATAAAAATCAATGCATATGTTCAGATGTCATTGATTTTTTTGCGGACCGTGCCTCCGTGTGCCAAACACGGAGACATGTCAGTGTTCGTGGGAGCGCACGTATTACACGGACCCATTAAAGTCAATGGGTCCGTGTAAAACACGGACCTCACACGGACGGTCTCCGTCTGGGGTCCGTGTGCGTGCAGGAGACAGCGCTACAGTAAGCGCTGTCCCCCCCACATGGTGCTGAATCTGCGATTCATATGTTCCCTGCAGCAGCGTTTGCTGCAGAGAAAATATGAATAATAGTGTTTAAAATAAAGATCTATGTGTCCCCCCCCTCCCACCCCCTGTGCGCCCCCCCCCGCTGTTCAGAAAATACTCACCCGCTCCCACGTTGGCTGTCACTCCTTCCTCTCTGCCCCGCGCCTCCTACTGTATGCGGTCACATGGGGCCGCTCATTTACAATCATGAATAGTCGGCTCCGCCCCTATGGGAGGTGGAGCCACATATTCATGACTGTAAATGATCGGCCCCACGTGACCGCATACACTAGAAGCCACGGCCAGACCAGGAAGCAGCGAGGGAGGCGGGTAAGTATTTTCTGAACAGCGGGGGGGGGGGGGGGCGCACAGGGGGTGGGAGGGCGGCGGACACATAGATCTTTATTTTAAACACTATTATTCATATTTTCTCTGCAGCAAACGCTGCTGCAGGGAACATATGAATCGCGGCTTCAGCACGATGCAGGGTACCACACGCGTGGGTACCACACGCTCCGTGTGGTACCCACTCGCCATACGGGCGGCACACGTGTGCCGCACGTATGGCCTACGTGAGTTCCCAGGCACACGGACACGGATAACTCCGGTACCGATTTATTCCGGTACCGGAATTATCTGGACGTGTGGGACAGCCCTTAGGCTGCTTTCACACTAGCGTCATACGACGCACGTCGCAATGCGTCGCTTTGGAGAAAAAACGCATCCTGCAAAATTGCCTGCAGGATGCGTTTTTTCTCCATAGACTTACATTAGCGACGCATTGCGATGTATTGCCACACGTTGCATCCGTCATGCGACGGATGCATCGTGTTGCGTCGGACCGTCGGCACAAAAATGTTACATGTAACTTTTTTGTGCGTCGTGTCCGCCTTTTCTGACCGCGCATGCGCGGCCGGAACTCCGCCCCCTCCTCCCTGGACATCACAATGGGGCAACGCATGCGTGGAATAACTGCATCCGCTGCCCCCGTTGTGTTTTTTTTTTTGCACAGTATGCGTCGGTACGTCAGCACGTCGCATTGCGACGTGCGTCGTACGACGCTAGTGTGAAAGTAGCCTCAAAGAGCTCAACATTTAGATAACTTGTAGATCTGCAGAAGATAAAACTGTGATTTTTCAATATGACAATATGCAGCCCAGTAAGTGACACAGTGAATCAGGCTCTCTGGCCATACATTATGCTGCTTTCAGATGGATTAGCAAAAACCTGGTGACAGATTGCCTTTAAATTAATTCTTTAAAGTTATCTATATGTTTCAACTAAATATTGAACAAAAATGCAGAAATTTTGTAAAATACTGTATCTTTCGTGTCAGCTGTCCTAGATATAAATGAACATTGAGATTATTACAGCTTGGACATCTGAGAAAATAAAGAACCTCATCCACAACTACCGCAAAAGACTTCAAGCTGTCATTGATGTTAGAGGGAGCAATACACGGTATTAAGAAATGGGGTATGTGAACTTTTGATCAGGGTCATTTGGATGTTTTCGATTGTCATTATGATTTAAAAAGAGAAAACACAGTAGTTTGACAATAAATGGCTTCCCACACCATGAGTGGAGAAAAAGTTGTGGTGTTATCATTCATATTCTCTGAAAAAAGGCCAAGAAAGCAAAAATTCTGCTGGGGTATGTAAACTTTTGAGCACAACTGTACCAGCCCCAGCTACAAAAGAAATAAAAAGAATCTTCTCGCCCTACCACTTGCACCAGTGACCCAATTCCGTCACATCTCATCCAGTCACTTTCCCCTGCTGTCACCGCTCACCTAACAAAAATATTCAACCTCTCTCTCTCTTCCGGTATATTTCCCTCCTCATTTCAGCATGCCATCATACATCCATTGCTTAAAAAGCAATCCCTCGGCCAAAACTGTGCCGCTAACTATAGATCTGTCTCTAATCTTCCCTTCATCTTTAAACTCCTGGAACGCCTGGTCCACTCCCGTCTTATCTGCTATCTCTCAGATAACTCTCTTCTCGACCCTCTACATTCTGGTTTCTGCTCTTTACACTCCACTGAAACTGCCCTCACTAAAATCTCTAATGATCTAATAACAGCTAAATCTAATGGTCTCTACTCTATACTAAGGCTATGTGCACACTTTGCAGATTTTGCTGCGGATCCGCAGCGGATTTGACTGCTGCGGATCCGCAGCAGTTTCCCATGAGTTTACAGTACAATGTAAACCTATTTGAAACAAAAAACGCTGTGCACATGCTGCGGAAAAAAACGCGCGGAAACGCAGCGGATTACATTCCGCAGCATGTCACTTCTTTTCTGTGGATTTTCACCTGCTCCAATAGGAAAATGCAGATGAAAAACCGCAGAAGAATCCGCAGTAAAAACCGAGATAAATCCGCAAAGTGTTCACATAGCCTCATTCTCCTGGATCTCTCTGCAGCATTCAACACTGTGGATCATCAGCTCCTCCTCACTATGCTCCGCTCCATCGGCCTCAAGGACAACATTCTCTCCTGATTCTCCTCCTATCTCTCTGACCGATCCTTCACTGTATCTTTTGCTGGATCCTCCTCCTCTCATCTTCCCCTTACTGTTGGGTTCCTCAAGGATCAGTCTTAGGCCCCCTCATCTTCTCTTTGTATACTGCCCCTATTGGACAAACAATCAATAGATTTGGTTTCCAGCACTATATGCTGATGACACAAAATTATACACCTCTACTCCTGATATCAGGCCTGCCTTTTTAGAAAACACCAGTGATTGTCTTACCGCTGTATCTAACATAATGTCCTCCCTCTATCTGAAGCTGAACCTGTCAAAAGCTGAACTCCTTGTGTTTCCTCCCTCTACTAACCTACCTATGCCCGACATTGCCATTTCCGTGTGTGGTTCCACCGTTACTCCCCAGCAACATGCCCGCTGTCTTGGGGTCATACTTGATTCCGAGCTTTCATTCACACCCCACATCCGATCATTGGCTCGCTCTTTTTATCTGCACCTTAAAAACATTTCTCGAATTCGACCTTTTCTTAGTTTCGACTCTGCAAAAACTCTTACTGTTTCTCTTAGGCTGCCGTCACACTAGCAGTATTTGGTCAGTATTCTATATCAGTATTTGTAAGCCAAAACCAGGAGTGGGTGATAAATGCAGAAGTGGTGCATATGGTTCTATTATACTTTTCCTCTATTTGTTCCACTTCTGGTTTTGGCTTGCAAATACTGATGTAAAATACTGACCAAATACTGCTAGTGTGACGGCAGCCTTATTTATTCTCATCTGGACTATTGTAATTCTCTAACATAGTAACATACACTGTGTGCAGAATTATTAGGCAAGTTGTATTTTAGAGGATTATTTTTATTGTTGATCAACAACTATGTTCTCAATCAACCCAAAAGACTCATAAATATCAAAGCTTAATATTTTTGGAAGTTGGAGTGTTTTTTTTTAGATTTGGCTATCTTAGTAGGATATGTGTTTGTGCAGGTAACTATTACTGTGCAGAATTATTAGGCAACTTAATAAAAACCAAATATATTCCCATCTCACTTGTTTATTTTCACCACGTAAACCAATATCACTGCACAAAATTTAGAAATAAACATTTCTGACATGCAAAAGCAAAACCCCCAAAAATGAGTGACCAATAGACACCTTTCTTTATAATGACACTCAGCAGCCTTCCATCCATAGATTCTGTCAGTTGCTTGATCTGTTTACGATCAACATTGCGTGCAGCAGCCACCACAGCCTCCCAGACACTGTTCCGAGAGGTGTACTGTTCTCCCTCCCTGTAGATCTCACATTTTATGAGGGACCACAGGTTCTCTATGGGGTTCAGATCAGGTGAACAAGGGGGCCATGTCATTATTTTTTCTTCTTTGAGACCTTTACAGGCCAGCCACGCTGTGGAGGCATGTGATGGAGCATTGTCCTGCATGAAAATCATGTTTTTCTTGAACAATACCGACTTCTTCCTGTACCACTGCTTGAAGAAGTTGTCTTCCAGAAACTGGCAGTAGGTCTGGGAGTTGAGCTTCACTCCAGCCTCGACCCAAAAAGGTCCCACAAGTTCATCTTTGATGATACCAGCCCATACCAGTACGCCACCTCCACCTTGCTGGCGTCTGAGTCGGAGTGGAGCTCTCTGCCCTTTACTGATCCAACCTCTGGCCCATCCATCTGGCCCATCAAGAGTCACTCTCATTTCATCAGTCCATAAAACCTTTGAAAAGTCTGTCTTAAGATATTTCTTGGCCCAGTCTTGACGTCTTATCTTATGTTTCTTGTTCAAAGGTGGTCGTTTTTCAGCCTTCCTTACCTTGGCCATGTCCCTGAGTATCACACACCTTGTGCTTTTTGTTACTCCAGTAACGTTGCAGCTCTGAAATATGGCAAAACTGGTGGCAAATGGCATCTTGGCAGCTTCACACTTGATTTTCCTTAATTCATGGGCAGTTATTTTGCGCCTTTTTTGCCCAACACGCTTCTTGCAACCCTGTTGGCTATTTGCCATGAAACGCTTGATTGTTTGGTGATCACGCTTCAAAAGTTTGGCTATTTCAAGACTGCTGCATCCCTCTGCAAGACATCTCACAATTTTGGACTTTTCAGAACCCGTCAAATCTCTCTTCTGACCCATTTTGCCAAAGGAAAGGAAGTTGCCTAATAATTAAGCACACCTTATATAGGGTTTTGATGTCATTAGACAACACCCCTCCTCATTACAGAGATGCACATCACCTGATTTACTTAATTGGTAGTTGGCTCTCAAGCCTGAACAGATTGGAGTAGGACAACATGTTTAAAAAGTATCATGTGATCAAAATACAACTTGCCTAATAATTCTGCACACAGTGTAGATAGCAAGGCCGAAAAATACATTTGTTCATCCAGTTCAGCCTATATTCCGTCAGAATAAATCCCCAGATCTACGTCCTTCTAAAGAACCTAATAACTGTAAGATACAATATAGTTACGCTAAAGGAAGACATCCAGGCCTCTCTTGAACCCTTTGACTGAGTTTGCCATCACCACTTCCTCAGGCAAGGAATTCCAGATTCTCACTGCCCTAACAGTAAAGAATCCTCTTCTATGTTGGTGGAAAAACCTTCTCTCCTCCAGATGCAGAGAATGCCCCCTTGTGACCGTCATATTCCTTGGTATAAACAGATCCTCGGAGAGATATTTGTATTGTCCCCTTATATACTTATACATGGTTATTAGATCGCCCCTCAATCATCTTTTTTCTAAATAAATAATCCTAATTTTGCTGATCTCTCTGGGTATTGTAGTTCCCCCATCCCCTTTATTAATTATGTTGCCCTCCTTTGTACTTGCTCTAGATCCATTATATCCTTCCTGAGCACTGGTGTCCAAAACTGTATACAGTACTTCATGTGCGGTCTAACGAGGGATTTGTACAGAGGCAGTATAACATTCTCATCGTGTATCCAAACCTCTTATAATGCATCCCATGATCCTGTTTGCCTTGGCAGACGCTGCCTGGCACTAGCTGCTCCAGGTAAGTTTATCATTAGCTAGGATCCCCAAGTCCTTCTCCATGTCAGATTTACCCATGGGTTTCCCGTTCAGTGTAATGGTGATATTGATTCCTTCTTCCCATGTGTATAACCTTACATTTATCATTGTTAAACCGCATCTGTCACCTCTCGGCCCAAGTTTCCAAGTTACCTAGATCCATCTGTAGCAGAATACTATCTTCTCTTGTATTGACTGGTTTACATAGTTTTGTATCATCTGCAAATATCGATATTTTACTGTGTAAACCTTCTACCAGATCGTTAATAAATATGTTGAAGAGAACAGGTCCCAACACGGACCCCTGCGGTACCCCACTGGTCATAGCGACTCAGTTAGAGAATATACCATTTATAACCATCCTCTGCTTTCTATCACTATGCCAGTTACTTACCCATTTACATACATTTTCCCACGGACCCAGCATTCTCATTTTGTGTACCAACCTCTTGTGTGGCACGGTATCAAATGCATTTGGAAAAATCAAGATATACCACGTCCAATGACTCACCGTGGTCCAGCCTATAGCTTACCTCTTCATAAAAACTGATTAGATTGGTGTGACAGGAGCGATTCCTCATAAACCCATGCTGATATGGAGTTAAACAGTTATTCTCATTGAGATAATCCAGAATAACATCCCTCAGAAACCCTTCAATTATTTTACCAACAATAGAGGTTAGACTTACTGGCCTATAATTTCCAGGTTCACTTTTAGAGCCCTTTTTGAATATTGGTACCACATTTGCTATGCGCCAGTCCTGTGGAACAGACCCCGTCGCTATAGAGTCCCTAAATATAAGAAATAATGGTTTCTCTATTACATTACTTAGTTCTCTTAGTACTCTGGGTGTATGCCATCCGGACCCAGAGATTAACCGTATATAATCGAGTATAAGCCGACCCGAGTATAAGCCGAGACCCCTAATTTTGCCACAAAAAAACTGGGAAAACTTAATGACTCGAGTATAAGCCTAGGGTGGAAAATGCAGCAGCTACAGATAAATTTCAAAAATAAAAATAGATACCAATAAAAGTAAAATTAATTGAGACATCAGTAGTTTAAGTGTTTTTAAATATCCATATTGAATCAGGAGCCCCATATAATGCTCCATACAGTTCATGATGGGCCCCATAAGATGCTCCATACAAAATACGCTCCATATAATTCTCCATACAGTTTATGATGGGCCCCATAAGATGCTCCATATTAAAATATGCCCCATGCAATGCTGCACAAATGCTGATTATGGCCCCATAAGATGCTCCATAGAGATATTTGCCCCATATAATGCTGCACACGGCCCCATAAGATGCTCCATAAAGATATTTGCCCCATATAATGCTGCACATGGCCCCATACAGATATTTGTCCAATATAATGCTGAACATGGCCCCATAGAGATATTTGCCCCATATAAAGCTGCACATGGCCACATAAGATGCTCCATACAGATATTTGCCCCATATAATGCTGCACATGGCCCCATACAGATATTTGCCCCATATAATGCTGCACATGGCCACAGAAGATGCTCCATACAGATATTTGCCCCATATAATGCTGTACATGGCCCTATACAGATATTTGCCCCATATAATGCTGTACATGGCCCCATAAGCAGCTCCATAGCGATATTTGCCCCATATAATGCTGCACATGGCCCCATACAGATATTTGCCCCATATAATGGTGCACATGGCCACGTAAGATGCCCCATACAGATATTTGCCCCATATAATGCTGCACATGGCCCCATACAGATATTTGCCCCATATAATGCTGCACATGGCCACATAAGATGCTCCATACAGACATTTGCCCCATATGCTGTTGCTGCGATAAAAAAATGACATACTCACCTCTCAGGCCCCCCGGCACTTGCTATATTCACCTGCTCCCCGTTCCACCGATGGGCGCCACTGTGTTTTCCCCATCCTCTTTACTGACTGTTCAGGCAGAGGGCGGCGCGTACTAATCGCGTCATCGCGCCCTCTGACCTGAGCATCACTGCAGAGGACGGAGAAGACACAGCGGTGCCGACGGTGGAACGGGGGACAGGTGAATATCGCGCACTGGGTTATACTCACCTGCTCCTGGCGCGGTCCCTGCACCTCTGTTCCTGGGCGCCGGCAGCTTCTTCCTGTAGTGAGCGGTCACATGATACCGCTCATTACAGTAATGAATATGCGGCTCCCCTATGGGAGTGGAGTTGGGTCCATATTCATTACTGTAATGACCACTCACTACAGGAAGAAGCTGCCGGCGCCCGGGAACCAGGGACGTGCAGGGACCGCGCCAGGAGCAGGTGAGTATTATTACACAGCTGCAGCTCCCCCTCCCCTGCCGACCCCTGGGAATGACTCGAGTGTAAGCCGAGAGGGGCAATTTCAGCCTAAAAAAATAGGCTGAAATTCTCGGCTAATACTCGAGTACGGTATATACGGTATCTATTTTAATCTTATTTAGCCAGTTTCCACCTCTTCTTGGGTTAGATTGGTGACTGTCATGATCTCTGCAGGCAGAGATCATAGCAAGCCTATAGAGGGACAAGCTCTCGGAAGATGGAACTATACTGACCATGAACTAAGCCTGCCGCGCAACTAGAAATAGCCAGGTAGCATTTCCTATTTATCGCTAGATGCCCAGCTCTGGCCTAAGACCTAAATAGCTAGCAGAGGGAAATATAAGACCTGGCTCACCTCTAGAGAAATATTCCAAAGAAGACAGTAGCCCCCCACATATAATGACGGTGAGTTCAGATGAAACAACAAACGCAGCAGGAAAATAGTCTTAGCAAATTTGAGGTCCGCTTACTAGATAGCAGAAGACAGATAGTATACTTTCATGGTCAGCAGAAAAACACTAACAAAACACCATCCAGAGATTACCTTAAACTCTGGCATTAACTCATAACGCCAGAGTAGCAATCCCTGATCAACGAGAGCTTTCCAGACACAGTAACAAAACTTCAGCTGTGAACTGGAACAAATAGGCAAAACAAAACATGGACAAAAGTCCAACTTATCTAGTAGTAGTCTAGAAGCAGGAACAAGCACTGAGAGGCATCAGATAACATTGTTGACCGGCAAGAAACCACCAGAGAAATGAGCTTAAATAGCGACACCCACTACTGATGGAATCAGGTGAAACAGGAAAGAGGATGACAAGTCCAATTCCACAAGCGGCCACCGGGGGAGCCCAGAATCCAAATTCACAACAGTACCCCCCCCTCAAGGAGGGGGCACCGAACCCTCACCAGATCCACCAGGGCGACCAGGATGAGCCCTATGGAAGGCACGAACAAGATCAGAAGCATGAACATCAGATGCATTGACCCAAGAATTATCCTCCTGGCCGTAACCCTTCCAGTTGACCAGATACTGGAGTTTCCGTCTGGAAACACGAGAGTCCAAAATTTTCTCCACAACGTACTCCAACTCACCCTCAACCAACACCGGAGCAGGAGGCTCAACTGAAGGTACAACAGGTACCTCATACCTGCGCAATAACGACCGATGAAAAACGTTATGAATGGAAAAGGACGCAGGGAGGTCCAAACGGAAAGAAACAGGATTAAGAATCTCCAATATTCTATAAGGGCCGATGAACCGAGGTTTAAACTTAGGAGAAGAGACCCTCATAGGGACAAAACGAGAAGACAACCACACTAAATCTCCAACACAAAGCCGAGAACCAACACGACGATGACGGTTGGCAAAACGCTGAGTCTTCTCCTGGGACAACTTCAAATTGTCCATAACCTGCCCCCAAATGTGATGCAATCTCTCTACCACCGCATCCACTCCAGGACAATCCGAGGATTCCACCTGACCGGAGGAAAATCGAGGGTGAAACCCCGAATTACAGAAAAACGGGGACACCAAGGTGGAAGAACTGGCCCGATTATTGAGGGCGAACTCTGCCAATGGCAAAAAAGCAACCCAATCATCCTGGTCAGCAGAGACAAAACACCTCAGATATGTCTCAAGGGTCTGATTAGTCCGCTCGGTCTGGCCATTAGTCTGAGGGTGAAAAGCAGACGAAAAAGACAAATCTATGCCCATCCTAGCACAGAATGCCCGCCAAAATCTAGACACAAATTGGGTACCTCTGTCAGAAACAATATTCTCAGGAATACCGTGCAATCGGACAACATTCTGAAAAAACAGAGGAACCAACTCAGAAGAAGAAGGCAACTTGGGCAGAGGAACCAAATGGACCATTTTAGAGAAACGGTCACAGACCACCCAGATGACAGACATCTTCTGGGAAACAGGCAGATCTGAAATAAAATCCATCGAGATGTGTGTCCAAGGCCTCTTAGGAATAGGCAAGGGCAACAGCAGTCCGCTAGCCCGAGAACTACAAGACTTGGCCCGAGCACAAACGTCACATGACTGCACAAAGACTCGCACATCTCGTGACAGAGAAGGCCACCAGAAGGATCTTGCCACCAAATCCCTGGTACCAAAAATTCCGGGATGACCTGCCAATGCAGAAGAATGTACCTCAGAGATGACTCTGCTGGTCCAATCATCCGGAACAAACAGTCTATCAGGCGGACAACGATCCGGTCTATCCGCCTGAAACTCTTGCAAGGACCGCCGCAGATCAGGAGAAACGGCCGACAAAATTACTCCCTCCCTAAGGATACCTGTGGGTTCAGAATTACCAGGAGAGTCCGGGTCAAAACTCCTAGAAAGGGCATCTGCCTTAACATTCTTAGAACCCGGTAGGTATGACACCACAAAATTAAAGCGAGAAAAAAATAAAGACCAGCGCGCCTGTCTAGGATTCAGGCGTCTGGCAGTCTCAAGATAAATCAAATTTTTGTGGTCAGTCAATACCACCACCTGATGTCTAGCCCCCTCGAGCCAATGGCGCCACTCCTCAAACGCCCACTTCATGGCCAAAAGCTCCCGATTCCCAACATCATAATTCCGCTCTGCGGGCGAAAATTTGCGAGAAAAGAAGGCACAAGGCCTAATGACGGAGCAGTCGGAACCTTTCTGCGACAACACTGCCCCAGCTCCGATCTCCGAAGCGTCAACCTCAACCTGAAAAGGCAGATTCACATCAGGCTGACGCAACACAGGGGCAGAGGCAAAACGGCGCTTAAGCTCCTGAAAGGCCTCTACAGCATGAGGGGACCAATTAGCAACATCAGCGCCTTGTCTGGTCAAATCAGTCAGTGGTTTAACGACATCCGAAAAACCAGCAATAAATCGGCGGTAAAAGTTGGCAAAGCCCAAAAATCTCTGAAGACCCTTAAGAGAGGAGGGCTGAGTCCAGTCACAAATAGCTTGCACCTTGACGGGATCCATCTCAATGGAAGAGGGAGAAAAAATATACCCCAAAAAGGAAATTTTCTGGACCCCAAAAACGCACTTAGACCCCTTCACACATAAAGAATTAGACCGCAGAACCTGAAAAACTCTCCTGACCTGCTGGACATGAGAGTCCCAGTCATCAGAAAAAATCAGAATATCATCCAGATATATTATCATAAATTTATCCAGAAAATCGCGGAAAATATCATGCATAAAAGACTGGAAAACTGAAGGGGCATTAGAAAGACCAAAAGGCATGACCAAATACTCAAAGTGGCCCTCGGGCGTATTAAATGCGGTCTTCCACTCATCCCCCTGCCTGATCCGCACCAAATTATACGCCCCACGAAGATCAATTTTAGAGAACCACTTAGCACCCTCTATACGAGCAAACAAATCAGTAAGCAATGGCAATGGGTATTGATACTTAACAGTGATCTTATTCAGAAGCCGATAATCAATACATGGTCTCAAAGAGCCGTCTTTTTTTGAGACAAAGAAAAACCCAGCTCCCAAGGGAGAAGAGGATGGACGAATATGTCCCTTTTCCAAAGACTCCTTTATATATTCCCGCATAGCAGCATGTTCCGGCACAGACAAATTAAACAAACGACCCTTTGGATATTTACAACCCGGTATCAAATCTATGGCACAATCGCACTCACGGTGCGGAGGTAACGACCCAAGCTTGGGTTCGTCAAAGACGTCTTGATAATCAGAGAGGAACTCAGGGACTTCAGAGGGAATGGACGACGAAATAGAAACCAAAGGTACGTCCCCATGAATACCCTTACATCCCCAGCTCAACACAGACATTGCTCTCCAGTCCAAGACTGGGTTGTGAGACTGCAACCATGGCAATCCCAGTACCAAATCGTCATGTAAATTATACAGCACCAGGAAACGAATAATCTCCTGGTGATCCGGATTGATACGCATGGTTACTTGTGTCCAGTATTGTGGTTTATTATTAGCCAATGGGGTGGAGTCAATCCCCTTCAGAGGAATAAGAGTCTCCAAAGGCTCTAAATCAAAACCACAACGATTGGCAAAGGACCAATCCATAAGACTCAGAGCGGCGCCAGAGTCAACATAGGCGTCCGTGGCAATGGATGACAAAGAGCAAATCAGGGTTACAGACAAAATAAACTTAGACTGAATGGTGCTAATGGAAACAGACTTATCAAGCTTCTTTGTACGCCTAGAGCATGCTGATATAACATGAGTAGAATCCCCACAATAGAAACACAATCCATTCTTCCGTCTAAAATTCTGTCGCTCGCTCCTGGACAGAATTCTATCACACTGCATACTTTCTGGCGTCTTTTCCATAGACACCGCCAGATGGTGCACCGGTTTGCGCTCCCGCAGACGCCTATCAATCTGAATAGCCATTGTCATGGACTCATTCAGACCTGCAGGCAAAGGGAACCCCACCATAACATCCTTA
The DNA here is from genome assembly GCF_051348905.1 of Ranitomeya variabilis. Classification (NCBI taxonomy): domain Eukaryota; kingdom Metazoa; phylum Chordata; class Amphibia; order Anura; family Dendrobatidae; genus Ranitomeya; species Ranitomeya variabilis. The sequence continues at coordinate 426,079,886 of NC_135237.1, read as the reverse complement.
ACGGCATCAGAGAGACCTTCTCTGAAAGTTGCCGCCAAGGCGCACTCATTCCACTGAGTAAGCACAGACCATTTACGGAATTTTTGGCAGAAAACTTCAGCTTCGTCTTGTCCCTGAGATAGTGCCATCAAAGTTTTTTCTGCCTGAAGTTCCAAATGAGGTTCCTCATAAAGCAAGCCCAAGGCCAGAAAAAACGCATCCACATCGCGTAACGCAGGATCCCCTGCTGGCAATGAGAAGGCCCAATCTTGAGGGTCACCCCTGAGCAAGGAAATCACAATCCTAACCTGCTGAGCAGGGTCTCCAGCTGAACGAGACTTCAGGGAAAAATAAAGCTTACAATTATTTCGGAAATTCTGGAAGCTAGCTCTATTCCCTGTGAAGAACTCCGGCAAAGGAATTCTCGGCTCAGATACCGGAGCATGTACCACAAAATCTTGTAAATTTTGTACTTTCGTGATGAGATTATTCAAACCCGCAGTTACACTCTGGAGATCCATTATTGTCAGGTGCACACAGAGCATACAGAGATTAGGAGGAGAGAGAGAGAAAAGACTGCAGCAAGGCAGACTGGAGGAAAAAAAAAAAAAAAAATTTCAGCAGACTTCTTATAACTCTCCTTTCTCAACCTGGGTCTTTAACACTTTACTGGCCGGTCAAACTGTCATGATCTCTGCAGGCAGAGATCATAGCAAGCCTATAGAGGGACAAGCTCTCGGAAGATGGAACTATACTGACCATGAACTAAGCCTGCCGCGCAACTAGAAATAGCCAGGTAGCATTTCCTATTTATCGCTAGATGCCCAGCTCTGGCCTAAGACCTAAATAGCTAGCAGAGGGAAATATAAGACCTGGCTCACCTCTAGAGAAATATTCCAAAGAAGACAGTAGCCCCCCACATATAATGACGGTGAGTTCAGATGAAACAACAAACGCAGCAGGAAAATAGTCTTAGCAAATTTGAGGTCCGCTTACTAGATAGCAGAAGACAGATAGTATACTTTCATGGTCAGCAGAAAAACACTAACAAAACACCATCCAGAGATTACCTTAAACTCTGGCATTAACTCATAACGCCAGAGTAGCAATCCCTGATCAACGAGAGCTTTCCAGACACAGTAACAAAACTTCAGCTGTGAACTGGAACAAATAGGCAAAACAAAACATGGACAAAAGTCCAACTTATCTAGTAGTAGTCTAGAAGCAGGAACAAGCACTGAGAGGCATCAGATAACATTGTTGACCGGCAAGAAACCACCAGAGAAATGAGCTTAAATAGCGACACCCACTACTGATGGAATCAGGTGAAACAGGAAAGAGGATGACAAGTCCAATTCCACAAGCGGCCACCGGGGGAGCCCAGAATCCAAATTCACAACAGGTGACCCTCAATATAGGGTTTTCTTTGTCTCTCGGCATTTCACCTAGCATTTCATTTTCCACTGTGAATATCGTGGAGAAGAAGATGTTTAATATATTAGCTTTTTCCTCGTCATCTACAACCATTCTTTCCTCACAATTTTTTAAGGGGCCTACACTTTCACTAATGATTCTTTTACTATTGATATAGTTGAAGAACAGTTTGGGGTTAGCTTTACTGTCCTTAACAATGTGCTTTCCTGTTTCCTTTTTGGCAGCTTTAATTAGTTTTTTGGATAAAGTATTTTTCTCCCTATAGTTTTTTAGAGCTTCAACGGTGCCATCCTGCTTTAGTAGTTTAAATGCTTTCTTTTTACTGTTAATTGCCCCTCTTCTTTGTTTAGCCACATTGGGTTTTTCCTATTTTTTGTCCTTTTATTCCCATAAGGTATAAACCACTTACAGTGCCTATTTAGGATGTTCTTAAACATTTCCCATTTATTATCTGTATTCTTATTTCTGAGGATATTGTCCCAGTCAACCAGATTAAGGTCATCTCTAAGCTGGTAAACTTTGCCTTCCTAAAGTTCAGTGTTTTTGTGACTCCCTGACAAGTCCCCCTAGTGAAAGACAGGTGAAACTGTACAATATTGTGGTCGCTATTTCCTAGATGCTCGACGACCTGCAGATTTGCTATTCTGTCAGGTCTATTAGAGAATACTAAGTCTAAAAGTGCTGCTTCTCTGGTTGGATTCTGCACCAATTGTGAAAGATAATTTTTCTTGATTATTAGCAGAAGCCTGTTGCCTTTATGGGTTTTGCAGGTCTCTGTTTCCCAGTTAACCCCTTAATCCCCAAGGGTGGTTTGCATGTTAATGACTGGGCCAATTTTTACAATTCTGACCACTGTCCCTTTGTGAAGTAATAACTCTGAAATGATTGCATGGATCCCGGTGATTCTGACATTTTTTTCTCGTGACATATTGTACTTCATGATAGTGGTAAAATTTCTTTGATATGACTTGCGTGTATTTGTGAAAAAAATGGAAATTTGGCGGAAATTTAGAAAATTTTGCAATTTTCCAACTTTGAATTTTCATGCCCTTAAATAACAGAGATATGTCACACAAGATACTTAATAATTAACATTTCCCACATGTCTACTTTACATCAGCACAATTTTGGAACCAAAATTTTTTTTGTTAGGAAGTTATAACGGTTAAAAGTTGACCAGCAATTTCTCATTTTTACAGCACCATTTTTTTAGGGACCACATCACATTTGAAGTCACTTTGAGGGGTCTATATGATAGAAATTACCCAAAAGTGATACCATTCTAAAAACTGCACCACGCAATGTGCTCAAAACCACATTCAAGAAGTTTATTAACCCTTCAGGTGCTTCATAGTAATTTTTGGCATGTTTAAAAAAAATGAACATTTAACTTTTTTTTCACAATTTGTTTTACTTCAGATCCAATTTGTTTTATTTTACCAAGGGTAACTGGAGCAATTGGACCCCTAAAGTTGTTGTACAATTTGTCCTTCGCACACCAATGCTCCATATGTGGGGGTAAACCACTGTCTGGGCGCATGGCAGAGCTCAAAAGAGAAGGAGAGCCGTTTGACTTTTCAATGCAAAATTGGCTGGAATTGAGATAGGATGCCATGTCACATTTGGAAAGCCGCTGATGTGCCTAAACAGTGGAAACCCCCCAGAAGTGACACCATTTTGGAAAGTAGACCCCCTAAGGAACTTATCTAGATGTGTGGTGAGCACTTTTATCCCCCAATTGCTTCTCAGAAGTTTATAATGTAGAGCCGTAAAAATAAAAAATCATATTTTTTCACAAAAATTATCTTTTCGCCCCCAATTTTTTATTTTCCCAAGGGTAACTGGAGAAATTGGACCGAAAAGTTGTTGTCCAGTTTGTCCTGAGTACGCTGATACCCCATATGTGGGGGTAAACCACTGTTTGGGAGCACGGCAGAGCTCGGAAAGGGAAGGAGCACCGTTTTACTTTTTCATCGCAGAATTAGCTGGAATTGAGATCGGACGCCATGTCGCGTTTGAAGAGCCCGTGATGTACCTAAACAGTGGAAACCCCCCAATTCCAACTCCAACCCCAACCCGAACACACCCTTAACCCTAATCCCAACCCTAACCATAACCCTAACCACATCCATAACCTGAACACTCCCCTAACCCTAATCCCAACCCTAAACACACCCCTAACCCCAACACACCCCTAACCCTAATCCCAACCCTAACCATAACCCTAACCACACCCCTAACCCTGACACACCCCTAACCCTAATCCCAACCCTAATCCCAACCGTAAACATAATCCAAACTCTAACCCCATCTCTAGCCCCAACCCTAACTTTAGCCCCAACCCTAACCCTAACTTTAGCCCCAACCCTAACTTTAGCCCCAAACCTAACTTTAGCACTAACCATAACCCTAATGGGAAAATGGAAATAAATACATTTTTTTTGTTTTATTATTTTCCCCTAAGAGGGTGATAAAGGGGGGTTTGATTTACTATTTATATCGGGTTTTTATAGCGGGTTTTTGTTTGGCAACTGTCACACACTAAAACGCTTTTTATTGCAAAAAACAGTTTTTGCATCACCATATTTTGAGAGCTATAATTTTTCATATTTTGACCCATAGAGTCATGTGAGGTCTTGTTTTTTGCAGGACGAGTTGATATTTTTATTTTTACCATTTTCGGGCACATGACATTTTTTGATCACTTTTTATTATGATTTTTGGGAGGCAGAATGAACAAAAACCAGCAATTCATGAATTTCTTTTGCGTGTGGTAAAATTGATAAAGCAGTTTTATTTTTCGGGTCAGTATGATTACAGCAATACCTCATTTATATCATTTTTTATGTTTTGACACTTTTATACAATAAAAACTATTTTATATAAAAAACAATTATTTTTGCATCGCTTTATTCTGAGGGCTATAACTTTTAATTTTTTTGCTGATGATGCTGTATGGCAGCTTGGTTTGAGCGGGACAAGATGAAGTTTTTAGCGGTACCATGTTTATTTATATCCGTCTTTTTGATTGTGTGTTATTTCACTTTTTGTTTGGCGGTATGATGATAAAGCATTGTTGTTTGCCTTGTTTTTTATTTATTTTTTTATGGTGTTCGCTGAAGGGGTTAACTAGTGGGACAGTTTTATAGGTTGGGTCGTAACGAATGCGCCGATATTAAATATACTATATACTTTTATTGTTTTTTTTTATTTAGATAAAGAAATTTATTTTTCGGAAAAATATTTATTTTTCTTTATATAGGAATTAAAAAAATATATTTTTACACATGTTAAGTTTTTTTTTTTCTTTTTTACTTTTTTACATTGTCCCAGGGTGGGACATCACTGTATAAAGTCAGATCGCTGATCTAACAGTTTGCAGAGCACTGTGTCAGATCAGCGATCTGACAGGCAGTGTTGGAGGCTTCTCAGCGCTTGCTCTAAGCAGGCACTGACAAGCCACCTCCCTGCAGGACCCGGAAGGACCCCACGGCCATCTTGGACCTGGGGGCCTGCAGGGAGGAGACCCTTGGAACAATGCAATCACATCGCGTTGTTCTGAGGGTCTCAGGGAAGCACACAGGCCTCCTCCCTGCGCGATGCTTCCCTATGCCACCTGAACGCTGCAATCTTGTTTGATCGCAGTGTTCTGGGGGTTAAAGTGTCGGGAGCAGTCCGTGACCACTCCTGGCACATAGTGCCGGGTGTCAGCTGTGATAATCAGCTGATACCCGGCTGCGATCGGCCGCGCTCCCCCCGTGAGTGCTGCTGATCGCGTATGACATAGTATCCCGTCGATGGTCAGGCAGGCCCAGGTCACCTCGATGGGATAGTACGTCGGATGGCAGAAAGGGGTTAATATCTGGGTAGTTAAAGTCCCCCATAACAAAGACCTCATTATGGGTTGCAGCTTTATCTATCTACCTTAGTAGTAGACTTTCCATGATTTCTGTTATATTTGGAGGTTTGTAACAGACCCTAATGAGAATTTTGCTATTTTTCCCTCCATGTATTTCGACCCATTTGGACTCGACATCCTCATTCCCTTCTCTAATATCCTCCCTTAAAGTGGACTTTAGGCAAGACTTTACATAAATACAAACCCCTCCTCCTCTCTGATTTTTACGATCCTTTCTAAACAGACTGTAACCCTGTAAGTTAACTGCCCAGTCATACCTTTCATCTAACCATGTCTCGGTTATTCCCACTAAGTCATAGGTACCGGTAGATAGTTCTGCTTCTAGTTCTTCTATCTTGTTGTCAGGCTTCTGGTGTTTGCGAGCATGCAGTTTAGAGGATTTTGTTTTGTTCCAATCTCCCTGTGGATTGTTTTGGAAATTTTCATACCTCCCTTCCGAATATGATGTCTTGGGTCTTCTTTGCCGCACCTCATATCTTTCTACTAATTGGACTCCCTCTTACCAAACTCTCCCCTCTCCAATCTGTCTTGAATGGTGAAGCCAGGATCATATTCCTCACCAATCGTTATTCCAATGCCTCTACCTTGTGCCAGTCATTACACTGGTTACCCATCCACTTTAGAATCCATTACAAAGTTATTACCCTCGCCCACAAAGCACTCCATGGCTCAGCACCACCCTACATCTCCTCCCTCATCTCATCCTACCACCTTACCCCTGCCCACCGTTCTGCTAATGACCTGAGGTTAACATCCTCAATAATCAGAACCTCCCACTCCCGTCTCCAAGACTTTTCACGTGCTGCGCCAATTCTATGGAATGCACTACCCAGGTTAATACGATTAATCCCCAATCCGTGCAGTTTTAAGAGTGCCCTAAAAACACATTTGTTCAGACTGGCCTACCGCCTCAAAGCATTAACCTATCACTGGGTTGCCCATTCAAAACTTTTACCATAACCAGGTTCCTCACATCATGTTCTCACATGCTTTATGCAGATAATAGCCCTCTGTGTCTCTATTGTTACATACTTAGGCCATTAACCGGTTCATGCAGCATTACATGAACACCCCATTTTTACACTATGGCTGGTCTGAACAACGAAAGCAATTGTTACCATCCACCTTTCGTGTCTCCCCTTTTTCCTCATGGATTGTAAGCTTGCAAGCAGGGCCCTCATTCCTCTTGGTATCTGTTTTGATCTATGTGTTCATTGTTATGCTGTAATGTCTATTGTCTGTATAAGTCCCCTCTAAAATGTAAAGTGCTGTGGAATATATCAGCGCTATAGAAATAAAATTATTATTATTATTATTAAATGAAAATAACATTATTTAAGTCCCCCTCCCCCAAGTTCTTTTATAACCATATGATAGGTGCAATGTGTAAAATAAATGAAAAATAAATAAATAAAGAATAGTTGAAACATGAATTAATAGATAAGCTAATTTGACAGTGAAATAAAACTGAAGCCTCACATATCAAAAATAAAGACGCAAACATTTCTTGGATATTAAGACAAGAAATTTTTTTTGGCTCTACGAAATCCTCAAAACCCCAATTTGTCCGGTCAGGAACAAATATGTCCCGATCTTTAACTAGTTAAGACATTAGATGAGAGTTAACCTCGTTTATTCTTTTTTATGTAACCATATATTTATTGTAAGTTTAGATTTTTTTATATATAAAAAAACGTAGTAAAAGGGAGCATAAGGTACATTCTACCACAGTTTGCCCCGACCTACATTTCAATCAAATATTTTACAAATATTATACCTGTCGTATATAAGGATAAAATAATAGAGAGTACGAGATACAGAAAACCACAAGAAATCTCTGTCACTATATTTGTTGAGAATAAATGTCCTTTCGTGGAGAAACTAACAGCAATTAATGAAAGATGGATGCTTCAACAGGAGTGATACAAATCCTAAAGTTCTGTAAACTTGTGCAACCTCTTTATTCTTTAAAAGTTTTGCTTTTGTGTATCTTACTTTAGAATTTTATTTAAAGCCAAGCTTACAAACATATTTCAATGCTTTGGTGCTAAATCAGTGAAAAATTATAATGGCATCTCAGAAGTATGATAGAAAATACAGATGCAAACACTCCAACATTAGGGGTGCATTCACACATTGAACAGGAGTGAATCATCAGTCTTGTAATTCAAAGTCCACCTGACCATGTCATCACTTTTCTTACTAATTGCTATTTCTGTGCTAGGTCTTTGCCTCTCCTTATTTTTTTCATAAGATTTGTAAGCAGATTTCTACAGAAACCCATATTCATGGTTTTCTTTGAAAGTATTGGCTGAGTGGATTATACTGTAATGTGCAGAAGGCTTTCAAAGGTGGATCTGACTTATTGCCAAAACAATTCCTGATATGAAGGCTAAAAGATTTATTAAAATAATATGCATCTACTTGACGTACAGAGTTGTTTTCTAATATGATGTAATAATAAATGATACCCAGAGAATATAGCTAAACACAATCCAATTGTATAACCTTTCCCCTTATATTGACTTAGAATCTCAGTATTCTACTGACCCTAAAACCATATTCATTCGATGTTGGTGGAAGTGAAATAAAGCTTTGGCTGATCATACGGCCGGCTGCCATCTCTTCCGGGTCATACACATCAAGTCAATCGGCTTCTATGTTCTCTATGAGAAAGCTGCCACCAGACACGTCTAGTGATGGCTAATCTCCGGGAGCACAAAGCGATCGTCAGTCTGAAATCAGACATATCCAACCGACATACTGTATGATCAATTGTCCGGAGCCCCCATACACATAAGAATGTCGGACAAACCCATCAGTATTGGCAGGTTCAGCCAACATTATTGTAATATATATGAGGGCCTTAAGACTACCTAATGTGCAGTGATTCTCTTGTGATTGCGTCTGTGAACAAATTTAGGTTGGCAAGTAAAAATGCTTATAGATCATGTGATACCTGGAGACAATGAGACATAGGGTGGTGGTAGTAGTTTCAAAAAAATCAGTGCACAGAAACTTTGAGGTCAACATTAAAATAGCAGACTACAGAATCAAAAAAGAGCAAATTGGGTAACCAGACGCAACGCAGGATAATTGGCCAGGAGCCACCCTAGTAAGAGAGCCTTGGACAAGAGGTCAAAGTAACAGGAAAGCTAGACATATTATTATTAATTAACGGCCTTCAGATCAATAAAGAGTCATGGCGACTTGATGGATGAATGCTCAGTAGGAATATTGATCATGTACAAGCCTAGATAGGTCCAATGTGGACTTCTCCACCATTATCTTGAGTGTATCAAGCTATCGGGTTGCTAGTCTTCCTTTATGCCTTGCTCCTTCCATTCTTCCGCCCATGATGTCCTTTTCCTGTGATTGCTCTTTGTATGAGTGTCCAAAGTAGACAAGTCGTAGCTTGGTATCCTTCTCCAGCATCACATTTCAAAGGTATTGATTCTCCTTCTATCTTGTTTCTTTATTGTCCAGGTTTCACATCCATATATCTCTATTGAAAACACAAGACTATGTATGAACCGTGACTTAATTGGCAGTGAAATAATCCTTAATACGAAGACTTTGTCCAGTGACTTCATTATTTATTTGCCCAAATAGCTATACTCCTATTGACTTCCTGCGTATGGCTGCATTTTGAGTGATCATTGATCTGAGTAGGTTGAAGTCCTTTACACTTCCAGTTCATCACCATCCATCTCAAATGTGACCTGGTCATACCTGGCAGTAGTCAATAATATCTTTGTTTCCTTTGTATTGAGTAGGAGTCTCATGTTTTGCACTTTCCATCTTGAAGCTAGTAAGTAGTGTTGAGCATTCCGATACCGCAAGTATCGGGTATCGGCCGATATTTGCTGTATCGGAATTCCGATACCGAGATCCGATACTTTTGTGGTATCGGGTATCGGTATCGAAACAACATTAATGTGTAAAATAAAGAATTAAAATAAAAAATATTGCTATACTCACCTCTCCGACGCAGCCTGGACCTCACCGAGGGAACCGGCAGCGTTGTTTGCTTAAAATTCGCGCTTTAACTTCCTTACGTGAAGTCCCGGCTTGTGATTGGTCGCGCGCCGCCCATGTGGCCGCGACGCGACCAATCACAGCAAGCCGTGACGTAATTTCAGGTCCTTCAGGATTTTAAAATTACGTTCCGGCTTTGTGATTGGTCGCGTCGCGGTCACATGGGCGACGCGACCAATCACAAGCCGTGACGTCACGGGAGGCTGGACACGCGCGCATTTTAAAATGTTTACCCTGGTTACCAAAAAAAACAAACAGTACATACTCACCATCTGATGTCCGTCAGGTCCCCCGCCGTCTGCTTCCTGCTCTGACTGAGTGCCGCTGTACAGTGAGAGCAGAGCGCAGCGGTGACGTCACCGCTGTGCTGTACTTTCACTTTCACTTTGCGGCGCTCAGTCAGTGTGGGAAGCAGACGGCGGGGGACCTGACGGACATCAGATGGTGAGTATGTACTGTTTTTTTTTTTTTACATTTACGCTGGTAACCAGGGTAAACATCGGGTTACTAAGCGCGGCCCTGCGCTTAGTAACCCGATGTTTACCCTGGTTATCAGTGAAGACATCGCTGGATCGGTGTCACACACACCGATTCAGCGATGTCAGCGGGACCTCAACGATCAAAAAACGGCCCAGGCCATTCCGACACGACCAGCGATCTCGCAGCAGGGGCCTGATCGCTGGTACGTGTGACACATAGCGAGATCGCTACTGAGGTCGCTGTTGCGTCACAAAACTTGTGACTCAGCAGCGATCTCGCTAGCGATCTCGCTATGTGAGACGGGGCCTTAAGAACAAGCTGCAGCAATAACTCACAGCAGACAGCTGTATACAGGATTATAGGCTGATCACTCCTGAGCCTGGCTGCAGGACATCATACACTGCATATATATATATATAGAGCCACCATACATTATATTATGTATGTCCTGTAGCCTGGTCCAGGAGCGATCAGTCAGTGCATATATCTTAGTATACACAGTGTATAGGAGAATATGTTACTGACATATCCTATACTGTGTGCACAGACGTCTGATCTTATATACAGGATATTCTGTGATGATATAAGGCCTGATGTCTATATACATAGTCTAATATATAACACTAGCTGAAGAGCCCGGCGTTGCCCAGGCTCTCCACTGGCCGTCCCGCTGTCTCCCTCCGCAGCCCCGCTCTCCAATGGCCGTCCGACGCTCTTCATCCACAGCCCCGCTCCACTCGCCATCCCGCTCTCTGTCCCTCTCTGAACTGGCCATCCCGCTCTCCACCCACTGTCCCGCTCTCCATTCTTCATCCACATGAGGTCTGACATTGTCCTTTATTAGGAGGAACCCAGTGTTAGGGGTCGAGTTCCCGCCGCTGCACAGGGGGAATCTCGAGCCATGTCTGCTGCAGTCTCCCATTCTGCATCAGCCGCAGTGAAGCATGCTCACCGGAGATGTCGGTCCCAGCGTCTCACTCAGCCTGATACTGTGCAAAGGGTTACTGCTGCCTTTCCAGGCTCTGCTTTTGTAGCCAGCACTGGTCAGCGGCGAGCAGGCTTTTCTGGGACTAAGTCCTGCTTTGCACACACTGAGCATGCCCATGGGAGGACCTCTCATTGGAGGTCGGGGGTCACATGCTCAGGTCCTGTAGCAGCTCCAATTGGACCACTAGGAAGGTCCTTGTCTGCTGCAGCTATATAAGGTTCACATGGCCGCACGGCCATGCGCTAGTATCAACCTATGTTATGAGCTTTGCTACTTGGTGGTCAGGTCTGCATGTGGTCAGGGTTGGCTGAAATAAGCCCCTAGAATACCGGCACCCCCGGTGAGGAGTTTTGCATGCTTGGATTCAGGGTCCGGTTGAAATAAGCCCCTAGAATACCGGCACCTCTGCTGAGGAGTTGTTTGTGTGCTATGCTGTCTGCATGACCACTCTTTGCTTTGCTCAGTTAGGCAGCTGTGATCCTCTGTGAGGTAAACAGGGCTCAGCGTTTTCATATCTTTGCGATTCTGTGAAGTTAACAGAGTTCACTTATACCGCCATAGAGTGCCTGCCAATTACTTTGCAGCAGATATTTCTGCATGGTGGACCCCAGGCTGCGAACGCACATTGTTGTTTCCTTCCTATACTCGGTGCGTTCCGCTAGCCTTAACACCCAGGGCCAACCGCAGCAGCATATGGTCTCACAAGAGGTCTAAGGATCTCATCTCGGTACCTAATGGCAGTCAGGCTACCTCTGGCAAGCACATGGAGGGCTGTGCGGCTCTCCAAAGAAATGCCACCCCACACCATTACTGACCCACTGCCAAACCAGTCATGTTGAAGGATGTTGCAGGCAGCAGATCACTCTCCACGGCATCTCCAGACTCTGTCATGTCTGTCACATGTGCTCAGTGTAAACCTGCTTTCATCTGTGAAGAGCACAGGGCACCAGTGGCGAATTTGCCAATCCTGGTGTTCTGTGGCAAATGCCAAGCGTCCTGCACGGTGTTGGACTGTGAGAACAACCCCCATCTGTGGACATCGGGCACTCAGACCATACACATGGAGTCGGTTTCTAACCGTTTGTGCAGACACATGCACATTTGTGGCCTGGTGGAGGTCATTTTGCAGGGCTCTGGCAATGCTCCTCCTGTTCCTCCTTGCAGAAAAGCTGAGGTGGCGGTCCTGTTGCTGGGTTGTTGCCCTCCTATGGCCTCCTCGATGTCTCCTGGTGTACTGGCCTGTCTCCTGGTAGCGCCTCCAGCCTCTGGACACTACGCTGACAGACACAGCAAACCTTCTTGCCACAGCTCGCATTGATGTGCCATCCTGGATGCGCTGCACTACCTGAGCCACTTGTGTGGGTTGTAGAGTCCATCTCATGCTACGACGTGTGTGAAAGCACAACCCACATTCAAAAGTGACGAAAACATCAGCCAGAAAGCATTGGTACCGAGATGTGGTCTGTGGTCTCCACCTGCAGAACCACTCCTTTATTGAGTGTGTCTTGATAATTGCCTATAATTTCCATCTGTTGTCTATTCCATTTGCACAACAGCATGTGAAATTGATTGTCAAACAGTATTGCTTCCTAAATGGACAGTTTGATTTCACAGAAGTTTGATTTACTTGGAGTTATATTCTGTTGTTTAAGTGTTCCCTTTATTTTTTTGAGCAGTGTATATAACTGTACTGTGATCTCTTGTGATCTCTTATGTTCTGCAGAGCTGATATCTACCAGTATATGGTCACGATATGGCGGTAACACAGATCTTGGCCTCTGTAGAGATTTTTGGTGGCTTAGTGATTAGCACTGTTGCTTTGCAGCATTGGGGTCCTGGGCTCAAATCCCACCAAAGACAACATCTGCAAGGAGTTTGTATGTTCTCCCCGTGTTTGCGTGGATTTCTTCCTGGTACTTTGGTTTTCACACTCCAATGACTTATAGAGAATGTAGATTGTAAGCCCCAATGGGGACAGTAAAGATAACATCTGTAAAGTGCTGTGGAATTAATGGCGCTATATCAGTGAGTAAAATAAATGGATAAATATTAGCTAAGTGGGTATATGACTCTTTGCATCACTGTCCATCAGCTATATGAAGATGCCGCAGCAGCACTATGAAGAGCGCAGCATCATCTTCATTATCTATGAGACCCAGCTCTGTGTGTAAAATAGCAGCTTTGCCTGATCCTGCACCTAAGAGCAATAAAAAGGACTGAGCTGTAATACTGGGCAGAGCTCTATGTGATATAGTCGTGTTACACTCCTCTCACTTCTTGTAACCTACAAGTGTACAAAGATATTACATATTTACCATGTGACAAGTGGGCCTGTGTACCTTCAAATGCCAGGGCTGAATTTTAGCCCCAGTCTGGCCCTGGGGGTAGTATACAGGTGGAACAGTGTGAGGTCAGAGTATGAGTCAGTACAGATTAACTACAGTACTATAACCACACCAGACACATGCCAAGAAGAGACTCCACTAAAGGTTCATTGTAGTGATGGGTGAGCGTGCTTGGCACCGCTCGATACCTCATTGAGTATCGGGGTGCTTGTGTATCGAGAAGTGCTGAGTATCGCGTGGTGCTCGATTGCTCGGGTCCCCGTATGAAGCTCATTTCAATCATCTGAGCCGCGCGCCGTACTGAAGCGGGGTGTTCACCTGCTGGGAGTGCAGTGATGAGAAAGAGAATTTCAGTGCTTGATCATCACTAGTTCCTGGATCTTGATCTGCTAGGCACGCACCATGTACCTTGAGGATAACCTTGTATCCCAGTCATTTTCCAGCAGTTAGGAAAAAATATGGAAAACAATTTGTTTTGTTTAATGAACAGTGACATTTTAAATCCAAAATATATGATTAGACATTCCTAAACACAAACTTGAATGATTAGGGGCAAGCTATACATGATTTTTTTAATTTTAATATATTACATAAGGTACAAAAGTATAGAAGAAAGGAGGATCGTTCACACAAGTGCCACTATTCTTCAAGCTAATCACTGGGGGTGATCTATTTATAGCTTATCTTATGAGTGGGCTGTCAATTTTTAAAAATATGAGTAACCCCTTTATTTAATTGTCATTTTGATCTACTAATACTTCCCTTTTCCATTCTTTTAATGTATGGAAAGGTAATGACTAATTAAGATAGTGACAGCAGGTGAGCGTGCAGAACTGCTTCCTAATTTACTATATCATTCAAATTTCCTTCCAACTGTGATTTATCAATCTATTTTCCCAGTGACACATACAGAGAAGTCTGTTTATCTGTTCAGTTGGTTGGGCTATAACACTGTCGGACATATATTTTAGATTAAAGTGCAAAAATATTTGTCTCTTTAAAATGAACCTTTATTGACCCCTCTGTACATACAGACTGGCTGAAACATCATCATTATTGGTAGGCACAGTTTGAATGATCATTCTATGTGCATGGAATTTCAGTTGGCCTATGTAAGTGGGCCAGTAAATAAGTCATATGGTGGTTGTATAAAGGGAACCTGTCATGTGAAAAAATGTTACAGATATGAGGTTAATCTGGAGGTTGACTATGAGGCAGATTATACTGTATGGAGGAAAATGGGGAGTGCATTATACTATATGGAGTGCTATGGAGAGTGCATTATACTAAATGGAGGAATATGGGTAGAGTATTATACTATATGGAGGACTATGGAGCCCATTATACGATATGGAGGCCTATGCGAGGGCTATTATAATATTTGGAGGGCTATGTTGTCCATTATAATATGTGGAGGGCTATTTGGGGGTCATTATAATATTTGAAGGGCTATGTGGGAGCCTTTATACTTTATTCAGGGCTATGTGAGAGCCATTATACTGAATGCAAGCAATTATACAGTGTGGGGTCCATCATACTGTGTGGAGGGCTATGTGGTAGCAATTATATTGTTTGTAGGGCTAGTGGGGGCCATTATATAGTGTAGTGAAGTGTGGGGCCATTATACTGTATGTAGGACCATTATATTGCATGGAGGGCAGTGTAGGGGTTACAGTTGGGGATCATAATGTGTTGGGGTCACCATACCCTATCAGGGGAGTTGTGGCGGGGTTCAGTAGGGTCATTAAACTGTATGTGTGGAGGGTACTGAAGAAAGAATTCACTGTAGGGGTATCATATTGCTTTTGTGGGGCACTTTTGAGGCAGCATACTGTACTTTATGGGGGCAGTGAAAGAGAATCTAGAGCTTCAATGGGAGGAAAATTACTTTGTAAGGACCGCAAAGTTGTGAGATATGTTCTTCTGTGACACCACCGAATATTAATTATTTTTTTCGTTATTTCGGGAGCAGTTAAAACTTGTACTATGAAGCCTCATGATTTCTATGTATGCCCCTGGGAGGTCCCCATATACATCAAGCTATCTGTTGTCCAAACCTGATGGGTATGGGGGCCTTTACAATCTTCAGGTACACATTGTTATCTTTTATTTTGCATATTATCTATATTTAAGGTAAAGGTACCTTCACACTGAACAACTTAACAACGATATCGCTAGCGATCCGTGACGTTGCAGCGTCCTGGATAGCGATATCGTTGTGTTTGACACGCAGCAGCGATCAGGATCCTGCTGTGATATCGTTGGTCGGAGCTAGAAGGCCAGAACTTTATTTCGTCGCTGGATCTCCCGCAGACATCGCTGAGTCAGCGTGTGTGACGCTGATTCAGCGATGTCTTCACTGGTAACAAGGGTAAACATCGGGTTACTAAGCGCAGGGCCGCGCTTAGTAACCCGATATTTACCCTGGTTACCAGTGTAAATGTAAAAAAAAAAACCACTACATACTTACATTCCGGTGTCTGTCGGGTCCCCCGGCGTTCTGCTTCCCTGCACTGTGTCAGCGCCGGCTGGCCGTAAAGCAGAGCACAGCGGTGACGTCACCACTCTGCTTTACGGCCGGCGCTTACAGTGTAGGGAAGCGGACGCCGGGGGACCCGACAGACACCGGAATGTAAGTATGTAGTGTTTTTTTTTACATTTACACTGGTAACCAGGGTAAATATCGGGTTACTAAGCGCGGCCCTGCGCTTAGCAACCCGATGTTTACCCTGGTTACCCGGGGACTTCGGCATCGTTGGTCACTGGAGAGCGGTATGTGTGACAGCTCTCCAGCGACCACACAGCGACGCTGCAGCGATCGGCATTGTTGTCTAGATCGCTGCAGCGTCGCTAAATGTGACGGTACCTTAACTGTCTACCACAATACTATGAAAAGATAAGGTAATAGGTTTACTTGCTGTGTAAAACCACAGCTCAGGCATTGCGATGTAGTTGTGCAGCTGCCAACTGGTAATCATCTCCTCCACATTTGGGGACCTTAGCACAGCTCCATCTGTATCTAGCGTGAAAAATGTATATTTTTACATGAATGTCTGAAGTAACACGATACGTAGAACATTATCATTTGAGTAGTTATTATTCATGATCCATTGTGGCTGATCTCAAAGGGGTATTCCCGTGTCAGACATTTCTGCCACATTCACGTAGTCATCATGACATTTGCCTTTCATATATCAACCTACAATGTAAGAAGAAGAATCAATATCAGTTGTAGCTTCTAGGCTCATTATACCTTGCAGCCATGGTCACTTATTGCCTTGAATACATAAATAATTTCCAGTGACATCATTAGAGATATGTCTTTCTCCTAGAGAAAAGGTTAAACGCTTCTCTGTGTAAGTCATGAATGAGTCAGGAGGGAAGGAGCCGAGCTGTACGGTTCTGGCGCACTCAAACATTTTATTGTCTGTGGGATGTTTCCACAGGATGGGAGGAGCGGGCCCACAGTCGAAGTAAACAGAATCCATCACGGCTTGTTCACGTATCCCAGGGTCAATGTTCTATGGGAGTGTAGCTCCGAGTGCCTGGCACCTGCTGGTGTAAGGAGGTTGGCCAGCAACAATAAACCCACAATCAACCTTGATGACTGTGCTAAGTGCAGACTGTAAATAATAAAACCATTTTTGTTGGAGCTGGGAACGGTGTGTTAGGGTAAACAGAGTGAATTACAACACCCCTTGTACTACAAACAGGTGGAGGCATGCACTTCTCTCTCCCTCTTTCTAGCCCTTTCTTCCTCTTTGGCAGTTACAAAATACATTCATTTTAATTGAGGTCATTTTACTTTCAATGAAACTACTCTTGTCAACCTCAGAAAATGGATAGCGAGGTGTAACTGGCACGTTACGAGGGGATTGCAATGTAATAATTCAGTAGTGGATATTAGGATTCACTTGAGGGAGCATTTCCTTTTAACATGCCAGAGTGAAAAGACTTCAGTGATTTTTCTCGTACGAGCAGAACAGTATAATTCTGTCATGAGTATTTTTCATATGATTTTCATCAGTTCGTGTGTCAGATTTTACACATACAAAAAAAAAATGCAAATTTTGTCTTATTCATTGTTAGAGCTCATTCAAACAATATTTTTTACGTACAAGTGCTGCCCATGTTTCTCACAGAGAGCACTGGTACCTATATTACTGTATGGGGCCAGTTACATGTTTGTAATCTTTCGTGGACCAAGTGGACAGTGCAAATTCACAAAGACCTGTCTGAAATTTATCTGAGTGTCTGATCAAAATTGGCAAGTCTATGGTTTTGTAAAAAAATTGGATGGAATTCGAGTGCTATCCAATGCACTGTCCGTTTTTCATGGACTGCTATATAGGAAAACATAGAAAATTTGTTTTGACTGTTTCTCACCTGAGAAAAGCTGACGAAACTTCGACCAAACTCAGATGAAGCTCAAATAAAAATCTCGTAAAAATTTGAATGACATCACTGAAAAAACACAGACCATTTTTCTCATACATAAAAAAGTGACGTGTGAATGAGACCTTAATCACAGACAGTACACTGATAGCACACTGATGCCATCCATGTGCTGTCCATGATTTTCACAGACCCATAGACTTATATGTGTAATTTTGATCCATAATACGGATCACAAACAGAAATGTCTCTGTGATTTTTTGGGAACAGCTCTATAGATTGCAAAAAGTATGTATTCTCTCTGAAAACCACAGGTAGAACATGTCGATGAAAAATGGATATCTAATTGAAGCCTATGAGGGTGTCTGTAAACCCAAACTAATAGTATTAATTAAAAACCTTTTTCATAGGAGCTATATTCCCTACAAGATTATGTTTTAAATTAATACAATTAGTTTGGGTTTACTGACACCCTCATAGGATTAATTTGTATATCCATTTTTCATCCACATGAGTAAGGATTGGCAGCTGTCAATCACCAGTGAGGGAGGCAGGGGCATGAAAAACTAGTTGGCGGAACGGTGCACTGAGCTTTTTGTCTACACCAATCTTGCTCGTGATCTAATTGCAGCCTCCATTCTAAAGAGACTGAAGTTAAAGGAAATATGCTAATTAAGTTGCTCAGAGCAAGATTGGTATAGAAAAAAAGCTCAGTACACCTTTCCGCCAACTAGTTTTTCATGCCCCTGCCTCCCTCACTGGTGATTGACAGCAGCCAATCCTTACTCCAGGCATGTCAATGCTGTCAAACTCCAGTGAGAGAGGTGGAGTGTGCAAAACCAAACCAATGGAATGGGTGCACTAAATAACTGTCATGGCTTGGTTTGGGTATTGATCCAGTAATCTGTTGCTGCATAGTTCGTTCCCTTATCTGCTGATCTAGTGCCCTTTTTCCCTGTCCAAATGCTGATGGTTTCTATTGTCTTTGTTTTTCCTTCTTGGTCTGCTCCTCTCCAGGTGTTTCTCATTTTCCTGTTTTGGTTTACCCTATCACATTCCATATGGGTTTTATATGTTTATCCTTCACTGCATTTCTTTGCTGGCTATACCTCTTGGTGGATGTGTGTTGAAGAGTTCCAGCCCTTCAGCTAAGAGGTTTACCTTGTTTGGTAAACTCCAGTTGTATTCCTGCAGTGAGTCTGTTTGATTTCCTTCCCAGCACCTTTTCCTTTTACCACTATTAAGTTCCTAAGAGGTTACTTGCCGTGTGTTGAGGCCTCCCCTCTGGATCCTCACGAGGTACGAGAAACTCCTTGATGACCTTTTAATGATTTAGGTCCAAGGTGGTGTTTTTAGTTGTGTGGCTAAGGCCTTTCTAGTCTGTGCAGGAACCAGTTGGGTGTAGCTGCGGCAACTTCCTGTGGTTGAACTTCCCTTTTTCCGTTACCCATGTGTGAGTGTGTGACCCACCCACAGGGCCGTGGGGTACTCGGTACCGGGTCCTGTGGTTCACAAGGGGATGTCACAGTGGCAACCCGGTCCGTAGCCCTTGGGGATCAACGTTAAAGGGAAAAGTCTTTAAAGAGAATAAAGTTTGTGTTCGTGATGCCACCTGTGGTATTCGGTCAGTGGGGACCGTCGCTGCTTTAAGGGGTCCTCTGGGGTGATGTTATGGCAGCTAGATAGTATAACTTCCCACAGGTGAAGTGTGTCTCCAGGGCTCCCGGTGTTTAGATGGAAGATGGTGAGGTGTGCAGTAAAGAATGAGGACACAGGTTTGCTGTCTCTTTACCTTGGTTTACTGAAGACTTCAGCATCCACTGTCCAGAGCACCAGATCACAGGGCAAGCAGGGTCTGGCCGGCTTGAAGGCAAGTTAGTAGTCCCCTTACCTAGGTGGAAATCAAAAGCCTTCCTCTAGCGCCGTGTTGTTGTAGTTCCTTACGGCTTAAAGCTCCACATAAGGTCCTCACAGTTGTTACCTCTGTCCCCCAGGTAGTATAGGACATAACCCATAATACTGGTGGCTTGAGGCTGTTTATAGGGACTCTAGCATGCCCCGGCCTCTAAGGGGTGCCACCGTGCCTCCTGTGTGTTAGGTCGGACAGGTTACTTGGAGTTCAGCTGCCCTGCCGGTCTCTGATGTAAGCCATAGAAGTCCTTACACCCTCGATGTTCCACCTACCAGTCTCTGCACCTCAGAAGGAGGCAGCCTGCACGCTCTCTGCAATGTATTCGGCTTTCTCAATGTCTCTTTCCAGGAGCTGCTGCACTGCGGCTGCACTGCGGCAGCACAGCTCCGTTAAACCGTCTGCTGCCTCAGACTGATCCAGTCTGTATCCTGGCAAGAACTATCTGACTTTCCCTACAGACTACCAGTTATATATATATGGGGAGTCACCTAGCAAGTAGGATCAAAAGCTCACCCTGGTGGCCTGGAGTGTGAATGTGTTGCATGTTTGTGTAACAACTCTCCTGGCATCACGGCATGGCCTCTCATCTCACACTATCTTACCCACTGCTCCAGGTCATGATGTGGTTTCTGTTTCATGCCAGCTCCATGTTCTGTGTCTCTGCTCTCTGCATGCTTCATGGCTGTGTGTATAGGGGGGCGGTGTTGTGAACTCTGTGTTCAGGCTCCCTCTTGTGGTCACTGGTGGTATGGTGTGACTTTTGCTTTGGGCTCCCCCTGGTGGCTTTGTTTGTTATCCTGCTGGTCTCTGGCTATCAGCTGGTTCGTTATCCTCTGGGAGGTTCCTATATAGCTCTGTTTTACTTCCACTTGTTGCCGGCTGTCGATGTAATCAGTGCTACTCAGATTCCTTCTGACTACCTTGCTCCCAGTCTATCCAGGATAAGCTAAGTTTTGTTTGCTCATTTTTTGATCAGCAGTGTTTATCATGTTTTCTGTTCCAGCTGCTAAAATGTAATTCCCTCGCTTGCTGGTTGCTCTAGTGGGCTGAGTTTCTCCCCACACACCGTTAGTTGGTGTGTGGGTTCTTGAAATCTCAGGATGGATATTTTGTAAGGGTTTTTTATTGATCGCATAGACCCCTGCTCTATTTTCTGCTTTCTAGTACTAGTGGGCCTCTTTTGCTGAATCTGATTTCATCCCTATGTATGTGCCTTCTTCTTACTTCACCGTTAATATTTGTTGGGGGCTTCTATATCTTTGGGGATTATTTCTCTGGAGGCAAGCGAGGTCTTTCTTTCTCTTTAGGGGTAGCTAGTTCCTCAGGCTGGCTCGAGACGTCTAGGAATTTTTTAGGCACGTTCACCGGCTACCTCTAGTTGTTTTGGATAGGTTCAGATTTGCGATCAGTCCAGTTACCATCTCCCTAGAGCTCGTCCTTAGTTTAATCACTTGCTGATCTATTTGTGATCCTCAGCCACTAGGGATCATAACAGTACAGCCGGCCCGCAAAGTGTTAATTGCATGGCAGAAGCAGGAGAAAAGAAGCCTTGAGAAATTTTTTTTTTTCTTGTTGTTGCCGTGTGTCTAGCTGCTGTGCTAGCTTCTCTCCTCCTCTTAATCTTGGTGTGGCTCTGAGTTCAGCTGCTGACATGGATGTCCAGAGCTTGGCTTCCAGTCTGGATCATCTTGCTGCTAGAGTTCAGAGTATTCAGGATTTTGTTGTTCACAGTCCTATGTCTGAGCCTAGGATACCTATTCCGGAGTTGTTTTCTGGAGATAGATCTAGGTTCCTAAATTTTAAGAACAATTGTAAGTTGTTTCTTTCTTTGAAACCTCGTTCCTCTGGTGATGCCGTTCAGCAAGTTAGGATTATTATTTCCTTTTTGCGTGGTGACCCTCAAGATTGGGCCTTCGCATTGGCGCCAGGGGATCCTGCATTGCTCAGTGTGGATGCGTTTTTTCTGGCCTTTGGATTGCTCTATGAGGAACCTAATCTTGAGAACCAGGCTGAAAAAGCATTATTGGCCCTCTCGCAGGGGCAAGATGAAGCAGAGGTGTACTGCCAGAAATTTCGGAAATGGTCGGTGCTTACTCAGTGGAATGAGTGTGCCCTGGCTGCAAATTTCAGAGAAGGTCTTTCTGAAGCCATTAAGAATGTCATGGTGGGGTTCCCTACGCCTGCAGGTCTGAATGAGTCAATGACTCTGGCCATTCAGATTGATCGGCGGTTGCGGGAGCGCAAACCTGTGCACCATTTGGCGGTGTCTTCTGAACAGACACCTGAATCTATGCAATGTGACAGAATTCTGACCAGAAGTGAACGGCAAAATTATAGACGGCAAAATGGGTTGTGCTTTTACTGTGGGGACTCAGCTCATGTTATCTCAGCATGCTCTAAGCGCAAAAAAAAGGTTGATAAATCTGTCACCATTGGTACTTTACAGCCTAAGTTCATTTTGTCTGTTACCCTGATTTGTTCCCTGTCATCTTACCCGGTTAATGCCTTTGTAGATTCAGGTGCTGCCCTGAGTCTGATGGATTGGTCATTTGCCAGGCGCTGTGGTTTTGATTTGGAGCCTTTAAAATTCCCTATTCCACTAAGGGGAATTGACTCTACGCCATTGGCTACGAATAGACCTCAGTACTGGACACAAGTGACCATGTGCATGACTCCTGTTCATCAGGAGGTGATTCGCTTTCTTGTATTGCATAATTTGCATGATGTTGTCGTGTTGGGTCTACCATGGTTGCAGACTCATAATCCAGTCCTGGATTGGAAAGCTATGTCTGTGTCAAGTTGGGGTTGTCAGGGAATTCATGGTGACGCTCCTGTGGTGTCAATTGCTTCATCCACTCCTTCTGAAATCCCTACGTTTTTGTCAGACTACCAGGATGTATTTGAGGAGCCCAAACTCAATTCTCTACCTCCTCATAGGGACTGTGATTGTGCTATAAATTTGATTCCTGGTAGTAAGTTTCCTAAGGGACGACTTTTCAATTTATCTGTGCCGGAGCATGCTGCCATGCGGAGTTATATAAAGGAGTCTTTGGAGAAGGGACATATTCGCCCGTCCTCTTCCCCTCTTGGTGCGGGATTCTTTTTTGTGGCTAAGAAGGATGGTTCCCTGAGACCTTGTATTGATTATCGCCTTTTGAATAAAATCACGGTCAAATTTCAGTATCCTTTGCCATTGTTAACTGATTTGTTTGCTCGCATTAGGGGGTCTAGTTGGTTCACCAAGATAGATCTTCGTGGTGCGTATAACCTTGTGCGTATAAAACAGGGTGATGAATGGAAAACTGCATTTAATACGCCTGAAGGCCATTTTGAGTACCTGGTGATGCCTTTTGGACTTTCTAATGCTCCTTCAGTCTTTCAGTCCTTTATGCACGACATCTTCCGTGAATATCTGGATAAGTTTATGATTGTGTATCTGGATGATATTCTGGTTTTTTTGGATGATTGGGAGTCTCATGTTAAGCAGGTCAGGATGGTCTTTCAGGTCCTGCGTGACAATGCTTTATTTGTGAAGGGCTCAAAATGTCTTTTTGGAGTCCAGAAGATTTCTTTTTTGGGTTTCATTTTTTCTCCTTCTACTATTGAGATGGACCCAGTCAAGGTTCAGGCTATTCATGACTGGACGCAGCCTACATCGGTTAAGAGTCTTCAGAAGTTCTTGGGTTTTGCTAATTTTTACCGTCGCTTCATAGCTAATTTTTCTGGTGTTGTTAAGCCTTTGACGGATTTGATCAAGAAAGGTTCTGATGTGACTAATTGGTCCTCTGCGGCTGTGGAGGCCTTTCGGGAGCTGAAGCGCCGGTTTTCTTCGGCTCCGGTCTTATGTCAGCCAGATGTCTCACTTCCCTTCCAGGTGGAGGTTGATGCTTCCGAGATTGGAGCGGGGGCTGTTTTGTCACAGAGAAGCTCCGATGACTCTGTCATGAAGCCATGTGCTTTCTTTTCAAGAAAGTTTTCGCCTGCCGAGTGGAATTATGATGTCGGTAATCGGGAGTTGTAGGCTATGAAGTGGGCATTTGAGGAGTGGCGACATTGGCTCGAGGGAGCTAAGCATCGTGTGGTGGTCTTGACTGATCACAAGAATTTGATTTATCTCGAGTCGGCCAAGCGGCTGAATCCCAGACAGGCTCGTTGGTCGTTGTTTTTCTCTCGTTTTGATTTCGTGGTTTCGTACCTGCCTGGTTCGAAGAATGTGAAGGCTGATGCTCTTTCTAGGAGTTTTGTGCCTGACTCTCCTGGAGATTCAGAGCCGGCTGGTATTCTTAGAGAAGGGGTGATTTTGTCTGCCATCTCCCCAGATTTGCGACGTGTGCTGCAAGAGTTTCAGGCGGATAGACCTGATCGCTGTCCACCGGAGAGACTGTTTGTCCCGGATAGATGGACCAACAGAGTCATCTCCGAGGTTCATTCTTCGGTGTTGGTAGGCCATCCTGGAATATTTGGTACCAGAGACTTGGTGGCCAGGTCTTTTTGGTGGCCTTCCTTGTCGCGGGATGTGCGTTCCTTTGTGCAGTCTTGTGGAATTTGTGCTCGGGCTAAGCCTTGCTGTTCTCGAGCCAGTGGTTTGCTGTTACCTTTGCCTGTCCCGAAGAGGCCTTGGACGCACATTTCCATGGATTTTATTTCAGATCTCCCTGTCTCTCAGAGAATGTCTGTCATCTGGGTGGTGTGTGATCGTTTTTCTAAGATGGTCCATTTGGTGCCCTTGCCTAAGTTGCCTTTCTCCTCCGAGTTGGTTCCACTGTTTTTTCAAAATGTGGTTCGTTTGCACGGGATTCCTGAGAACATTGTTTCTGACAGAGGATCCCAGTTTGTGTCTAGATTTTGACGGACCTTTTGTGCTAAATTGGGCATTGATTTGTCTTTTTCGTTGGCCTTCCATCCTCAGACGAATGGCCAAACCGAGCGAACTAATCAGACCTTGGAGACTTATTTAAGATGTTTTGTTTCTGCTGATCAGGACGACTGGGTTACTTTTTTGCCGTTGGCCGAGTTTGCCCTTAATAATCGGGCTAGTTCTGCTACTTTGGTTTCTCCTTTCTTTTGTAATTCGGGGTTTCATCCTCGTTTTTCCTCGGGTCAGATGGAGCCTTCTGACTGTCCTGGAGTGGATGTTGTGGTTGATAGGTTGTATCAGATTTGGAATCATGTGGTGGACAATTTGAAGCTGTCTCAAGAGAAGGCTCAGCTCTTTGCCAACCGCCGTCGCTGTGTGGGTCCCTGACTTTGCTTTGGGGACTTGGTGTGGTTGTCTTCTCACTTCGTTCCTATGAAGGTCTCCTCTCCTAAGTTCAAGCCTCGGTTTATCGGTCCTTATAAGATTCTGGAAGTCCTTGGCCCTGTGTCATTTCGTCTGGACCTCCCAGCATCATTTGCTATTCATAATGTGTTCCATCGCTCGTTGTTGCGGAGGTATGTGGTGCCTGTGGTTCCTCCGGTTGAGCCTCCTGCCCCGGTGCTGGTTGAGGGAGAATTGGAATACGTGGTGGAGAAGATCTTGGATTCTCGTATTTCTAGACGGAGGCTCCAGTATTTGGTTAAATGGAAGGGCTATGGTCAGGAGGATAATTCTTGGGTTGTCGCCTCTGATGTTTATGCAGCCGATTTGGTTCGTGCCTTCCATGTGGCTCATCCTGATCGCCCTGGTGGTTTTCATGAGGGTTCGGTGACCCCTCCTCAAGGGGGGGGGTACTGTTGTGAACTCTGTGTTCAGGCTCCCTCTTGTGGTCACTGGTGGTATGGTGTGACTTTTGCTTTGGGCTCCCCCTGGTGGCTTTGCCTGTTATCCTGCTGGTCTCTGCCTATCAGCTGGTTCGTTATCCTCTGGGAGGTTCCTATATAGCTCTGTTTTACTTCCACTTGTTGCCGGCTGTCGATGTAATCAGTGCTACTCAGATTCCTTCTGACTACCTTGCTCCCAGTCCATCCAGGATAAGCTAAGTTTTGTTTGCTCATTTTTTGATCAGCAGTGTTTATCATGTTTTCTGTTCCAGCTTGCTAAAATGTAATTCCCTCGCTTGCTGGTTGCTCTAGTGGGCTCAGTTTCTCCCCACACACCGTTAGTTGGTGTGTGGGTTCTTGAAATCTCAGGATGGATATTTTGTAAGGGTTTTTTATTGATCGCATAGACCCCTGCTCTATTTTCTGCTTTCTAGTACTAGTGGGCCTCTTTTGCTGAATCTGATTTCATCCCTATGTATGTGCCTTCTTCTTACTTCACCGTTAATATTTGTTGGGGGCTTCTATATCTTTGGGGATTATTTCTCTGGAGGCAAGTGAGGTCTTTCTTTCTCTTTAGGGGTAGCTAGTTCCTCAGGCTGGCTCGAGACGTCTAGGAATTTTTTAGGCACGTTCACCGGCTACCTCTAGTTGTTTTGGATAGGTTCAGATTTGCGATCAGTCCAGTTACCATCTCCCTAGAGCTCGTCCTTAGTTTAATCACTTGCTGATCTATTTGTGATCCTCAGCCACTAGGGATCATAACAGGGCGGCTCCTGAACTCTCTGGTTCTTATAGGAATTAGGTGCATCTGTCAAATCTGTTCCTGACCAATTGCCAGGAGGCCTCCAGTATTTAGTGCAGTTCTACCCAGTGGACTGGGCCTGTGCAATGTGTTAGCTCAGTTAGTGTATAGCTACTGAGATTGCCAGGCCTTGCTCTGTGTTACTCCCTCTCTGGAGGCTTTTCTCTGTGCCATTGCCTTGGTCTTGTTGTCAGCCCTCCAGGAGGCAGAATATCCTGGTCCCTGTGTATTTGTCCTTGTTTCTTGTCTTGTTCCATTTCCTTGTCTGAACTTAGTCTTATCTCGGTCTCCTTGTCTGTGGCTTCCTTCCCTGCTGTGTCTTTCCTCGTGTTCTCAGTCTGCTTACACTCCGCACTCTTGCGGCTCTGCCTGCTATTTACCTTTGTGGCTTTACCTCTGCTCCACACTCCTGCGGTTCTGCTCCTTTCTACTCTGCTTATCTTCTGCTGCAGTTATTCCCTTGCTGCAGCTCCTCTCCACATTCCTTGTGGCTCTGCTCTGCTTTGCTGCAGAAACCTCTTGCTGCAGCTACTCTCCGCATTCCTTGCGGTTCTGCTCTGCTTAGCTTTTGTTGCTACACTATCTCTTGCTGCTCTACCATTCCTATTCGCAGCCTTGCGGTTTTCTTCCTGTGTGAACAGGTCCCAACCTGTTCCTTCATTCTCCTTTCCTTCTGGCTTGTTTCCGTACCTACATCTCCTGTGTGAACAGGTCCCAACCTGTTCCTTCATACCTCATTCCTTTCTGCTTGTTTCCTTTCCTTCACCTCCTGTGTGAACAGGTTCCTACCTGTTCCTTCATATTTCATATCCGTTCCTGCACCTCCTGTGTGAACAGGTCCCTACCTGTTCCTCCACACTACATATCCATACCTGCACCTCCAGTGTGAACAGGTCCCTACCTGTTCCTTCATAAACCACATCAACTAGTCCTGTGTTCTCTGCCGTGCCTTCCAATCCAGTGTTCCTGCCAGTCCTGCCGTGCCTTCCAGTCCTGTGTTCCTGCCGTCCTAGCCAGTCCTGTGTTTCCTGCCGTCCCTGCCAGTCCTGTGTTCCTGCCAGCCCTGTGTTCTCTGCCATGTCTCTGCCAGCCCTGTGTTCTCTGCCGTGTCTCTGCCAGGCCTGTGTCTCAGCTGTGCCAGCCTACTCGTCTGAGTTTCAGCCGTGCTCTTCTGCCAGTCCTGCCTGATGCCCGCAC
Organism: Ranitomeya variabilis; assembly: GCF_051348905.1. Lineage (NCBI taxonomy): Eukaryota > Metazoa > Chordata > Amphibia > Anura > Dendrobatidae > Ranitomeya > Ranitomeya variabilis. The sequence continues at coordinate 426,052,655 of NC_135237.1, read as the reverse complement.
CAATCCTGGTGTTCCTGTCTCCCAAGTGGGATCAGCAGCCACAGCCAGGCACCACCCAGGAGTAGCACCTGGCAGCTGCCTGCTGCACAAGCCTGACCTCACCATCAGAGGCTCCAGTGAAAACCCAGGCAGCTGTCATAGTCACGCCCCTTCCAGGGTAGTCTGGTTTGTGGCACAGTGGGGCCACAAACCCCCTTGAGCTCACGCCCATCAGTCAGGGCGTGAGCGTGACAGTTTGCACAGGCCATGGCCTCCGCTGTATCCCATGTCCTACCGCTTGCAGAGAATGAACTTTTTGCCTGCCCGTATGAGCAACCTGAAAAACTTGTTCCACCAAGGGTGGTTCAGACTGAAGAGACTTCTGACCCAATTATAGTCTATAATGCTCTATTCAAGAAACTTCAGGCCTATGAGGAGGAGCACGACACAGCAGACCCGCCTAGGTTCTATGGGAATCCAGAAGAATGCCAAAGCTTCCTGGAACAGTGCTTGCACTACATCCTGCAGAATGCAGATTGTTTCCCCTCTGACCGCTTTAAGGTGGGTTACATTATGTCCTACCTAGCAGGAGATGCTTTATTATGGATTTGTCCCCTCTGGGAAGCAGGGGATCCTATCGTCATGAGTCTTGGGGCCTTCCTGGTGGCCTTCCGTGAAGTCTTTGACAAGCCTCGTCCTGCTGCTCCTGTGAAGTCTTCCCTATCTAGATCCGAGAGGTGCTCCAGACGGGCGAAACCCGTGAAGAAACCTCCACGTCAAGCCATGACCGTCTGTGCCCCTCCAGTTCCTCTACCTGCTAAAGCAGCTACTCAAGCAGAACCCAAAAAGACTGGTAAGAGTGGACTGGCAAACCACCAGTCTAAGACCAGTCGTAAGAAGGGCTTACTATGTCGCTGCTGTTGTGAGGAACACCTGGATAGCCTTTGTCCAGGGGATCTAAAGCTCCAAAACCTCGGGCCAGTAGGAGAGATTGCCCTTGGTGAGAATAACTCCCTTCCGCTAAAGTCTGTGTCTGTTCCAGTGCCTTGTGGGAGCTTTGGTCCTGCAGATGTGTTCAAGCTGCAAACCAGACGGAGTCTAAGTGTGGTTCCTGTTCCACTGCTCCAGAATCCTGTGAAGGTGTTTGGTGACTGCCAAGTCCTACTTATGAACAGTCCAGTGTCGAAGGGACAACTACAGCTCCAAATCGGAGCATTATAGGTAAAGAAATTTGTTTTTCACTTGCTGACCAGTTTGCCCATCGGTCGTTCTGAGCCAGGTACTCTACTGTCCAGTCCGGTCTGAAGATCCAGCATGGTGCTGCATTTTGAACTACCTAGTCTCCATTTCTGCTTTCCACCAGTCTAAAGGAGGAGGTTCAATTTTCTTGTGATGATGGGCTTAAGTTGGTTCCAGTGAAGATGTCTTCAGTTTCCAAAGAATCAGATTATGTTGAGGTCAAATCAGAAGCTTCCAAGTCCCTGCTTTCAGTCAACCAGGTGAAAAAAGTCCTGTCCCTTGTGTCTTCTGTGTGGGAAGCTGATCTTACTGGACTCAAAGAGACTGGGCAACCTGAGATCTCTAATGTCTCATCTACCTCATTCTACCAGAGGAATGTTGTTATGGCTCTGACTGTGTGCTCCTATCCTTCTTCTACAAGTTATTCTGGCGGGCTTGAAGAAGAGGGGCCGTAAAGGGGGAGGGGGTACTGTAACAACTCTGCTGGCATCACGGCATGGCCTCTCATCTCTCACAATATCTTACCCACTGCTGCAGGTCATGATGTGGTTTCTGTTTCATGCCAGCTCCATGTTCTGTGTCTCTGCTCTCTGCATGATTCATGGCTGTGTGTATAGGGGGGCGGCGCCTGAACTCTCTGGTTCTTATAGGAATCAGGTGCATCTGTCTAATCTGTTCCTGACCAATTGCCAGGAGGCCTCCAGTATTTAGTGCAGTTCTACCCAGTGGACTGGGCCTGTGCAATGTGTCAGCTCAGTTAGTGTCTAGCTTCTAAGTTTGCCAGGCCTTGCTCTGTGTTACTCCCTCTCTGGAGGCTTTTCTCTCTCTGGTCCCTGTGTCTTTGTCCTTGTTTCTTGTCTTGTTTCATTTCCTTGTCTGAACTTAGTCTTATCTCGGTCTCCTTGTCTGTGGCTTCCTTCCCTGCTGTGTCTTTCCTCGTGTTCTCAGTCTGCTTACACTCCACACTCTTGCGGCTCTGCCTGCTCTTTACCTTTGTGGCTTTACCTCTGCTCCGCACTCCTGCGGTTCTGCTCCTTTCTACTCTGCTTATCTTCTGCTGCAGTTATTCCTTTGCTGCAGCTCCTCTCCACATTCCTTGTGGCTCCGCTCTGCATTGCTGCAGAAACCTCTCGCTGCAGCTACTCTCCGTATTCCTTGCGGTTCTGCTCTGCTTAGCTTTTGTTGCTACACTATCTCTTGCTGCTCTACCATTCCTATTCACAGCCTTGCGGTTCTCTTCCTGTGTGAACAGGTCCCAACCTGTTCCTTCATTCTCCTTTCCTTCTGGCTTGTTTCCGTACCTACATCTCCTGTGTGAACAGGTCCCAACCTGTTCCTTCATACCTCATTCCTTTCTGCTTGTTTCCTTTCCTGCACCTCCTGTGTGAACAGGTCCCTACCTGTTCCTTCATATTTCATATCCGTTCCTGCACCTCCTGTGTGAACAGGTCCCTACCTGTTCCTCCACGCTACATATCCATACCTGCACCTCCAGTGTGAACAGGTCCCTACCTGTTCCTTCATAAACCACATCAACCAGTCCTGTGTTCTCTGCCGTGCCTTCCAATCCAGTGTTCCTGCCAGTCCTGCCGTGCCTTCCAGTCCTGTGTTCCTGCCGTCCTAGCCAGTCCTGTGTTTCCTGCCGTCCCTGCCAGTCCTGTGTTCCTGCCAGCCCTGTGTTCTCTGCCATGTCTCTGCCAGCCCTGTGTTCTCTGCCGTGTCTCTGCCAGCCCTGTGTCTCAGCCGTGCCAGCCTACTCGTCTGAGTTTCAGCCGTGCTCTTCTGCCAGTCCTGCCTGATGCCCGCACCAATCCTGGTGTTCCTGTCTCCCAAGTGGGTTCAGCAGCCACAGCCAGACACCACCCAGGAGTAGCACCTGACAGCTGCCTGCTGCACAAGCCTGACCTCACCATTAGAGGCTCCAGTGAAAACCCAGGCAGCTGTCATAGTCACGCCCCTTCAAGGGTAGTCTGGTTTGTGGCTCAGTGGGGCCACAAACCCCCCGAGCTCACGCCCACTAGTCAGGGCGTGAGCGTGACAGTTTGTGGTACCTGTTTGCAGTTATCCCTTCTTGCCTTCAAGCGTAACATCACTCTCCCCGTGAGGAAAGCAATGCTACTGTGACGACCAGGACCCTGGGGCGCCACATGTGTACATGTTCATAATAATACCTAATTATCATATTTGATTAGACTTTAGTTTCTACAGAATGAAGACACTGATTAGAACACTAACTCTACTTTCACATGGCAGTAATTTGGCCAGTATTTCAAATCAGTATTTGTAATACAAAACAAGGAACAATCAGAGAAAAAGTATAATAGAAACATCTGCACCACTTTAGCATTTTTCACCCACTCCTGTGTTGTGATCGCTTTTTGGGCTCCCCTAGTGGTGGCTGGTGGTACTGGAAACTTGTGTGTTCTTTTCTGCCTCGCTCACCTGCTTCCATCAGTTTTGGGAGTTCCCTATTTAGCCTTGCTCTCCAGTCACTTCCTTGCCGGTCATCATTGTAACCTGAGTCATTCAGTTGCATGTTCCTGCTACTAGTCTGCTGATCAGCTAAGTGGACTCTTGTCCTTATTGTTTTGTATTTTTGTCCAGTTTACAGTTTTGTCATTTCCTGTTACTGGAAGCTCTTGTGGACTGAAATTGCCACTCCTGTGTGATGAGTTGACACAGGAGTTTTAAAGTAATTTCAGGATGGGTTTTTGAAAGGGTTTTTCAGCTGACCGTGAAGTCCTCTTTTGTATCCTTCCTCTATCTAGTAAGTGGACCTCGCTTTGCTAAATCTACCTTCATACTGTGTATGTCTTTTCCTCTGAACTCACCGTTAATATATGTGGGGGCTACTATCATCTTTGGGGAATTTCACTAGAGGTAAGCCAGGTCTGTTCCTTCCTCTTCCAGGCGTAGTTAGTTCTCCGGCTGGCGCGTGGCATTTAGGCAGCCGTAGGAATGCTCCCTGGCTACTGTTAGTTGTGTGATAGATTTAGGTCACGGTCAGCTTGAGTTTCCATCACCCGAGAGCTAGTCTGTAATTTTTGTGTTTCTGATGTTCCCATGCCATTGGGGAATCATGACAGTATGACCGGCCACTGTTAAAGTAATTGGCAGAAGAAAGGAGAGTAAAACAAGTCTGTAGATTTTTATTTTTTTTTTCCCTCTCATGTTTGCTACTTAGTTGGCTCAGTTGTATTTCTGCTCTATTTACAGCCTTGCCTTTCTCTCCTTCTAATCCTTGAATGGCTCTGATCTCTCCGGTTTAAGGATGGACTCTCAGAGTTTGGCTGCAGGTTTAAATAATCTTGCTACGAAGGTTCAGAATTTACAAGATTATGTTATACGTACTCCTATTTCTGAACCTAAGATTCCTACACCAGAGGTATTTTCCGGAGATAGATCTCGGTTTCTGAATTTCAAATGTAATTGTAAATTATTCCTTTCTCTCAGACCTCACTCCTCTGGAGATCCTGTTCAGCAGGTTAAGATTGTGATTTCTTTGCTGCGAGGTGACCCTCAAAATTGGGCATTTTCATTGACACCAGGGGATCCTGCGTTGCTCAATGTGGATGCGTTTTTTCTGGCTTTAGGGTTGCTGTATGAGGAACCTAATTTGGAGATTCAAGCTGAAAAAGCTTTAATAGCCCTGTCTCAAGGGCAAGATGAAGCCGAGATATACTGCCAAAAATTTCGTAAATGGTCTGTGCTTACTCAGTGGAATGAGTGTGCCCTAGCGGCAATTTTCAGAGAGGGCCTTTCTGATGCCGTTAAGGATGTCATGGTGGGGTTTCCTACGCCCACAGGTCTGAATGAGTCCATGACAATGGCGATTCAGATTGATCGGCGTTTGCGGGAGCGCAAACCCGTGCACCATTTGGCGGTATCTTCTGAAGGGACGCCAGAGAAAATGCAATGTGACAGAATTCTGTCAAGAAGCGAGCGGCAGAATTATAGGCGCAAAAATGGCTTGTGCTTCTACTGTGGTGATTCCGCGCATGTTATATCAGCATGCTCTAAACGTACTAGGAAGGTTGACAAGTCTGTTTCTATTGGCACTTTACAGTCTAAATTTCTTCTGTCTGTAACTCTGATTTGTTCATTATCAGTTATTACCGTGGATGCCTATGTGGACTCTGGCGCCGCTCTGAGTCTCATGGATTGGTCCTTCGCCAGGCGCTGTGGGTTTGATTTGGAGCCTCTGGAAGTTCCTATACCTCTGAAGGGTATTGATTCTACACCTCTGGCTTGTAATAGACCACAGTTCTGGACGCAAGTGACTATGCGTATGACTCCAGACCATCAGGAGATGATTCGCTTCCTCGTGTTGCATAATTTACATGATGTGTTAGTGCTTGGATTACCATGGTTACAATCTCATAACCCAGTACTGGACTGGAAAACTATGTCTGTGTTAAGCTGGGGATGTCGGGGGGCTCATGGGGACATACCTTTGGGTTCTATCTCGTCATCTATTCCCTCTGAGATTCCGGCATTTTTGTCGGATTTTGGGGATATTTTTGAAGAGCCTAAAATTGGTTCTCTCCCTCCCCACAGAGAGTGTGATTGCGCCATAGATCTGATTCCAGGCAGTAAATTTCCAAAGGGTCGTTTGTTTAACCTATCTGTACCTGAGCATGCTGCCATGCGAGAGTATGTTAAGGAGTCCCTGGAAAAGGGACATATTCGTCCTTCTTCATCACCTTTAGGAGCTGGGTTTTTCTTTCTCTCTAAAAAGGATGGCTCGCTGAGGCCTTGTATTGATTATCGACTCCTGAATAAAATTACTGTCAAATATCAGTATCCGTTGCCGCTGCTTACTGATTTGTTTGCTCGCATAAGGGGGGCTAAGTGGTTCTCCAAGATTGATCTCCGTGGGGCGTATAATTTGGTGCGAATTAAGCAAGGGGATGAGTGGAAAACCGCATTTAATACGCCTGAGGGCCACTTTGAGTATTTGGTAATGCCTTTCGGCCTTTCTAATGCACCTTCAGTTTTTCAGTCCTTTATGCATGATATTTTCCGTGAATATCTGGATAAATTTATGATTGTGTATTTGGACGATATTTTGATTTTTTCTGAGGACTGGGAGTCTCATGTTCAGCAGGTCAGGAGGGTTTTTCAGGTCTTGCGGGAGAATTCTCTGTGTGTAAAGGGTTCTAAGTGTGTTTTTGGGGTTCAAAAGATTTCCTTTTTGGGGTACATTTTTTCCCCTTCTTCTGTTGAGATGGACCCTGTCAAGGTTCGGGCTATTTGTGACTGGACGCAGCCTACTTCTCTAAAGGGTCTTCAGAAGTTCTTGGGCTTTGCTAATTTTTATCGTTGATTTATAACTGGTTTTTCTGGTGTTGCTAAGCCTCTTACGGATTTGACTAAGAAGGGTGCTGATGTGGCCAATTGGTCCTCTGCTGCTGTGGAGGCCTTTCGGGAACTTAAGCGCCGCTTTTCGTCTGCCCCTGTGTTGCGCCAGCCCGATGTCTCTCTCCCCTTTCAGGTTGAGGTCGATGCTTCCAAGATCGGAGCGGGGGCGGTTTTGTCACAGAAAAGTTCCGATTGCTCAGTGATGAGACCTTGTGCGTTCTTTTCTCGAAAATTTTCTGCCGCCGAAAGAAATTATGATGTCGGTAATCGGGAGCTTTTGGCCATGAAGTGGGCATTTGAGGAGTGGCGTCATTGGCTTGAGGGTGCTAGACATCAGGTGGTGGTTTTGACTGATCACAAGAATCTGATTTATCTTGAGTCTGCCAGGCGCCTGAATCCTAGACAGGCGCGCTGGTCGTTGTTTTTCTCTCGGTTTAATTTTGTGGTCTCATATCTACCAGGTTCTAAGAATGTGAAGGCGGATGCCCTTTCTAGGAGTTTTGAGCCTGATTCCCCTGGTGATTCGGAACCTACAGGTATCCTTAAGGATGGGGTGATATTATCCGCTATTTCCCCAGATCTGCGACGTGCTTTGCAAGAGTTTCAGGCGGATAGACCTGATCGCTGTCCACCTGGTAGACTGTTTGTTCCTGATGATTGGACCAGTAGAGTCATCTCGGAGGTTCATTCTTCTACGCTGGCGGGTCATCCTGGAATTTTTGGTACCAGGAATTTGGTGGCTAGATCCTTCTGGTGGCCATCTCTGTCTCGAGATGTGCGTGTTTTTGTGCAGTCTTGTGATGTGTGTGCTCGGGCCAAGCCTTGTTGTTCTGGGGCTAGCGGGTTGTTGTTGCCCTTGCCTATTCCAAAGAGGCCTTGGACGCACATCTCGATGGACTTTATTTCTGATCTTCCTGTCTCTCAGAGGATGTCTGTTATCTGGGTGGTGTGTGACCGTTTTTCTAAGATGGTTCATTTGGTGCCATTGCCGAAGTTTCCTTCCTCATCTGAGTTGGTTCCTTTGTTTTTTCAAAATGTGGTTCGCTTGCATGGTATTCCCGAAAATATCGTTTCTGATAGGGGTACCCAGTTCGTTTCTAGATTTTGGCGGGCATTCTGTGCCAGGTTGGGCATTGATTTGTCTTTTTCGTCTGCCTTCCATCCTCAGACTAATGGCCAGACGGAGCGAACTAATCAGACTTGGGAGACGTATTTGAGGTGTTTTGTGTCTGCGGATCAGGATGATTGGGTTGCCTTTTTGCCGTTGGCGGAGTTTGCTCTTAATAATCGGGCTAGTTCGGCCACTTTGGTTTCCCCTTTCTTTTGCAATTCGGGGTTTCATCCCCGTTTTTCTTCTGGTCAGGTGGAGTCTTCGGATTGTCCTGGAGTGGATGCTGTGGTGGATCAGTTGTATCGGATTTGGGAACAAGTGGTGGACAATTTGAATTTGTCCCAGGAGAGGACTCAGCGGTTTGCTAACCGCCAGCGTCGGGTTGGTCCTCGCCTTCGTGTTGGGGACTTGGTGTGGTTGTCTTCCCGTTTTGTCCCAATGAGGGTTTCTTCTCCTAAATTTAAGCCTCGGTTTATCGGTCCCTATAGGATTTTGGAGATTATTAACCCTGTTTCCTTTCGTTTGGACCTCCCGGCATCTTTCGCTATCCATAATGTGTTCCATCGGTCGTTGTTGCGGAGATACGAGGTGCCGGTGGTTCCTTCTGCTGAGCCTCCTGCTCCTGTGCTGGTTGAGGGTGAATTGGAGTACGTTATAGAGAAAATCTTGGACTCCCGTATTTCCAGGCGGAGACTCCAGTATCTGGTTAAATGGAAGGGCTATGGTCAGGAAGATAATTCTTGGGTAACTGCCTCTGATGTTCATGCCTCGGATTTGGTTCGTGCCTTTCATAGGGCTCATCCAGGTCGCCCTGGCGGTTCTTGTGAGGGTTCGGTGCCCCCTCCTTAAGGGGGGGGTACTGTTGTGATTGCTTTTTGGGCTCCCCTAGTGGTGGCTGGTGGTACTGGAGACTTGTGTGTTCTTTTCTGCCTCGCTCACCTGCTTCCATCAGTTTTGGGAGTTCCCTATTTAGCCTTGCTCTCCAGTCACTTCCTTGCCGGTCATCATTGTAACCTGAGTCATTCAGTTGCATGTTCCTGCTACTAGTCTGCTGATCAGCTAAGTGGACTCTTGTCCTTATTGTTTTGTATTTTTGTCCAGTTTACAGTTTTGTCATTTCCTGTTACTGGAAGCTCTTGTGGACTGAAATTGCCACTCCTGTGTGATGAGTTGACACAGGAGTTTTAAAGTAATTTCAGGATGGGTTTTTGAAAGGGTTTTTCAGCTGACCGTGAAGTCCTCTTTTGTATCCTTCCTCTATCTAGTAAGTGGACCTCGCTTTGCTAAATCTACCTTCATACTGTGTATGTCTTTTCCTCTGAACTCACCGTTAATATATGTGGGGGCTACTATCATCTTTGGGGAATTTCACTAGAGGTAAGCCAGGTCTGTTCCTTCCTCTTCCAGGCGTAGTTAGTTCTCCGGCTGGCGCGTGGCATTTAGGCAGCCGTAGGAATGCTCCCTGGCTACTGTTAGTTGTGTGATAGATTTAGGTCACGGTCAGCTTGAGTTTCCATCACCCGAGAGCTAGTCTGTAATTTTTGTGTTTCTGATGTTCCCATGCCATTGGGGAATCATGACACTCCTGGTTTTGGCTAGCAAATATTGATGTGAAATACTGACCAAAATACTGCCATGTGAACATAGCCTAGAGGTGCATTTTTTATAGGTGCATAATCAAAAGTGATCTTAATTTTTTATCTTTTACCTTTTTTGCATCTTTTTACAGCAAAAAAATATGTTCCAGCCGCAAACTAGGAGCATGGTCTAAGAGGCTTCTGTCAGTGTAACACTGACATATATAAAGCATTGTAAAGTGTTGTGAATTTGCTTTTTGCTCCCTCTAGTGGTTACTAGTTTTTTGACTCTGGTTTTTCTGTCATTCCTTCTATCCGCACCTGAGTCGTTAGTTAGGGGTGTTGCTATATAAGCTCCCTAGACCTTCAGTTCTATGCCTGGCAACGTAGTTATCAGAGCTAGTCTGCTGTGCTCTTGTCTACTGATCCTGGTTCCAGTTATATCAGCTAAGTCTGCCTTTTGCTTTTTGCTATTTGTTTTGGTTTTGTATTTTTGTCCAGCTTGTTCCAAATCTATATCCTGACCTTTGCTGGAAGCTCTAGGGGGCTGGTGTTCTCCCCCCGGACCGTTAGACGGTTCGGGGGTTCTTGAATTTCCAGTGTGGATTTTGATAGGGTTTTTGTTGACCATATAAGTTACCTTTCTTTATTCTGCTATCAGTAAGCGGGCCTCTCTGTGCTAAACCTGGTTCATTTCTGTGTTTGTCATTTCCTCTTACCTCACCGTTATTATTTGTGGGGGGCTTCTGTCCAGCTTTGGGGTCCCCTTCTCTGGAGGCAAGAAAGGTCTTTTGTTTTCCTCTGCTAGGGGTAGCTAGATTCTCCGGCTGGAGCGTGTCATTTAGAATCAACGTAGGAATGATCCCCGGCTACTTCTAGTGTTGGCGTTAGGAGTAGATATATGGTCAACCCAGTTACCACTGCCCTATGAGCTGGATTTTTGTATTCTGCAGACTTCCACGTACCTCTGAGACCCTCGCCATTGGGGTCATAACAGTTTGCCAGGCCAGTATTAAATGTTTAATGCTTTGCAGAAGAGGGATTATAAGAAAGAAGATTCTGAGTTTTTTTTTTTTTTTTTTCTTTCTTCTTCCCCTTTACCTCAGAGTGGCTATGCTTGCTGCAGACATGAATGTCCAGACCTTGATTACAAGTGTGGACCAGCTGGCTACTCGTGTGCAGGGCATACAAGACTATGTTATCAGAAATCCTAGGTCAGAACCTAAAATACCGATTCCTGAACTGTTTTCCGGAGACAGGTTTAAGTTTAGGAATTTTGTGAATAATTGTAAATTGTTTTTGTCCCTGAGACCCTGTTCATCTGGAGACTCTGCTCAGCAAGTAAAAATAGTTATTTCGTTCTTACGGGGCGACCCTCAGGATTGGGCTTTTTCGCTGGCGCCAGGAGATCCGGCATTGGCTGATATTGATGCGTTTTTTCTGGCGCTCGGTTTACTTTATGAGGAACCCAATCTTGAGATTCAGGCAGAAAAGGCCTTGCTGGCTATGTCTCAGGGGCAGGACGAGGCTGAAGTGTATTGCCAAAAATTTCGGAAATGGTCCGTGCTGACACATTGGAACGAGTGTGCACTGGCCGCTAATTTTAGAAATGGCCTATCTGAAGCCATTAAGAATGTTATGGTGGGTTTTCCCATTCCCACAGGTCTCAATGATACTATGGCACTGGCTATTCAAATTGACCGGCGGTTGCGGGAGCGCAAAACCGCAAATTCCCTCATGGTGTTGTCTGAACAGACACCTGATTTAATGCAATGTGATAGAATCCTGACTAGAAATGAGCGGAAAATTCATAGACGCCGGAATGGCTTGTGCTACTACTGTGGTGATTCTACACATGTTATCTCAGCATGCTCTAAACGTATAGCTAAGGTTGTTAGTCCTGTCACCGTTGGTAATTTGCAACCTAAATTTATTCTGTCTGTAACTTTGATTTGCTCACTGTCGTCTTATCCTGTCATGGCGTTTGTAGATTCAGGTGCTGCCCTGAGTCTTATGGATCTGTCATTTGCTAAGCACTGTGGTTTTACTCTTGAACCATTAGAAAATCCTATTCCTCTTAGGGGTATTGATGCTACGCCATTGGCAGCAAATAAACCGCAGTATTGGACACAGGTTATCATGTGCATGACTCCTGAACACCGCGAGGTGATACGTTTCCTGGTTTTACATAAAATGCATGATTTGGTTGTTTTAGGGCTGCCATGGTTACAGACCCATAATCCAGTCCTGGACTGGAAGGCTATGTCAGTCTCAAGTTGGGGCTGTCGTGGTATTCATGGGGATTCCCTGCCTGTGTCTATTGCTTCTTCTACGCCTTCGGAAGTTCCGGAGTATTTGTCTGATTATCAGGATGTCTTCAGTGAGTCTGAGTCCAGTGCACTGCCTCCTCATAGGGACTGTGACTGTGCTATAGATTTGATCCCAGGCAGTAAGTTTCCTAAGGGAAGACTGTTTAATCTGTCGGTACCTGAACATACCGCTATGCGTTCATATATCAGGGAGTCTCTGGAGAAAGGACATATTCGTCCGTCTTCTTCCCCCCTTGGTGCGGGATTCTTTTTTGTGGCAAAAAAGGACGGATCTTTGAGACCTTGTATTGATTATCGGCTTTTAAATAAGATCACTGTCAAATTTCAGTATCCTTTACCGCTGTTGTCTGACTTGTTTGCCCGGATTAAAGGTGCCAAGTGGTTCACCAAGATAGACCTTCGTGGTGCGTACAACCTTGTGCGCATTAAGCAAGGTGATGAATGGAAAACCGCATTCAATACGCCCGAAGGTCATTTTGAGTACTTGGTGATGCCTTTTGGGCTCTCCAATGCGCCTTCAGTTTTTCAGTCCTTTATGCATGACATTTTCCGGAAGTATCTGGATAAATTTTTGATTGTTTATCTGGATGATATTTTGGTTTTTTCTGATGATTGGGATTCGCATGTGGAGCAGGTCAGGTTGGTCTTTAAAATTTTGCGTGAAAATTCTTTGTTTGTCAAGGGCTCAAAGTGTCTCTTTGGTGTACAGAAGGTTCCCTTTTTGGGGTTCATTTTTTCCCCTTCTGCTGTGGAGATGGACCCAGTCAAGGTCCGAGCTATTCTTGATTGGACTCAGCCCTCGTCGGTTAAGAGTCTTCAGAAGTTCTTGGGTTTCGCTAACTTCTACCGTCGTTTTATCGCTAATTTTTCTAGCATTGTGAAACCGTTGACGGATATGACCAAGAAGGGCTCCGATGTAGCTAACTGGGCTCCTGCTGCCGTGGAGGCTTTCCAGGAGTTGAAGCGCCGGTTTACTTCGGCGCCTGTTTTGTGCCAGCCCGATGTCTCACTTCCCTTTCAGGTTGAGGTGGATGCTTCAGAGATTGGAGCAGGGGCCGTTTTGTCGCAGAGAGGCCCTGGTTGCTCTGTTATGAAACCTTGTGCCTTTTTCTCCAGGAAGTTTTCGCCTGCCGAGCGAAATTATGATGTGGGCAATCGGGAGTTGTTGGCCATGAAATGGGCATTTGAGGAGTGGCGTCATTGGCTCGAGGGTGCTAAGCATCGTGTGGTGGTCTTGACTGATCACAAAAATCTGATGTATCTCGAGTCTGCTAAACGCCTTAATCCGAGACAGGCCCGCTGGTCATTGTTTTTCTCCCGCTTTGATTTTGTTGTCTCGTATTTACCAGGTTCAAAGAATGTGAAGGCCGATGCTCTTTCTAGGAGCTTTGTGCCTGATGCTCCTGGAGTCGCTGATCCTGTTGGTATTCTTAAAGATGGAGTTATCTTGTCAGCTATTTCTCCGGATCTGCGACGTGTGTTGCAGAGATTTCAGGCTGATAGGCCTGAGTCTTGTCCACCTGACAGACTGTTTGTCCCGGATAAATGGACCAGCAGAGTCATTTCCGAGGTTCATTCCTCGGTGTTGGCAGGTCACCCGGGAATTTTTGGCACCAGAGATCTGGTGGCCAGGTCCTTTTGGTGGCCTTCCTTGTCAAGGGATGTGCGGTCATTTGTGCAGTCCTGTGGGACTTGTGCTCGAGCTAAGCCTTGCTGTTCTCGTGCCAGCGGTTTGCTCTTGCCCTTGCCTGTCCCGAAGAGACCTTGGACACATATCTCCATGGATTTCATTTCTGATCTTCCGCTATCTCAGGGCATGTCCGTTATCTGGGTGATATGTGATCGCTTCTCCAAGATGGTCCATTTGGTTCCTTTGCCTAAGCTGCCTTCCTCTTCCGATCTGGTTCCTGTGTTTTTCCAGAACGTGGTTCGTTTGCACGGCATCCCTGAGAATATTGTGTCAGACAGAGGATCCCAGTTCGTTTCTAGGTTCTGGCGATCCTTTTGTAGTAGGATGGGCATTGATTTGTCGTTTTCGTCTGCTTTCCATCCTCAGACTAATGGACAGACGGAGCGAACCAATCAGACTTTGGAGGCTTATTTGAGGTGTTTTGTCTCTGCTGATCAGGACGATTGGGTGACATTCTTGCCGTTGGCTGAGTTTGCCCTTAATAATCGGGCTAGTTCCGCCACCTTGGTTTCGCCTTTTTTCTGCAACTCTGGTTTCCATCCTCGCTTTTCTTCGGGTCATGTGGAGCCTTCTGACTGTCCTGGGGTGGATTCTGTGGTAGATAGGTTGCAGCGGATCTGGAATCATGTGGTGGACAACTTGAAGTTGTCACAGGAGAGGGCTCAGCGCTTTGCCAACCGCCGCCGCGGTGTGGGTCCCCGACTACGCGTTGGGGATTTGGTATGGCTTTCTTCCCGCTTTGTTCCTATGAAGGTCTCCTCTCCCAAATTTAAACCTCGTTTTATTGGGCCTTACAAGATATTGGAAATCCTTAATCCTGTATCTTTTCGTCTGGATCTTCCTGTGTCGTTTGCTATTCACAATGTATTTCATAGGTCCTTGTTGCGGCGGTACATTGTGCCTGTAGTTCCTTCTGCTGAGCCTCCTGCTCCGGTGTTGGTTGAGGGCGAGTTGGAGTACGTGGTGGAGAAGATCTTGGATTCTCGCCTCTCCAGGCGGAGGCTTCAGTACCTGGTCAAGTGGAAGGGCTATGGTCAGGAGGATAATTCCTGGGTGGTCGCCTCTGATGTTCATGCGGCCGATTTAGTTCGTGCCTTTCATGCCGCTCATCCTGATCGCCCTGGTGGTCGTGGTGAGGGTTCGGTGACCCCTCACTAAGGGGGGGGTACTGTTGTGAATTTGCTTTTTGCTCCCTCTAGTGGTTACTAGTTTTTTGACTCTGGTTTTTCTGTCATTCCTTTTATCCGCACCTGGGTCGTTAGTTAGGGGTGTTGCTATATAAGCTCCCTAGACCTTCAGTTCTATGCCTGGCAACGTAGTTATCAGAGCTAGTCTGCTGTGCTCTTGTCTACTGATCCTGGTTCCAGTTATATCAGCTAAGTCTGCCTTTTGCTTTTTGCTATTTGTTTTGGTTTTGTATTTTTGTCCAGCTTGTTCCAAATCTATATCCTGACCTTTGCTGGAAGCTCTAGGGGGCTGGTGTTCTCCCCCCGGACCGTTAGACGGTTCGGGGGTTCTTGAATTTCCAGTGTGGATTTTGATAGGGTTTTTGTTGACCATATAAGTTACCTTTCTTTATTCTGCTATCAGTAAGCGGGCCTCTCTGTGCTAAACCTGGTTCATTTCTGTGTTTGTCATTTCCTCTTACCTCACCGTTATTATTTGTGGGGGGCTTCTGTCCAGCTTTGGGGTCCCCTTCTCTGGAGGCAAGAAAGGTCTTTTGTTTTCCTCTGCTAGGGGTAGCTAGATTCTCCGGCTGGAGCGTGTCATCTAGAATCAACGTAGGAATGATCCCCGGCTACTTCTAGTGTTGGCGTTAGGAGTAGATATATGGTCAACCCAGTTACCACTGCCCTATGAGCTGGATTTTTGTATTCTGCAGACTTCCACGTACCTCTGAGACCCTCGCCATTGGGGTCATAACAGTAAAGGTGGCAAAACATAAAAAATATATAAATGTGGCATCTCTGTTATTGTACTCACCCGAAGAATAAAGCTGTCTTATCACTTTTACCACACCATGAACGGTATAAATTATTACTGAACTACTGGTGTTTATTCATTCCAAAAATCAGAATAGAAAGCAATCAAAAAATGTTGTGTGTCAGAAAATGGTACCAATAAAAGCGTCAGTTCATTCTGCAAAAAACAAGCCCTCACATAACTTTGGGGACAGAAATATCGAAAAATTATAGGTTTCAAAATAAGGTAATGTAAACACTATTTTTTGCAAAAAAAAAAAAAGTTTTTTTAATGTATGCTAGTAGCATACAAAAAAATTGTATAAATCTGGTATTTCTGTAATAGCACTGACTGAAGAATAAAGTCATCTAATCAGTTATACTACATGGTGAACAGTGTTAAAAAATAATAAAAGCAATTCCTGACCTGCTGATGATTTGTTCATTTTGCCTCCCAAAGAGGAGGCTCAGCTGATTTATCTTGTGCTCTGCGCTGAGCGTTTACACAAGGCTTTCTGTGTAAATCTCTGCAATATGTGTTTCAGATGAATCCCATGGCAAAAGATTCCCTATAATGAACCAGATGGAAATGCTCTGGATGCCATCTGGCCTATGATCTAGTGTTGTCCATCTTTTTAAGCGTACATAAAAGTGTGGTCAGGCAACAGTTTTGTGCACTTCTAAAAAGAAGAACAGCGCCAAACAGAGGCCAGATGGAGTCCAGAGTATTTCTGCTGCCTCATAATAGTCAATGGATTCCTCAGGGGTTTCATCTGAATCGCATCATTTGGAGATTTATATGGAGACCCCAAAGTAAGTGCTCAGCATACAGGGCAGGATAAATGTGATCCCAAACGTTATGTAACATTTTCTCAATAAAAGCTTCAACTCAGTCCATAAAAAAGCAAGTCCCCACTCAGGTCCATCATCTGTCAATAAAAATATAGGGGGCTTCCACGTTCATGGTTGCACAAAGGCTCTGGAAAAGCACTATGGCTGCTCGCCCCCAAAAGAAATCCAGAAAATGTTACACTTTCAAATCCAAATGCCCCTTTACTTTTTGAGCCACAAAGCGTGGTTAATCCACCTGAAGCAATCACATATTTGGCATTTCTGTAGCGATGAGGGACTGCTTAATTTACCACTGCATACCTCTAGAAGCACGAGCAGGGCGCTACAATGCACTGGACACTACAATGTATGGGAACTACAACATACTGGACACTACAGTGTATAGGCACTACAATGGCAGATTTGCAATTTTCACTTGGCAACATCCATTTCTGCTTATTTCTGGAAAACACACATGCAGTCAAAATTGCCACTACACCTGTGTATATAACAGGTGAAATAAGTATGGAACACATCACCAATTTTCTAAAGGTGCTATTGACATGAAATTCTCATCAGATGTTGGTAACAACCCATCATATCCACACAGGCAAAGAATTCAAACCATATATCTCCATAAATTGTTGTGTGTAATAATGATAACTGCCACAGGGAAAAAGTATTGAACACATGAAGAAAGAAAGGTGCAAAAAGCCATGGAAAGTCATGACACCTGCTGAAACCTATCAGTAATTAGAAAGCAATCCTAAAGACAACCAGCCAATCTAAAGCAGACAGTACGATGTGTCAAACAAAAAGTGTAAAGCAAAATCTCAGAATCACTGGGATATGTTGAAGTGTTCCAGAGTTCTTAACTCATAAATTGACACTGTTCAGAATTATTAAATTTAGCCTGATGAGGAAGGTGAAAACAGACTTTGGGTGAAGGGATTAAAGAAGATCTGTTATTAGCTCCAAAAATGTAGTTAAAGGCCTTGTAAAAATCAACGCGCTCCCCTAATTTTGCAGCTCTTCTCCATTTTACTCAGCATCATGCCTTTGCAGAGATGTTCACATTTGTTTCTTTGGAAGTGCAGTATGTGAATTCTCTGCTTGCAGTCCAAATGGGAGTTTCGCCTGTCTTCTCTGGCAGCGTGCACTTTTAGCCTTCTTTCCAGACACTGCCAATCACAGCTCAGCAGCTAATCTAGCCGTCTAGCAGTGTTAAACACTGCCAAGGTGATTGGCTGCACTTGAGAGGGAGGAGTGAAAGCTAGACCTCTAGAGAAGACTGTGCTTATTTCAGAAATTTTACATGCTTACAGTCCAACTGGATGATATTTCAGAAATTTCACATACTGCGCTCCAGAAGAAACTAATGTGAATATCTCTGTAATGGAATGATGTAGCACAAAAAGGAAAAAAATGGCAGCATTAGGGGAGCTCAGGGATTTTTACAAGATATTTAACTCAATATTTTGAGCAAGTATCATGTTCTATTTAAGATGATTGCCTCAAAATTTTCCAGCCATATATACCACAGAAATGTATAGTTATGCCGAATAGTTCTTCAGCACTTACCTTAATCCCATTCAGGGTGGGGTTGCCTTATTTGAAGAATCTTATACCATATTGGAGGGAATAAAGGGGAAACAATGATTTAGAGCCAGTAAAAAGGCAGTATGGAATGCTTATTAGATTAACCCCTTTCTGACCTCGAACAGGATACTACCTCCGAGGTCAGAACCCCCGCTTTGATGCAAGCTCCGGCGGTGAGCCCGCATCAAAGCTGGGACATGTCAGCTGTTTTGAACAGCTGACATGTGCCCGCAATAGCGGCGGGTGAAATCGCGATTCACCTTCCGCTATTAGCTAGTTAAATGCCGCTGTCAAACGCTGACAGCGGCATTTAACCGGCACTTCCAGCCGGGCGGCCGGAAATGAGCGCATCGCTGACCCCTGTCACATGATCGGGGGTCAGCGATGGTTCTGTATAGTAACCATAGAGGTCCTTGAGACCTCTATCGTTACTGATCCCGGCTAGCTATGAGCGCCACCCTGTCGTTTCTGCTGCATAGCAGTGATCTGATGATCGCTGCTATGTAGCAGAGGCGATCGAGTTGTGCCAGCTTCTAGGCTCCTATGGAGGCTATTGAAGCATGGCAAAAGTAAAAACAAAGTAAAAAAAAATGTGAAAAAAATAAAAAAAACATAAAAGTTTAAATCACCCCCCTTTCGCCCCATTCAAAATAAATCAATAAAAAAAAAATCAAACCTACACATATTTGGTATCGCCGCGTTCAGAATTGCCCGATCTATCAATAATAAAAAGCATTAACCTGATCGCTAAACAGCGTAGCAAGAAAAAAATTTGAAATGCCAGAATTACTTTTTTTGGTCGCCGCGACATTGCATTAAAATGCAATAACGGGCGATCAAAAGAATGTATCTGCACCGAAATGGTATATTTAAAAATGCCAGCATGGCACGCAAAAAATACAAATAAACCCTCTCACCGACCCCAGAACATGAAAAATGGAGACGCTACG
The DNA here is from genome assembly GCF_051348905.1 of Ranitomeya variabilis. NCBI lineage: Eukaryota > Metazoa > Chordata > Amphibia > Anura > Dendrobatidae > Ranitomeya > Ranitomeya variabilis. The sequence continues at coordinate 426,034,027 of NC_135237.1, read as the reverse complement.
GGTATCGGAAAATGGCGCAATTTTTTTTTTAGCAAAGTTTAGATTTTTTTTTCATCACTTAGATAAAAAATAACCTAGTCATGTTAGGTGTCTATGAACTCGTAATGACCTGGAGAATCATAATGGCAGGTCAGTTTCAGCATTTAGTGAACCTAGCAAAAAAGCCAAGCAAAAAAAACCTGTGCAATTGCACTTTTTTTGCAATTTCACCGCACTTGGAATTTCTTTCCCGTTTTCTAGCACACGACATGCTAAAACCAATGATGTCGTTCAAAAGTACAACTTATTTTGCAAAAAATAAGCCCTCAAATGGCCATATTGATGGAAAAATAAAAAAGTTATGGCTCTGGGAAGGAGGGGAGGGAAAAACGAACACGGATAAACGGAAAATCCCAAGGTCATGAAGGGGTTAAAGTCCCCATTTCAGTTGGACCAGGGAACCATTTTATGTGTATAATGACCTTCTATCTCCATGACATCATCTGTTGGAAGAGAGTCAAAGATCGGGCTGTTTGATTTCAGACACCCTGGTCCTTTTGTTCATCTGGTAGATAAGCTCTGGAGTCATGTGTATTCATGTGTTTTGGGGAGTCCAGAGATAAAGCTGCTGCAGCCAGCTTGTTTAGCAGACAGTTATCTACTGTAAGTGTATGCGCACTTCAAAGGAAATTAATGTGAAACAACCTCTTAAAGGAGTCTTCACAGACTAAAAAACAAACACAAAAACTGTGATTTTCCCTGCTGGCTTTTGGATGAAAACCATAAGTGGATTCAGAAAGAACTGGAAATTTAAAAGCACTTCTTTTGCTGCACCCACTACTAGCTTTAACTAAATGAATGACAACTGCCACAAAAAACTATATTAGCTTTTTTAAGTCTATCTTAAATTATTTAAAGGGGTTGTACAATACCAAAATACATTATTTTATAACCATGGACTAAAATAATAAACTGAGGCATACTCACCTAGCACTACTTCCACAGATCAAGCTCAGGCCACTCTGGCAACTTCAGCATGGGGCAAACATTGCTTCCGGAGTCATAGAGACCTCCAGAGCAGTCTGCACTGGATGAGTTATATTATTTTAAAACCATTCATGCCCCCTCAAATATTATTTGGGTATTAAACTACCCCTTTGACTTCTGTCTCAATGAGAGCATTGGTTAATAATGGTCGTGTCTAGAGTTGGGCAGATCAATTTGTAGGACTCTGATTTATTTGTCAGGTCAGTAGTGTCTGACTGCTGGCTGAGTGTCTCCCAAATCTCTTACCTCCCAGGATCCCCGGTGTGGCTTTTGACTAGCCAGACTGATGCAACGTCATCTGTGCAACACGCGACAATGATGACGTTGCGCCAGCCTGAATAATCTAAAGCTGTGCTGGGTATCCTGGAAGGCAAGAGATTCGTGGCCAAAGACTATTGACGTGGCTGAATCTAATTCCCATGGATTAGGACCCTAAGGGCCAGAGAATGAAGGCGCAAGTGAGATGATGAGAAGATCAAGATTATTAGTGGAGCTGCAGAGAAGGAGTATAGTTGACACTATGTTGATAAGGTTTTATTGTTGTGGCTGTTGCTTTACTGGAGTATTTTAGTTGTCAAAATGAAGTGGTGAGAATTATTTAATGCATGTGGCACCTAGTAGATTGTACTTCAGCATCTTCGTGGTTCAAGAATGGCAGAAAGAATGAAGGCTAGTTTCTTTAAGTATTTGATGGTAGCAATGTAGTATAGTAATGAAACAAAACTGTCCGAACTTCTGTCAGTATAAAGGATAGATTGCTACTTTTGCTTCCCCACATAAAAGAAAATTTAAACATTCATATTAGGCTAAATTTTGTAAAGGATTATTCCAATCTCTACAAGGTGAAGTTGTAGATTTGTTCAGTTAAAACTTTGTTCAGTCAAGTCTGTTGTTTCTAGGCATTGAATATGATGTCGCATGATTGGGCAAACAGCTGTCATGATGTAGAGAGAGCTTAAAGACCATGTGTCAATAGTATTAATCCTTCTAAACCATCATGTCATAGAAAACTGAATGAAATGCTAACTTGATATCTTGATGTCTACAAGAGAAATTCACGTTTTTCTTATATGATAATGATCTTTTAAGATCTCTGGGCAAGACACAAATCTGTATGAGAATCTGCTTCCGGAGCTTGTTTTAGATGAAAAGAGATTTTGCCAGTGTGAGACATGTAACAACCAACACTTTGTTCTAACAATCACAAATAGCTCTGCAGTGAGATCAGAACTAACACAGTACAACTGTCATGGGGGAACTGGGTAGACTAAGGTTGGTTACCCGGGCCCCTGCGATATCCCTCAGGCTAGGGAAACCCTGTCTGTCCCTTTCCCAGAAGTTACACTAAAGGTGTGCATGTCTGGGCCGCCAGGCCTGACCCTGACTCCTGTTTCAGCCCTAAGCTGAAACCACCACCCGCCACCCAGTGAAGAGACCACACACCAATCCCCACAGAAAGCACAGACAGGGAAAACTGAAAAACGCAACACGCCGCAGACACACAGGAATCCACTATAATGTGCACAGGGCAAAACAAATACAAATAGGAAGGAGGAATATGACAAAGGATAATACACCACCAGATACGATATTCCTACAACGAGACCACCACTCCAGACCGGAATCACCAGGCATAAAGCAAAAGCTATAATCGGCGATGCCCAAAGTCCAGCACGACTATTTAAAGGCCGTGGGCGTGACCCAGCCTCCAACCTGATTACCAGCTAGATTAACCCCGAGCAAGCTGGATAAAATCTAGCCTACGCCACTGAGCGTGTAGTGGACGTAAGTGGAATTACTGCTGTCTGTCGGACGCCCTAGTGTGAACAGCGTCCGACATGACAACAGCAGATCTAACCTAGTACAGGAAAGGTGAAGTTTGTCTCATTACAAACACTGCAGCAGCAGTAGTTGTCCTCTTTTAGTGCTCTCAGCTCTCTTGCAGAGCTGTGCATTATTATAGCCAGCACAGTACAGCAGAGTTGAACCTTGTCTCATTGCAAACACATTTGAAGTGATGTCAGCTCTGCTGTACTGCCCCTCACCCCCACACTAGCTGCCTGTGAGATGGAAGCTGAAGCACTGTGAGAGGTCACCTGTAAATGTGTTAGTACAACAGAAATGAACTTTGTATAATTACTGTGTTACCTCTGCTGTGCTGAGCTAGTTCTTATGTCACTGCAGAGCTATTTGTGATTATAAAAACAAAGTGTTGATCATTACATGTCTCACACTGGTAATGCCTCTTTTCATTTAAAATAATCTCTGGAAGCAGATTCTCATGCAGATCTGTTTTCGGCCCATAGTCCTGAACAGCTCATTTATATATAAGAAAAACGTGGCTTTCTCTGGAATAAGACATCGGATCGCAGATATCACGGTATCCTTTTATTCAGCTTCCTATGACCTGCATGCCCATAAAGGCTTAGGCAGGTTGATCCTACTGACATATTCCCTTCAAAAATGTACCTGTTAGTGGAATTTAGTCACATTAAACATCCATATGCAGCAAACTCAGTATATTTGTATCTGATTTTCTGTGAAGGGCAACAATTGATATTTTAATGCTAGGGGGTTGTTAAATTATCTATTCTTTGAGGTCAGGATGAGACCAGAACTCCAATGAATATTCATGAGGAGCTTTTTTATTAAGAGACTGTTAAAGGGGTTGTCCATTAATGGCTCTAAGGAGGTAAAAAAAAATGGATACTCCTCAACCAGACAAGTGCCACTCCCCCATTGTATGCACTGTGTCCCTGCCAGTCTGATAGATTCAGCAGCAATGGCATAACTAGAGTCTGATGGGCATGGTGCAAAATTTGGACTTGGACCCACAACTATATATAAGACAGATGTATCGCTGCTAGGCCTTTTAGCTAACATCAAGTGTAGCATATTTTGAAAAGTTGGCTTCATATCGGCCACCATAGTAGATTGATGTGTTATGCGCACTGGGTTTAGTACGCTTGTTAGTACGCTGGGTTGCTTATATATTCATCTGGTGCAAAGGATGGCCACACATGATTGACGCCATTAGGTCAGGGAAGATTAAAAACCCAAAGAGCGAAGCGCCCCAGGAGTGATGACCCTGAGGTGCATTAACATTCAGTTGAAGTAGGCATTGGCATCAGTAAACCCTAGTCGTTATGACACTGCATTTTTGTGTGGATTACCGGAAACTCAATGCGTGTACCGTGCGAGACTCGTACCCTTTACCCGGATTGAGGAATCTCTGTCCGCACTAGGAAAGGCCATATAATTTTCTACAATGGACCTCGCCAGCGGTTATTGGCAAGTGCCAATGTCTGAGCAGAATCGAGCAAAGACCGCTTTCATGGGTCTGTTCAAATTCAACCTAATGCCGTTTGGCCTGGCCAACGCCCCCGGAACTTTTCAATGTCCTATGGAAAGAAGTCTGGGCGACTTGAATTTTGAGGCCACCCTTATCTACCTAGATGATATCATAGTTTATGCTACTTCATTTGAGGAACATCTCCGACGGCTAAGACAGGTGTTGAGTCGCCTCTAAAAGCATGGATTAAAGTTGAAGCCCCAAAAATGTCATTTGTTCCGCTCACAGATTGAGTATTTGGGCCATGTTGTTTCTGCTGACGGGGTGAAGCCATCCCAAGAAAAGATCACGGTGATACAGGATTAGCCCACTCCAGAGATGTTGAAGGAATGCCAAGCGTTTCTGGGATTGACCGGTTATTACTGCCGTTTTGTGAAGAATTTTGCCCGTCGGGCAAGACCACTGCTGGAGCTGCTTAAAGGGTTGCCCTCGGGTGCAAAGAACTGGAGCATTCGTTGGAAGGAACATCAGGAAGAAGCTTTTCAAGATTTGAAGAAAGCATTGTCGGAAGCTCCTGTTTTGTCCTATGCGGATTTTTCTCTACCGTTTATTCTCCACACTGACGAGAGTTTGCTGGGACTTGGGGCTGTGTTCTCGCAGATACAGGACGGGAGAGAGAGGGTGATCGCTGACGCAAGTCGGTCCCTTCATGATTCCGAACGTAATCCTGACGATTACAGTTCTTTTAAGTTGGAGCTACTTGCATTGGTGTGGGCTATGAAGGAGAGGATCGCAGAATATTTGTCTGGTTCCGATGTACTGGTGCGCACAGACAACAACCCATTGGCTCACCTGGAAAATGCAAGGCTGGGAGCTCTGGAACAACGATGGGTGGCTAGGGTGGCAAAGTTTCACTACAAAATTGCTTACAAGAGAGGAGCAGAGAACACTCACACAGATGCCCTCTCTAGGGTGAAACATGTGAAACCCGAGCTATATAGAGATGAAGAACTGGAAAGTGAGGAAGTCCCCAGGTTCCTAGGCCTCACCAGGACGGTGGTGACATCAATGGACCAGGTACAAATCCCTACTCAGGAGGGCATCTTGGGCCGGTCTCGGGATGAGTGGGTCCGGTTACAACAGGAAGATAGTGAGCTTGCTCTGCTTAGACAGTGTGTGACCTCAAATAAACTTCCCAGTTTGTCTGAGAGAAATACCCTGTCCCAGGGAACTCTGTGGATTCTTCAACAGTGGGAACATCTTCAGATGAAGAATGGTTTACTATACCAGAAAGTGCAACTTCAGGCAGAGTTGGGTGCTACCTGGCAGGTCTTGGTTCCAGAATCATTGTTGTCTGAGATAGCCACTGAAGCACATGAAAAAGGAGCACACTTCAGTCAGGAGAAGACATTTGATGGTTACAATGCTTCATTTTTCATCCTCAGTTAAAGACGGTCATGGAGGAGGCTTGTACAGCATGCCGGACATGTGAATTGGCTAAGCAATCAGAGCAGAGGGCCCCCATACAGTCCATTATGACATCCACCCCTTGGAGCTGTTAATGATAGACTATCTAACCATTGGGCCAGCCCACCAGGGGTATGAACATTGTTTAGTAATGGTGGATCATTTCACAAAACTTGCTGTTGTGACTCCAACCAGGGACCAGACCGCGGACAAGATGCACATGCAATCTGTAAAAATTCATTCAACTCTATGGATGTCCAACAAGGATCCATTCTGACCAGGGTGCCTGTTTCTTGGGAAAAGTGATGGAAGAACTACATCGTTTGTACCGGATTGACAAGTCCTGCACCACACCATATCACCCTCAGGGAAACGGCGCCTGTGAGCAATTCAATCGAGCGGTAATTTTTTTTAAAATTTTTTTTAATTGAGCGGTAATTTAAATGTTGAGAACCCTGGAAGAAGACTGGAAAGCCCGGACGCCTGAGTATGTATCAGATTTGGTATAGATATACAACAATCGAGTACACCGAACTATGGGCCACACTCCCCATTCTCTCCTGTTTGGTTGGGCTGGAAAGGGAATTACCGAGTTGGAGTTGGATACAGAAGAGAACTACCCACGGATGGGGGTGTCCTCCTGTGTTCGAGAACATCATCATCGCCTGCAGACTTTGCATCGGTTGGTGTAGACCAGGCTTCGGGAGTCAGAGCATGCTGAGAGGACCCCATCACAGGCGACAGATCTTCAGCTCAGAGACTGTGTCTTAGTGAGAGAAAGACGCCCTTGAGACAAGTTAGAAAATCAGTGGGAAGGACCCGTACCGGTTTAAGCGACAAGTCAGCTCTGAGGGGCCTGTGTATGAGATTCAGACTGAAGGAGAACAGAGCTCTCCCGCTCAGATAGTACATCGAAACATGCTTCGGCCTTGTCTGTCAAAAGAACCAGTAAGAGCAGAAGAAACTCCAGAGACCCCTGAGCCAGTTCCCATGGTGGTAGAAGAAGAAGATGAGGAAGTCGAGGAGTTAAGACTTGGGGCTCATGAAACCTTGATCCTGAGAATACAGATGTACCAGTGCCCTCTTCTGTATAACCTGATACTACCACTCAAGGGGACTCCACTACTCCCTCCAATTTACAACGCTCCAAATGAACAACAGCAGGCAAACCCCCCAATCATTTTGATCAGGAACATTTTATTTGGCAGCAGAATGTACCAAAGAAAAGAAGATGACAATGTGTCTCGCAAGAACCCTCGTCCGTGGAATGACGAGCTAAAGGAGTGGGGGAATGTAGGAAGATGGACCAGAATAGTAGTCTCTCCTGCGTGTTCGGGCCGGAACTATCGGGTCTGTCATCTTTGTTGACGGGGAAAGCACTGACTGACTGGGATAGACCTTTGCACCTGACTTCTGGGGGCGGGGGTCCACTCCTCTCTGCTTCACACCTGAACGCACTTAGTTTTACATATATTGCATAGCTCAAGTCTGCAATGACTTCAGTCTGCAGTGTGATTCCTATAAGTGTGTCCTAGAAGTGTGAAGATTAATTTTAGAATTAAAACCAGAATTGAACAAGAAGGGAACTGAAGGTAACTGGCCAGTCACTGTAAACAATGTTTCTGTTTATTTTCACTTTCACCCCTATAATCCTTCACTTTCTGCTAACTCCCCTGATCCCTACACCAAGTAAGGAACTGTTCATCTCCTCTTCAATCCTCCCCATCCACCTCACCTCCTCCTCAAAACTGTTCCTTAACATACAATCTTCTGTCTCCAAAAACAGACAGCCCCCTCATGCCGTCTCCTGCTCCCACCTGCTAACACTTTCTCTGCTCCTTCTCACTGCTGGTGATATCTCTCCAAATCCTGGTCCTCCTCACCACATTTCCACAGTCATTTCTACCTCCCATCCACGCTCTATCACAACCTTCCGTAACCTCTCTAACCTTATACCCATTCACCCAGCCCCCGCTTCCCCAGTCCCACTAACAGGAGCTCTTTGGAACGCTCGCTCTGTCTGCAACAAGCTTTCCTACATCCATGATCTTTTTGTTACTTCCAAACTTTCCTTCCTCGCCATCACCGAAACCTGGCTCAACCCTTCTGACACAGCCTCTCCTGCTGCACTTTCATATGGTGGCTTCCACCTTTCTCACACCCCCCACCCCAGCAGCAAACATGATGGAGGAGTTGGTTTTCTCCTGTCAGATACCTGCTCTTTCACCCCAATCCCACTGCCACCCTCTGTTACCCTCCCTTCCTTTGAGGTGCACTCTGTGCGCATCTTCATCCTCTTCAACCTCCAACTGGCTATCATCTACCGCCCCCCAGGGCCAGCCACCACCTTCTTTGACCACTTCACCACCTGGATGCTTCATTTCCTTTCCGCGGACATCACTACTATCATCATGGGCGACTTCAACATCCCCATTGACACTTCCCTCTTTGCTGCCATAAACTTCTATCTTTCACTTCCTCCTTCGGCCTCACTCAATGGTCTTCTACAGCCACCCACAAAGATGGCCACACACTGGACCTAATCTTCACTCGCCTCTGCTCCCTATCTAACCTCTCTAACTCACCTCTTCCTCTCTCTGACCACAACCTTCTCACATTCTCTTCCCTCTCCACTCCATGTCTACAATCCCCACCCCACAAACTTTCACACCCTCGCAGAAATCTTAAACATCTTGACCTACACTCATTCTCTGAATCCCTCCTTCCTCTCACAGATATAAGTTCCTTACACAATGCGGATTATGCTGCCGCTCTATATAACACCACAATAGCTGTAGCTTTGGAATCTGCTGCCCCACTTACACGTACCAAAGCTCGCAAAATCAACAGACAGCCCTGGCACACCAGCCTGACCAAAGAACTGAGGCAAGCTTCCAGGGCTGCTGAGCGCAGATGGAAAAGATCCCACTCCAACGAGCACTTCATCGCATTCAAACAGTCCCTCACTACTTTCAAGACCACACTCGCCACAGCTAAACAAACCTACTTCTCATCTCTCATATCCTCCCTGTCTCACAACCCCAAACAGTTATTCAACACCTTCAATTCTCTCCTCTGTCCCCCAGCACCTCCTCCCTCCCCACTCATCTCAGCTGAAGACTTTGCCTCATTTTTCAAGCAGAAGATTGATAACATCAGATACAGTTTTGGTCAACAACCCCCAGAGCCCTTCCTCCCGACTTCCCAGCCCTCCACCTCGAAAACCAACTGCTCCACCATTTCAGAAGATCGACTCGCCACTCTACTCTCAAGATCACATCTCACCACCTGTGCACTTGACCCGATCCCATCCCACTTCATCCCAAACCCCACCACAGTCTTCATCCCAACCCTAACCCATCTCTTCAACCTATCACTAACAACTGGTGTTTTCCCCTCAAGCTTTAAACATGCCTCCATCACACCTATCCTCAAAAAGCCATCTCTTGACCCATCCTCTGTTTCTAGCTATCGCCCTATATCACTTCTCCCCTATGCCTCCAAGCTACTGAAACAACAGGTCTACCTTGAATTGTCCTCCCATCTCTCTTCTTGCTCCCTCTTCGACCTCTTACAATCTGGCTTCCGGTCACACAACTCCACTGAAACTGCCCTAACTAAGGTCACCAATGACCTCTTAACCGCCAAGAGCTACTCTGTCCTCCTCCTCCTGGACCTGTCGGCTGCCTTTGACACAGTGGACCATTCCCTATTATTACAGACCCTCTCATCCCTTGGCATCACAGACTTGGCCCTATCCTGGATCTCATCATACCTAACAGACCGGACATTCAGCGTCTCCCACTCACACACCACCTCCTCACCTCGCCCCCTATCTGTCGGAGTCACACAAGGTTCAGTCCTAGGGCCCCTGCTCTTCTCCATTTACACCTTTGGCCTGGGACAGCTCATAGAATCTCATGGTTTTCAGTATCATCTCTATGCTGATGACACACAGATCTACATCTCTGGACCAGATATCACCTCCCTACTAACCAGAATCCCTCAATGTCTATCCACTATTTCATCCTTCTTCTCCGCTAGATTTCTGAAACTTAACATGGACAAAACAGAATTCATCATCTTTCCCCCATGTCACGTGACCCCCCCAACGAACCTATCCATTACAGTAAATGGCTGCCCACTCTCCCCAGTCCCACAAGCTCGCTGCCTTGAGGTAATCCTTGACGCTGATCTCTCCTTCAAACCACATATCCAAGCCCTTTCCACTTCCTGCCGACTTCAACTCAAAAATATTTCACGAATCCATATATTCCTCAACCAAGAATCTGCAAAAACCCTAGTCCATGCCCTCATCATCTCTCGCCTTGACTACTGCAACCTCCTGCTCTGTGGCCTCCCCTATAACACTCTCGCACCCCCCAATCTATTCTAAACTCTGCTGCCCGACTAATCCACCTGTCCACCCGCTATTCCCCAGCTTCTCCCCTCTGTCAATCCCTTCACTGGCTCCCCATTTCCCAGAGACTCCAGTACAAAACCCTAACCATGACGTACAAAGCCATCCACAACCTGTCTTCTCCATACATCTGTGACCTCGTCTCCTGGTACTTACCTACACGCAACCTCCGATCCACACAAGATCTCCTTCTCTACTTCCCTCTTATCTCCTCTTCCCACAATCGTATACAAGATTTCTCTCGCATATCACCCCTACTCTGGAACCCTCTACCACAACACATCAGACTCTCGCCTACCATCGAAACCTTCAAAAAGAGCCTGAAGACCCACCTCTTCCGACAAGCCTATAACCTGCAGTAACCACCGATCGACCAAACTGCTGCATGACCAGCTCTACCCTCGCCTACTGTATTTTCACCCATCCCTTGTAGATTGTGAGCCTTCGCGGGCAGGGTCCTCTCTCCTCCTGTACCAGTTATGACTTGTATTGTTTAAGATTATTGTACTTGCTTTTATTATGTATACCCCTCCTTACATGTAAAGTGCCATGGAATAAATGGCGCTATAAAAATAAATAATAATAATAATAATAATATAAAGGGGACTGCGCACGTGGAAACAGGGCTTTTGGCAGGGACACAGTGTGTGCAACAAGAGAGGGTTGACTCCCTCTCTGCAGACCGACACCAGCTTACAGGCCCGCACTACAGCGTTACATCCCCTGCGCATACAGACTTTGCAATCTCAGAGGCTAATCCCCCATCAACCCCCGACCCTAACGACACCAACCAGTCGGTACAACTGACATCCGCTGACTTTTCTTAACGCTGGCCCAGCGACACGTGCGGTCAGTAGCTTCGGGACTGCAGCCTTCACCCCGAGACTTTCTACTTCTTTTGCCATGCAGCAATCCTTCCCCCATACTGCACCTCATTCTAGGATCACCAGACCTTGTATTAGGCTACTTTCACATTAGCGTTTCCCTGATGTGCGGCAGGCTGCGGACTTCTTCCGTGAAGCCCCGCCCCCGGCCGCACCTCCGCTGCTAGCTCCGCCTACTTCTGCATGCGGCCCGCATGCGACCTCCGTACCTATCTTTAACATTAGGTACGCAGGTCGTGTGGCTGTATGCAGATGCTGCCGCATGAGTCGTTTTGACGATGCGGGGAAAAAAAAAATGCTACAGGCTGCGTCCTACGCTGGTCGCCGCATTGTCAAAACGACGCATGCGGCAGCATCTGCATACAGCCACACGACCTGCGTACCTAATGTTAAAGATAGGTATGGAGGTCGCATGCGGGCCGCATGCAGAAGTAGGCGGAGCTAGCAGCGGAGGTGCGGCCGGGGGCGGGGCTTCACGGAGGAAGTCCGCAACCTGCCGCACATCAGGGAAATGCTAATGTGAAAGTAGCCTAAGAAGATCAGGATACTCCGCCGCCATACAAAGACAGTGTATCAGCTTTCTCCAGGACCAGCTCCGAGACGTCAAGCGCCACCTACGACGCCATTATGGGATCTTCCAACCACCATCATCCAGGAACCAGAGACTAATAAGTTAACCCATTGTTTTACCCCTGTTGCAATTCCTTTATTGATAAATATATTTTGTGGGCACATATGCTTACACCCCTTTACTCCCTGCGTGGAGTATTTACTGTTCGGACATATTCTGAAAAATAAATAAAATTTGTTAACTCTTGCTCTGCCTCCTGCTCGTCACTGCATCCCGTGTTCCTGCTAGTACCTTACACCCTCTCTGCTCAAATGTTCGTTTCAGCAGACTGACAGGGACCTCAGCGCCGACTGCAGAAGAGCAGCTTTGAAATGGGACAATAGTATTATTTTTTTTTTACTTTTTTCACCTCCTGGGACCCATCCATAAATGGAGTACCCTTGTAAGTGATTAGTTGAATAGTGTCAACCTCTTTAAATAATTTGTCGAAAATTATTCAAAAGCAGCTTTGAAATGACAAATTATTTTTAATAAATTACTTTGAACACTTTTGTGTAGATATTTTGCTCACAAGAGATATTAAATACTCTTTTTTTCTTTAGCTCCCACATATACTTCAGCAGCATTTCAGTTACTCATTACTCCGAAACAATCAGCAACAAGAGCGAAGTTAAAAAACCTTAAAACACTAAAACCTAATTCTAATAGTAGGGAAATACTAAAACATATTATATATTTTATGGCATAACCAGAAGTGAATGACAGATACTGAGAGGCCAAGAGAGTAAAAGGGATTAGTGCATTCAGGATACTGACAAGATATGACTGGGAGGAGGGAAGAGTTCTTTGTTGGGGAAAACAAAGTAGTAAATTTTTGCTTATCTAATATGTAAGTGAAGAAGATTTGCTAAGTAGATTGCCTTCCTATTCATCTTTTGACGGCTGCCCAATTAAAGCAGTCATACTGCTGTTTTCATTACCAAAATTTACCGTAGGAAAGGGATGCATTTCTGACTATGGATTTGGGATTCTATAAATCCTAGGTACTAAAAGCCTTAAGTTTTCATTATGTTATACTATACGTTACCAGAACCTTCCCTCCTTTTTCACTTTCTGTTGCAGCACCACTCCAGCGAGAATATTAATATTTACTGCATTTACAGTGTTTTTATAAAACCTAATTGCAATGACATGGCTGAAAGACAGTTTGGAGAGTAGCTTGTAAAGAGGTGAAGAAGGAACTCTCCATCTTGTGCAGAATATGGACATATGTGTATGTTATTTGTTGATTGTCCCTTATACAAGTAAGGGTTTGTGCATATAACTTATTTTTCAAGCAGGTACTATACGCTCCTTAAAAAAATGAACACACAGATGCCAAAAAATAGCTTCAGGAAAAATACCGTTGGCATTTACCTGAAGCAATTTTTACTTGAAAAACTAATGTTTGCCGGTGTCTAAACAGCATTGTGTGCACATATGATGCGCCCACCAGGGCAATGGGGATTCTCGGCGTCGGGTCCAGTCGCTCTTATAGGGATGTCACGGTGGCTGCGACCCGGTCCGTGGCCCTGGGCACTCACTTAAAAGGGGAAAAGTCTTTAAAGGGAATTTGGTAATAAAGTATATTCGTGACGCCACCTGCAGGTCTCGGTCAGAGGGACCGACGCTGCTTAAAGGGATCCTCTGGGGTGATGTTGTTGCAGCAAGATGGTGACGCTTCCCACACGTGAAGCGGGATCCCCAGTGCTCCCAAGCACTGAGCCTTTTACAGGGTCTCTATCATGACCCGGGCTCTTCAGGTGCTGCTTCACCTCCAGGCCTGGTGTGGGCAAATCACATACAGTTCTAAGCCCTCCGGTTCTGCTATGTGTCCTAGAGTACAACAAAGCCTCGGGCTCCCGGTGCCCGGTTGTTGCGCTTTGGCTCTGAGGGTGCCCGATCACAGTTCCCCTCTGAGCCCCTTGCTTTCTCCACTATGCTCCTTTCCTCAATTGCTCCACTACATTCAACAACCCCTCGGGTTCTCGTCCTTCTCTGGAGCTGCAGCTCAGACCTGGCTGCATGGCTCCGTAGTCTGCTCTCTGCTCAAGACTTCCTCCTCTCTCCCCAGACTGAACTAACTCCTCCACCAAACCAGAATACTTAAAGCTGGGGGAAGCTCCCCTGAATCCGGGTCCTGAGCTCCCCCTTCTGGCCTGGATTCAGAATGTGTCGTGTGTAGGTGCTTACCTGGTAAAGAGAATCCTCCTTGCCTCCAAGTATGATATCGCCCTCCCCGAAAGGAAGGCAACATCACTGTAACAACCGGTTACCTGGTGTGTTACACTACCCCCCGTTAACTCCAGTGCTCCCGGACTGGGAAAAGAAAAACAGACAATACAGGTTAAAGATAATTTTTGGACATGCATGTCAACAGGTTAACTGGTATAAAGTAAAGCATCCCTTTATGGGAGGTACGGTTCTTGATCATTGCATAACAAAACTATGTATTACAAGTGCACACAGGTAAAAGTGCAAACATTTGAATAGCAAGGCGCATTGACCAATCCAGATCCCCTCTACGCCATGCAGTTCTGCTCAAAGTCTGAAAAGCAAAACAGGTAAACACACAGTCTTACTCATGCTACAAGTGTGTGGCAATATTAATGAGGGGCACCTGAACAGGTGCCAAACTATTTACAGGGCAAAAGTTCTCAGGTAATTATTGTCCATTACCCTATTGTCCTTTTCAATTGAAAGAAAACGTCAACAAAACACAATTAACAACATTACTTTCACGAACTTGAATGTCTCTTTACTTTTTCTTCCATGGCAGGTCCTGGTGTGCACAGCTTCCTGACTGGGGAAGTCCTTTGGTGTGTGTCACAACTGGTGGTGATGATTCCAGTATAATTGGGTCAGTTAAATCGTGTCTTGAGTCTGTCATGTTATCCCAGGTTACAGTAACTGTGACTGACTAGTCAGGTGGTAAAGTCAGTGCGGTTGCTAAGGGTCCCACTAGGGTTTCTTTAGATACCGGGGCAGTTTGCATACCTGTCTCACCGTTGCCCTTTTCCATCTCCGCTGGGGTCAGGATCGCTGGCTGCAGGCCAACTCTAGGGGCGGATCCGTCCTGGTGACCGACATGTTTTTGTGGCATTTAAGTCTCTGAAGGGGGTGGATCCAGCTTTCGCGCCAGTTCTTGAACTCCACCCATGGCAACACATCTTCTTCCTCCTTTTTCCGACTCGTGGTGCAGCAATGGTGGCCATTAAACAATTTCACACAGTCCATTATAGTCCATGGTGCACAGGACCCATTTCTATGGGTTGGTCCATCCTGTTCGAGACGCCAAAAGAGATGATGCGCCCACCAGGGCAATAGGAATACTCGGCACAGGTGTTTTCCTTTGTCCACCTATCACCTTTTGGGTGCAACTTTATATTATGTCCCCTAGTGGGCGTTTTGTGCTGGTGATAGGTTCATTTAGATGTTCTGACGTTTGGAGTCAGTTTTGAACTAAGGATTTTCACCTTCTTGTTTCCTTGCACCTCTTTTTTGTTTAACTTTAGTTAGTAGGCTATATGTTTGTTAAGAGTAATTGCTTTATTTTTTTATTGGTATTTCTTTATTTACTTTACTCACAGTAAAATCTTGCCTTTTGTTCAGCACACTTCTCCCCTTGTAGTTAATTCACACCCTGCTCTGCCCTCTGGTTCTTTAGGAGGTACGTGAAGAAACTCGACAGACATTTAGGGAGTTTAAATCCTAGTTACCATCTAATATTTCTTTCGTCAGGGCTATCTCTGAACCCGCAAGCAACCCTAGGGACTGAAGTGTCAGGATATCTAGTCGGTACAGGAAAACAGGCTCAGTTGCATTTTTATAGTATCGAACCTATTAATCCCAAAAGAGCTGCTACACAGGCATAGCGTAAACACTGCCTCCTACTAATACGAACCATATCAGATGGTGGTGCTGGATGTTGCGATGTGCTGAGTAAGGTTTTACACATTTCTGCTATGCTAGTGCAGCGCCCCAGAGTCCTGGTCGTTGCAGTGATGTCGCTCTGCCACTAAGGGGAGTGATGTTACGTCTGAGTGCACTAAAGGAGTTCACCTGACCAGGTAACATACACACTGCACCTCACACTCCGGCCACCAGGGGGAGTAGTTCTATCTAGTAGGCCACTCCTCATGCTCTGGTAAAACTGGGGGTTGGACAGGAAGTCAGGGAGAACGTAGCTGGGAAGAGCTAGAGAGAGGACCTGTCAGGGGTGGGATCCTGGCAGCGTCCTAGAAAGAGACAAGATCGTTACGGAGTTGTGCCTGTGCCTTACAGCGGACAAGAAAAGAAAGAAAGGACAAGAAGCGAGGTGTATTGTGGAGGAGTGAGGAAAGGAAATACAGCAAAAAGGAGACAATACCAGAAGGAGTCGTGCCCCAAGATCAGCAACATCCTTCTGAGGCGCGTAGCCGGTGGCCGGAACGCCGAGAAAGTAAGAGACTCCACGCATTACTTTAGACCATGGCCGGGCAGTTAACCATAGGTTGGCTGTCTCATCATTACACCTAACGAAGACAATGGAGGCAAATTGTGGGAGAGGGGCATCCCCAAGGTCCCTAGAAAATAGCTCCAGGCCTACCCCGTCATACGGGTGCGTCCCATCCATATCATCCGGGGGACAGAGAGAAAGAGAGAAAGACCAAAAATATACACGACAGTTGTGAGGACTATCCCGTGGTGCTCAGCAGGGAAGTACTACAACACACAGGCGCTAGAAGGTAGACACTGATTTCCACCTGCAAAGGGAACTCTGGATGTGCCTTCGGACCGGCCGGTCTCAGCCAGCCCTGTTAACAGTACTCTGGATTGCGGACCCTGAAGCCTTCAGTAAAGAGGTAAAGAGACCGCAACCCTGTATCCTCGTTATTCACCGCGATCTGCACCACGCACCACCACCTACACCTTTCATTGGACGCCCCTTAGCAGGGTCACGGACCGAGTCTAGCCACCGTGACAACCCCAGAACTGAGACAGAGAGGCCCAGTACCGAGTACCCCGCGGCCCTGGGTCTGGGGGTGCTCCACTAACCATTCCTTCTGCAGTGGTGATGAGGTTATAACACCAAGAGGATAGCGGATAAGAGCCGAAAGGGTTAAAAAGAAAGATGGTCAGAATGAGGTCCAAGGTCAGGCAACAAAAGATCTACACACGTAAGGCACAGAGTGACAAACCACACAATAGCTGAATATTTCGGAGAGGTCTGGAAGTAACAGCCCAGTTAAGTAGCATGACAATCACCTGGGACAACGAACACTTGGAGACAGCCAGCGCCTCCCAGTCTCAGATTGGACGACCAAACTGTCAATCAACACACTGACATCTCAGCACGCCCCTGCACCAGACTGGACAACTGAGCTGTCAAAGTGCTGACAGCTTCAGCACTACCCTATACCAGATTTGGCGACCGAGCTGTCAGTAATTGCATCTCAGGCACACTGAAGGGTGGAACCATGACACCGTTCGGCTGTGAACTCAGTTGTTCATCATCCTCCTCCAAAACTGTCCACAGCTGGATATTTGTGTACCTGGTGATACGGGAACCCATTCTGCAAGGTGGCGTTCGTCCTTGCTTGTACATCACATATGAGGCGGGGAGCAGGAAGGCAGAAGTGATGCTGCATTGCAGACAGGATGAGAACGTCAAAAGCACACATAGACGGCCCATACTTTCTGACAGGATGAGGAGATGGTGGAGGAAACGGAGGTAACATGGACAGAGACAGCTGACTTAATGGTGAGGGGCTGGCCACGGTGCGCAGTAGCAGCCAACTCAATGGCTTGGGGCCGGCCTCAGTAATTTCTAGCAGAAGATGTAATAGCTATGGGCCAGCCGCGTTGCGCAGTAGTAATTAATGGCAAGGGGCAGGCCTTGTGGCTTTGTATCAGCTGATGTAATAGCTAGGGATCGGCCCTGGTGCTTTTGCACCCTGCTCCTTCTTTGCTATGCAGCTGGGGCAGCGTGACCACTACCTCTTCCTCCAAACTCCCCACATAATTCAGATGGCCTTGACTACATGTGGGGTCTAGGACCTCATCATCCCCCATCGCATCATTACACCTCTCCAGTTTGTCCTTAACGCTGCTGCCCTACTAATCCACTTCTGTGCCCTCTACTGCTATGCTTCTCCCCTCTGCTAATCCCTTCATTGTCTCCCAGTTCCACACTGTATCAACTTCAAGTTACTAACACTGAACTAAAAAACTGTCCATAATCTGTCTCCCCCATATATCTCTGAACTAATCTCCCAAGGTGAAAAAAGTGAAAAACTTTATTCAGCCCCACATGTCCTGGGCAACGTTTCGGCTCCTCCTGAGCCCTTGTGAAGGCTTGACAAAGGCCCAGGAGGAGCCGAAATGTTGCCCAGGACATGTGGGGCTGAATAAAGTTTTTCACTTTTTCACTGAAAGTTTTGGAGTGCTGCCTTCATTTTTCTTCTGTCTAAATTGGGCAAGTATTGGTCTTTTGCCTGGGAGGCCTGGCACCCGCCAGAATTGATTGTGCTGTTCCCCTTTTTTCAGATTGAACTAATCTCCCCCCACATAATCTTTGGTCCTCCCAAGACTTCCTTCTCTATTCTACAATGGTACGTTCCTCATATAATCGCCTGGAAGACTTCTCCTGAATATCCCTCGTCCTGTAGAATTCTGTGGCCCAACACATCCGATTTTCCCCTACATTATAACATTTCAAGTGGATCTTGAAAACCCATGTCTTCAGAACAGCTTACAGCTTGCAATGACCCCACTGCCACCTCACCAACATCAGAGCTGTAGCAGCCCTCAAACCTACTGTCTCCTTCCCCATTATCATGTAGACTGTGAAGCCACAAGGATAGGGTCCTCTCCCCTCTGTACCTATCTGTTAGTATTAGTTTGTTCATTGTAATTTCTATTTGTGTTTTGTATGTAACCTCTCCTCATGTGCAACACCATGAACTCAATGGCGCTCTAAAAAAAATGAATAATAATGATAATCCTCCACATGATGTTCCATGCAGTCCTCACCCCTGCCCTCCTTGCTAGACTCCACATAGTAGAAAGCTGCAGCAGTTGGCACATTTGTTTCATCATCATCAGATATGTGCTGCAGTGGTCCACTAACTGTTTACACTACCCCTCCCACGTGCTCATCCTCCAACAGAACAACTGGCTGTTCATCAGTGCACTCAATTGTAGGCAAGGGCCATGTGGATGGCCCACGGAACCACAGCCAGCAGTGATCAAAAAGCAGACGTGACTGCTGCATGACTTGTGACTAAGACTGCTGCCTGATCTGCAAGAGGCTGAGGTGGAAGACAGATGCCCACGGGCTGCAGGTGAAAAATCTGCACTTTCAGCAGGGGACCTGGTGACAGACAATTCAAAGGAACTGAAGGCACGCTCAGCCAATCAATCTAAAAACACCTCTACCTGTTCTGGCCTCACCATTTGTCCAGTGGTACACAGGCCTATGAAATTAGGCAGAACGTCCTATCACCTGCATGAACCAGAGGGAGGAGTTTCATGTGAGTGCACAGCAGGCAGGGCTGTGGAGTCGGTAAGCCAAAACTCAGACTCTTCAAATTCCCTGACTCCTGACTCCACGGCCCTGCCTAACTACTGAGCATGTGCATAAAGTGAAGCACGGTTTCATTTAAACTAAAAGCAGAGATCCTTAGATCAGGAATAGAACAGACATTTATAGGACATTTCATAACTTTCCCAAATTCTTCTGAAAAAATTTACAGCACATACTGCATTGTACAGCACAATTTTTTTTATCTATTTTCGGAGTCTGAGTTGTTTCATTTTATGCGAACTACCGACACCCCTTGGAGCATGCACAGATCGACCATGTCCTCTCTCTCCCTGCAGCAACTGCATCACAACCAGCAGCAACACGGCCATGTCCCCTATTTGATGCTGTCCTCATTGTTTTCAACTCAAAAAAGTTACAGAGTATTACAAGGTCTGTATACAGAGACAGTGGCCATCAAATTATTACACTGCCTGTTTTCAGAGTACACCTCCCACCAAAAAAAACAAACTAAAAAACCCCACAAAAGCAGTGTTGCCTACCTCCTCCTCCTACACCTCTTCCACCTACACAGGTGCTTCTCACAAAATTAAAATATCATCAAAAAGTTCATTTATTTCAGTTCTTCAATACAAACTTATATATTATATAGAGTCATAAACAAATTGAGTGATCTATTTCAAGTTTTTATTTCTGCTAATATTGATGATTATAGTTAACAGCCAATGAAAACCCAAAAGTCCTTATCTCGGTAAATTAGAATAATTAACAAAAAACACCAGCAAAGGCTTCCTAAGCGTTTAAAAAGGTCCCTTAGTCTGTTTCAGTAGGCTACACAATCATGGGGAAGACTGGTGACTTGTCAGATTTCTAGGAGGCAGTCATTGACATACTCCACAAGGAGGATAAGCCACAAAAGGTCACTGCTGAAGAAGCTGGCTGTTCACAGAGTGCTGTGTCCAAGAATATTAATGGAAGGTTGAGTGGAAGGAAAACCTGTGGTAGAAAAAGGTGCACAAGTAACTGGGATAACCGCAGCCTTGATAGGATTGTTAAGAAAAGGACATTCAAAAATTTGTGGGAAATTCACAAGGAATGGACTGCTGCTGGAGTCATTGCTTCAAGTGCCACCACACACAGACGTATCTAGGACATGGGTTACAAATGTCGCATTCCTTGTGTCAAGCCACTCATGACCAATAGACAACGCCAGAAGTGTCTTACCTGGGCCAAGGAGAAAAAGAACTGGACTGTTGCTCAGTGGTCCAAGGTGTTGTTTTCAGATGAAAGTAAATTTAGCATTTCATTTGGAAATCAGGGTCCCAGAGTCTGGAGGAAGAGTGGAGAGACACACAATCCAAGCTGCTTGAGGTCTAGTAAGAAATTTCTACAATCAGTAATGGTTTCGGGAGCCATGTCATCTGCTGGTGTAGGTCCACTGTGTTTTATCTAGACCAAAGTCAGTGCAGCCGTCTACCTGGAAATTTTGGCGCCCTTTATGCTTCCCTCTGCCAACAAGTTTTTTGGAGATGGAAATGTCATTCTCCGGCACCTGTCCACACTGCCAAAGTACCAATACCTGGTTTAAAAACAACAGTATCACTGTGCTTTATTGGCCAGCAAACTCGCCTGACCTTAACCTCATAGAGAATCTATGGAGTATTGTCAAAAGGAAGATGAGAGACACCAGACCCAACAATGCAGATGAGCTGAAGGCTGCTATCAAAGCAACCTGGGTTTCCATAACACCTCAGCAGTGCCACAGGCTGATCGCCTCCATGCTACACCGAATTGATGCCAAAGGAGCCCCGACCAAGTATTGAGTGCGATACATACATTTCAGTAGGCCAACATTTTGGATTTTAAAATCATTTTTCAAGCTGATGTTATAAAGTATTCTAATTTACTGAGATAATGACTTTGGGGATTTCTTTGGCTGTAAGCCTTAATCATCAACATTAACCGAAATAAACACTAGAAATAGATCACTGTTTGTAATGACTCTATATAACAAATGAGTTTCACTGTTTGTATTGAAGAACTGAAATAAATTAACTTTTTGATGATATTCTGATTTTGTGAGAAGCACCTGTACCTCCACCTCAACCTCCTCCACTTGGACCTCCGCCTCCTGGTTCTAGATTGTTATTTCTTTTTACTATGTTCTTTTATATCAGTTACCTAACAAAAACACCCCCCCCCACACAAAAACAGTGTTGGATAACTCTTACCTTGCCTCGTCCACCTCCTCAACTTGGACCTCCGCCTCCTGGTTTAAGATTATTATTTTTTCTTTTTTTTTATTCTGTGTTATTTGAAATCATTTCCCATCCTCATTTGTTAGCAGTGCAATTATCCTGCTCTTACCCCCATTTAGCTTCCTTTTCAGCCCCCTAGCCCTTACTATGACCATTTTATAGCCATTTTTAAAGCACAGAAGTTCAGGACCCCATTGACTTTTTTTTAAAGTATGTTCGTCAACCCGGCAAACCCGAACATCCGCGAGTTCGCTCATCACTAGTAAGAATGATTTAAAAAATAAAATGTTAATAGTTTATTTTTACCAATTAATAAAATGCACAAAAGAGAAATCTAATTGAAATCATTATTTAGAGTGCCCATCCTTCTCCTCCAACACTGTATCTACTTATATAACTTTATATCTATAACTTTAGAACTTGATATACTTTATACAGTAGCTACATAACTACCGTACATACAGTAACTATTATTTTTAATGATCTGTAGATGCAGCAAAAGGCAGACAAAACAAAAGATCATATAGTTGTTTACTTTTTATTCTTTCCAGATGATTACTATTCTCATGTAAATGAATCATTTAGTTCTTCCATAGAAATGCACCTTCTGTTTTTTTTTTAACCATAAATCCATGGTACATTGCGCAGAAACCAATTCACAAGTTGAAGCTAGGAAATTCTAAGTGAATTCCTATATTTCTTAGCAAACTCCCACTATGACTTGCTACAAAGTTTATCTACACCTACTCATAATACAGGATGTGTCATTTATATGGATACACCTAAATAAAATGGGAATGGTTGGTGATATGTGGTGGTGCACCATATTATGGGTGTCAGGTCCGAGCATTCCTACATGAACAGTTTCTGGAAAGTGAATTGGTCTTTGTGGGCCAGTTGAATGGCCACCAAGGTCTCATGATCTGACCCCCTTAGATTTTTATCTTTGTGGTCATCTGAAGGCAATTGTCTATGCTGTGAAGATACGAGATGTGCAGCATCTGAAACATTGGATACTGGAAGCCTGTGCTAGCATTTCTTCTGCGATGTTGCTATCAGTGTGTCAAGAGTGGGAGAAGAGGGTTGCATTGACAA
This sequence comes from Ranitomeya variabilis, assembly GCF_051348905.1. Lineage (NCBI taxonomy): Eukaryota > Metazoa > Chordata > Amphibia > Anura > Dendrobatidae > Ranitomeya > Ranitomeya variabilis. Next base: position 426,011,450 of record NC_135237.1, on the reverse strand, counting down.
TCCAACACAAGGGGCAGCACTTTGAACACATTATATAAGTAGTCATAAACTTGTAAATAACTCATGAAAGAATAAAGTTATGCTAAAACCAAGCACACCATTGTTTTTCTTGTGAAATTCTCAATAAGTTTGATGTGTCACATGACCCTCTTCCCATTGGAAAAAATAAAGTTGGATCCAAAATAGCTGACTTCAAAATGGCCACCATGGTCACCACCCATCTTGAAAAGCTTTCCCCCTCCCATATACTAATGAGCCACAAACAGGAAGTTGATATCACCAACTATTTCCATTTTATTTAGGTGTATCCATATAAATGGTCCACCCTGTATATTTTTTTCCAGACCATTAAGTGCAGAATCATGAGCATGATAAGCATTTATCATCTAATTTTTTTTATAGTTTTGTCATACTAGAAAAACTACCAAGGTCGCAGTTTCTAAGAACTCAGATTATGATCGGATTTTCAATATCTAGCACAGTTAAAGATCACTTGTCAATAGATCCCCGTGGTTCGGGCAGCATGAATCAGAGCCTATGTGATTGTAGCAAGGTATGCTTTACTCTGAACACTGCAGAATTTCAGAGAAACATGCATCCCTCCAACCAGCTGCTCCTCGCTCCACTTCAATTGATTGAAAGGCCTCTCCCATTTGTGTACAGAAAAACTGTCTGACATGCCACATTGCTTCAGAATAAAACATGCCTGGCTGCAATCATGCAACCATGCTCTAATTCATGCTGCCAGTGGTTTTGGCAGTACGAATCTAATAGTCATTTCCGTGTAAAGGTCAGTATTAAGTAAAGGGTTTGCACATATGGCCTCCTCTTATATTTAAGATTACCTGTGAACAACTGGTTATTGCTAACATGAATTTTATAACCCCAAGCCTGAGAAATCAGCACGTATAGTTGAGGCAAGCCAGTTTGTTTCATTTTTACTTTTTTAATACATGCTTTGGAGCTCTACTTTGAGATCTAGTGTTCCAAGTGGCAGTTGTGGCATTCAGTCACTTCTTAGGGTAGGTGCACACGGTCAGTAAATGCTGCGGGTTGGACACTGATTATTGCTGTGTCCAGATGTTACATCAAAATGGATGGGATTTCAAGAAATCCCATGCCCGCTATGCATGGACAGACGCCTGCGGCTTATCTGCAGAGACGGACATGTGGCATGTCTTTTCAGACCACAGCACAAAGGCATATCTAGGGGAAACAGCCACGGCATGTGCCCCAGGCACAGCCGACAGGGGGGCGCAGTTGGGCCGCCTAATGCAGCGGTCCACAGTGTCTCCCCCTGCTGCCCCCCCGGACTGAGAGTTGGCTGTTCTCTGTGCCGAATGTCAAGCTAACAGTCAGCACAGAGAAGCTGCAGCACACCTGTGTTTCCTCTCACCCAGACAGCAGCACGGCTGGATGACATAATCATTCAGCGGCCAGCTGTGCCAGAGAGAGGAAGCTGCCAAGGGTGATGCTGCAGCAGAGCGGTGAGTGTGTGTGTGTATAGCACTGTGGGGGAATGTGCAGAGAGATGAATGGTGCTGTGTGTGCCTGTGTGTGTGTGTGTGTGTAGGGGGAGGAGAGGGCAATGATGGGGCAGATGGGGAGAAGGCAATGATGGCGTGATGAAGAGAGCAATGATGGGGATGGTGGGGGAGAAGGAAATGATGGAAGTGGTGGAATGGGCGATGATGGGGATGGTGGGGGAGGAGAAAATGATGGATGTGGTGGAAAGGGCAATGATGGGGATGGTGGGGAGGAGGAAATAATGGAGGTGGTGGAATGGGTAATGATGGGGGTGGGGGGAGAAGGCAATGATGGTGGTAATGGAAAAGATAATGATGGGAGTGGTAGGGAAGGAGGCAATGAATGGGGGTGGAGGAGTAGGCTGTGATGGAGGTGGTGGAAAGGGCAATGATGAGGTGATGGAGAGGGCAATGATGGGGTGGTAGGGGAGAAAGCAATGATGTAGGTGGTGGAAAGGGCATGGTGGGGGAAAATGAAATGATGGTGGTGGTGGGAAGGACAATGATGGTGGTGGAACATGCAACAATGGGGGTGGTGGGGAGGAAATGATGGAGGTGGTGGAATGGGCAATGATGGGAGTGGTGGGGGGAAAAGAAAATGATGGGGTTGATGGGGTGGTGGGGATGGAGGAAATGATGGAATTGGTGGAATGGGCAATGATGGGTGTGGTGGGGAAAAGAAAATGATGGGGTTGATGGGGTGGTGGGGATGGAGGAAATGATGGAATTGGTGGAATGGGCAATGATATGGGGTGGTGAGGGAGAAGGCGATGATAGTGGTGGTGAAGAGGGCAATGATGGGGTGGAGGAGAGGAGAATAATGGGATGTGGGGGGAGGAGGACAATGAGGGCTGTGGGGGATTGTGATGGGAGGAAGGGGGACTCATTATGGACTTAGGAACAGGGGGAGGTGGAGGAAGACATTATTATTGCTTATTATGTCTAACACAGTCCCTTAGTATAAAGTGTACGTACTTATTTTTACCATCCTCTCTAGTTATATATGGTGTCATCCCTTATTATATAGCTTCCTCTGCTGTTATGTACAGTACTGTCTCTTACATAGTGCATTCTTGTTATTTGTGTTATTCACAGCGCTCTCTTTTATTACATTTCTCATGCTCCATCAGCCATCATTGCATTATGCAGCTAATAAGACAGGACGGTATGTAATAAAAAACAGCGCTCTATTTAATCCAATATGTAAGGGACGGTACTGTACATAACAAGAGAGGGCACTGTACAATAAGGGACTGCAATATACATAATAAAGGAGACTATGTAATATATACAGTGCCTTGCGAAAGTATTCAGCTCCCTGGAACTTTTCAACCTTTTCCCACATATCATGCTTCAAACATAAAGATACCAAATGTAAATTTTTTGTGAAGAATCAACATCAACAACAAGTGGAACACAATTGTGAAGCCAAACAAAATTTATTGGTTATTTAAAATTTTTGTGGAAATTCAAAAGCTGAAAAGTGGGGCGTGCAATATTATTCGGCCCCTTTAACTTAATACTTTGTTGTGCCACCTTTTGCTGTGATTACAGCCACAAGTTGCTTGAGGTTTGTCTCTATCAGTTTTGTACATCGAGAGACAGAAATTCTTGCCCATTCTTACTTGGCAAACAGCTCGAGCTCAGTGAAGTTTGATGGAGATCATTTGTGAACAACAGTTTTTAGCTCTTTCCTCAGATTCTCGATTGGATTGAGGTCTGGACTTTGACTTGGCCATTCTAACACCTGGATACGTTTATTTGTGAATAATTCCATTGTAGATTTTGCTTTATGTTTGGGATCATTGTCTTGTTTGAAGCCAAATCTCCATCCCAGTCTCAGGTCTTTTGCAGACTCCAACAGGTTTTCTTCAAGAATGGTCCTGTATTTGGCTCCATCCATCTTCCCATCAATTTTTACCATCTTCCCTGTCCCTGCTGAAGAAAAGCAGGCCCAAACCTTGATGCTGCCACCACTATGTTTGACAGTGGCGATGGTGTGTTCAGGGTGATGAGCTGAGTTGCCTTTACGCCAAACAAATCTTTTGGCATTGTCGCCAAAAAGTTCGATTTTGGTTTCATCTGACCAGGGCACCTTCTTCCACATGTTTGGTGTGTCTCCCAGGTGGCTTATTGTAAACCTTAAACGACACTTTTTATGGATAGCTTTGAGAAATGGCTTTCTTCTTGCCACTCTTCCATAAAGGCCAGATTTGTGCAGTGCATGACTGATTGTTAATAGTTAAACTTGGCACACTCAAGTGGATGCAGTGAAAGTGGTTTTAATGTAAAACGAAATACATACAGTAGTCACAACAACAAACATTTCGGTCTTTGGAAGACCTTCATCAGTGTGCTACAAAATAAAGTAAAAATGAACCAAAACCTTATAAAGAAAGTGTTAGGGCTGGCGGAACGCATCGAGTAAATATAGAGATGTTATTTGGTGCGTTCACAGCCCGGGGTCCACCGTGCAGGAAAAGAACCTGCTGCTGGCAAACAGCAGCACTATATGGCGGTAGAAGCAATCTCTGTTGCTTCACAGAGTCGCTATAAAGAAATTGCTGTGTCCTGTTAAACTCCACAGGAATACACAGTGACTGCTGAGCAGATAGCAGCTTGTGGTCACGCAGTCAAGGAGGCAAACTGTGGCTTATTTCAGCCGGGGCCCTGAAACCATACACACAATCTCCTCACCGGAGGTGCCGGTATTCTAAGTGGCTTATTTCAGCCAGGGCCCTGAAACCATTCACACAATCTCCTCACCGGAGGTGCCGGTATTCTAAGTGGCTTTTTTCAGCCGGGTCCCTGAATCCACACAAGCGTGACCACATTGGCACAAAACTCATAACATGCATTGATACTAGCGCATGGCCATGCGAACCTTATATAGCTGAAGCAAGTACAAGACCTTCCTAGAAGGACCAATAAGAGACTGCCACAGAGCCTGAGCACCTTCAGGACCTTCCTGGAGAATCAATGGGCTTTGCTGCAGTATCCAAGCATGTGACCCTCGATCTCCAATGAGAGATCTTACCCTGGGCATGCTCAGAAGGAGAAAAGCAGGACTTAGTCCCAAAAGCATCTGCTCGCTGCTGCCCAGCACTGGCTTCAAAGGCAGAAGCTGGAAAAGCAGTAGTAACCCTTTGCACAGAGTCAGACTGAGCGAGACGCTGGGACCGACGTCTCCGCAGAGCAGGCTCCACTGTGGCAGGAGAAGAATGGGAGACCGCAGCGGAGATGGCCCGAGATTCCCCCTGTGCAGAGGCGGGAACTCGACCCCTATCATTACCCCCCCTCCTAGGGCCCCCCCTTGGACCTCACTTTGCTCGAAGGCAGCAATGAGCTGCAGAGCCTGAATGTGCTCAGCAGGCTCCCAGGACCTGTCCTCAGGACCATAACCCTTCCAGTCCACCAAATAAAACTTTTTGCCATGTACCACCTTGCACCCCAAAATAGCGTTCACCTTGTAATCGTCCGTACACGAACCCGATGTCCCGGCAGATGACTCAGAAAACTGAGACATGTATACGGGTTTCAAGAGGGACACATGAAAGGTGTCAGTGATACCCATGCGTGGTGGAAGGGCTAAACGGTAGACCACAGGGTTATCCTGTTCGAGGACCTTGGAAGGTCCCAAGTAGTGAGGTGCAAACTTAGTGGACTCAACTCGCAGCCTGATGTTACGGGCGGAGAGCCACACCAAGTCTCCAGGAGCAAAGGTCGGAGCGGGGCGCCGATGTGCATCGGCGGAGGACCTCATTCTCTCCTTGGAGATCCAAATGGCATCCTGAGTGTGGTTCCAAATATCCCGTGCCTCCATAGCCCAGTCTGCCACCCTGGAGTCAGCGGAAGACACGGGCATAGGCACAGGTACCCGTGGATGCTGATCATAGTTAAGGAGGAATGGGGTTTGTCCAGTGGAGTCGGCTACGGTGTTGTTCAGCGCAAACTCTGCCCACGGTAGCAGGGAAGCCCAGTCATCCTGCCTGTGTGAGACAAAATGTCGCAGATTTGTGACCAAGGTCTGGTTGGCCCTCTCTACCAATCTATTTGTCTAGGGATGATATGCAGAAGAGACATTCAACTAAATGCTGAGAAGACAACAAAGCTCTCTCCAGAACCGAGACGCAAACTGGGGACCCCGGTCACTGACAATTTTGTCCGGCATACCGTGTAGGCGAAAGATGTGTTTTATGAACAATGCTGCCAAGGCCCGTGCAGAAGGTAGCCGTGGAAGTGGCACCAAATGCACCATTTTAGAAAAATGATCGGTGATAACCCAAATGATGGTACAGCCACGAGACTTGGGAAAACCCACCACAAAGTCCATCCCGACCATCTCCCAGGGCCTGTCTGCCACTGGCAAGGGATAGAGTAACCCAGCTGGCCGTTGTCGAGGAGACTTATTTTTGGCACAGGAGACACACGCCCGAAAATAATCTCCAACGTCACGGACCATATATGGCCACCAGTACTTCCTCGCCAGCAGCTCAGATGTCCTCTTTGTCCCAAAGTATCCACCCACCCTGGATGAATGAGCCCAAGAGAGAACCTCCGGTCGCAAATTAATGGGTACAAAAGTCTTGCCCGGAGGCACAGACTCTAGCGAAACCGGAGCTACGGTTGTCAAGCTCTCAGAAGGGACAATAAGCCGAGGCTCCCCTTCCTCCTCCTAAGATGATACAATGGAGCGAGAGAGGGCGTCAGCACGAATGTTCTTCTCCCCAGCGAGATAATGGAGTTTGAAGTGGAACCGGGAGAAGAACAAGGACCATCTGGCCTGATGAGAATTTAGCCACTGGGCTGTTTGTAAATAAACCAAATTTTTGTGGTCCGTGAAGACCTGGAAGGGAAAGCGAGCCCCCTCCAAAAGATGTCTCCACTCCGAGAAGGCTAACTTCATTGCTAGCAACTCCCTGTCCCCGATGGAATAATTCCTCTCCGCTGGTGTGAAGATCTTGGAGAAGAAGGAGCAAGGATGCTTCCGACCTTGAGCATCCTTTTGGAAGAGGACTGCTCCTGCACCAACGGATGAGGCATCCACCTCCATTATAAACGGCTTATCAACATTGGGACGATGTAGGATGGGAGCGCTAGCAAAATGAGACTTAATAGAAGAAAAACCCTTGGAGACCACTATTTGGGATTTGCTCCCTTCTTGGTGAGGGCTACCAAGGGAGCTACCAAAGTTGAGAAGTGGGGAATGAACTGACTATAGTAATTTATGAACCCCATAAAGCGCTGCACCGCTTTAAGAGAATGGGGTTCTTGCCAGTCCATCACAGCCTGTAGTTTGGCAGGATCCATAGAAAATCCCTGGGCGGAGATGATATAGCCCAGGAAAGGTAAAGACTCCTGCTCAAACAGTCACTTCTCCAACTTTGCATAGAGGGAGTTTGCCCGTAAGAGGTCGAAGACTCTGCCAACATCTCTCCGATGGGAGTCAATATCTGGAGAGAAGATGAGAATATCATCCAGATAGACTACGACCGAGGGGGAGAGCATATCCCGGAAGATATCGTTGACAATGTCTTGGAAAACGGCTGGGGCATTACAGAGCCCGAAGGGCATCACCGGATGCTCATAGTGCCCATCCCTGGTATTATTAAACGCCGTCTTCCATTCGTCCCCCTCACGGATGCGAATCAGGTTATAAGCACTCCGTAGATCTAATTTGGTAAATACCCTTGCTTCCCGTAGCCTATCAAAGAGCTCAGAAATCAGGGGCAACGGGTATTTATTCTTAACGGTGATGGCGTTAAGACCCCTGTAATCTATGCAAGGACGTAATTCTCGGTTCTTCTTCTGCACAAAGAAGAACCCCGCCCCTGCAGGTGACACTGACTTCCTAATGAACCCTCTTGCCAAATTCTCCTGGATGTATTGGGACATATCCTCCGTTTCCGGGAGAGAGAGGGGATAGACCCTTCCCCGAGGAGGTTCTGCTCCAGGCAAGAGATCAATAGGACAGTCATAGGGACGGTGAGGCGGAAGGGTCTCCGCAGCCTTTTTGGAGAAGACGTCTGCATAGGACCAATAGCACTGGGGAAGGGAAGAGAGATCTGCGGGTATCTCAGTAGAGGAAACCTGAACGCACTCCCTCACACATCTGCCCTTACATGAATCACTCCGACCCAATATCCTCCCAGAGGTCCACTCAATATGTGGGGAGTGGAAATGGAGCCAGGGTATTCCCAGCAGAATCTCGTCCATTCCCTTGGGAAGAACAAGAAGGGAAATAATCTCCTGGTGGGAAGGGAAAATAGATAATGTGAAAGGGACAGTCAGGTGTGTGATTTGTGAGGGAAGTGTCGACCCATTCACTACTCTAACAGTCACCGGTTTGGCGAGCATCACCAGAGGTATTGCATGGCGCAGAGCAAAAGCAGAGGACATGAAATTCCCCTCTGCTCCAGAGTCCACACAAAGCTCGACTGTTAGAGAGGATGAGCCTAACATGATTGTCCCTTTGAAGGACAGCTTGGAGGAAAACACCGCTGTGTCTAGTGAACCTCCTCCAATGGTTACTAGATGCGATCGTTTACCTGACCGCCGTGGACATTTATTTGCATAATGTCCTTGTTCTTGGCAATTTCTACAAACCACGGGTACTCGAGCGGTCCGAGACTTAGGTCCCGCTCGAGAAACCTCCATGGCCTCATGGGAGTCGGACGCCTGAACGGAAGATTCTAGAGGTCTGGCGAAGGTGGGAGCCAGCCGAAACCTCGGCCTACACTGGGTCCGCTCTAACCTCCGCTCGTTAAAACAGAGGTCGATGCGGGTAGATATAGTAATGAGCTCCTCCAGTGTGGCGGGAATCTCCCTGGTGGCCAAGGTGTCCTTCACATGGTCTGCCAGTCCTTTCCAGATCACCGGAATAAGGAGTTTACCCGGCCACTCCAGCTCAGAGACCAGAGTCCGGAATTGGACGGCGAACTGGCTGACCATGGACGAACCCTGTGCTATTGCCAACAATTGGAGCGCGGTATCGTGGGTGATACGAGGTCCCAAAAAGACCTGTTTCAGAGCGTCCAGGAAGAGAGGAGCACTCTGCAACACACGATCATTACGCTCCCATAGCGGCGTTGCCCACTCCAACGCCCTGTCTGACAAAAGGGATAAAATAAATCCCACTTTCGCCCGTTCCGTAGGAAAACGTGCAGCCAGGAGCTCAAGATGTATGGAGCACTGACTCACGAATCCCCGACATAGCTTACTGTCAACAGCAAACTTGTCTGGAAGCGGGAGATGGGATAAAGTCGGAGCAGGGGTGGCAGAGGACAAACTGGCTGCAACTACACTGGCAGCCTGAGCAGCGACTGCGGTAACATCCACAGCTGAGGTTGTGTGCTCAAGAGCCACCAACCTACCCTCCAGCTGCTGGATGTACCGCTGTAGACACTGATCGTCCGCCATTTACCAGCCAGACCCTGGCGCTAGTATACTGTTAGGGCTGGCGGAACACACCGAGTAAATATAGAGATGTTATTTGGTGCATTCGCAGCCCGGGGTCCACCGTGCAGGAAAAGAACCTGCTGCTGGCAAACAGCGGCACTACATGGCGGTAGAAGCAATCTCTGTTGCTTCACAGAGTCGCTATAAAGAAAGGGCTGTGTCCTGTTAAACTCCACAGGAATACACAGTGACTTCTGAGCAGATAGCAGCTTGTGGTCACGCAGTCAAGGAGGCAAACTGTCATGATTCCCAATGGCAGGGAAACATCAGAACACAAAAATAACGGACGAGCTCTGGGTGATGGAATCTCGAGCTGACCGTGAGCTAAATCTACCACACAACTAATAGTAGCCAGGGAGCATACCTACGACTTCCTAAATGCCAGGCGCCAGCCGGAGGACTAACTACGCCTGGTAGAGGAAGGAACAGACCTGGCTTACCTCTAGGGAAATACCCCAAAAGATGATAGCAGCCCCCCACATGTAATAACGGTGAGTTAAGAGGAAAAGACATACACAGTATGAACGTAGATTTAGCAAAGAGAGGTCCACTTACTAGATAGCAGAAGGATACAAAAGAGGACTTCACGGTCAACTGAAAACCCTTTCAAAAAACCATCCTGAAATTACTTTAAGACTCCTGTGTCAACTCATGACACAGGAGTGGCAATTTCAGCCCGCAAGAGCTTCCAGCTACAGAGAATAACAAAAACTGCAAACTGGACAAAAGATACAAAACAAAAGGACAAAGTCCACTTAGCTGATCAGCAGACTAGTAGCAGGAACATGCAACCGAAGGCTCTGGTTACAATGATGACCGGCAAGGAAATGACTGGAGAGCAAGGCTAAATAGGAAACTCCCAAACACTGATGGGAGCAGGTGAACTGAGACAGCAAAGCACACACAAGTCACCAGTACCACCAGCAACCACCAGGGGAGCCCAAAAAGCGGATTCACAACAGTACTCCCCCCTTAAGGAGGGGGCACCGAACCCTCACGAGAACCGCCAGGGCGATCTGGATGAGCCCTATGAAAGGCACGAACCAAATCCGAGGCATGAACATCAGAGGCAGTTACCCAAGAATTATCTTCCTGACCATAGCCCTTCCATTTAACCAGATATTGAAGTCTCCGTCTGGAAATACGGGAATCCAAGATCTTCTCTACAACGTACTCCAATTCACCCTCCACCAGCACAGGAGCAGGAGGTTCAGTAGAAGGAACCACCGGTACCTCATATCTCCGCAACAACGACCGATGGAATACATTATGGATAGCGAAAGATGCCTGGAGGTCCAAACGAAAGGACACAGGGTTAAGTATCTCCAAAATCCTATAAGGACCGATGAACCGAGGCTTAAACTTAGGAGAAGAAACCCTCATAGGGACAAAACGGGAAGACAACCACACCAAGTCCCCAACACGAAGGCGAGGACCAACACGACGACGGCGGTTAGCAAACTGCTGAGTCCTCTCCTGGGACAACTTCAAATTGTCCACCACTTGTCCCCAAATCTGATGCAACCGATCCACCACCGCATCCACTCCAGGACAATCCGAAAATTCCACCTGACCAGATGAAAAACGAGGATGAAACCCTGAATTGCAAAAGAAAGGAGAAACCAAAGTGGCAGAACTAGCCCGATTATTAAGAGCAAATTCTGCCAACGGCAAAAAGGCAACCCAGTCATCCTGATCCGCAGACACAAAACATCTCAAATAAGTCTCCAAGGTTTGATTAGTTCGCTCCGTCTGGCCATTAGTCTGAGGATGGAATGCAGACGAAAAAGACAAATCAATGCCCAACCTGGCACAGAATGCCCGCCAAAATCTAGACACGAACTGGGTTCCCCTTTCAGAAACGATGTTTTCCGGAATACCATGCAAGCGAACCACATTCTGAAAAAATAGAGGGACCAACTCAGATGAGGAAGGCAACTTAGGCAATGGTACCAAATGAACCATTTTAGAAAAACGGTCACACACCACCCAGATGACAGACATCTTCTGAGAAACAGGGAGATCAGAAATAAAGTCCATAGAGATGTGCGTCCAAGGCCTCTTCGGAACAGGCAAGGGCAACAATAACCCACTAGCCCTAGAACAACAAGGCTTGGCCCGAGCACACACATCACAAGACTGCACAAAAACACGCACATCCCGAGACAGGGAAGGCCACCAGAAGGATCTAGCCACCAAATCTCTGGTACCAAAAATTCCAGGATGACCTGCCAGCGAAGAAGAATGAACTTCCGAGATGACTCTACTGGTCCAATCATCAGGAACAAACAGTCTACCAGGCAGACAACGATCAGGTCTATCCGCCTGAAATTCTTGCAAAGCACGTCGCAGATCTGGGGAGACAGCAGACAAAACCACCCCATCCTTAAGGACACCAGCAGGTTCAGAATCCCCAGGAGAGTCAGGCTCAAAACTCCTAGAAAGAGCATCTGCCTTAACATTTTTAGAACCCGGTAAGTATGAAACCACAAAATTAAACCGAGAAAAAAACAACGACCATCGTGCCTGTCTAGGATTCAGGCGCCTGGCAGACTCTAGATAAATCAGATTCTTGTGATCCGTCAAAACTACCACCTGATGTCTGGCACCCTCAAGCCAATGACGCCACTCCTCAAATGCCCACTTCATGGCCAAAAGCTCCCGATTACCAACATCATAGTTTCGCTCGGCGGCCGAAAATTTTCGAGAAAAGAACGCACAAGGTCTCATCACTGAGCAGTCAGAACTTTTCTGCGACAAAACCGCCCCCGCTCCGATCTCGGAAGCATCGACCTCAACCTGAAAGGGAAGAGAAACATCAGGCTGGCGCAACACAGGGGCAGACAAAAAGCGGCGCTTAAGCTCCCGAAAGGCCTCCACAGCAGTAGGGGACCAATTGGCAACATCAGCACCCTTTTTGGTCAAATCCGTCAGAGGTTTAACAACGCCAGAAAAACCAGTTATAAATCGACGATAAAAATTAGCAAAGCCCAAGAATTTCTGAAGACTCTTAAGAGAAGTAGGCTGCGTCCAGTCACAAATAGCCTGAACCTTGACAGGGTCCATCTCAATAGAAGAAGGGGAAAAAATGTACCCCAAAAAGGAAATCTTTTGAACCCCAAAAACACACTTTGAACCCTTTACACACAAAGAATTCTCCCGCAAAACCTGAAAAACCCTCCTGACCTGTTGAACATGAGACTCCCAGTCATCAGAAAAAATCAAAATATCATCCAAATACACAATCATAAATTTATCCAAATATTCACGGAAAATATCATGCATTAAGGACTGAAAGACTGAAGGTGCATTGGAAAGGCCGAAAGGCATTACTAAATACTCAAAATGGCCCTCAGGCGTATTAAATGCGGTTTTCCACTCATCCCCCTGCTTAATTCGCACCAAATTATACGCCCCACGAAGATCAATCTTAGAGAACCACTTAGCCCCCCTTATGCGAGCAAACAAATCAGTCAGCAAAGGCAACGGATACTGATATTTGACTGTAATTTTATTCAGGAGACGATAATCAATACAAGGCCTCAGAGAGCCATCCTTTTTAGATACAAAGAAAAAACCAGCTCCTAAAGGAGATGAAGAAGGACGAATGTGTCCCTTTTCCAGGGACTCCTTAATATACTCTCGCATAGCAGCATGTTCAGGTACAGATAAGTTAAACAAACGACCCTTTGGAAATTTACTGCCAGGAATCAGATCTATGGCGCAATCACAATCTCTGTGGAGAGGGAGTGAACCAATTTTTGGCTCCTCAAAAATATCACGATAATCAGACAAAAATGCCGGAATCTCAGAGGGAATAGATGACGAAATGGAAACCAAAGGTATGTCCCCATGAGCCCCCCGACATCCCCAGCTTAACACAGACATTGTTTTCCAGTCAAGGACTGGGTTATGAGATTGTAACCATGGTAATCCAAGCACCAAAACATCATGCAAATTGTACAACACAAGGAAGCGAATCACCTCCTGATGGTCTGGAGTCATACGCATAGTCACTTGCGTCCAGAATTGTGGTTTATTACAAGCCAAAGGCGTAGAATCAATACCCTTCAGAGGTATAGGGACTTCCAGAGGCTCTAAATCAAACCCACAGCGCCTGGCAAAGGACCAATCCATAAGACTCAGAGCGGCGCCAGAGTCCACATAGGCATCCACGGTAATAACTGATAATGAACAAATCAAGGTTACAGACAGAATAAATTTAGACTGTAAAGTGCCAATTGAAATAGACTTGTCAACCTTCCTTGTACATTTAGAGCATGCTGATATAACATGAGCAGAATCACCACAATAGAAGCATAACCCATTTTTACGCCTATAATTCTGCCGCTCGCTTCTGGACAGAATTCTGTCACATTGCATTTTCTCTGGCGTCTCTTCAGAAGATACCGCCAAATGGTGCACGGGTTTGCGCTCCCGCAAACGCCGATCAATCTGAATAGCCATTGTCATGGACTCATTCAGACCTGTGGGCGTAGGGAACCCGACCATAACATCTTTAACGGCATCAGAAAGGCCCTCTCTGAAATTTGCCACCAGGGCGCACTCATTCCACTGAGTAAGCACAGACCATCTACGAAATTTTTGGCAGTATATCTCAGCTTCATCTTGCCCTTGAGATAGGGCTATCAAAGCTTTTTCAGCTTGAATCTCCAAATTAGGTTCCTCATAAAGCAACCCTAAAGCCAGAAAAAACGCATCCACATTGAGCAACGCAGGATCCCCTGGTGTCAATGAAAATGCCCAATTTTGAGGGTCACCTCGCAGCAAAGAGATTACAATCTTAACCTGCTGGACAGGATCTCCAGAGGAGTGAGGTCTGAGAGAAAGGAACAATTTACAATTATATTTGAAATTCAGGAACCGAGATCTATCTCCGGAAAACACCTCTGGTGTAGGAATTTTAGGTTCAGACATCGGAGTATGTATAACAAAATCTTGTAAATTTTGAACCTTGGTAGCAAGATTATTTAAACCTACAGCCAAACTCTGAGGGTCCATCTTTAAACAGGTGAGATCAGAGCCATTCAAGGATTAGAAGGAGAGAAAGGCAAAGGCTGTAATTAGAGCTGAAATACAACTGATCCAACTATGGAGCAAGCATAGGGGGAAAAAAAAAAAAAAAATCTACAGACTTCTTTTTTCTCTCCTTTCTTCTGCCAATAACTTTAACATTGGCCGGTCATACTGTCATGATTCCCAATGGCAGGGAAACATCAGAACACAAAAATAACGGACGAGCTCTGGGTGATGGAATCTCGAGCTGACCGTGAGCTAAATCTACCACACAACTAATAGTAGCCAGGGAGCATACCTACGACTTCCTAAATGCCACGCGCCAGCCGGAGGACTAACTACGCCTGGTAGAGGAAGGAACAGACCTGGCTTACCTCTAGGGAAATACCCCAAAAGATGATAGCAGCCCCCCACATGTAATAACGGTGAGTTAAGAGGAAAAGACATACACAGTATGAACGTAGATTTAGCAAAGAGAGGTCCACTTACTAGATAGCAGAAGGATACAAAAGAGGACTTCACGGTCAACTGAAAACCCTTTCAAAAAACCATCCTGAAATTACTTTAAGACTCCTGTGTCAACTCATGACACAGGAGTGGCAATTTCAGCCCGCAAGAGCTTCCAGCTACAGAGAATAACAAAAACTGCAAACTGGACAAAAGATACAAAACAAAAGGACAAAGTCCACTTAGCTGATCTGCAGACTAGTAGCAGGAACATGCAACCGAAGGCTCTGGTTACAATGATGACCGGCAAGGAAATGACTGGAGAGCAAGGCTAAATAGGAAACTCCCAAACACTGATGGGAGCAGGTGAACTGAGACAGCAAAGCACACACAAGTCACCAGTACCACCAGCAACCACGAGGGGAGCCCAAAAAGCGGATTCACAACAGCAAACATACAATCTCCTCACCGGAGGAGCCGGTATTCTAGGTGGCTTATTTCAGCCGGGGCCCTGAAACCATACACACAATCTCCTCACCGGAGGTGCCGGTATTCTAAGTGGCTTATTTCAGCCGGGTCCCTGAATCCACACAAGCGTGACCACATTGGCGCAAAACTCATAACATGCATTGATACTAGCACATGGCCGTGCGGCCATGCGAACCTTATATAGCTGAAGCAAGTACAAGACCTTCCTAGAAGGACCAATGAGAGACTGCCACAGAGCCTGAGCACCTTCAAGACCTTCCTGGAGAACCAATGGGCTTTGCTGCAGTACCAAGCATGTGACCCTCGATCTCCAATGAGAGATCTTACCCTGGGCATGCTCAGAAGGAGGAGAAAAGCAGGACTTAGTTCCAAAAGCATCTGCTCGCTGCTGCCCAGCACTGGCTTCAAAGGCAGAAGCTGGAAAAGCAGCAGTAACCCTTTGCACAGAGTCAGACTGAGCGAGACGCTGGGACCGACGTCTCCGCAGAGCAGGCTCCGCTGCAGCAGGAGAAGAATGGGAGACCGCAGCGGAGATGGCCCGAGATTCCCCCTGTGCAGAGGCGGGAACTCGACCCCTAACAGAAAGTTTATACAGAGTTCACAATATTATGAAAAGGTCATACAGAGAGATGGACATCACACAGTGACATAATCCAACATGATCAACCCATATCCATATTCAGAAAGAGATATAACATTTGCACAAGAGCTGGTAGGCGGTGAGATACTGATAACATACCTATTGCGAATGAGAGCTGGGTATGGAGTTTTAACCCATTTGGAAGTGCACTGAAATCTGAGTTGAGGGAAAGGGTGTATATGAGATATTATTTGGTCTTACTTAGTGAGCTAGGTGTGTAGATAAATAATAGGAGACACATTGTAGAAAAAAACAGTCTTACTGGTTGGTGGGGGCCGTATATAGTGGCCTATCTGCAGATCATATATGCAGTGGATTAGCATAGCCGTGATAATGGTGAGTGAATGGCTAGCAGTAGATAAACTTACTGATATAGTTTGCTAATGTGCCAGGACGCGGTCTCCACCGCAAGTCTGGAGCATGGTGGTATCGTGTCTATCGTTTCTTCAGTCTCCGCCCAATATGGTGTGACATACCGCCCCACTTGGAGCACACACCTTCTCTCTTTGGCAATTAGAATATATCACAACGTCATCCCGGCTCTTGACACGCAAACTTCATGTCCTGCCAGCTCGTGGAACGCACAACATTACCTGCTCCGGCTCACGACACACCTACGTCACTTCCGGTCAGCTGTTTCTGATTCCTGAGCTCGGCGATCGCGGGCGCACTGTTTCAGGTGTTAATAGGGAGTTTAGACACGATACCACCATGCTTCAGACTTGCGGTGGAGACCGCGTCCTGGCACATTAGCAAACTATATCGGTAAGTTTATCTACTGCTAGCCTTTCACTCACCATTATCACGGCTATGCTAATCCACTGCATATATGATCTGCAGATAGGCCACGAAATACGGCCCCCACCAACCAGTAAGACTGTTTTTTTCTACAATTTGGTATGTGTCTCCTATTATTTATCTACACACCTAGCTCACTAAGTAAGACCAAATAATATCTCATATACACCCTTTCCCTCAGCTCAGATTTCAGCGCACTTCCAAATGAGTTAAAACTCCATACCCAGCTCTCATTCAGCTCTTGTGCAAATGTTATATCTCTTTCTGAATACGGATATGGGTTGATCGTATAGGATTATCTCACTGTGTGATGTCCATCTCTCTGTATGACCTTTTCATAATATTGTGAACTCTGTATATACTTTCTTTATACGGTTTTGGTTCATTTTTGTTTTATTTTATAGCACACTGATGAAGGTCTTCCAAAGACCGAAACGTTTGTTGTTGTGACTACTGTATGTATTTCATTATACATTAAAACCACTTTCACTGCATCCACTTGAGTGTGCCAAGTTTAAAGGGAACCTGTCACCCCCAAAATCCAGGGTGAGCTATGCCCTCCAGCATCAGGGGCTTATCTACAGCATTCTAGAATGCTGTAGATAAGCCCCCGATGTATCCTGAAAGATGAGAAAACGAGGTTAGATTATACTCACCCAGGGGCGGTCCCGCTGCGGTCCAGTCCAATTGGCATCGTGGTCCGGTCCGGGGCCTCCCATCTTCTTACGATGATGTCCTCTTCTTGTCTTCACGCTGCGGCTCCGGCGCAGGCGTACTTTGTCTGCCCTGTTGAGGGCAGAGCAAAGTACTGCAGTGCAGAGGCTCCGGGAAAGGTCAGAGAGGCCCGGCGCCTGCGCACTGCAGTACTTTACTCTGCCCTCAACAGGGCAGACAAAGTACGCCTGCGTCGGAGCCGCTTTCAGGATACATCGGGGGCTTATCTACAGCATTATAGAATGCTGTAGATAAGCCCCTGATGCCGATGGGCTTAGCTCACTTTCGATTTTGGGGGTGACAGGTTCCCTTTAACTATTAACTAAGTATATGGTTTGAGAACCTACTACAGGCACCTCTCCCACCGGCTGTGCTGAACCATCTTCTTTATTAATTTACATGACTGATTGTTGTCCTATGGACAGACTGTTCCACCTTAACTGTAGATCTCTGCAGTTCATCCAGCGTGATCATGGGCCTCTTGGCTGCATCTCTGATCAGTCTTCTCCTTGTTTGCGAAGAAAGTTTAGAGGGACGGCCGGGTCTTGGTAGATTTTCAGTGGTATGATATTATTATTATTATTTATTTATATAGCACCATTGATTCCATGGTGCTGTACATGAGAAGGGGTTGCATACAAATTACAAATATCACTTACAGTAAACAAACTAACAATCACAGACTGATACAGAGGGGTGAGGACCCTGCCCTTGCGGGCTTACATTCTACAGGATGATGGGGAAGGAGACAATAGGTTTAGGGTTGCAGGAGCTCCGGTGTTGGTGAGGCGGTAGCTTCGGTAGTGGTGAGGAGGCAGCAGGGTCAGTGCAGGCTGTAGGCTGTTGTGAACTGTGTTTCGGGGCTCCCTCTTGTGGTCACTAATGGTAGTGTATGAGTCATGTCTTTCTGCAGGCCTGGACTTCAGCTGTTCCATTAATCTGTGGGTGTTCCCTATATAGTCCTCCTTAGGACTTAGTCTCTTGCCTGGTATCAATGTATTCAGTCCTATTTGGTCTCCTCCTGATTCCTTGCCATCTGTCTCATGCAAGAAAAGCTAAGTCCAGTTTGCATACTTTGGATCATTTGCATTATCAGTGTTTTTTGTTCAGCTTGCTCAAAATGTGATTTTCTAGCTCGCTGAAAGCTCTAGGGTGCTGATATTCTCCCCTCACACCGTCAGTCGGTGCGGGGGTTCTTGAATACTCAGCGTGGATGTTTTTGCAGGGTTTTCTGCTGACCGCATAGTTCACTTTCTATTTTCTGCCTATCTAGATTAGTGGGCCTCACTTTGCTAAATCTAGTTCATCTCTACGTTTGTGTTTTCCTCTTGCCTCGTTATTATTTGTTGGGGCTTTCTATATCTTTGGGGTTAATTTCTCTGGAGGCAAGTGAGGTCTTATTTTCCCTTTAGGGGTAGTCAGTTCTCCGGCTGGCTCGAGACGTCTAGAATCAACGTAGGCACGTTCACCGGCTACTTCTAGTTGTGTGTCAGGATCAGGTATGTGGTTAGCCCAGTTTCCACCTCCCTAGAGCAGTTCTATGTTTTTTGCACACTGAGCCAGAATACCAGAGATCCTCTACCACTAGGATCATAACAGTAGGCTTTCCTGAAGAGATGGGTTTTCAGGTTCCGTCTGTAGGATCCGAATGTGGTTGATAGTCGGACGTGTTGGGGCAAAGAATTCCAGAGGATGGGGGATATTTGGCAGAAGTCTTGGAGGCAGTTGGGTGAGGAGCGAATAAGTGTGGAGGAGAGAAGGAGGTCTTGGGAGGACCAAAGATTACGTGAGGGAAGATATCGGGAGATTAGTTCAGAGATATATGGAGGAGACAGGTTATGGATGGCTTTGTAGGTCAGTATTAGTAATTTGAAATGGATACGCTGAGGGAATGGGAGCCAGTGAAGAGATTTGTAGAGGGGGGAAGCGGAGGAGTAGCGAGGAGAGAGATGAATTAGTCAGTCAGCAGAGTTAAGGATGGACTGGAGAGGTGCAAGGATGTTGGCAGGGAGGCCACAGAAAAGGATGTTCCATTTCAATATGATCGCTTGCACAGTGCTCCATGGGATGTTTAAAGTTTTGGAAATCATTTTGTATCCAAATCCAGCTTTAAACATCTCCACAACAGTATCACGGACCTGCCTGTTGTGTTCCTTGGTCTTCATGATGCTTTTTGTGCTTCAAACAGAACCCTGAGACTATCACAGAGCAGGTGCATTTATAAGGAGACTTGATTACACACAGGTGGATTATATTTATCATAATTATGTATTTAGGACAACATTGGATCATTCAGAGATCCACAATGAACTTCTGGAGTGAGTTTGCTGAACTGAAAGTAAAGGGGCCAAATAATATTGCACGCCCCACTTTTCAGTTTTTGAATTTCCCAAAAAATTTAAAATAACCAATAAATTTAGTTTAACTTCACAATTGTGTTCCACTTGTTCTTGATTATTCACCCAAAATTTACATTTGGTATCTTTATGTTTGAAGCATGATATGTGGTAAAAGGTTGAAAAGTTCTAGGGGCCCGAATACTTTCGCAAGACACTGTACATGTATGTGTGGCTATATGTACATATAGCTTTGTCGCCATAAAAAGAGGGGGACCCAGACACATTTCTTGCACAGGGGCCCCAAGCTGTCAGTGTCTGCCCCTGCTGCCGGGTCAGGGCGACGCCAGCAGCTAGATCAGATCATGTGATCATGCTGCTGACGTCACTCGCCCGCGCTGCAAATGCGAACACTGGTGGTAAGTGCTCCAGTGAAGCTGAAAACACCAAAGATTAAGTGCAGGGGGGCTTTATTATGTGTGGGGAGTATTTGAGCAGGGATGGTAGGCTTTATTATGTGTGGGGAGAATTAGAGTGGGGATGGGGCTTTATTATGCAAGGGGAGAATTGGATTGGGGATGGGGGATTTATTATGTGTGGGGAGAATTGGAGTGGGGATGGGGGTGTTTAATGTGTGTGGGGAGAATTGGATTGGTGATGGGGGATTTATTGTGTGGGGGGAGAATTTGAGTAGGGATGGGGGTGTCTAATGTGAGTAGGGATGGGTGGATTTATTATGTGTGGGGAGAATTGGAGTGGGAATGGGGGATTTAATGTGTGTGGGGAGATTTGGAGTGGAGATGGGGTTATTTATTGTGTGTGGGAAGATTTGTAGTGGGGATGGGGTGCTTTAACCCCTTCACCCCCAAGGGTGGTTTGCACGTTAATGACCGGGCCAATTTTTACAATTCTGACCACTGTCCCTTTATGAGGCTATAACTCTGGAACGCTTTGACGGATCTTGGCGATTCTGACATTGTTTTCTCCTGACATATTGTACTTCATGTTAAAGGTAAAATTTATTCGATATAACTTGCGTTTATTTGTGAAAAAAATGGAAATTTGGCGAAAATTTTGAAAATTTTGCAATTTTCCAACTTTGAATTTTTGTGCCCTTAAATCACAGACATATGTCATGCAAAATACTTAATAAGTAACATTTCCCACATGTCTACTTTACATCAGTACAATTTTGGAACCAAAATTTTTTTTTGTGACGGAGTTATAAGGGTTAAAAGTTGACCAGCAATTTCTCATTTTTACAACACCATTTTTTTTTAGGGACCACATCTCATTTGAAGTCATTTTGAGGGGTCTATATGATAGAAAATACTCAAGTGTGACACCATTCTAAAAACTGCACCCCTCAAGGTGCTCAAAACCACATTCAAGAAGTTTATTAACCCTTCAGGTGTTTCACAGGAATTTTTGGAATGTTTAAATAAAAATGAACATTTAACTTTTTTTCACACAAAATTTATTTCAGCTCCAATTTGTTTTATTTTACCAAGGGTAACAGGAGAAAATGGACCCCCAAAGTTGTTGTACAATTTGTCCTGAGTACGATGATACCCCATATGTGGGTGTAAACCATTGTTTAGGCGCATGGCAGAGCTTGGAAGGGAAGGAGCGCCATTTGACTTTTCAATGCAAAATTGACTGGAATTGAGATGGGACGCCATGTTGCGTTTGGAGAGCCCCTGATGTGCCTAAACATTGAAACTCCCTACAAGTGACACCATTTTGGAAAGTAGACCCCCTAAGGAACTTATCTAGATGTGTGGTGAGCACTTTGACCCACCAAGTGCTTCACAGAAGTTTATAATGCAGAGCCGTAAAAATAAAAAATCATATTTTTTCACAAAAATGATCTTTTCGCCCCCAATTTTTTATTTTCCCAAGGGTAAGAGAAGAAATTGGACCCCAAAAAATGTTGTGCAATTTGTCCTGAGTACGCTGATACCCCATATGTGGGTGTAAACCATTGTTTGGGCGCATGGCAGAGCTTGGAAGGGAAGGAGCGCCATTTGACTTTTCAATGCAAAATTGACTGGAATTGAGATGGGACGCCATGTTGCGTTTGGAGAGCCCCTGATGTGCCTAAACATTGAAACTCCCTACAAGTGACACCATTTTGGAAAGTAGACCCCCTAAGGAACTTATCTAGATGTGTGGTGAGCACTTTGACCCACCAAGTGCTTCACAGAAGTTTATAATGCAGAGCCGTAAAAATAAAAAATCATATTTTTTCACAAAAATGATCTTTTCGCCCCCAATTTTTTATTTTCCCAAGGGTAAGAGAAGAAATTGGACCCCAAAAAATGTTGTGCAATTTGTCCTGAGTACGCTGATACCCCATATGTGGGTGTAAACCATTGTTTGGGCGCATGGCAGAGCTTGGAAGGGAAGGAGCGCCATTTGACTTTTCAATGCAAAATTGACTGGAATTGAGATGGGACGCCATGTTGCGTTTGGAGAGCCCCTGATGTGCCTAAACATTGAAACTCCCTACAAGTGACACCATTTTGGAAAGTAGACCCCCTAAGGAACTTATCTAGATGTGTGGTGAGCACTTTGACCCACCAAGTGCTTCACAGAAGTTTATAATGCAGAGCCGTAAAAATAAAAAATCATATTTTTTTCACAAAAATGATCTTTTTGCCCCCAATTTTTTATTTTCCCAAGGGTAAGAGAAGAAATTGGACCCCAAAAAATGTTGTGCAATTTGTCCTGAGTACGCTGATACCCCATATGTGGGTGTAAACCATTGTTTGGGCGCATGGCAGAGCTTGGAAGGGAAGGAGCGCCATTTGACTTTTCAATGCAAAATTGACTGGAATTGAGATGGGACGCCATGTTGCGTTTGGAGAGCCCCTGATGTGCCTAAACATTGAAACTCCCTACAAGTGACACCATTTTGGAAAGTAGACCCCCTAAGGAACTTATCTAGATGTGTTTTGAGAGCTTTGAACCCCCAAGTGTTTCACTACAGATTATAACGCAGAGCCGTGAAAATATTTTTTTTTTTTTTTCTCAAAAATGATTTTTTAGCCCCCAGCTTTGTATTTTTACAAGGGTAACAGAATAAATTGGACCCCAAAATTTGTTTTCCAATTTGTCCTGAGTACGCTGATACCCCATATGTGGGGGGGAACCACTGTTTGGGCGCATGACAGAGCTCGGAAGGGAAGGAGCGCCATTTGGAATGCAGACTTAAATGGATTGGTCAGCAGCCGTCACGTTGCATTTGCAGAGCCCCTGATGTACCCAAACAGTACAAACCCCCCACAAGTGACCCCATATTGGAAACTAGACCTCCCAAGGAACTTATCTAGATGTGTTTTGAGAACTTTGAACCCCCAAGTGTTTCACTAAAGTTTATAGCGCAAAGCCGTGAAAATAAAAATTCTTTTTTTTTTTTCACAAAAATGATTTTTTAGCCCCCAGTTTTGTATTTTCACAAGGGTAACAGGATAAATTAGACCCCAAAAGTTGTTGTCCAATTTGTCCTGAGTACGCTGATACCCCATATGTCGGGGGGAACCACTGTTTGGGCGCATGACAGAGCTCGGAAGGGAAGGAGCGCCATTTGGAATGCAGCCTTAAATGGATTGGTCTGCAGGCGTCACGTTGCATTTGCAGAGCCCCTGATGTACCCAAACAGTACAAACCCCCCACAAGTGACCCCATATTGGAAACTAGACCTCCCAAGGAACTTATCTAGATGTGTTGTGAGAACTTTGAACCCCCAAGTGTTTCACTACAGTTTATAATGCAGAGCCGTGAAAATAAAACATCTTTTTTTTCCCACAAAAATGATTTTTAGCCCCCCAAATTTTTATTTTCCTAAGGATAACAAGAGAACTTGGACCCCAGAAGTTGTTGTTCAATTTGTCCCGAGTACGCTGATAACACATATGTTGGGGTAAACCCCTTTTTGGGCGCACGGGAGAGCTCGGAAGGGAAGGAGCACTGTTTTACTTTTTCAACGCAGAATTGGCTGGAATTGAGATTGGACGCCATGTCGCGCTTGGAGAGCCCCTGATGTGCCTGGACAGTGGAAACCCCCCAATTCTACCTGAAACCCTAACCCAAACACACCCCTAACCCTAATCCCAACGGTAACCCTAACCACACCCCTAGCCCTGACACACCCATAATTCTAATCCCAACCCTAATCCAAACGTAAATGTAATCCAAACCCTAACCCTAACTTTAGCCCCAACCCTAACTTTAGCCCCAACCCTAACTTTACCTCCAACCCTAGCCCTAACCCTAACCCTACCCCTAACCCTAACCCTAAACGTGACTGAAATACGTGGCACTGAAATACGTGGCACTGAAATACGTGGCACTGAAATACGTGGCACTGAAATACGTGGCACTGAAATACGTGGCACTGAAATACGTGATACGTGGCACTTAAATACGTGGCACTGAAACACGTGGCACTGAAATACGTGGCACTGAAATACGTGGCACTGAAATACGTGGCACTGAAATACGTGGCACTGAAATACGTGGCACTGAAATACGTGATACGTGGCACTTAAATACGTGGCACTGAAACACGTGGCACTGAAATACGTGGCACTGAAATACGTGGCACTGAAATACGTGGCACTGAAATACGTGGCACTTAAATAAGTGGCACTGAAATATGTGATATGTGGCACTTAAATACGTGGCACTGAAATACGTGGCACTGAAATACGTGGCACTGAAATACGTGGCACTGAAATACGTGGCACTGAAATATGTGATACGTGGCACTTAAATACGTGGCACTGAAACACG
This sequence comes from Ranitomeya variabilis, assembly GCF_051348905.1. Taxonomy (NCBI): domain Eukaryota; kingdom Metazoa; phylum Chordata; class Amphibia; order Anura; family Dendrobatidae; genus Ranitomeya; species Ranitomeya variabilis. The sequence continues at coordinate 425,987,208 of NC_135237.1, read as the reverse complement.
TGGCACTGAAATACGTGATACGTGGCACTGAAATACGTGGCACTGAAATACGTGGCACTGAAATACGTGCAACTGAAATACGTGGTACTAAAATATGTGGCACTGAAATACGTGATACGTGGCACTGAAATACGTGGCACTGAAACACGTGCCACTGAAATACGTGATACGTGGCACTGAAATACATGGCACTGAAATACATGGCACTGAAATACGTGGCACTGAAATACGTGGCACTATGACTGTCAGAAAATGTTCATTAAACGGTTAGGGGTGAGGTTAGGGGTAGAGTTAGGGTTAGGGTTTGGATCCCTTTATCACCTTGATGGTGGTGGGTGGCTTTTCAGTGTGTTTTCTGTTTTTTTCGATAAAAATGCATGCGTTTTTAACGCAAACAAACGCATGTGCTTAAAAACGCAAGAAAATACTGCAGGTTGTATTTCTGAAAATGAACGCATGCAGAAAAAAACCGCATGCGTTTGAAAACGCGACCAAACGCGTACAAAAAAACCGCATGCGTTTTCAATGTTAAATATAGGGAAAAAACGCATGCGTTTTTTTGTGCAAAAAACGCTGCAGACAAAAACGGAAGTGTGAAACCAGCGACGCTTTTTATAGCAAAAAAGTTTTTGCGTCTCCACATTTTGAGACCTATAACTTTTCCACATTTGCTCCACAGAGTCATGTGAGGTCTTGTTTTTTGCGGGACGAGTTGACGTTTTTATTGGTAACATTTTCGGACACGTGACCGTTTTTGATCGCTTTTTATTCCGATTTTTGTGAGGCAGAATGACCAAAAACCTGCTATTCATGAATTTCTTTTGGAAGAGGCGTTTATACCGTTCCGGGTTTGGTAAAATTGATAAAGCAGTTTTATTCGTCGGGTCAGTACGATTACAGCGATATCTCATTTATATCATTTTTTTTATGTTTTGGCGCTTTTATACGATAAAAACTATTTTATAGAAAAAATAATTATTTTGGTATCGCTTTATTCTCAGGACTATAACTTTTTTATTTTTTTGCTGATGATGCTGTATGGCGGCTTGTTTTTTGCGGGACAAGATGACGTTTTCAGCGGTACCATGGATATTTATATCAGTCTTTTTGATCGCGTGTTATTCCACTTTTTGTTCGGCGGTATGGTAATAAAGCGTTGTTTTTTGCCTCGTTTTTTTTTTTTTTTTCTTACGGTGTTTACTGAAGGGGTTAACTAGTGTGGCAGTTTTATAGGTTGGGTCGTTACGGACGTGGCGATACTAAATATGTGTACTTTTATTGTTTTTTTTTTTAATTTAGATAAAGAAATGTATTTATGGGAATAATATTTTTTTTTTTTTTTCATTATTTTGGAATATTTTTTTTTATTTTTTTTTACACATTTGGAAATTTTTTTTTTTACTTTTTTACTTTGCCCCAGGGGGGGACAATACAGATCGGTGATCTGTCAGTTTGCATAGCACTCTGACAGATCACCGATCTGCGAGAAGTGCAGGCTGCTTCACAGTGCCTGCTCTGAGCAGGCGTCTGTGAAGCCACCTCCCTCCCTGCAGGACCCGGATCCGCGGCCATCTTGGATCCGGGTCTGGAGCAGGCAGGGAGGGAGGTAAGACCCTCGCAGCAACGCGATCACATCGCGTTGCTGCGGGGGGCTCAGGGAAGCCCGCAGGGAGCCCTCTCCCTGCGCGATGCTTCCCTGCATCGCCGGCACATCGCGATCATGTTTGATCGCGGTGTGCCGGGGGTTAATGTGCCGGGGGCGGTCCGTGACCGCTCCTGGCACATAGTGCCGGATGTCAGCTGCGATATGCAGCCGACACCCGGCCGCGATCGGCCGCGCTCCCCCCGTGAGCGCGGCCGATCGGCTATGACGTACTATCCCGTCGGCGGTCATACGGGCCCACCCCACCTCGACGGGATAGTACGTCAAATGTCGGGAAGGGGTTAATGTGTGGGGGAGATTTGAGGACACAAAATGAAGAGCAAAGGGGGAGATTGGGGGCATGTATGAGGAAACAGTACAGGGGAATGGGGGCCATATATGAGGAAACACTACGGGGGAATGGGGGGCATGTATGAGGAAACAGTATGGGGGAATGAGGGCATGTATGAGGAAAAAGTACTGGGGACTGAGGAGCATGTATGAGGAAACAGTATGAAGGAATGAGGGCATATATGAGGAAACAGTATGGTGGAATGGGTGCAGACAGTATGGCGAGCAAATGGGGGAATGTATGAGGATGAGGTTTAGTATCGATGTGAAAAATGTATGTGGACAGAGTATGGGGAGTGAGGGTGATGGGATGTGTGCAGACACAGTATGGGGAGTCAGGTGAGCAGGCAGTATAGAAAGTGAGGGGGTAAATATATGAGGAGACAGTATGGTGAACAGGGGGATGTGAGAGGAGACAATATGGGGGGAGGAAAGGGAGTGGGCACAGAATAGAAACTGAGTAGTGGGAGCGTAACATGAAGGGAAAGTGTAAGGGCACAGCCAGGAGAGGACAGTATACCAAGGAGGGGGTGTGTGATGAGAGAGTACAGTATAAATACTGGGCCCTATAGGGGGGACTGTTATGGACCTGGTGGTTAGGAGCACCCGGAATGACCTGATGGTTAAACTAACACACAGGACAAGCTCTGGGAAGTAGGAGCTCTGCTGACCGCAAGCCTAATCCTATCACACACACACTAGAAATAGCCGTGGAGCATACCTAACTCTGCCTAGATGCCTTTTCACAGCCTAAGAGCTAACTACCCCTAAAGATAGGAAATAAAGCCTACATTGCCTCAGAGAAATTTCCCCAAAGGAAAAGGCAGCCCCCCACAAATATTGACTGTGAGTTAAGATGAAAGTCACAAACATAAGAATGAAACAGGTTTCAACAAAGGAGGCCAGACTTCACTAAACAGACTGAGGATAGAAAAGGTATCTTTGCGATCAGCACAAAACACTACAAAAAGCCACGCAGAGTGTGCAAAAAGACCCCCGCACCGACTCACGGTGCGGAGGTGCCACTCTGCCTCCCAGAGCTTCCAGCTAGCAAGGCAATATCATGATAGCAAGCTGGACAAGAAAACTAAGATCAGCAAATAAACTAGCAGGGACTTAGCTTTTGCTGGAGTAGACAGGTCCTCAGAAAGATCCAAGAGAGATCTGAACCAGTACTAGAACATTGACAGCTGGCATCAAGTAACGATCTGAGTGGAGTTAAATAGAGCAGCCAGCCTAGGACCAAACGAGGTCAGCTGAGGAAGGAACCTCAGAACCAGCAGCTCCACTCACAGCCACCAGAGGGAGTCCATGGGCAGAACTCGCCGAAGTACCATTCATGACCACAGGAGGGAGTTCGAGAACAGAATTCACAACAGTACCCACCCTTGAGGAGGGGTCACCGAACCCTCACCAGAGCCCCCAGGCCGATCAGGACGAGCCAAATGAAAGGCACGAACTAGATCGGCAGCATGAACATCAGAGGCAACAACCCAGGAATTATCTTCCTGACCATAACCCTTCCACTTGACCAGGTACTGAAGTTTCCGTCTCGAAATACGAGAATCTAAAATCTTCTCCACCACATACTCCAACTCCCCCTCAACCAACACCGGGGCAGGAGGGTCAAAGGAGGGAACCATAGGCGCCACATATCTCCGCAACAACGACCTATGGAACACATTATGGATGGCAAAAGAAGCTGGAAGGGCCAAACGAAATGACACAGGATTGAGAATTTCAGAAATCTTATAAGGACCAATGAAACGAGGCTTAAACTTAGGAGAAGAAACCTTCATAGGAACATAACGAGACGACAACCAAACCAAATCTCCAACACGAAGTCGGGGACCAACACAGCGACGGCGGTTAGCGAAACATTGAGCCTTCTCCTGGGACAATGTCAAATTGTCCACTACGTGAGTCCAAATTTGCTGTAACCTGTCCACCACAGAATCTACACCAGGACAGTCCGAAGGCTCAACCTGCCCTGAAGAAAAACGAGGATGGAAACCAGAATTACAGAAAAAAGGCGAAACCAAAGTAGCCGAGCTGGCCCGATTATTAAGGGCGAACTCAGCCAAAGGCAAGAAGGACACCCAATCATCCTGATCAGCAGAAACAAAGCATCTCAGATATGTTTCCAAAGTCTGATTGGTTCGTTCGGTTTGTCCATTTGTCTGAGGATGGAAAGCTGAAGAAAAAGACAAATCAATGCCCATCTTAGCACAAAAGGACCGCCAAAACCTTGAAACAAACTGGGAACCTCTGTCCGACACGATGTTCTCCGGAATGCCATGCAAATGAACCACATGCTGGAAAAATAATGGAACCAAATCAGAGGAGGAAGGCAATTTAGGCAAGGGTACCAAATGGACCATCTTAGAGAAGCGATCACAAACCACCCAGATGACTGACATCCTTTGAGAGACAGGGAGATCTGAAATAAAATCCATGGAAATATGCATCCAGGGCCTTTTCGGGACCGGCAAGGGCAAAAGCAACCCACTGGCACGAGAACAGCAGGGCTTAGCCCGAGCACAAGTCCCACAGGACTGCACAAAAGAACACACATCCCGTGACAAGGAAGGCCACCAAAAGGATCTAGCCACCAAATCTCTGGTACCAAAGATTCCAGGATGACCAGCCAACACCGAACAATGAACCTCAGAGATAACTCTACTAGTCCATCTATCAGGGACAAACAGTTTCTCCGCTGGACAACGGTCAGGTCTATCAGTGTGAAACTCCTGCAGCACCCGCCGCAAATCAGGAGAGATGGCAGACAAAATTACCCCCTCTTTGAGAATACCAACCGGCTCAGGAACTCCCGGAGAATCAGGCACGAAACTCCTTGAAAGGGCATCAGCCTTCACATTCTTAGAACCCGGAAGGTATGAAACCACAAAATCGAAGCGGGAGAAAAACAGCGCCCATCGAGCCTGTCTAGGATTCAACCGCTTGGCAGACTCAAGATAAGTCAGATTCTTGTGATCCGTCAAGACCACCACGCGATGCTTGGCTCCTTCAAGCCAATGTCGCCACTCCTCAAATGCCCACTTCATAGCAAACAACTCTCGATTGCCCACATCATAATTGTGCTCAGCAGGCGAAAATTTTCTAGAAAAGAAAGCACATGGTTTCATCACCGAGCCATCAGAACTTCTTTGAGATAAAACAGCCCCTGCTCCAATCTCAGAAGCATCAACCTCGACCTGAAACGGGAGCGAAACATCTGGCTGACACAACACAGGGGCAGAAGAAAAACGACGCTTCAACTCCTGAAAAGCCTCAACGGCCACAGAGGACCAATTGACCACATCAGCACCTTTCTTGGTCAAATCAGTCAATGGTTTAACAACACTAGAAAAATTAGCGATGAAGCGACGGTAAAAATTAGCAAAGCCCAGGAATTTCTGAAGGCTCTTCACAGAAGTAGGCTGAGTCCAATCATAAATGGCCTGAACTTTAACAGGGTCCATCTCGATAGTAGAAGGGGAAAAAATGGAGACCAAAAATGAAACCTTCTGAACTCCAAAGAGACATTTAGACCCCTTCACAAACAAGGAATTAGCACGAAGGACCTGGAACACCATTCTAACCTGCTTCACATGAGACTCCCAATCATCCGAAAAGACCAAAATATCATCCAAATATACAATCATGAATCTATCCAGGTACCTTCGGAAGATGTCATGCATAAAGGGCTGAAACACAGATGGAGCATTAGAAAGCCCGAATGGCATCACCAGGTACTCAAAATGGCCCTCGGGCGTATTAAATGCTGTTTTCCATTCATCGCCCTGCTTAATACGCACAAGATTATACGCGCCTCGAAGATCTATCTTGGTGAACCAACTAGCCCCCTTAATCCGAGCAAACAAATCAGACAGTAGCGGCAAAGGGTACTGAAATTTGACCGTGATTTTATTAAGAAGGCGGTAATCTATACAAGGTCTCAGAGAACCATCCTTCTTGGACACAAAAAAGAACCCTGCTCCCAACGATGACGACGACGGCGAATATGCCCTTTCTCCAAGGACTCCTTTATATAACTCCGCATAGCGGCATGCTCTGGCACAGACAAATTGAACAGTCGGCCCTTAGGAAACTTACTACCAGGAATCAAATTAATAGCACAATCACAATCCCTATGCGGAGGTAGGGCACTGGATTTGGGCTCATCAAATACATCCCGGTAATCCGACAAAAACTCAGGGACTTCAGAAAGAGTGGAAGACGAAATTGACAACAATGGAACATCTCCATGTACCCCTTGACAACCCCAACTGGACACAGACATTGATTTCCAATCCAATACTGGATTATGGACCTGTAGCCATGGCAAACCCAAAACGACCACATCATGCAGATTATGCAACACCAAAAAGTGAATATCCTCCTGATGTGCAGGAGCCATGCACATGGTCAATTGAGTCCAGTACTGAGGCTTATTCTTGGCCAAAGGCGTAGCATCAATTCCTCTCAATGGAATAGGATACTGCAAGGGCTCCAAGAAAAAACCACAGCACCTGGCAAACTCTAAGTCCATCAAATTCAGGGCAGCGCCTGAATCCACAAATGCCATAACAGAATAGGATGACAAAGAGCAAATCAGAGTAACGGACAAAAGAAATTTAGGCTGTACCGTACCAATGGTGGCAGACCTAGCGAACCGCTTAGTGCGCTTAGGACAATCAGAGATAGCATGAGTGGAGTCACCACAGTAAAAACACAGCCCATTCTGACGTCTGTGTTCTTGCCGTTCAGCTCTGGTCAAAGTCCTATCACATTGCATAGGCTCAGACCTCTGCTCAGAAGATACCGCCAAATGGTGCACAGCTTTGCGCTCACGCAAGCGTCGATCGATCTGAATGGCCAAGGACATAGACTCATTCAGACCAGCAGGCGTGGGAAATCCCACCATAACATCCTTAAGGGCTTCAGAAAGACCCTTTCTGAAAATTGCCGCCAGGGCACATTCATTCCACTGTTGTGAAATTGGATTTTGGGCTCCCCCGGTGGCCACTGGTGGAATTGAACTGGTGTGCATCATCCTCTCTGTTCACCTGTTTCCATCAGGATGTGGGAGTCGCTATTTAGCCTTGCTCCTCTGTCACTTCCATGCCGGTCAACATTGTAATCAGAAGCCTTTCTGTGCATGTTCCTGCTGCTAGACAACTCCCAGCTAAGTTGGACTTTAGTCCTTGTTTGATTTTGCATTTTGTTCCAGTTCACAGCTGTAGTCTCGTTTCTGTGTCTGGAAAGCTCTTGTGATCTGAAATTGCCACTCTGATGTTATGAGTTAATACTAGAGTCTTAAAGTAATTTCAGGATGGTCTTTTGATAGGGTTTTCAGCTGACCATGAAAGTGCCCTTTCTGTCTTCCTGCTATCTAGTAAGCGGACCTCAATTTTGCTAAACCTATTTTCATACTACGTTTGTCATTTCATCTAAAATCACCGCCAATATTTGTGGGGGCCTCTGTCTGCCTTTCGGGGAAATTTCTCTAGAGGTGAGCCAGGACTATATTTTCCTCTGCCAGGATTAGTTAGTCCTCCGGCCGGCGCTGGGCGTCTAGGGATAAAACGCAGGCTACGCTACCCGGCTACTGTTAGTTGTGCGGCAGGTTTAGTTCATGGTCAGTTTAGTTTCCATCCTTCCAAGAGCTAGTTCTTATGTTTGCTGGGCTATGTTCTCTTGCCATTGAGAACCATAACAGTTTGACCGGCCACAAAGGGTTAAATTAATTGACAGAGAAAGGAGAGAAAAGAGAAGTCTGCTGAAGATTTTTTTTTTTTTTCCTTCAGTTCTGTGTGTGCTTGTAATTGAATCTCTTGCAAGTCTGCCTATATTGCAGCCTTTCTCTCTCTCTCTCCTTCTAATCCTGGAATGGCTCTGTGTTCACCTGTTTAAAATGGATATTCAGAGTTTAGCTGCAGGTTTGAATAATCTCACCACGAAAGTTCAAAATTTACAAGATTTTGTTGTTCATGTTCCTATATCTGAACCTAGAATTCCTTTGCCTGAATTTTTCTCGGGGAATAGATCTTGCTTTCAAAATTTCAAAAATAATTGCAAGTTGTTTTTGTCCCTGAAATCTCGCTCTGCTGGAGATCCTGCTCAGCAGGTCAGGATTGTGATTTCCTTGCTCCGGGGTGACCCTCAGGATTGGGCTTTTGCATTGGCTCCAGGGGATCCTGCATTGCTCAATGTGGATGCGTTTTTTCTGGCCTTGGGGTTGCTTTATGAGGAACCTCAGTTAGAACTTCAGGCGGAAAAGGCCTTGATGTCCCTATCTCAGGGGCAAGACGAAGCTGAAATATACTGCCAGAAATTCCGTAAATGGGCTGTGCTTACTCAGTGGAATGAGTGCGCCCTGGCGGCGAATTTCAGAGAGGGTCTCTCTGATGCCATTAAGGATGTTATGGTGGGGTTCCCTGTGCCTGCGGGTCTGATTGAGTCCATGACAATGGCTATCCAGATCGATAGGCATCTGCGGGAGCGCAAACCTGTGCACCATTTGGCGGTGTCTACTGAGAAGACGCCAGAGAATATGCAATGTGATAGAATTCTGTCCAGAAGTGAACGGCAGAATTTTAGACGAAAAAATGGGTTGTGCTTCTATTGCGGTGATTCAACTCATGTTATATCAGGAGGCTCTAAGCGTACTAAGAAGCTTGATAAGTCTGTTTCAATTGGCACTTTACAGTCTAAGTTTATTCTATCTGTGACCCTGATTTGTTCTTTATCATCTATTACCGCGGATGCCTATGTCGACTCTGGCGCCGCTTTGAGTCTTATGGATTGGTCCTTTGCCAAACGCTGTGGGTATGATTTGGAGCCTCTTGAAACTCCTATACCCCTGAAGGGGATTGACTCCACCCCATTGGCTAGCAATAAACCACAATACTGGACACAAGTAACTATGCGGATTAATCCGGATCACCAGGAGATTATTCGCTTTCTTGTGCTGTATAACCTACATGATGTGTTGGTGCTTGGATTGCCATGGCTGCAATCTCATAACCCAGTCCTTGACTGGAAAGCTATGTCTGTGTTAAGCTGGGGATGTAAGGGGACGCATGGGGACGTACCTGTGGTTTCCATTTCATCATCTATTCCCTCTGAGATTCCTGAATTCTTGACTGAATATCGTGACGTTTTTGAGGAACCTAAGCTTGGTTCATTACCTCCGCACCGGGAGTGCGATTGTGCCATAGATTTGATTCCGGGTAGTAAATACCCTAAGGGTCGTTTATTTAATCTGTCTGTGCCTGAACATGCTGCTATGCGAGAATATATAAAGGAGCCCTTGGAAAAGGGACATATTCGTCCTTCGTCATCTCCCTTAGGAGCCGGTTTTTTCTTTGTGGCTAAGAAAGATGGCTCTTTGAGGCCGTGCATTGATTATCGGCTTTTGAATAAAATCACGGTTAAATATCAATATCCGTTGCCACTGCTGACTGATTTGTTTGCTCGCATAAAGGGGGCCAAGTGGTTCTCTAAGATAGATCTCCGTGGGGCGTATAATTTGGTGCGAATTAAGCAGGGGGATGAGTGGAAAACCGCATTTAATACGCCCGAGGGCCACTTTGAGTATTTGGTGATGCCTTTTGGTCTTTCAAATGCCCCTTCAGTCTTTCAGTCCTTTATGCATGACATTTTCCGTGATTATTTGGATAAATTTATGATTGTGTATCTGGATGATATTTTGATTTTTTCGGATGACTGGGACTCTCATGTCCAGCAGGTCAGGAGGGTTTTTCAGGTTTTGCGGTCTAATTCCTTGTGTGTGAAGGGTTCTAAGTGCGTTTTTGGGGTTCAAAAGATTTCCTTTTTGGGATATATTTTTTCCCCCTCTTCCATCGAGATGGATCCTGTCAAGGTTCAGGCTGTTTGTGATTGGACGCAACCCTCTTCTCTTAAGAGTCTTCAGAAATTTTTGGGCTTTGCTAACTTTTATCGTCGATTTATTGCTGGTTTTTCTGATGTTGTTAAACCATTGACTGATTTGACTAAGAAGGGTGCTGATGTTGCTGATTGGTCCCCTGCTGCTGTGGAGGCCTTTCGGGAGCTTAAGCGCCGCTTTTCTTCCGCCCCTGTGTTGCGTCAGCCTGATGTTGCTCTTCCTTTTCAGGTTGAGGTCGACGCTTCTGAAATCGGAGCTGGGGCGGTTTTGTCGCAGAGAAGTTCCGATTGCTCCGTGATGAGACCTTGTGCTTTTTTCTCGCGTAAATTTTCACCCGCCGAGCGGAATTATGATGTTGGGAATCGGGAGCTTTTGGCCATGAAGTGGGCTTTTGAGGAGTGGCGTCATTGGCTTGAGGGGGCTAGACATCAGGTGGTGGTATTGACTGACCACAAAAATCTAATTTATCTTGAGTCCGCCAGACGCCTGAATCCTAGACAGGCACGCTGGTTGTTGTTTTTCTCTCGGTTTAATTTTGTGGTGTCCTACCTGCCGGGTTCTAAGAATGTTAAGGCGGATGCCCTTTCTAGGAGTTTTGAGCCTGACTCCCCTGGTAATTCTGAACCTACAGGTATCCTTAAGGATGGAGTGATATTGTCTGCCGTTTCTCCAGACCTGCGGCGGGCCTTGCAGGAGTTTCAGGCGGATAGACCTGATCGTTGCCCACCTGGTAGACTGTTTGTTCCTGATGATTGGACCAGTAAAGTCATTTCTGAGGTTCATTCTTCTGCGTTGGCAGGTCATCCTGGAATCTTTGGTACCAGGGATTTGGTGGCAAGGTCCTTCTGGTGGCCTTCCCTGTCTCGAGATGTGCGAGGCTTCGTGCAGTCTTGTGACGTTTGTGCTCGGGCCAAGCCTTGTTGTTCTCGGGCTAGTGGATTGTTGTTGCCCTTGCCTATCCCGAAGAGGCCCTGGACGCACATCTCGATGGATTTTATTTCGGATCTTCCTGTTTCTCAGAAGATGTCTGTCATCTGGGTGGTGTGTGATCGTTTCTCTAAGATGGTCCATTTGGTTCCCCTGCCTAAGTTGCCTTCTTCTTCCGAGTTGGTTCCTCTGTTTTTTCAAAATGTGGTCCGTTTGCATGGTATTCCGGAGAATATCGTTTCTGACAGAGGTACCCAATTCGTGTCTAGATTTTGGCGAGCATTCTGTGCTAGGATGGGCATAGATTTGTCTTTCTCGTCTGCTTTCCATCCTCAGACTAATGGCCAGACCGAGCGGACGAATCAGACCTTGGAGACATATTTGAGGTGTTTTGTGTCTGCAGATCAGGATGATTGGGTTGCTTTTTTGCCTTTAGCGGAGTTTGCCCTCAATAATCGGGCCAGCTCTGCCACCTTGGTGTCTCCCTTTTTCTGTAATTCGGGGTTTCATCCTCGATTTTCTTCTGGTCAGGTGGAATCTTCGGATTATCCTGGAGTGGATGCTGTGGTGGAGAGGTTGCATCAGATTTGGGGGCAGGTAGTGGACAATTTGAAGTTGTCCCAGGAGAAGACTCAGCTTTTTGCCAACCGCCGGCGTCGGGTTGGTCCTCGGCTTTGTGTTGGGGACTTGGTGTGGTTGTCTTCTCGTTTTGTTCCTATGAGGGTTTCTTCTCCCAAGTTTAAGCCTCGGTTCATCGGCCCGTACAGGATATTGGAGATTCTTAACCCTGTGTCCTTCCGTTTGGACCTCCCTGCATCTTTTTCTATTCATAATGTTTTTCATCGGTCATTATTGCGCAGGTATGAGGTACCGGTTGTGCCTTCCGTTGAGCCTCCTGCTCCGGTGTTGGTTGAGGGCGAGTTGGAGTACGTTGTGGAAAAAATCTTGGACTCCCGTGTTTCCAGACGGAAACTCCAGTATCTGGTCAAATGGAAGGGATACGGTCAGGAGGATAATTCTTGGGTGACTGCCTCTGATGTTCATGCCTCCGATTTGGTCCGTGCCTTTCATAGGGCTCATCCTGATTGCCCTGGTGGTTCTGGTGAGGGTTCGGTGCCCCCTCCTTGAGGGGGGGGTACTGTTGTGAAATTGGATTTTGGGCTCCCCCGGTGGCCACTGGTGGAATTGAACTGGTGTGCATCATCCTCTCTGTTCACCTGTTTCCATCAGGATGTGGGAGTCGCTATTTAGCCTTGCTCCTCTGTCACTTCCATGCCGGTCAACATTGTAATCAGAAGCCTTTCTGTGCATGTTCCTGCTGCTAGACAACTCCCAGCTAAGTTGGACTTTAGTCCTTGTTTGATTTTGCATTTTGTTCCAGTTCACAGCTGTAGTCTCGTTTCTGTGTCTGGAAAGCTCTTGTGATCTGAAATTGCCACTCTGATGTTATGAGTTAATACTAGAGTCTTAAAGTAATTTCAGGATGGTCTTTTGATAGGGTTTTCAGCTGACCATGAAAGTGCCCTTTCTGTCTTCCTGCTATCTAGTAAGCGGACCTCAATTTTGCTAAACCTATTTTCATACTACGTTTGTCATTTCATCTAAAATCACCGCCAATATTTGTGGGGGCCTCTGTCTGCCTTTCGGGGAAATTTCTCTAGAGGTGAGCCAGGACTATATTTTCCTCTGCCAGGATTAGTTAGTCCTCCGGCCGGCGCTGGGCGTCTAGGGATAAAACGCAGGCTACGCTACCCGGCTACTGTTAGTTGTGCGGCAGGTTTAGTTCATGGTCAGTTTAGTTTCCATCCTTCCAAGAGCTAGTTCTTATGTTTGCTGGGCTATGTTCTCTTGCCATTGAGAACCATAACATTCCACTGAGTAAGCACAGACCACTTTCTAAACTTCTGACAATATACCTCCGCTTCATCCTGACCCTGACACAAAGCCAGCAAGATTTTCTCTGCCTGATCCACTGAATTCGGTTCATCATAAAGCAATCCAAGCGCCAGGAAAAACGCATCCACATTACGCAATGCAGGATCTCCTGGCGCAAGGGAAAATGCCCAGTCTTGAGGGTCGCCACGTAACAAAGAAATAATGATTTTTACTTGCTGAATGGGGTCACCAGAGGAGCGGGGTTTCAAAGCAAGAAACAGTCTACAATTATTTTTGAAATTCAGGAACTTAGATCTATCCCCAGAAAACAAATCAGGAATTGGAATTCTAGGCTCTAACATCGGATTCTGAACTACATAATCTTGAATGCTTTGTACCCTAGCAGTGAGTTGATCCATACAAGAGGACAGACCTTGAATGTCCATATCTACACCTGTGTCCTGAACCACCCAGAGATTAAGGGGAAAAGAAAAACAAAACACACTGCAGAAAAAAAAAATGGTCTCAGAACTTCTCTTATCCCTCTATTGAGATGCATTAACACTTTATGGGCCAGCTGTACTGTTATGGACCTGGTGGTTAGGAGCACCCGGAATGACCTGATGGTTAAACTAACACACAGGACAAGCTCTGGGAAGTGGGAGCTCTGCTGACCGCAAGCCTAATCCTATCACACACACACTAGAAATAGCCATGGAGCGTACCTAACTCTGCCTAGACGCCTCTTCACAGCCTAAGAGTTAACTACCCCTAAAGATAGGAAATAAAGCCTACCTTGCCTCAGAGAAATTTCCCCAAAGGAAAAGGCAGCCCGCCACAAATATTGACTGTGAGTTAAGATGAAAGTCACAAACATAAGAATTAAACAGGTTTCAACAAAGGAGGCCAGACTTCACTAAACAGACTGAGGATAGAAAAGGTATCTTTGCGATCAGCACAAAACACTACAAAAAGCCACGCAGAGTGTGCAAAAAGACCCCCGCACTGACTCACGGTGCGGAGGTGCCACTCTGCCTTCCAGAGCTTCCAGCTAGCAAGGCAATATCATGATAGCAAGCTGGACAAGAAAACAAAGATCAGCAAATAAACTAGCAGGGACTTAGCTTTTGCTGGAGTAGACAGGTCCTCAGAAAGATCCAAGAGAGATCTGAACCAGTACTAGAACATTGACAGCTGGCATCAAGTAACGATCTGAGTGGAGTTAAATAGAGCAGCCAGCCTAGGACCAAACGAGGTCAGCTGAGGAAGGAACCTCAGAACCAGCAGCTCCACTCACAGCCACCAGAGGGAGTCCATGGGCAGAACTCGCCGAAGTACCATTCATGACCACAGGAGGGAGTTCGAGAACAGAATTCACAACAGGGGACAGTATGAGAGGACAGTGTGAAGAGGGGGCTGTTATGGAAAGGAGAGGTCAGTGTAAAGAGCATGTACCATAAGAGGGACAGCGTGGGGGTCATATTTTGTGCAGACAATATAGTGAAGGGCAATTTTTTATTCTGGAGCATTATAATGACACTTCTATCTTTAAGGGCATCATGTGGAGATTTTCTGCAAAAGAGCGGAGAAGATGGAAGTCTGCAGAGACAAGCTGTGGATGAGAAAACTCATCATGGGGTCTGGACAAGATGAAGAAAAGAAGGAGAACGACTCCAGAGACGACGTCATCTATAAGGTACCTGGATGTAAATGTTGTTTGTGATACTAACTAATTCTCATATTTTTATTTATGTTAGGAGCATTAAAGGGGATGTCCAGGTTTGTAATGAGTCTGCAGTCATTCTTTGTGACTGCAGACTTCTGATTTCTCACAGTGCGCACTGCATGCTGTCAGGATTCTCTTGTGCTGGCGATTTACATACATGCGGTCACTTGATGACTAGACATGTGTGGCCCCAGTCAATGAAAATGAACTGAGCGAGGCCAGGCACGTCTAGTCGGAATGTGGTCAGAAGTATACAAATCACATACTTGTGCTGACATGACTGTCCACCGGCCAGGAAGAATCCTAATAGTGTGCAGTGCATTAGTTGTGAGAATTCAGAAGCCTTCGATGTCAGGATTCAGCTCTGCAGGTTCCAGTAGTCGTCACATGGACACTTCACTCAAAAGGTCTTGAAAAAGACCTTTATGGTTGAAACATTGCACTTGGCACAATAAAGGAAACTTTGATATTTCACCAGGATTGGATGCTCTCCTTCACTTTTTTCTTGGTATGTATTTTTTCCATCGGGTCCAGTGGAACTAGGACTTGCATCCACATGTCTGCTGTGCTGTTGGCTACCTTCTAATATATAGACTTCACTCATATGTGACTTTCATACTTATGGTCCTGTCTCTTCTGCTTCTCTCAGTTTTTCACTGAACATTGAGAGCATTAGGGAGAGGAGCTCTTGGGTACATGACTAAGGCTACTTTCACACTAGCGTCGTGCACTGCACGTCGCTATGCGTCGTTTTGTAGAAAAAACGCATCCTGCAAAATTGCTTGCAGGATGTGTTTTTCCTCCATAGACTTGCATTAGCGATGCAGTGCGACGCATTGCCACACGTCACAACCGTCGTGCGACTGTTGCATCATATTGCGTTGGACCGTCGCCACCAAAAAACATTGCATGTAACGTTTTTTGGTGCGTCGTCTGCAGCTTTTTCGACCGCACATGCGCGGCCGGAACTCCGCCCCCTCCTCCCCGCACCTCACAACGGGGCAGCGGATGAGTTGAAAAACAGCAGCCGCTGCCCCCGTTGTGCGGCGCTCTCACTGCTAGCGTCGGTGCACGACGCTAGTGTGAAAGTAGTCTAAGTGTGCAAATCGCATATGTCCTTGGTGGGGGGGAGAGGGCGCCAAACTGAATTTTTTCCCTGGGTGCCAGAAAACCTAGATACACCTCTGCCGCAGCATGTCTATTTATCTTGCGGAGACGTGAGATTCCGCAAGATAAATTTCACTCGTACAAAGTATTGGACGCTGTGAATCCACATGGTTAAATGAACACATGCAGAATTACCTGCTTTCAATAGCCAGCAGTGCTTTGGATGCAGAGGACATGTGCTGCGTCCAAAGCGCTGCGAATTACTGAACAGCTGCACATACCTTTTTGGAAAAGCCGTGAGTTGGGGAAGTCAAGGAGTCTGAGGTCATAAGTCAGGAGGGTACATCATAAACAGAGGGGAGGGACAAAGGTGTAGTCAGGTCACAGTCCGGGGTCAGAATTCCAAGATGGTAACAGATCAAGACAAGGTTGCTAGGCAAACAGATGGTAAAAGGCAAATCCAAGATCGGACACCAAATATCAGAATATAAGAACTCAGCGCACGGATCACACACCACTTGAGCTAACCTTCAACTGGTAATGTTCAAATCATTGCCAGCTAGCTAAATAGCCAGGTAATCACCCAAAATGAGCGACACCTGGAGGAAACCCACAGGCATGGCCAGATTGGACAGCTGATCTGATATTCACAATACTGACAGCTCAGCACCTCCCGGCTTCAGATTGCAGTCATCTCATAATATTGCAGTCATCTCATAATATTGCAGTCATCTCATAATATCGTCTTATGTGACAGGTGGACTGTTGCTTCTGCCGCACTTATAGCTACACCCTGGCATATGCATTTTAAAAAAACATCTAAGCATTCAAATTGAAATTAAATGTTTAAAAAGAACCTCTCACATCCGCAAATGCTATTTTCCTGCAGATATAAGGTTATTTTAGAAGTAAATAGCGTTACAAACTGCCCAGCAGCTTTACTGAAAGGGTGGATACTGGGAGAAATTACATTTTTTAATCCCAGGAGCTGCCATATTTCAGTGATGGGTGCATAGAAGGAGCAATTACAATCATTGCTCACAAAACTGCTCACTATACTGTTAGCGATGGTTGAACGCACACACTAACACTTTGATTGAAGCTCGTTCTGTACTGCATCAGTGCAGAGCGATATTTCAATCAAAGTGCTATGCTGAGGCTTGCTTACAGCTGTTGCTCACAGTATAGTGAGTGGTGCTGTAAGCAGTCGCTGTAGCCGCTCCTGGCAAGCCCCCATGATTGAATGCTGACAGCTCACAGGAGAAAATCAGTTGACTTTCTCCCAGTGGCCGCACAGTAAGGTGGCTATGCAGCATTATAACGCTATTTACCTGCAGATTAACCCCACATCTGCAAGTAAATAGTGTTTTCCGAGGTGGCAGGTTTCCTATAAGTATGTTCCTTTATAGTTACAGGATTAATAAAATTAATAGGAGGTTATGACACTGGGTTTGTTTGAATAGTCATTAGGACATATATACAGTGCCTTGCAAAAGTATTCGGCCCCTGGAACTTTTCAACCTTTTCCCACATATCATGCTTCAAACATAAAGATATCAAATGTAAATTTTTGGTGAAGAATCAGCAACAAGTGGAACACAATTGTGAAGTTGAACGAAATTTATTGGTTATTTTAAATTTTTGTGGAAATTCAAAAACTGAAAAGTGGGGCGTGCAATATTATTCGGCCCCTTTACTTTCAGTGCAGCAAACTCACTCCAGAAGTTCATTGTGGATATCTGAATGATCTAATGTTGTCCTAAATGCCTAATGATGATAAATATAATCCACCTGTGTGTAATCAAGTCTCCGTATAAATGCACCTACTCTGTGATAGTCTCAGGGTTCTGTTTGAAGCACAGAGAGCATCATGAAGACCAAGGAACACAACAGGCAGGTCCGTGATACTGTTGTGGAGAAGTTTAACCCCTTCATGACCCAGCCTATTTTGACCTTTATGACCTCGCCATTTTTTGCAATTCTGACCAGTGTCCCTTTATGAGGTAATAACTCAGGAACGCTTCAACGGATCCTAGCGATTCTGAGATTGTTTTTTCATGACATATTGGGCTTCATGTTAGTGGTAAATTTAGGTCGCTAATTTCTGCGTTTATTTGTAAAAAAAACAGAAATTTGGAGAAAATTTTGAAAATTTTGCAATTTTCACATTTTGAATTTTTATTCTGTTAAACCAGAGAGTTATGTCACACAAAATAGTTAATAAATAACATTTCCCACATGTCTACTTTACATCAGCACAATTTTGGAAACAAAATTTTTTTTTGCTAGGAAGTTATAAGGGTTAAAATTTGACCAGTGATTTCTCATTTTTACAACAAAATTTACAAAACCATTTTTTTTAGGGACCACCTCACATTTGAAGTCAGTTTGAGGGTTCTATATGGCTGAAAATACCCAAAAGTGACACCATTCTAAAAACTGCACCCCTCAAGGTGCTCAAAACCACATTCAAGAAGTTTATTAACCCTTCAGGTGTTTCACAGCAGCAGAAGCAACATGGAAGGAAAAAATGAACATTTAACTTTTTAGTCACAAAAATGATCTTTTAGCAACAATTTTCTTATTTTCCCAAGGGTAAAAGGA
The DNA here is from genome assembly GCF_051348905.1 of Ranitomeya variabilis. Classification (NCBI taxonomy): domain Eukaryota; kingdom Metazoa; phylum Chordata; class Amphibia; order Anura; family Dendrobatidae; genus Ranitomeya; species Ranitomeya variabilis. Next base: position 425,969,064 of record NC_135237.1, on the reverse strand, counting down.
GAAACTGGACCACGAAAGTTGTCCAATTTGTTCTGAGTACGCTGATACCACATATGTGGGGGTAAACCACTGTTTGGGCGCATGGCAGAACTCGGAAGGGAAGGAGCGCCATTTGACTTTTTGAATGAAAAATTGGCTCCAATCTTTAGCGGACACCATGTTGCGTTTGGAGAGCCCCCATGTGCCTAAACATTGGAGCTCCCCCACAAGTGACCCCATTTTGGAAACTAGATGCCCCAAGGAACTTATCTAGATGCATAGTGAGCACTTTAAACCCCCAGGAGCTTCACAAATTGATCCGTAAAAATGAAAAAGTACTTTTTTTTCACAAAAAAATTCTTTTAGCCTCAATTTTTTAATTTTCACATGGGCAACAGGATAAAATGGATCCTAAAATTTGTTGGCCAATTTCTCCTGAGTACACTGATACCTCAAATGTGGGGGTAAACCACTGTTTGGGCACATGGTAAGGCTCGGAAGGGAAGGAGCGCCATTTGACTTTTTGAATGAAAAATTATCTCCATCGTTAGCGGACACCATGTCGCGTTTGGAGAGCCCCTGTGTGCCTAAACATTGGAGCTTCCCCACAAGTGACCCCATTTTGGAAACGAGACCACCCAAGGAACTTATCTAGAAGCATAGTGAGCATTTTAAACCCTCAGGTGCTTCACAAATTGATCCGTAAAAATGAAGAAGTACTTTTTTTTCACAAAAAATGTATTTTAGCCTCAATTTTTTCATTTCCACATGGGCAACAGGATAGAATGGATCGTAAAATTTGTTGGGCAATTTCTCCTGAGTACGCGGATACCTCATATGTGGGGGTAAACCACTGTTTGGGCGCACGGCAAGGCTCGGAAGGGAAGGCGCGCCATTTGACTTTTTGAATGGAAAATTAGCTCCAATCGTTAGCGGACACCATGTCGCGTTTGGAGAGCCCCTGTGTGCCTAAACATTGGAGCTCCCCCACAAGTGACCCCATTTTGGAAACTAGACCTCCCAAGGAAATAATCTAGATGCATAGTGAGCACTTTAAACCAACAAGTGCTTCACAGAAGTTTATAACGCAGAGCCTTGAAAATAAAAAATAATTTTTCTTTCCTCAAAAATGATTTTTAGCCTAGAATTTTTTATTTTCCCAAGGGTAACAGGAGAAATTGGACCCCAAATGTTGTTGTCCAGTTTATCCTGAGTACGCTGATGCCGTATATGTGGGGGTAAACCACTGTTTGGGCGCACGGCAGGGCTTGGAAGGGAAGGCATGCCATTTGGCTTTTTGAATGGAAAATTAGCTCCAATCATTAGCGGACACCATGTCGCATTTGGAGAGCCCCTGTGTGCCTAAACATTGGAGCTCCCCCATAAGTGACCCAATTTTGGAAACTAGACCTCCCAAGGAACTAATCTAGATGTATGGTGAGCACTTTGAACTCCCAAATGCTTCACAGAAGTTTATAACGCAGAGCCATGAAAATAAAAAATAATTTTTATTTTCTCAAAAATGATTTTTTAGCCCACAATTTTTTATTTTCCCAACGGTAGCAGGAGAAATTTGACTCCAAAATTTGTTGTCCAGTTTCTCCTGAGTACGCTGATACCCCATATGTGGGGGTAAACCACCGTTTGGGCACACGTTGGGGTTCGGAAGGGAAGTAGTGACTTTTTGAAATGCAGACTTTGATGGAATACTCTGCGGGCGTCACGTTGCGTTTGCAGAGCCCCTGATGTGCCTAAACAGTAGAAACTCCCCACAAGTGACCCCATTTTGGAAACTAGACCCCCAAAGGAACTTATCTAGATGTGTGGTGAGCACTTTGAACCCCTAAGTGCTTCACAGAAGTTTATAACGCAGAGCCGTGAAAATAATACATTTTCTTTCCTCAAAAATAATTTTTTAGCCCGCAATTTTTTATTTTCCCAAGGGTTACAGAAGAAATTGGACCCCAAAAGTTGTTGTCCAGTTTCTCCTGAGTACGCTGGTACCCCATATGTGGGGGTAAACCACTGTTTGGGCACATGCCGGGGCTCGGAAGGGAGAGAGCACCATTTGACTTTTTCAACGCAAGATTGGCTGGAATCAATGGTGGCGCCATGTCGCGTTTTGAGACCTCCTGATGTGCCTAAACAGTGGAAACCCCTCAATTCTAACTCCAACACTAACCCCAACAGACCCCAAACCCTAATCCCAACCCTAACCACAATTCTAACCCCAACACACCCCTAACCCTAGTCTTAACCCTAATTCCAACCCTAACTCTAATTCCAACCCTAACCCTAAGGCTATGTGCTCACGTTGCGGATTTGTGTGTGGATTTTTGAAAAATCTTCAGGTAAAACGCACTGCGCTTTACCTGCGGATTTACCGCGGATTTCCAGTGTTTTTTGTGTGGATTTCACCTGCGGATTCCTATTATGGAGCAGGTGTAAAACGCTGCGGAATCCGCACAAAGAATTGACATGCTGCGCAGCGTTTCCGTGCTGTATTTTCCGCACCATGGGCACAGTGGATTTGGTTTTCCATATGTTTACGTGGTACTGTAAATGTGATGGAAAACTGCTACAAATCCGCAGCCAAATCTGCACCGTGTGCACATAGCCTAATTCTAACCCTAATTCCAACCCTAGCCCTAATTCTAACCCTAATTGTAACCCTAACCCTAATTGCAACCCTAACCCTAATTCTAACCCTAGCCCTAAGTGCAACCCTAGCCCTAAGTGGAACCCTAACCCTAAGTGCAACCCTAACCCTAAGTGCAACCCTAAGTGCAACCCTAGCCCTAAGTGCAACCCTAGCCCTAAGTGCAACCCTAAGTGCAACACCAAGTGCAACCCTATCCCTAAGTGTAACCTAACCCTAAGTGCAACCCTAAGTGCAACCCTAACCCTAAGTGCAACCCTAAGTGCAACCCTAACCCTAAGTGCAACCCTAACCCTAAGTGCAACCCTAACCCTACCCCTAACCCTACCCCTAACCCTACCCCTAACCCTAACCCTAATGGAAAAACAAAAATAATTATATTTTCTGTATTTTATTATTGTCCCTACCTATGGGGGTGATAAAGGGGGGGTTTATTTACTATTTTTTTTATTTTGATCGCTGTGATAGAACCTATCACAGCGACCAAAATGTACAGGGAACGAATCTGCTGGCCGGCAGATTCGGCGGGCGCACTAAGCATGCGCCCGCCATTTTCCAAGATGGCGGCGCCCATGGAGAAGACGGACGGACACCGGGAGGGACATCGGAGCTCGGTAAGTATGGGGGGTGGGATCGGAACACGGGGGGGGGGGATCGGAGCACGGGGGGAGCGGACAGGAGGACGGGGGAGTGGACAGGAGTGGACAGGAGGACGGAGGGGAGCGGACAGGAGGACGGGGCAGAAAGGACGATTGGGGAGGCGATTGGTGGCAGTGGGGGGGGGGCAGATCGGGGTCTCCAGCCATGGCAGATGCTATTGCAGCATCGGCCATGGCTGGATTGTAATATTTCACCATTTTTATAGGTGAAATATTACAAATCGCTCTGATTGGCTGTTTCACTTTCAACAGCCAATCAGAGCGATCGTAGCCACGAGGGGGTGAAGCCACCCCCCCTGGGCTGAAGTACCACTCCCCCTGTCCCTGCAGATCGGGTGAAATTGGAGTTAACCCTTTCACCCGATCTGCAGGGACGCGATCATTCCATGACGCCACATAGGCATTACAGGTCGGATTGGCACCGACTTTCATGACGCCTACGTGGCGTCAAAGGTCGGGAAGGGGTTAAAGCCGGATTTGGATACAAAATGATTTCCAAAACTTTAAACATCCCAAGGAGCAATGTGTAAGCGATCATATTGAATTGGAAGGTTTATCATACCACTGCAAATCTACCAAGATCCGACTGTCCCTCTAAATTTTCATCTCAAACAAGGTGAAGACTGATCAGAGATGCAGCCAAGAGGTCCATGATCACTCTGGATGAACTGCAGAGATCTACATCTGTGGTGGGACAGTCTGTCCATAGGACAACAATCAGTTGTGCACTGCACAAATCTGGCCTTTATGGAAGAGTGGCAAGAAGAAAGCCATTTCTCAAAGATATCCATAAAAAGTGTCATTTAAAGTTTGCAACAAGCCACCTGGGAGACACAGCAAACATGTGGAAGAAGGTGCTCTGGTCAGATGAAACCAAAATCGAACTTTTTGGCAACAATGCCAAATGATATGTTTGGTGTAAAGGCAGCACAGCTCATCACCCTGAACACACCATCCCCACTGTCAAACATGGTGGTGGCAGCATCATGTGTATGGCCTGCTTTTCTTCAGCAGGGACAGGGAAGATGGTTAAAATTGATGGGAAGATGGATGGAGCCAAATATAGGACCATTCTTGAAGAAAACCTGTTGGAGTCTGCAAAAGACCTGAGACTGGGACGGAGATTTGTCTTCCAACAAAACAATGATCCCAAACATAAAGCAAAATCTACAATGGAATGGTTCACAAATAAACGTATCCAGGTGTTAGAATGGCCAAGTCAAAGTCCAGACCTCAATCCAATCGAGAATCTGTGGAAAGAGCTGAAAACTGCTGTTCACAAACGATCTCTATCAAACCTCCCTGAGCTTGAGCTGTTTGCCAAGGAAGAATGGGCAAGAATTTCAGTCTCTCAATGGAGAAAACTGATAGAGACATACCCGAAGCGACTTGCAGCTGTAATCGCAGCAAAAGATGGTGCAACAAAGTATTAAGTTAAACGGGCGGAATAATATTGCACGCCCCACTTTTCAGCTATTGAATTTCCACCAAAATTTAAAATAACCAATAAATTTCGTTCAATTTCACAATTGTGTTGCACTTGTTGATTCTTCACCCAAAATTTACATTTGGTATCTTTTTGTTTGAAGCATGATATGTGGAAAAAGGTTGAAAAGTTCCAGGGGCCAAATACTTTTGCAAGGCACTGTATATATTTAATTGTGTGTAGTTATTCCTCATAGCAGTTTGTGCCAAAAATCACATTTGAATAAACAGCAGAGTTTGGCAGAATATGTAAAAGTTGAAGTTATTTAACAGACATTAATAACAGAAAATGTATAAGAGAAAAAAAAATGCTACTCCTTTCTCCAATTTTATCTCCTATTACAATTAAAACCGAGAAATGTATAAATAAATCTCGTTATGTCTTAGGCATAGAGATGGGCGGATGTCCGGATGTTCGGGTCTGGCGGGTTCAGCCAAACAGTTAAAAAAAGTTCGGTTTTGGATACCAGAACAGTACTTAGACCCAAACCCGAACCCCATTCACTTGAATGGGGGACCCAAACATCCAGTGTTTGTGCATGACAGCGTGGCAGACACTGCTTCTGATTGGTTGTCAAATGACAGCATGAGCCCGCATCTAGGATCGGAGGTAAAAAGTTTACCTCTTGTTACTGACGTTGGCTGATGGGAATACTGCTCCCATCAGCCTACACCTGCTGCTACTAATAACAGTGAGAGCAGGAGGTGGCTGATGGGAGTATTCATCAGCGGCCACCTGCACTATAATTAAATAATTGAAAAAGGAAACCCTGTTTCGATAAACAGCTAAGCAAAACTCACAACTGGGAGCTGCAACCCACACTTTTACTTTTTTATCTAAAAATAACATACACAGTTATACTCACCTAGCACCCATTGCATTGAAGCCCTCGTCTTCTATAATAAAACAAAAATAAAATACAACCATATCCCTCACCTGTCCGACAATTCTGTCTCACGCCATAATCCATTTCTTGGGATAAATAGTTTTGAACCTAGACGGTGCCAAGATGCGACCATCCAGGCTGAGAACCACTGATGAATGAGCAGCGTTAGTGACTAGTGGTGAAGTCATTGAGGTAACCGCATTTCACTGAGACTGAGTTCCCAGCCGGTCCCCTGAACTGCGGTGACCCCAGTGAAATCCCCATCAGCAAAGTGAGAAAGTCTCAGGGTGCAGCGCTGAGTTCAGAAAGTTCACCACAGTTCACTGTGAGAAATTTCTCACTTTGAACTGTGGTGAACTCTCTGAGATCAGCGCTGCGCTATGAGACTTTAAATAAATTAATAATTTTAAAAAATTACGTAGGTTCCCCTGTATTTTTAATAATCAGCCAGGCAAAACTGACAGCTGAAGGCTGCAACCCTCAGCTGTCAGCATTAGCAAGGCTAGTTATCAAGAATAGAGGGGTCCCCATGATGTTTTTTTAATTATTTAAATAAATAAAATAGAAAAATGATGTGGGGTCCCCCATTTTTGACAACCAGCCAAGCTAAAGCAGACAGCTGGGGGCTGGGATTCTCAGGCTGGTAAGGGGCCATGGATATTGGCCCCCAACCTAAAAATAGCAGCCCACAGCCTCCCAGAAAAATTCTGGCACTTTGCCTGGATCTTCCAACTTTCCCTGTGGTGGTGGCAAGTGGGGTTCATATTTTTGGGGTTGACGTCACCTTTATATTGTCCGGTGACATCAAGCCCGTGTGTTAGTAATGGAGAAGAGTAGTGATGAGCGAATATACTCGGTACTCGAGATTTCCCGAGCACGCTCGGGTGTCCTCTGAGTATTTGTAAGTACTCGGAGATTTAGTTTTCAGCACCGCAGCTGAATGATTTACATCTGTTAGCCAGCTTAATTACATGTGGGGATTCACTAGCAAGCAGGCAACCCCCACATGTACTTATGCTGGCTAACAGATGTAAATCATTCAGCTGCGGCGCTGAAAACTAAATCTCTGAGTACTTACAAATACTCGGAGGACACCCAAGCATGCTCGGGAAATCTCGAGTACCAAGTATATTCACTCATCACTAGAGAAGAGTTAATAAGACACCTATCCATTACTAATCTTATACACTGTGTTCCAAATTATTATGCACAAAGAGTTTAGGAGTGATAAGGTTAGAATTTTTTTGTTTGTCATTTAAACTCATTGATGGTGATGTGTGTCAGGGCTCTTTATATCACTGAAAGCAATTGCAGATACCTGTGCAAATTAGTTTGGCAGATGTGTCCAAATAAAAGCAAGACTACTTAAGAAGGTTGTTCCACATTATTATGCAGCCTACATTTTTTGCCAAAATAGGAAAGAAAAAGGATGTGTCGGCTGCTGAGAAGCAACAAATTGTGGAGTATTTAGGTCAAGGCATGACCACAATCAACATTGCCAAGACACTTCATCGTGATCATCGCACAATCAAGAAATACGTAGCTGATTCCCAGCACACACGTGTGCGTGCTGATAAGGAAAAATTGAGGACTCTTTCCAACAGGCAATTGCATAAGATTAAAAGAGCAGCTGCAAAAATGCCTTGTCATAGCAGCAGACAAGTTTTTGAAGCTGCTGGTGCCTCCAACGTCCCCAGAACAACAAGATGTAGGGGCCTTCAGAGGTGCGTAAGCCATCCTGTCGACCACGTCTATCCACTGCACACAAGCAGAAACGGCTCCAGTGGGCCAAACGATACATGAAGACTGACTTCCAAACTGTTTTATTCACCGATGAGTGCCGTGCAATGCTCAATGGTCCAGATGGATGGAGTGGAGGATGGCTGGTTGATGGACACCCCATGAAAACACGGCTAAGGCGCCAACAAGGAGGAGGTGGAGTAATGTTTTGGGCTGGAATTATGGGGAGAGAGATTGTCGGCCCCTTTATGATCCCTGAATAGGTAAAGATGAACTCTATAATCTATGTGGAGTTTCTAAAACAACACTTCCTGCCATGGTTCAAGAGGAAGAACCATGCTTTCCCCAGCAAGATCATTTTCATGCATGATAATGCACCGTCTCATGCTGCAAAAAACACGTCTGCATCTCTGGCTGCTATGGGCATAAAAGAGGACAAACTTATGGTGCGGCCACCATCTTCCCCTGACCTCAACCCCATTGAGAACCTCTGGAGCATCATCAAAAGGAGTGCCTATGATGGCGGGAGGCAGTTCACATCTAAGCAACTGCTCTGGGAGGGTATTCTGTCCACATGCAAAACAATTGAAGCAGAAACCATCCAAAAACTGACAAATTCAATGGACGAGAGAGTTCAGAAGCTTCTTTCCAACAAGGGGTCCTATGTGCAAATGTATAGTAGATGACTGGAAAATAACAATGACTGCAATTCAGATAGGTAATTTAGAGAAAATTTGAGGAAATATTATTTGCATAATAATTTGGAACACAGTGTAGTTATATTGTAAATAAAGAGACACCCGGAAAAAAAGTATTTTAATTGAAAGAATAATACAATGATTCTTTATTGATTCTAAATTAAACCACACTCTGGTCAACACCCATTTCAGTGAAGCCATGGTCTCCTGTAATAAAACAAAAATAAAAAGCTACCATATCCCTCCCCTGTCTGTCATTCTGTTCCATGCTGTAATTCATGTCTGTGGTAAACAGTTTTCAACCTGGACAGTGCCAAGATGCAACCATCCAGGCCGAGAACCACTGAGAAATGATGCTGCTGCAAGCGCAGCATCAGTGACTATTGGTGACATCATTGAGGTTACCGCAGGTCACTGAGGCTGCATTCTAAGCAGGCCCACTGAACTGCAGTGATTACCAGTAACATAATGAGTAAAAGTCTCACTGTAAACTCACCGCTGCACTGTGAGTCTTTTTCTCACTGTACAAGCGGTGATCTCACTGAGGTCACAGCAGTTAATTGACCCTGCTGGGAACACAGCCTCAGTGACTGGTGGTAACCTCGGCGATGTCACCGCCAGTCACTGATGCTGCGCTCACAGTAACTCATTCCTCAGTGGTTCTCAGTCTGGACAGTTGCGTCTTGGCACTGTCCAGGTTGAAAACTATTTATCCTCACACATGGATTGTGGCGTGGGACTGAACGACGGACAGGTGAGGGATATGGTTGTTTTTTATTTTTGTTTTATTACAGAAGATGAGGGTTTCAATGGAATGGGCGCGAGGTGAGTATACCTGTGTTTGTTATTTCTAAATAAAAAAGTAAAAGTGTGGGTTGCAGCCCCCAGCTGTGAGTTTTGCCTAGCTGGTTATCAAAAATACAGGGGACCCACGCCGGGGTTTCTTCTTTAATTATTTATTTATCATGCAGGTGGTCACTGATGAATACTCCAATCAGTCGCCACTTTCTCTCACTGTTATTAGCAGCAGCAGGCGTAGGCTGATGGGAGCAGTAGTCCCATCAGCCGACACCAGTGATTGGAGGTAAATTTTTTACCTCCGATCCCAGATGCAGGCTCATGCTGTCATTTGACAGTCAATCAGAAACAGTGTTTACTGCGCTGTCATTTACATGACAGCGTGGCAAACACTGGATTTTTGGGTGTTTTGTTTTATTTGAAATAAGGGACTATATTCTTGCTGTGTGTTTATTTATGTGCAATAAAACTATAGGATTAGTAATGGAGAGGTGTCTTATAGACAGGTACTGTGGCTCATGCACATGACAGCGCAAGAAACATCTGGTGTTCAGGGGGGCTGAATCCGAACAGTAAGGGTATGTGCACACGTTGCTGATTTGGCGGGGGACCGCAGCGGATTGGCCGCTGCAGATTCGCAGCTGTTTTCCATGCGGTTTACAGCACCATGAAAACCAAACCGCAGTGCCCATGGTGCGGAAAATACCGCGCGGAAATGCTGCATTGTATTTTCCGCAGCATGTCAATTTTTTGTGCAGATTTTGCAGCGTTTTACACCTGCTCCTCAGTAGGAATCCGGAGGTGTAAAACCACAGGTTAAATCTGCACAAAAACCGCAGGAAATCCGCAGGAAATCCGCAGATAAAACACAATGCGTTTTACCTGCGGATTTTGCAAAAACGATGCGGAAAAATCAGAACACGAATCCGCAATGTGGGCACATAGTCTAACATTGACTTCCTGGTGAAGTCTTTGTTCAGTGTCCATGCCCGAACAGTATACGTTTGGTACAAACACCGAATTTTACTGTTTGGGTTCACCCATCTCTACATAAGAGATGAGCCATGTCCCCCCTCTTCTGTCTGGCTGTAAGACAACTTGCTGCAGATGAAGCCTCTCAGCTGTTCCTGTGAGCATTGGACTGAACTATCACTAAGCCCCTCAGCTACTGTAGTCATCAGAAGATACTTTCTCAAAGGATTTGAGTTGCGTCTAATAAATGTGCCATGAATCTCAATAATAAAAAGCCTCTAACTGCTCAGAAAATATGTATGTAACACTCTATCTGAGGTCTTCTAGGAGGGTGTTGAACTGTTTTGAGCCTATCTCACAATGCTTTTCTTGTCCTGATGAAAAAGCCTGTAGTGCTTTGAAACGCGTTGACTAAATAAAGAAAAATGGCATTTACTTTCTGTCTGGATTTGGATTTATTATATGGGATATCATCAGCGCAGATTATCCGCAAATCCTCCGTATTCCTGATCTCCGTTTTCCTGGTCTGTGCTTTCCCGGTCTGATGACCCGTTGGACATGCATCAGCTGGATATATAAGTGAATGAAATGTGTATATACAACTAAATCAGGTCAGTATAACCTTATTTAAACACCTTTATCTCCCTTGGATAAAACTCTATTGCTCTTTTTCATCCTAGTTTAATTCTGATGGAATGCAGTAAGCACACTCTCTATGACACACAAGCCTTGAATTCATGATTTTGTTTTAGTAGCAAAATTAGCACTGAAGGGTTTTATACCAGCCTCCATATTTGCAGTCTGTAAAGAATAAAAATGAATGCAGCTATTAAGGTGCTGTTACGGCAATATATCACAGATCTATTAATTCATAGTCACATTCAGTGATTATAAAGCTTCAGGACTTCTATACCACTAGAATATTGAATTTCTATTCACAAACTGAGACCGTCACTTCCATTTTCAATCTGGTACATCAGTACTGAAGTAGTACATCACATTCGCATTAGGCTACTTTCACACTAGCGTCGGTACGGGGCCGTTGCGCTGCGTCGGCCCGACGTACCGACGCATACTGTGCAAGCGCTGCACAACGGGGGCAGCGGATGCTGTTTTTCCACGCATCCGCTGCCCCATTGTGAGGTGCGGGGAGGTGGGGGCGGAGTTCCGGCCACGCATGCGCGGTCAGAAATGGCGGACCGTCGGCACAAAAAAAGTTACATGTAACGTTTTTTGCTGCCGGCGGTCCGCCACAACACGACGCAACCGTCGCACGACGGTTGCAACGTGTGTCAATACTTCGCAATGCATCGCTAATGTTAGTCTATGGGGAAAAAAACGCATCCTGCAGATGACTTTGCAGGATGCGTTTTTTCGCCAAAACGATGCATTGCGACGTATGCAAAAAAACGCTAGTGTGAAAGTAGCCTTAGGTTTAGAGCTTCTATCCCCACAAAGCACGAGCATGAAATGGCAAAACTTAGCTGGCCTCTATCTTTTATACCTGTTAAGGTATCCCCCCAGATTTGATGTGAAATGATTGCGGCAGAACATTATGGGGAAGCCCGGGCGAGTCTGATGCTATTAGCCCTGTCTATGAGTCTTCAGCAGTGTGTGAATTTGGCAGTGGGCATTTGTTTTAATTTTTTTGGGCTATACTCAATATGCACAGTGTTCAAATTCATGGGAACCTGAGAATTTTAGTAAATTTGACTCGCAGTTGGTCCGCCACAAACTAATTTGCTCAACTCTAGGTGCTAAATTTTAGCAAAGGAGAGGTGCAGGAACAAAAAAAAACTCAACAATTCTAGATTCAGAGGAACAGTGGCATTTAGACCAGGTGAAAAAATGAAATTTATGAATGATATTTATGGCAAATGACAAGTCCTCTTTAACAATAATGAAATAAAAATAATATCTTTAGCTAGTTAACCCTTTGATGACCAAGGGACATATTGGTGCCATAGTTTTAAACTAAAAACGATTTATTTGAATAAACTTACGTGTGTTTCCCACAGAGTTATACATTCTGCATTGAACTTACTTTGATCTCAACCATGTGGCCCAGTTCTAGGACATTCTGATATAGTACACATGTAACTGCTGGGGGCGTTCTTGAACTGTAATACAATGTTGTCTTGTGTTTTATAACGAAGCCCCAGTTCACTAACACATTTGTTTTTGTTTTAAATTTTCCCATACACATTAGCGCCAAGTATGAGTGACTGTTCATTGCGGCTGAGCATAGTTTATTTGGAATTGGTGATGATGAGATAATGTAATAATAAAAATTCTCCTGCTCAGTGATAGAGGTGAGTTGTGTATAAATATTAGAAATACATAATAATGCTCTCTATATAATGGGATTTACAACATTTTTAGAAATGCAAATTCAAAGGTATGTCTATTGAATTTACTTACCCCTTATGTACTATGCTAAAGTGTCCCAAAAATTGGGAATGCGCACGCAAATAGACCAGATGGAAAACTGACAACTTTGAGTGGCTGTTAAACTGACATCTCAGTTCCAGGTTAGCAGGAAGTTGTGCAATGCTCCAAACAAATTGCCTGCAGTCTCACTAAGTGACATTTATTAGGGTAGGCTCACTCTAGGCGTTTTTTCAGCGTGTTTTTTTTCCTGCAGCAAAACCTGATCTCTAGGAGCTGCCAAAAAAGCATTTGTTCCTTGGTTTCTCTTGCATTTTTGGGGGGCGTTTTTGATGTGTTTTTTAAGGTGGTTTTGGCATGCCTGATTTGTCTCTTGTGCATGCTGATAAAGTTTAGTGTTGAAAAAAAAGTCCTGTTCCATAGAATCAGGTTTTGGCATAAGAAACGCAGCAATACATGAAACCTGCATTTTTTGTGCATTTTTTCATAGTTTTTTCACCACCCATTGGAAAAACACTGAGAAACAGCTGAAAAATCGCTGAAAGAAGTGACATGCTCTATGTTTAAAAACTATACAAAGCACAAAATACTGATGACAAAAATCTTTGCTGGTACTGCAAAACGCAGCTGAAAAGCATAAAAAAAGCTTAAAGAAAGCAGCAAAAAGCCTAGTGTGAACTTAGCCTTAGATATTATACGGAATATTGGCAACAGTTATATATATGTTGTAAATTGTAATTGCTGGGTTCAATCCTTTGGTGTAAATGTAGTGTGTGTTACTCATCCGTCCTAGCTCAGGCATCGGCTCTTGGTTCCTTCCTCTAGGTCCAGTTGCCTTTGTGCAAGTCCAAGCTGATTTACCCCAGCGACCTGACAACCATCTTAGGCTACTTTCACACTAGCGTCGTACACTGCACGTCGCTATGCGACATTGCAGCGCTCCGACGCATAGTGTGGAAGCGCCGCACAACGGGGGTAGTGGATGCCGTTTTTCCACGCATCCGCTGCCCCATTCTGAGGTCCGGGGAGGAGGGAGCGGAGTTCCGGCCGAGCATGCGCGGTCGGAATTGCTGCACACAACGCACAAAAAAAGTTACATGTAACTTTTTTGTGCCGACGGTCCGACGCAACACGACGCAACCGTTGCACGACGGTTGCGACATGTGGCAATGCGTCGCACTGCGTCGCTAATTCACGTCTATGGAGAAAAAACGCATCCTGCAAGCACTTTTGCAGGATGCGTTTTTTCTACAGAACGACGCATAGCGACGTGCAGTGCACGACGCTAATGTGAAAGTAGCCTTAGACATCATCATCCAAGGCCTTTTAAGACCTACTTGGTCCTTCTGGAGTTTGCCTCACCAGCCACATCATTTAGCTGACTAATGATCTCTTCAGCAAATTCCTGCCTTTTTATCAATTATCTCCACATACTTCCTGGCTCAGATCTGCAGGTCACAATTTGTCTGTTGTAAACATGATGAATTCTTCTCTGCTAATATTTGAGCTTTTCAAACATATCTAAAGCAACAGTTTGTAATCTATTGAAACAAGTATCAGTTTGCAGTTTATCAATGCTGCTCTGTGGTTAACCAATTGTCTGTTGTAACAAACTTTTATCTGCTTATATTGGCGTTTTTCACACAACTGTGCTGCAATAGTAAGTATATAATCTTCTTTGTAAGCAAGCATCCAGTTTGCCTGTTTATCACTGCTGTTTTGTGATTATCCATGTGTCTGCTGATTGCAAACGGTTCTACCTTTTGAACACATGCCTTCTGATCACATACAACTCTGGCATCAATGACTTATCTGCTTCAAATCTTGAAGTAACTGTTCATTTTCAGTTCCTGAGCATAGCCTCAATCCAGGCTCCATATCTCCTGGTGTTTCCTGCTCCATTCATCTATTTCTCATACTGCATACCCCACTGTCCTTTGTTTTGTATTGCCTATGCCTTAGGGTACTGTCACACAGTGGCACTTTGGTCGCTACGACGGTACGATCCGTGACGTTCCAGCGATATCCATACGATATCGCAGTGTCTGACACGCTACTGCGATCAGGGACCCCGCTGAGAATCGTACGTCGTAGCAGATCGTTTGAAACTTTATTTCGTCGCTGGATCTCCCGCTGTCATCGCTGGATCGTTGTGTGTGACAGCGATCCAGCGATGCGTTCGCTTGTAACCAGGGTAAACATCGGGTTACTAAGTGCAGGGCCGCGCTTAGTAACCCGATGTTTACCATGGTTACCAGCGTAAAAGTAAAAAAAAACAAACCGTACATACTCACATTCCGGTGTCCTTCAGGTCCCTTGCCGTCTGCTTCCCTCTCTGACTGACTGCTGGCCGGAAAGTAAGAGCAGAGCGTCACCGCTGTGATCTGCTTTCACTTTACGGCGGCACTCAGTCAGAGCGGGAAGCAGACGGCAAGGAACCTGAAGGACACCGGAATGTGGGTATGTACGTTTTTTTTTTTTACTTTTACGCTGGTAACCAGGGTAAACATCGGGCTACTAAGCGCGGCCCTGCGCTTAGTAACCCGATGTTTACCCTGGTTACCCGGGACCTCGGCATCGTTGGTCGCTGGAGAGCGGTCTGTGTGACAGCTCTCCAGCGACCACACAACGACTTTCCAACGATCACGGCCAGGTCGTATCGCTGGTCGTGATCGTTGGAAAGTTGCAGAGTGTGACAGTACCCTTAGGCAGGTTTCACACGTCAGTGCCTCCGGTACGTGAGGTGACAGTTTCCTCACGTACCGGAGCCACTGACACACGTAGACACATTGAAATCAATGCATCTGTGCAAATGTCATTGATTTTTTGCGGACCGTGTCTCCGTGTGCCAAACACGGAGACATGTCAGTGTTTGTGGGAGCGCACGTATTACACGGACCCATTAAAGTCAATGGGTCCATGTAAAACACGTAACGCACACGGACGTTGTCCGTGTGCAGTCCGTGTGCCATGCAGGAGACAGCGCTACAGTAAGCGCTGTCCCCCCTAAGTGGTGCTGAAGCCGCCATTCATATCTTCACTGCAGCAGCATTTGCTGTAGAGAAGATATGAATAATCCTTTTTTTTTTTTGGTTTCTGGTGTTTAACATAAAGATCCCTGTCCCCACCCCCCTCCCACCCCCTGTGCGCCCGCCCGCTGTTATTAAAATACTCACCCGCCTCCCTCGCAGTGTCCTGTCCTGGCCGCAGCTTCTCCTGTATGCGGTCACGTGGGGCCGCCCATTACAGAAATGAATAAGCGGCTCCACCCCTATGGGAGGTGGAGCCGCATATTCATGACTGTAATCGGCGGCCCCACGTGACCGCTCATACAGTAGAAGGTGCGGCCAGGACAGGACACTGCGAGGGAGCCGGGTGAGTATTTTAATGCCGGCGGCCGGGCGCACAGGGGGTGGGAGGGGGGAGGATGCCCTAAAGTTTATTTTAAACACATAAAAACAAAAAAAAAAAAAGATTTTTCATCCCTTCTCCCCAGCGAGCGCTGGAGAGAACGGATGAATGGCGGCTTCAGTACCATGCTGGGGGGACAGCGCTTACTGTAGCGCTGTATCTCCTGCACGGTCCGTGTGGTACCCAGGCGGCACACGGCTGCCGCACGTGTGCCACACGGATGGCCTACGTGAGCTCACAGACACACGGACACGGATAACTCCGATACCGATTTTTTTCCGGTACCGGAATTATCTGGACGTGTGGGACTGCCCTTAGAGAATCCACCTCACCAGGTGACCCCTTAACAATTAAGGCTACTTTCTCACTAGCGTCGGACGACACACGACGAATTGTGTCATTGCGACGTACCGACGCTAGCAGTGAATGCGCCGCACAACGGGGGCAGCGGATGCTGTTTTCCAACGCATCCGCTGCCCCATTGTGAGGTGCAGGGAGGTGGGGGCGGAGTTCCGGCCTCCCATGCGCGGTCGGAAAAGACGGGAACGACGCACCAAAAAACGTTACAAGCAACGAATTTTGGTGGCGACGGTCCAACGCAACACGACGCAACCGTCGCACGACGGTTGCGACGTGTGGCAATGCGTCGCACTGCGTCGCTAATGCAAGTCAATGGAGAAAAAACGCATCCTGCAAGCACTTTTGCAGGATGCATTTTTTCTACAAAACGACGCATAGCGACGTGCAGTGCACGACGCTAGTGTGAAAGTAGCCTAACAGACAGAAAAAAACTCAAGGCAAAAACAAAATGAGCATATACCCTGTAGTAAGTAAATAAATAGTAAATGTAAATAACATAGGGTACTACTTAGTTAATTCTATTTCATTGTCGAGATGGTCCTATCTAATATTAAAACCTCTCCTTGTGCCTGCCGATCTCAATATATATGGGAGCTTGTTGTAAAAGCCTGGTTTGTAGCTCTTATTTCTCCATTGCCATTATTTTATTTGAATAATCTTCTAAACTGATCTGTGTCCAGCTGAAAATTAAGCCTTGATTTCGACTTAAGTCAGCTTAGAAGATAATTCAGGACAAGAGAGAAAAGCAATACAGACACTGCTATCAGAATGAGCTAAGGCTGGTTTCACGTTTGCGTTTTTTGCCGCTGCGTTTTAGGCTGGTTTCACACTTGCGTTTTTGTCTGCATGCGTTTTTAAAAAAAACGCATGTGTGAAAAACGCATGTAAACGCGGTAAAACGCATGCGTTTTTTAGACGCATGCGTTTTTATAGAAAAACACAAGAAAACACAAGAAAAAACAAGAAAACCCTAACCCTACCCCTACCCCTAACCCTAACCCTAAACGTGACTGAAATACGTGGCACTGAAATACGTGCAACTGAAATACGTGGCACTTAAATACGTGGCACTCAAATACGTGGCACGTGGCACTTAAATACGTGGCATGTGGCACTTAAATATGTGCCACGTGGCACTTAAATACGTGGCACGTGGCACTTTAATACGTGGCACGTGGCACTTAAATATGTGGCACGTGGCACTTAAATACGTGGCACGTGGCATACGTGGCACTGAAATACGTGATACGTGGCACTTAAATATGTGGCACGTGGCACTTAAATACGTGGCACGTGGCATACGTGGCACTGAAATACGTGGCACGTGGCATACGTGGCACTGAAATACGTGGCACGTGGCATACGTGGCACTGAAATACATGGCACGTGGCATACGTGGCACTGAAATACGTGGCACGTGGCATACGTGGCACTGAAATACGTGGCACGTGGCACTTAAATACGTGGCACGTGGCACTGAAATACGTGATACGTGGCACTTAAATACATGGCAATATGACTGTCAGAAAATGTTCATTAAACGGTTAGGGGTGAGGTTAGGGGTAGAGTTAGGGTTAGGGTTTAGATCCCTTTATCACCTTGATGGTGGTGGGTGGCTTTTCAGTGTGTTTTCTGGTTTTTTTCTATAAAAACGCATGCGTTTTTAGCGCAAACAAACGCATGTGCTTAAAAACGCATGCGTTTACATAGACAGCAATGCATTTTTTTGCCGCGAAAAAACGCATGCGTTTTTTCGCGGCAAAAAAACGCGCAAGAAAATACTGCAGGTAGCATTTTTGAAAATGAACGCATGCAGACAAAAAACGCATGCGTTTGAAAACGCGACCAAACGCATGTGCAAAAAAACGCATGCGTTTTCAATGTTAAATATAGGGGAAAAAAACGCTGCAGACAAAAACGCAAGTGTGAAACCAGCCTTAGCGCAAAAAAACGCATGCATTTTTTTCCTATATTTAACATTAAAAACGCATGCGTTTTTTTTGTATGCGTTTTGTCGCGTTTGACGACGCATGCGTCGTTTCTATGCTTGCGTTTTGTTGCAGAAATGCAACATGTAGTAATCTCTAGAGGCGTTTTTTTGCCGCAAAAACGCATGCGTTTTTTTGCGACAAAAAAAACTTATTGCTGTCTATGTAAACGCATGCGTTTTTAAGCACATGTGTTTGGTTGCGTTTTAAACGCATGTGTTTCAATAGAAAAAAACAAGAATGCACACTGATAAGCCACCCCCCACCATCAAGGTGATAAAGGGATCCAAACCCTAACCCTAACCCTACCCCTAACCCTAACCCTAGGGATCCTAACCCTAACCCTAACCCTAGGGATCCTAACCCTAACCTTACCCCTAACCCTAACCCTAGGGATCCTAACCCTAACCCTAATCCTAACCCCAACCCTAGCTATTTCTATTTGTAGTGGGTTTTCTAGATGATTTTGATGATTGGCAGCTGTCACACACTTCTCAGCATGCGTTTCAAAAACGCAAACGCAGGAAAAAACACATGTAAACGCGTCAAAACGCTGCGTTTTTTTTTACCACATGAGAAAACGCATGCGTCTAAAAAACGCAGCGTTTGCACGCTTTTACATGCGTTTTTTTCACCACCTGCGTTTGCGTTTTAAACGCTGCGTTTTTAAACGCAAATGTGAAACTAGCCTAACTCGGTGATTTTAACTCAATTCGCATTCTCCATGTACAATGATACATAAAGGCTGTAGAAGACAAACTGTCACAAATTCTTAACCCTATTGCAAAATTATTTTTAGCCAAAAATTGATGATTTAAGTAAAAATATAAGTTTACTCCATAATGCATCCATATCTCCTAACAGACCTTCACTACAAAACATGACAAATAACTTACTAGCTCTCCTTTTAGTGCACACTGATAATAGTAGAAATACTTAATTCTTTCATTGTTAACATGCAATCATTTTTCAATGCAGTATTTGACCGCTCAGAATACCAATGCATTATGTATATATATATATATATATATATATATATATATATATATATATATTTATAAAAATAATACCTTTCAATTATGACATCTTCCATCAATTTCACATATTACTATAGCCAATTAAATATTCAGCGCTCATACGGACCACAGTAAATTCTGTATTTTTCAGAGAGACGCACTTTTTTCCTCAAAATTTGGGAGGAAAATCGGGGTTCGTCTTATAATATAGCTTACCGGGGGGATGGCTGCGATGGAGCGGGGTCACAGGAGGCAGGTTCGTTGTTGTAGGAAGCTGGCAGCAGGGGTGGGGTGATGCTGCGAGCCCCAGGCTAGGAGGAGGTGGTGTCCTCAGGGTGCAAGGCTGTGGGCCTTGGGCTTTCAGAAAATGTCTGCGGTGATTGGAATCTGCGCTCAGCCCGTTGATTTCCCGGCAGTGGGCTTCAGGAAAATAGCTGCCGGAGGACGGCACATGCGCAGAGTGACATCTCAGCTCCTGAAGTCCACCGCTGGAAATCAATGGGCAGAGCAGGGACTTCGCTCACTGCTGACATTTTCTGAAAGCCTAGAGCATGCAGCTTCTCTGTCACGCACAGTGTGGAAAGTCTAAGTGCAACACAAAGGGATGAGGAGAAGGAAGCCCAAACGCTAGGCAATGGGGGAGTGGAGACCCCCTACCATCCCTATATTGGTTCCACACCAATTACTGTGCAGGAAAACTAAGCCCTATATATTCCTACAGGTAGGCCTGAATGGGGAAGGGCAGGGATAGGCACTGGTCAGTACCCACTGTACACTAAAGACATGAAGGGACACAAACAAGGGGGGAGAAAATTAACTTGAGCAGAATCCAGAGAGGTAACACCAAACGTCCTCCAAGAGCACTAGAGAGGAAGTAAGCCAACTGCTATAGCTACAAGCCTTCACAAGGGAAAATGTGAATATCATCAGTGGCTCCCAGAAGCAGACTAAGAGTATATAAACACCCAGGTCCAGATGTGTCAATTAGAGCCGGAGGGAGGCTGCCTCTAGGTCCAAAAGTCAGAAGGATTAAGAAGGTGTCTGTAATGCCAAGTGCAGATACCTTCTGCAGCCAGATGCAGAGCGACTGTCTGTTGCATTTGAGACACCCGTGACATTTGCACCACGGCATCAAATCTGCAGCAATTCCTGAATGTGGAAACATTCCCTTATAGTCCGCAAAATATAATACATATACAGTGTGCTGTGTATGTCAAGCTAGATTCTCTGACAACTTATGCATTATTATTTCATTATTTCAGCACCTATATTACTCAGGTATGTTGCTTTTTGTCTTACCCTAGATAAAGAAGGGAATTTTCTTTTTAATATAATTATTCTACAAAGGGACATTTTCAATGTAATACTGCTATTCTATTCCATCACATCAAATATTTAAAGGTGTGTAAAGCAAACAAAGGTATGTAAAGCATAGATGGAATGAAGGACTTATTATGATACAGGAAAGATATATATCTTGGTACCATGTTAGCCAGTAGATAGAAAGATGTTTAGAATTGAGAGTCCTCAGTGGTTGATACCTTTTAATAGCTAACTGAAAAGATGGTAACAAATTATTATGGAGTTTCAAGATGGAAAGTTTGAACATGGAGCTGCTTCTCAATATAAAGAAGACAAAGATATTGACTACTGCCAAGTACGACTGAGACACTTTTAAGATGGACAGCGACAAACTGAAAGTTGTAAAGGACTTCAACCTACTCTGATCGATGATAACTCAAGAAGCGGCGTTGACACCGTAAGTCATTAGGAGAATAGCTATGAGCAAATCAACAATGATGTAAGGGTCTTCAAATCATGGAACATTTCATTGGTGACTTGGCTATTATATAGTTTGATCTCTTCTGTGGTAACAAACAGATGCAAAAACGACATGGAAACAAGACAGATGAAGAATCGATGCCTTTGAAATTTGGTGCTCGAGAATGATGTTATCAATACCATCCATGGTAAGAAGAACAAACAAATCAATTTTGAAAAAATTCAAGCCAGACATGTCACTCAAAGCAAGGATTACAAAGTTTCAACTTGCCTACTTTGGACACATCGTACGAAGAGAGCAATCACTGGAGAAGGACATCATGGTCGGAATAATAGAAGGAACAAGGCGAAGAGGAAGACCAGCAACCCGATGGTTTGTTACTATTAAGATAACAGCAGAGAAGACCCTGATGGACCTATCTAGGATTGCACAAGATCGATCTTCTTACAGAGCGTTCATCTATCAAGTCGCCATGGCATGAGATTGAGCTAAAGTGCATTAGTTAAATAATAAAGCAAACAACCCTTCTAGGGAAGGGTCTGCAAAGTTCTGTGTTTCTGTGAGTCAAAATCAGCACCATACATCTAAATGTGGTTCCTTCTATGGCATGAGCATAGATGTTTACAAGCTCTATAGAGATGTATGGGAGTCATATAAATTCAAGCAACAAATTTGATGAAATTAAATATTAAAAACACTAAAAACATCTTATATTTGACAACCAAAAGTTAATCTAAGAAATACTGTGTGACCATGTAATACTTTTGTTCCTATATAACTTAGATTGCTGTAGTTTGGTTTGAAGTTAAGTTATCTTTGCCAACAAAATAGGTAGTAAACCATTATAGTGAATTGGGTTACTTTTCTGGCTAAAACGTGCCCTTCTTTCCGCCATGTGAAACAACAACAGCCACAATTAAAGGTCGCTCATTGCTCAGAGTGGCTCGTGTGGCCAAGTACAACAAATTAGCAGCCAGAAATTTGAATCAGATATTTAATCTTTCGAACATGTAAGTGAGATTTACTGTTGACAATGGCGCTTGGCCAGCTTAATCTCACGGAAGAAAGATTGCAAGCAGTGTCCTTGAAACTCAAGCAAATCCTCTATAAGTGAGCTGGGTCTTTCTGACCTGAACTGTGACTGAAGGCTGTACACCGTGTCTTGGATTCCTCTAAGTGTTTGGAAATTTGCAAACAATCATATGTTTTATTATCATCGTTGTTGTGGGTCAGAACAAAGGCTAAGAAAACATGAAAATGATATAAATTGTTTACTGGTTGTCTAAACACACAAGTGAAGGCTGTGAGACAGGAGAAGTGCAATCCTGGGATTGTAGTGGTTGCTGAATTGCTTCAGCTCAGCTACTGCCTGACAATGCTGATAACGGCTTAGAGCTTTGAAAGCAAAAAAAAAAAAAAAAAAAAACAATTGTGATCACAGTGAAAAGTCATCAAATTATAAGTTTGGATTAGGCTAACTTATTACAATGGTATTCCACACAGTCTGCATAAAGTCACCGATGAAAAAAGTAGAGAAACTGACAAACCTTGAAGTGCATTTACACTGCATGACCTGTAGTGTTAATCATCCGCCGATTGGCTGTTTTTGCTGATTGGTGGTTGTTTATCAGCCTTTTTAGACAGAACAATTATGCTTAATAGATTGCTCGCTGTACATAGGCTGCCATTATTCTCGGCAGCACATCATCTACTTACACTGCAAATTATGCTGCAGAGAATGATGATTTTTAAGCGAGCTTAAAAATAATTTCTCCCAATGAACAAGTGTTTTGCTTATTCAGTTTTGCTTGTTCATAGAAAATTGCAGTCTATTTATACTGCCTGATTATTAGGTAACGAGTATTCCATATAATAGTGCAGCGTAACTGCACCTTTATACTAAAGGTGTACAAACTTTTGAGGTCCAATGGCTCATTGTCAGAGTGTAACACTTCTAAGGGCTCCTATAAAACTTATTGGGAAAGTAAGAAAGACCGAGTGATCAATCGGAGATGGATCCAGGGAAAGGACACCCAGCACTACGGCCCAGAGTTTATAACTCTGAGAGGTAATGGGACCAGATGAGACCGACTACATGAGAGGAAGAGAGTGCCCTGGGCGGGAGTTCCAAAGTGTTAGAGACAGCGTTAGAGACAGAGAAGACAGGTACTGGCCATACTGGCAGTAAAGTTCCTTAGAGGGGATAGGAGTGCTAACTGGACTCTAATATTGAGCTGGGTTGTGGTAAAGCAGAGAGGAATGGTGAAAATAGAGGACAAGTGCGTAAAGAGGGACGAATTTAAACTGTGTGTGGAAAAGGCTACGTCTTGTAAAGGAAACGTAATTTGAAGTAATGAGCTCCCTGCTATGGCGAAAAGGTCCGTACCACACCCTACTTAAACTCCCAGCTGTCTGCTGGGACTTACAAATTATATACCTGTACATGAGCTGGCTAGTAACCATGACTATGATTGTTCTGTTATCCCTCCTGGCCTCAGCTAGTCTAACGATACTTTAACTGACCACCTGGTATTGGACCCTGGCTATTTCCCGAAGACTGTGGTTTCCTCTCGTGATTCTGACCCTGGATTATCCTGCTTGTTATTGACCTAGCAAATCTGAACATCTTTACCTCAGGCTCACGCTTCGAGACCGCAGCCACTATGTGAATATACCGAAAGGACCTCATTGTAAGTCTAAATCCTTGTACAGGAATTAAAGGGTGAAGGCTAGCATTCCTCTAGCATCTGCTAAATGAGGGGGCTAGAGCCAATTCTGTCCTGAGTAGCCTTTTTGAGCTTATAGCTTTTGACTAATTTTACAATATATATTGGCCATGGTATTGCACGGTATGCGCATTTTAGCCATGGCACCGTATAGGAAAATTTTGTAAATATAATAATAATAATAATAATAATAATAATCTTTATTTATATAGCGCCAACATATTCCACAGCGCTTTACAGTTTAACAGTTTCATACACAACAGTCATAAGTAACAACTTTAACAATAATACAATAATGAAAGCAAATTAAGACTGACCCTGCTCGTGAGAGTTTACAGTCTACAATGAGGTGGAGGAGATACAAACTACAGGTGTGTATTTACAATGATGTATTTACAATGATGGTCCAGCCATCTTCAGGGAGTGTGGGATAGATCAAGGCCACATGAGCTGGTCACCAACCAGTATTTGTGGTGCTGTTGGGTGCGGTAGAGTTTGATGGAGGGTTATTCTCAGATAGTGAATAGGCTACACATACACACTAACACATAAAATGACTTTGATTAGGGAATGTGATAGGCCGTTCTGAACAGATGTGTTTTGAGAGAGCGCCTAAAACTGTGCAAGTTGTGGATAATCCTAATTTATTTTGGTAGAGCATTCCAGAGGATTGGCGCAACGCGGGAGAAGTTTTGGAGCCGGGAGTGGGAGGTACGGATTAGTGCAGAGGTTAGTCGAAAGTGGTTTGCAGAGGTATAAGGTATTGCTGACTCACCTTGATGGAGACAAAAAGGATTGTGGACTCCACGAGTCATATGGGGGTCTATGGCTACATTTGGCTTATGCTCTAGGACTGCGAGTCTTCATGGAATATGGACCCAATCGTTTACTGACCTAGACATGAACACAACCTTAAAGGGGTTGTAAAAAAAATCCTGAAACGTGCTTAACACATATATAACTTATAGCCCCTTGCATTTAAAATATACTCTTGAGGCACATTCTATTGCAAATCAGTGTCTGACTCACAGCCTTGAACAGCTCATTTACATATAAGAAAAACATGGCTATCTCTGGAATAAGATATTGGATCACGGTTATGAAAATATCAATTTATTTAGCTTCCTATGACCTATATGTCCATATAGATGGCTTAGGAGGGTTGATCCTACTGACAGAATCCCTTTAAGTCATCCTAAATTACACGCAATTGTAATAGTAACAAATGCAAACCTAAAACACTTTTAGATTGTGTTGTCTTCTGTGTTTTCCCTGAAAAGTGATTTTACCAGTCACCCTACAGTTCAATGAATTTCTGCCAGTCCCATTCTTGAGCGATCTCTTCATTCTCAGGTTTGGGATTATAAACTTATGGAAAATCCAAGTGATGTTTTCAGTTGGAAAATAGGAAACCAATATTGCCACCTGGTTCTTCTTTGTCATGGTTTCTGCTGTATTTGTATGTATGAGTTTTCTTGTAAAAATGTTATAAATGTAATCCTTTAACTGCTGGAAAATTTGGTGCTGTATTTGATGCAGAATTGTTTTTTTATCCCACATTCATAGCTTTAACAGATATTACTTTTTTATATTTCTGCATCAATTTAACCGTATAAGCTCTGTTTTTTAGGCACCAAATTACCATACCATACCATACCATACGTAAGCATTTAATCGTATTAACTGTTATGGGTTAAATACAAAAAAAATGCTACAATATTACCAAATATGTCTGCTATTAACTGTTTTCAGATGTTTATTTTAAAAAGTGTAAAATTGTGTTTATTCTATCAGCTTCTGTACTGTTATTTGTTTAGTAACTTAACCGTAAAAAAGGGTATCTTTTAGGCTACAGTGGGTATGGAAAGTATTCAGACCCCTTTACATTTTTCACTCTTTGTTTCATTGCAGCCATTTGGTAAATTCAAAAAAGTTCATTTTTGTTCTCATTAATGTACACTCTGTGCCCCATCTTTATTGAAAAAAACAGAAATGTAGAAATTTTTGAAAATGTATTAAAAAAGAAAAAGGAACTATCACATGGTCATAAGTATTCAGACCCTTTGCTCAGCATTAAGTAGAAGTACCCTTTTGAGCTAGTACAGTCATGAGTCTTTTTGGGAATGATGCAACAAGTTTTTCACACCTGGATTTGGGGAACCTCTGCCATTCTTTCTTGCAGATCCTCTCTAGTTCTGTCAGGTTGGATGGTGAACGTTGGTGGACAGCCATTTTCAGAGTTCTCAAGAGATGCTCAAGTTGGTTTTTGACAGGGCTCTGGCTGGGCCAGTCAAGAATGGTCACAGGGTTGTTCTGAAGCCACTCCTTTGTTCTTTTAGTTGTGTGCTTAGGGTCATTGTCTTGTTGGAGGGTGAACTTTCGGCCAAGTCTGAGGTCCAAAGCACTCTGGAAGAAGTTGTCATCCAGGATATCTCTGTACTTGGCCACATTCTTGTTTCCTTCAATGGTAACCAGTCGTCCTGTTCCTGCAGCTGAAAAACACCCCCAAAGCATGATGCTGCCACCACCATGTTTCACTGTTGGGATTGTATTTTACAAGTGATGGCAGGGCCTGGTTTTATCCACACATACCGCTTAGAATTATCACCAAAAAGGCTTGTCTTCATCTCATCAGACCGGAGAATCTTATTTCTCATAGTCTGGGAGTCCTTCATGTGTTTTTTAGCAAACTCTTTTCGGGCTTTCATATGTCTTGCACTGAGGAGAGGCTTCCGTTGGGCCACTCTGCCATAAAGGCCCAACTGGTGAGGGGCTGCAGTGATAGTTGACTTTGTGGAACTTTTTTCCATCTCCCTGCTGCATCTCTGGAGCTTGGCCACAGTGTTCTTGGAGTTCTTCTTTACCTCTCTCACAAAGGCTCTGCTCCCACGATTGCTCAATTTGGCTGGACGGCCCGGTCTAGGAAGACTTCTGGTGTCTCAAACTTCTTCCATTTAAGGATTATGGAGGCCACTGTGCTCTTAGGAACCTTGAGTACTGCAGAAATTCTTTTATAACCTTGGCGAGATCTGTGCCTTGTCACAATTATGTCTCTGAGCTCCTTGGCCAGTTCTTTTGACCTCATGATTCTCATTTGGTCTGACATGCACTGTGAATGGTGAGGTCTTATATAGACAGGTGTGTGCCTTTCCAAATAATAATTTTTTATTTATATAGCCCCAACATATTCCACAGCACTTCACATTATAGAGGGGACTTGTACAGACAATAGACATTACAGCATAACCATAAAAACAGATCAAAACAGATATCAAGAGGAATAAGGGCCCTGCTCGCAAGCTTACAAACTACAAGGAAAAAGAGGAGACACGAGAGGTGGATGGTAACAATTGCTTTCGTTGTTTGGACCAGCCATAGAGTAAGAATCGGGTGTTCATGTAAAGCTGCATGAACCAGTTAACAACCTAAATATGTAACAGTACAGACACAGAGGGCTATTAAATGCATAAAGTGTATGAGAATATGATGCGAAGAACCTGATTATGGTTTAAGTTTTTGAATGGGCCACAAAGTCTGAACAAATGCGTTTTTAGGGCATGCTTTCCAAATCAAGTCCTATCAGTTTAATTAAACACAGCTGGACTCCAATGAAGGAGTAGAACCATCTCAAGGAGGATCACAAGGAAATGGACAGCATGCGACTTAAATAGGAGTGTCTGAGCAAAGCGCCTGAATACTTATGACCATGTGATATTTCAGTTCTTCTTTTTTAATAAATATGCAAAAATTTCTATATTTCTGTTTCTTCACAGTCTAGATGGAATGCAGATTGTACATTACTGAGAAGAAAATGAACTTTTTTGAATTTACCAAATGGCTGCAACGAAACAATTTTAAAGGGGTCTGAATACTTTCCATACCCACTGTATGTGTGTACGCTGTGGATTTGCTTGCAGAAATTTCTGCAAGGTTTCTGCATCTCTTGGCAGGAAAACGCAGTGGAAAATCCACATTTTTTTATGTGGTTTTTATGCATTTTTGTTGCGGTTTTGATGCAGTTTTTCATGTGGTTTTTCCTGCGGTTTTTCATGTGTTTTTGTAAATCCATAGAGCTAAATAAAGATATATTATTAAAAAAAGAATTGAGATGTCATTTCCTTGTTCATCCTCTTCAGCCAGATACCCTCATTAATATTAAATAAAGACACAGACACACACACCAGCCTATGTAGGAGCATTAACATAATTAACCTACATATGCTGTAACAAAAAAGCAACTGTCAGAAATCTGCGTGAAATGCAATATCTGTTTATTTTTCAAATAAATTTAAAAAAAAAATTTGCGTGGTCTCCCTCATAATTTAAATAACCAGCAGAGGGAAAGCTAATGGCTGAGGGCAGTTATTAATATTCTTGGAAGGAGCCAATAGCCAAAGGTTCCCAGGTTATTAATATCAGCTTGCCCCCCGAGGAAGCATTGACAGCGAAACGCGCATCAGGGCCTCTCCTTTGCTCAGCATTTTGGTTAGTATTACCTCCATTTCTTTCCAGCATTATGTAACACTCGCAGATATACCCATTGTGGATGTGGGGGGTTTTTCTTTGCCTACTAATGATCATTCTATTGCATGATGGTTTGGCTCTATTTATTATGGGCATACTGATTGATGCCATATACTAGCTACTTGTAGCAGCTGTGCACTCGCGTATATATTTATAGACCACCATGTTACTCTTTGCAATTGCCAAACTTTATTTCCCCTAGCCTCATGGGCTTATTTGTTTGAATATATTTTGGATATACTTGGTACTATATACAATATATTTTTTGCTGAGCATTGTTCATTGGTGTCACTATCCCTGTTATCATTTTTTTGTTTATTTTTGTTATGTATTTTAATGATTACTACTGGCGTTTATTCTTAATAAAATAATATATTTTATTTTGCTCTGTGATTCACCTTTTTTCTTTGGGGAAAAATATTAATATCAGCTCACAGCTGTCTGCTTAGCCTTTTGGCTACAAACTATTTATATATATATATATATATTGTTCGGTCAGTTGATCTATTTACTATATATTATTTTCTGACTTGAACGCCCTGCCCTTCTCCATGTTTTAATTACATCTCAACACAATTGGTTCTGAGCCTCCTATATAAGTAGGTTTTACCCTGTCATTAGCCATAAGCAAGTGTTCACATTAGGCATTCAGCTCAGATACCATAGGTAAGTGTTCACACCAGACAGTCAGTGTAGTTACCCATTCGATCTGAGATTACCTTGACGTTTTGGTGAATGGGCTCACAACGTTTGCAAATCTTGTGCTAAAAATCTCATGTGTTTGTTCATAAAGTTCATAAGCCAGTATGCTATTCATATTTCACATATTTCACATTTCCTTGTTTTTTAGCACAGATAAGTTTGGCCATTGATCTATTGTATATTTGACTTTTTTTGGCTACAAACTATTTATATATATATATATATATATATATATATATATTGTTCGGTCAGTTGATCTATTTACTATATATTATTTTCTGACTTGAACGCCCTGCCCTTCTCCATGTTTTAATTACATCTCAACACAATTGGTTCTGAGCCTCCTATATAAGTAGGCTTTACCCTGTCATTAGCCATAAGCAAGTGTTCACATTAGGCATTCAGCTCAGATACCATAGGTAAGTGTTCACACCAGACAGTCAGTGTAGTTACCCATTCGATCTGAGATTACCTTGAGACGTTTTGGTGAATGGGCTCACAACGTTTGCAAATCTTGCGCTAAAAATCTCATGTGTTTGTTCATAAAGTTCATAAGCCAGTATGCTATTCATATTTCACATATTTCACATTTCCTTGTTTTTTTAGCACAGATAAGTTTGGCCATTGATCTATTGTATATTTGACTTTTTTTGGCTACAAACTATTTATATATATATATATATATATATATATATATATATATATATATATATATTGTTCGGTCAGTTGATCTATTTACTACATTGTTCATTGGTGTCACTATCCCTGTTATCATTTTTTTGTTTATTTTTGTTATGTATTTTAATGATTACTACTGGCGTTTAATCTTAATAAAATAATATATTTTATTTTGCTCTGTGATTCACCTTTTTTCTTTGGGGAAAAATATTAATATCAGCTCACAGCTGTCTGCTTAGCCTTTACTGGCTAGTTTCCAGGGGAAATCCAGAAAAAAATTGACATGGAGTCCCCCTATAAAATCGAACCAACGAAGGCTAGGCAGACAGCTGTGGGCTGATATTAATAGCCTGGGAAGGGGCCATAGATATTGGCATCCCCCAGGCTAAAAAGATATATAGATGCGCCAATTCTGGCACTTAGCCTTGCTCTTCCCACTTGCCCGGTAGGGGTGGAAAGTGGGGTTCAAATTTGTGGGGTTGATGTCACCTTTGTGTTGTCAGGTGACATCAAGCCCACAGGTTAATAATGGAGAGGCATCAGTAAGACATCTATCCATTACTAATCCTATAGCTACATCGTAAATAAAGACACAGCCACAATAAAGTCCTTTATTTGAAATAATCACACAGACTCCTTCATTGAATCTAAATTTATCCTACTTACTGATCGCCTAATCCCCGACGCCCTCGTCTCCTTCAACAAAAATAAAATAATAAACCAACATATATTACTATCCTGTCCAACGTAGTCTATTTAATACCAAGTGTCCCACGGCAATCTCACATGTAAAACAGTCACATTGCGAGATGTGACCGCTCTACCCAGCCTCCGACGATACACTGACAGGAGGTAATTGCTCCCGCAGTGTATCACTGAGGTGTCATGAGAGTTCACCTGAGTTCATCAGCTCCGGTGCTCTCACTTACGACACCGCTGTGTGAAAACTTCACTCCGGTGAACTCTCGCGGCGTCTCAGTGATACACTGCGGGAGCGATCACCTCCTGTCAGTGTATCGCCGACGGCCAGGTAACATCGACGTGGGACACTCAGTATTAAATGGATTACGGTGGAAAGGTGAGTTACAGAATCATAGAATGGTAGAGTTGGAAGGGACCTCCTGGGTCATCTAGTCCAACCCCCTCAATTCAGGATTCACTAAATCATCCTAGACAGATGTCTGTCCAGCCTCTGTTTGAAGACTTCCATTGAAGGAGAACTCACCACCTCTCGTGGCAGTCTGTTCCACTCTTTGATCACCCTGTCAAAAAGTTTTTTCTAATATCTAATCTGTGTCTCCTCCCATTCAGTTTCATCCCATTGCTTCTAGTCTTTCCTTGTGCAAATGAGAATAAAGATGATCCTTCTACAATGTGACAGCCCTTGAAATATTTGTAGACAGCTATTAAGTCTCCTCTCAGTCTCCTTTTTTGCAAGCTAAATATTCCCAAATCCTGTAAACGTTACTCATAGGACATGGTTTGCAGACCGGTCACCATTCTGGTTGCTCTTCTCTGAACTTGCTCTAGTTTGATGATGTCCTTTTTAAAATGTGGTGCCCAAAACTGGACACAGTATTCCAGATGAGGTCTGAGCAAAGAGGAGTAGAGGGCAATAATGACTTCTTGTGATCAAGACCAGGGGTGTCAAACTGCATTCCTCGAGGGCCGCAAACAGGTCATGTTTTCAGGATTTCCTTAGCATTCCACAAGGTGCTGGAATCATTCTGTGCAGGTGATTAAATTATCACCTGTGCAATACAAGGAAATCCTGAAAACATGACCTGTTTGTGGCCCTCGAGGAATGCAGTTTGACACCTCTGATCTAGACTGTATGCTTCTGTTAATACTCGTACATCCCAGAATTATATTTGCCTGTTTTGCTGCTGCATCACACTGTTGACTCATGTTCAGTCTGTGATCTATTAGTATACCCAAGTCTTTTTCACATGTGCTGTTGCTTAACCCTATTCCTCCCATTCTTTATATGCTGTTTTCATTTTTATTGCCCAGATGTAGTACTTTGCATTTTTCCCTGTTAAAAACCATTCTGTTAGTTGCTGCCCACTGCTCCAGTTTATTTATATCTTTTTGAATCCTCTCTCTCTCTCTTCTCTAGTATTAGCTATCCCTCCTAGATTTGTGTCATCAGCAAATTTAATCAGTTTATCCTCAATTCCTTCATCTATGTTACACCCGGTCCGGTCTCTGTACCTTTGCGGGGTCCCCGTCGGGACTCCCGCTCTGTGCTGGCTCCACGCTGTCAGGATGCGGCTTCTCCCCCTCCTTCCTCTCCTGCTTCCTGGTGTGCTGCCAGCAGGTTCTCGAGCAGAGTGCTTAGGGCATGCACGCGCTCGTTCCCGGTCTCTTAAAGAGACAGCGCGCATTTTTTTAAATATGCTTCTGGCCAATGGCGTGTTGTTCATTGCTATTTCTAGCTCCTCCACCATAGGGAGGGCGCCGGAGCAACAAGTATCCACTGTTGCTTACTTCCGGTTCCTGTCTGCATGTGCTCTTGATTCTGAAGTGCTTTCGTTAGTACTTCGCTTATACTGTCTGTTTCCACAGATCATCAGCTACCAGTTACCCGGCTATCATGGATCCATCCAGTCAGTGATTCTGTCATAGAAGGAAATTAAGTTAATCTGACATGACTAATTAGTTACAAACCCATGCTGACTCTATTTAATCACTTCATTCTTATCCAGGTACTTACATACATGTTGTTTAATAATTTGTTCAAAGATCTTTCCTGGTATAGACATCAGACTCATTGGCCTATAGTTCCCTGGTCGACCTTCTTCCCCTTTTTAAAGATAGGAACAACATTTGCTCTTCTCCAGTCATCTGAGACTTCTCCTGTTCTCCAATAATTTTCAAAGATTATGGAGAGTGGTTCAAAAATTTCTACTGCTATCTCCTTCAGTACTCTGGGGTGTAATTCATCTGGACCTGGAGACTTGAATTCATTTAAGTTAGTTAAGTGTTTCCCCACTATTAGTGTTGAGCATTCCGATACTGCAAGTATCGGGTATCGGCCGATACTTGCTGTATCGGAATTCCGATACCGAGATCCGATATTTTTGTGATATCGGGTATCGGTATCGAAACAACATTAATGTAAAAATGTGTAAAAGAGAGAATTAAAATAAAAAATATTGCTATACTCACCTCTCCGACGCAGCCTGCACCTTAACGAGGGAAGCGGCAGCGTTCTTTGTTTAAAATTCGCGCTTTTCTTTCCTTTACGTGAGTCCCGGCTTGTGATTGGTTGCGTGCCGCCCATGTGACCGGGACGCAACCAATCACAGCAAGCCGTGACGTAATTTCAGGTCCTTCAGGATTTTAAAATTACGTTCCGGCGTTGTGATTGGTTGCGTCGCAGTCACATGGGCGACGCAACCAATCACAGCAAGCCGTGACGTAATTTCAGGTCCTTAAGGATTTTAAAATTACGTCCCGGCTTTGTGATTGGTTGCGTCGCAGTCACATGGGAGACGCAACCAATCACAAGCCGTGACGTCACGGGAGGCTGGACACGCGCGCATTTTAAAATGGGCGCGTGTCCAGCCTCCCGTGACGTCCCGGCTTGTGATTGGTTGATCGCGGCGCAACCAATCACAAGCCGGGAGGCTGGACACGCGCGCATTTTAAAATTTTAAAATGCGCGCGTGTCCAGCCTCCCGGCTTGTGATTGGTTGACCGCGGCGCAACCAATCACAAGCCGGGACGTCACGGGAGGCTGGACACGCGCCCATTTTAAAATTTTAAAATGCGCGCGTGTCCAGCCTCCCGGCTTGTGATTGGTTGACCGCGGCGCACAAAATGAGTGAGGATGAACTAAACCAAACAAGGGGAAACTGCCAATGTTGTCAAAACATCAATTGTTGCATAATAAGTTTGGTCGAATTTGCAGGATGTGTCTCACATTCCCATGTATCACCTCTCAGCTGATGTATTATACAAGCCTCCCAGCTTGTGATTGGTTGACCGCGGCGCAACCAATCACAAGCCGGGACGTCACGGGAGGCTGGACACGCGCCCATTTTAAAAAGCGCGCGTGTCCAGCCTCCCGTGACGTCACGGCTTGTGATTGGTTAATGGCGGCCATGTTGCCGGGACGCGGACCAATCACAGCAAGCCGTGACGTAATTTCGTCACGGCTTGCTGTGATTGGTCCGCGTCCCGGCAACATGGCGCCGTGACCAATCATAAGCCGGGACGTCACTGGAGGCTGGACACGCGCGCTTTTTAAAAAGCGCGCGTGTCCAGCCTCCCGTGACGTCACGGCTTGTGATTGGTTAATGGCGGCCATGTTGCCGGGACGCGGACCAATCACAGCAAGCCGTGACGTAATTTCGTCACGGCTTGCTGTGATTGGTCCGCGTCCCGGCAACATGGCCGCCCTGACCAATCACAAGCCGGGACTTCACGTAACCAAGTAAAAGCGCGAATTTTAAACAAACAACGCTGCCGGTTCCCTCGCTGAGGTCCAGGCTGCGTCGGTGAGGTGAGTATAGCGATATTTTTTATTTTAATTCTTTCTTTTACACATTTATATGGATCCCAGGGCCTGAAGGAGAGTTTCCTCTCCTTCAGACCCTGGGAACCATCAGGAATACCGTCCGATACTTGAGTCCCATTGACTTGTATTGGTATCGGGTATCGGTATCGGATTGGATCCGATACTTTGCCGGTATCGGCCGATACTTTCCGATACCGATACTTTCAAGTATCGGACGGTATCGCTCAACACTACCCACTATCTTTCTGTTTATAGATATCCTGGATTATTCTATTCCCTTAATAGGACAGTGAAAATCAGTACATGTTACATTTCCTTTCTGAGAGAAAACAGATGCAAAATAGAAATTTAAAAGTTCGGCCTTCTTAACATCCTTTCTTAGCATTTCATCATTTCCATCCTGTAAAAATCCTATAGCATCTTTGACTTTTCTTTTACTTTTGACATATCCCCAAAATCCGTTTTTATTGCTTTTGATGTCTCTTGCAAGCCTTAATTCATTGTCAGCTTTAGATAATCTGATTCGTGCCCTGCAGGTTCTGCAGACAGCATTATATTCTTATATAAATAACATAGTTTGCGCAAATAGCTTATGGAGAGACCTCACAAATTTATTATAAAGTCCATACAAATTTAAAATAAATCTATCGACACAATAGTAAAAAGCCACATAATGATGTACGAGAAAGTCTTGAAATCCAAGTTCATTAACTCCAGAGAAAAAAGCAGCAATTTATTGCATAGAGTCCGCCACATTAGTTCTGTCTGAGACAGCTATATGTAAGTATGGGCGATAAGGATTACCTCTGAAGAAAAGTGCTGGAGTCCGTGCTGAGTCCACACTGTAGAGTCACTCTCGATGAAGCGTAGCAGCCAAAAAATAGAAGGAAAAAATATGCTGACAGGAGCACGGTCCCAGCCAGTAACCCACGCTCCCCAAAGCCTGCTACCCGCCGGTGCACGAGCGTGCAGAAGCCTGTGCTTGAAGTCCGCGGTGAGAAGAAGCACCGACAGGACCTTCCGTCACGTTGATAGTCACGTGACCCGGCAAGGGTACGAGGCGTGATGAGGACCAAATTCCAACGCGTTTTGGAGAACACGGTCTCCTTCGTCAGGGATGGTCCTGTAACGAACAAAGGCTAATATATATACATACAGCTCACTTGGTATAAGGGAGGAGGGAGTGTATTAAGTAAATGCAAATAGCTCGACCTCACTATTGAGGCCAGCTGGTTTCAAAGAGTCCAAATTAAAAATCCATTTACTCTCGGCTCTGGACATTTTTGTAATAAGATCACCTTTCCTAAAATCTTTTTTCACAATTTCCAAACCGGTAATAATTGTGCCATCAATGCAGCCATTGTGTTTATCTCGATAATGCTTAGACAGTGAATGCCCTATAAACTGATTTTTAATATTTCTCAAATGTTCATTTATTCTCACATTTAGTGGGCGTTTATTACGACCCACGTAAATTTTATAACAGGGGCATTTCAAAGAATAAATGACCCCAGAGGTGGTGCAAGTGATGAAATCCCAAATACCAAATTTATTTGTCCCATTAACGATCACCGACTGTTTCATAGTCTTCAGTAATTTGCACACTTTGCACTTTCGACATGGGAAAAAAACCACATATATGTCCGCCAATGCGCTGCATAGGATTTTTTAGCTGATTATAATAAGGTATTGATGGGGCTATGGCATTCCCCAAATTGTGGGTTTTTCTAAAAATAAATCTGGGATTAAACAGGATAAGGTCACAAATGATTTTATCATCCCTTAGGAGATACCAGTGTTGGGGTGTGGCTTAGGCACCATCAAGAGAGGAAGCTTCTTCCAGGAGCTCCTGATCTCCAGCCTGGAAATCAACATCCATGGGCCACACTGCTGCTGTAAATCATCTTGTATTACCATCTAAGCCTCCATGAGAGTGTGCTGCATCTGGTGGATCACAAGAAAATATCTCTTACAGACTGTGAAGGGATCTCTGCAGCCTGAGCCTTGAGGCCTGGTGAGTGTAACAGGCCTGTGCTTCCCCTGTGGAGGAGGGCCTGTAATTTGCTCTCTGCACCTCTCGCTTCCCAAACATCTAACAGCAGAAACACCAGCACTTTTATCATCTTCCAGAGGTTTCCTTAATCCTTCTCTGCTCACAGCCAGATCTATTGGGAGATTCCCCCTGAGCAGAGCGGTGATTACAGCCTGCACACACTTGCAATAGCCCTGTTCTCATAGTGGTGGGCCGGGACAGATCCTCCTTTGCTGAGCAAACAGGACTCCAGTGTGAGAGATAAGGGAAGCTGACAATATCCCTTCTAGTCATCAGAAGCTGATCGTCTACCACTGTCACTCTCCTCCATAAGAAGAAGATAAACTACTTCTTTGGAATCCCACCCCTTTTCCAGCAGCAGCACCCAGGAGAACAATAAGACATATCAGAGACAGTGTGCTTCCTGTATGTTTTTCCTCTGCTTCTACAACATCATCACTGAGTTGTACCCTCAAGTACACTGTCCTGGGCTTGTCCCACACCTAACATTGTCATGCTGGACCTAAAATGAGGTGACGAGCTTCGGCACCACCAGACATAACGCGGCTCATACCGGCTTTCACTGACTCTCCTGACCACTGAGGCGCTTACCGCTAGCACCGCAACACGACTGGGCACATGATGACCCGAGGCAGATCTAATAAGAAGGCCTCTCCTCCTCGCCTGCCAGACTTCTTTCCGCGGTCTCAAACCGCACATGCCGCAGGGAAAATGGCGGCAGTTTCTCCCTCCAGATCATCACACTCCTCCCGCGGCTCCCGGGATTCAGAAAGAGGTGAGACTTCAGCGGGAGCACAATATAGCAGCTCTGCACCTATGACCAGGGGGGATATGAAAGAATTCCTCACATCTATACGCGCCTCATTAAAAGAGGATATGCAGGACATGTTGAAGGAGATAAGAGGAGACATTAACTCCTTAGGGGCCCGCACGGATCATTTGGAAAACAAAATGTCCGAATATGTCTCTGTAATTAACGCTCTGGTGGATGAAAACCAAGCTATAAAAGGCAAGTTAGCAGGGGCGTTTGATAAATTGCACGACTTAGAGGACAGATCCAGGAGGAGCAATCTTCGAGTGAGAGGAATCCCTGAGAATGTTGCAGATAAAGATTTAGCTGCTTTCCTCCAGAATTTTATGCAGGCTGTCCTGCCCTCACTTTCCTCGAGAGATCTACTGGCGGACAGGGTACATAGAACACCCAAGCCCAAGCATCTAGATCCATCTCTCCCTAGAGACATCCTTGCACGGATTCATTTGTACACTACTAAAGAGTAGGGTTGAGCGAAACGGGTCGATCATTTTCAAAAGTCGCCGACTTTTGGCTAAGTCGGCGTCTCATGAAACCCGATCCGACCCCTGTGCTTGTCGGCCATGCGGTACGCGACTTTCGCGCCAAAGTCGCGTTTCAATGACGCGAAAAGCGCCATTTCTCAGCCAATGAAGGTGAACGCAGAGTGTGGGCAGCGTGATGACATAGATCCTGGTCCCCACCATCTTAGAGAAGGGCATTGCAGTGATTGGCTTGCTGTCTGCGGCGTCACAGGGGCTATAAAGGGGCGTTCCCGCCGACCGCCATCTTACTGCTGCTGATCTGAGCTTAGGGAGAGGTTGCTGCCGCTTCGTCAGAAGCAGGGAGAGCGTTAGGCAGGGTCCACTAACCACCAAACCGCTTGTGCTGTAGCGATTTCCACTGTCCAACACCACCTTCGGTGTGCAGGAACAGTGGAAGCTATTTTTTTTTTTTTTTCCTCAGCGCTGTAGCTCATTGGGCTGCCCTAGAAGGCTCCGTGATAGCTGTATTGCTGTGTGTACGCCACTGTGGAAACCAACTGCTTTTTTCAAAGCACATATCCTCTTGTTCCTTTCTGCACAGCTATCTTTTTTGTTTGTCCACACTTTTTATTTAATTTGTGCATCAGTCCACTCCTATTGCTGCCTGCCATACCTGGCTTAGATTACTGCAGGGAGATAGTAATTGTAGGACAGTCCCTGTTTTTTTTTTTTTTTTTTTTTTTTTTTGTGGGAGATTAAGATTGGCATTTCTGCTACAGTGCCATCCCTGTGTGTGCCATCTCTCACTGAGTGGGCCATAGAAAGCCTATTTATTTTTTCCGTGATTTGTGTTCTAAATTCTACCTCAACACAAAAACACTACATCAATCAGTGGTAGAAAAATATTGGCCTCAGTCAGGGCTTGTGTGCCACTGCTGTGTGTGCTATCTCTTATTCAGTGGGCTATAGAAAGCCTATTTATTTATTTATTTTTTTTCTTATTATTTGGTTTCTAAAGTCTCCCTGAAAAAAAAAAAAATAAATAAAAAAACAGTGGGAGAGTAATATTGCCCTTTCAGCTTGTGTGCCAGTCTTGACTCCTGGGTGTGCCACCTCTCTCTCTAATTGTGGGCCATAGAAAGCCTTTTTTTTTTTTTTTTTTTTTAAATATTATTGGGTTTCTAAAGTCTCCCTTAAAAAACAAAAAATACATAAAAAAACAGTGGGAGAGTAATATTGCCCTTTCAGCTTGTGCGCCAGTCTTGACTCCTGGGTGTGCCACCTCTCTCTCTCTAATTGTGGGCCATAGAAAGCCTTTTTTTTTTTTTTTTTTAAAATATTATTGGGTTTCTAAAGTCTCCCTTAAAAAACAAAAAATACATAAAAAACCAGTGGGAGAGTAATATTGCCCTTTCAGCTTGTGTGCCAGTCTTGACTCCTGGGTGTGCCACCTCTCTCTCTCATTCAGTGGGCCATAGAAAGGCTATTTATTTTTTTGGTTTTTTTAATATTATTTGGTTTCTAAAGTCTCCCTGAAAAAAAAAAAAACATAAAAAAACAGTGGGAGAGTAATATTGCCCTTTCAGCTTGTGTGCCAGTCTTGACTCCTGGGTGTGCCACCTCTCTCTCTCATTCAGTGGGCCATAGAAAGGCTATTTATTTTTTTGGTTTTTTTAATATTATTTGGTTTCTAAAGTCTCCCTGAAAAAAAAAAAACATAAAAAAACAGTGGGAGAGTAATATTGCCCTTTCAGCTTGTGTGCCAGTCTTGACTCCTGGGTGTGCCACCTCTCTCTCTCATTCAGTGGGCCATAGAAAGGCTATTTATTTTTTTGGTTTTTTTAATATTATTTGGTTTCTAAAGTCTCCCTGAAAAAAAAAAAACATAAAAAAACAGTGGGAGAGTAATATTGCCCTTTCAGCTTGTGTGCCAGTCTTGACTCCTGGGTGTGCCACCTCTCTCTCTCATTCAGTGGGCCATAGAAAGCCTTTTTTTTTTTTTTTTTTTAAATATTATTGGGTTTCTAAAGTCTCCCTTAAAAAACAAAAAATACATAAAAAAACAGTGGGAGAGTAATATTGCCCTTTCAGCTTGTGTGCCAGTCTTGACTCCTGGGTGTGCCACCTCTCTCTCTCATTCAGTGGGCCATAGAAAGGCTATTTATTTTTTTGGTTTTTTTAATATTATTTGGTTTCTAAAGTCTCCCTGAAAAAAAAAAAACATAAAAAAACAGTGGGAGAGTAATATTGCCCTTTCAGCTTGTGTGCCAGTCTTGACTCCTGGGTGTGCCACCTCTCTCTCTCATTCAGTGGGCCATAGAAAGGCTATTTATTTTTTTGTTTTTTTTAATATTATTTGGTTTCTAAAGTCTCCCTGAAAATAAAAAAAAAAAAACTTAAAAAAACAGTGGGAGAGTAATATTGCCCTTTCAGCTTGTGCGCCAGTCTTGACTCCTGGGTGTGCCACCTCTCTCTCTCTAATTGTGGGGCATAGAAAGCCTTTTTTTTTTTGTTTTTTTTTTAATATTATTTGGTTTCTAAAGTCTCCCTTAAAAAACAAAAAATACATAAAAAAACAGTGGGAGAGTAATATTGCCCTTTCAGCTTGTGTGCCAGTCTTGACTCCTGGGTGTGCCACCTCTCTCTCTAATTGTGGGCCATAGAAAGCCTTTTTTTTTTTTTTTTTTTAAATATTATTGGGTTTCTAAAGTCTCCCTTAAAAAACAAAAAATACATAAAAAAACAGTGGGAGAGTAATATTGCCCTTTCAGCTTGTGTGCCAGTCTTGACTCCTGGGTGTGCCACCTCTCTCTCTCATTCAGTGGGCCATAGAAAGCCTTTTTTTTTTTTTTTTTTTTTAAATATTATTGGGTTTCTAAAGTCTCCCTTAAAAAACAAAAAATACATAAAAAAACAGTGGGAGAGTAATATTGCCCTTTCAGCTTGTGTGCCAGTCTTGACTCCTGGGTGTGCCACCTCTCTCTCTCATTCAGTGGGCCATAGAAAGGCTATTTATTTTTTTGGTTTTTTTAATATTATTTGGTTTCTAAAGTCTCCCTGAAAAAAAAAAAAACATAAAAAAACAGTGGGAGAGTAATATTGCCCTTTCAGCTTGTGTGCCAGTCTTGACTCCTGGGTGTGCCACCTCTCTCTCTCATTCAGTGGGCCATAGAAAGGCTATTTATTTTTTTGGTTTTTTTAATATTATTTGGTTTCTAAAGTCTCCCTGAAAAAAAAAAAAACATAAAAAAACAGTGGGAGTAATATTGCCCTTTCAGCTTGTGTGCCAGTCTTGACTCCTGGGTGTGCCACCTCTCTCTCTCATTCAGTGGGCCATAGAAAGCCTTTTTTTTTATTTTTTTTTTAAATATTATTGGGTTTCTAAAGTCTCCCGTAAAAAATAAAAAATACATAAAAAAACAGTGGGAGAGTAATATTGCCCTTTCAGCTTGTGCGCCAGTCTTGACTCCTGGGTGTGCCACCTCTCTCTCTCTAATTGTGGGCCATAGAAAGCCTTTTTTTTGTTGTTTTTTTTTGTTTTTTTTTTTAATATTATTTGGTTTCTAAAGTCTCCCTGAGAAAAAAAAAAAAAAAATTAGGTGGGAGATTAATATTGACATTAGTGCTTGAGTGACAGTCCTGCGTGTGTGTCATCTCTGTGATTTTGTGCCACAGAAAACAGAGTGTGTAACATTGTGCCTGATTTTCCTTGTGGTCTCACCAACCTGTTAAGGGATATTGAAATCATACTGAAGTTATAGCTCACCGTGTAAGTTGTTTGACAGCAACAAATAAAGTTACTTTGGTTAAGATTTTAAAACAATGAGGAAGTCTGGTGCAAGAGGTCGTCGTGGGCGTTCATTGTCAGCTGGTAATGATGGTAGTGGTAGTGGAGCATCAGGTGGTCGTGGGGATAAAAATATTCCACCTAAGTCTGGAGCTGTGGAGCCAGTTTCGTCGTCAGGCTACACAAGGCCTCGAACGCTCTCTTTTCTGGGAGTAGGAAAACCGCTTTTAAAGGCGGAGCAGCAACAGCAAGTTTTGGCTTACATTGCAGACTCAGCCTCTAGCTCTTTTGCCTCCTCTTCCGAAACTGGTAAATGTAAAAGCAGCGCGTCGCTTGTGGATGTTCACGGTCAGGGACAAATCGCTTCCTTGTCCTCCTCAGCAAAAACTACAACAAGAGAGAAGGATGCAGCAGGCGACACAACGGGTCACTCCATGGAGCTCTTTACACATACCGTCCCTGGCTTAGAAAGTGAAACATTTAACAGGCCATGCCCATTACAAGTATATTCTGACATGGAGTGCACTGATGCACAGCCACAGCCAGAGTACTATGCTGCTCCTTTGACTCAGACCACCACATTGCCCTCTCAGGGTACAGATCCACAATCAGACCCTGATGAGACTATGTTGCCCCGCCACGAACGCTATACCACCGACCGACACAGTGACACAGACGAAGTTGCACACGAGCTCGAAGAGGAGGTAATAGATGACCCAGTTATTGACCCCGATTGGCAGCCATTGGGGGAACAGGGTGCAGGCGGCAGTAGTTCAGAAGCGGAGGTGGAGGAGGGGCCGCAGCAGGCATCAACATCGCAACAGGTTCCATCTGCCGGGCCCGTATCTGGCCCAAAACGCGTGTCAAAGCCAAAACCTGTTGGAGGACAGCGTGGCCATCCGGTTAAAGCTCAGTCTGCAATCCCTGAAAAGGGATCCGAGTCTAGGAAGAGTGCAGTCTGGCATTTTTTTAAACAACATCCAACTGATCAGCGCAAAGTCATCTGTCAAAAATGTTCAACTAGCTTAAGCAGAGGTCAGAATCTGAAAAGTCTAAATACTAGTTGCATGCATAGACACTTAACCACCATG
This sequence comes from Ranitomeya variabilis, assembly GCF_051348905.1. Classification (NCBI taxonomy): domain Eukaryota; kingdom Metazoa; phylum Chordata; class Amphibia; order Anura; family Dendrobatidae; genus Ranitomeya; species Ranitomeya variabilis. The sequence goes on along the minus strand of NC_135237.1, from coordinate 425,926,880 downwards.
CATTTTCAAGCCTGGACTAACTACCAAACGTCCCTTAAGGTTGTAGCACCCTCGGCCAATGAAGCTAGTCAGCAACGCAACATCCCTTCCGTCACTGTAAGGCCACCATTTTCCGCACCACCGGCAGTATCTGTGCAGGTTTCTTTGCCAGCCAAAAGCAGTCAGGGTCAGGGAACCACCAGTTTTGTAGGAGGAAATATTGCATCTAGGGCACCGGCGGAAACAATACCGTCTCCAACCGTCTCTCAGTCTGCCATGTACACCGGCACACCCGAAAGTTCCACGATCTCCAGCTCTCCAGTCCAGCTCACCCTACATGAGACTCTGGTTAGAAAAAGGAAGTACTTATCCTCGCATCCGCGTACACAGGGTTTTAACGCCCACATAGCTAGACTAATCTCGTTAGAGATGATGCCCTACCGGTTAGTTGAAAGCGAAGCTTTCAAAGCCCTGATGGAGTACGCTGAACCACGATACGAGCTACCCAGTCAACACTTTTTTTCCAGAAAAGCCATCCCAGCCCTGCACCAGCATGTTAAACAGCGCATCGTCCATGCACTCAGGCAATCTGTGAGTACAAAGGTGCACCTGACTACAGATGCATGGACCAGTAGGCATGGCCAGGGACGTTATGTGTCCATCACGGCACACTGGGTGAATGTGGTGGATGCAGGGTCCACAGGCGACATCAATTTAGGGACAGTTGTGCCTAGCCCACGGTCTAGGAAACAGTTGGCTGTAGGCGTTCGCACCCCCTCCTCCTCCTCCTCCTCGTCCTCCTGCAGAAGCTACAGCTCTTCCACAGAACGCAGTCTGCCAACCACTCCATCGGCAGATGACACTGTTGCACACCAGTTGTCCCATTATGGGCCAGCTACTGCCAAGCGTCAGCAGGCTGTATTGGCTATGAAGTGTTTGGGCGACAACAGACACACCGCGGAAGTTCTGTCCGAGTTCTTGCAACAAGAAACGCAGTCGTGGCTGGGCACAGTAGATCTTGAGGCAGGCAAGGTAGTGAGTGATAACGGAAGGAATTTCATGGCTGCCATCTCCCTTTCCCAACTGAAACACATTCCTTGCCTGGCTCACACCTTAAACCTGGTGGTGCAGTGCTTATTGAAAACTTATCCTGGGTTCTCCGACGTGCGTGCACTTTGCTCACATATCCGACGTTCGCCTGTACATGCCAGCCGTATGCAGACCTATCAGCGGTCTTTGAACCTTCCCCAGCATCGCCTCATCATAGACGTTGCAACAAGGTGGAACTCAACACTGCACATGCTTCAGAGACTGTGCGAACAGAGGCGTGCTGTTATTTATTTCTGGGAGGATACACGGGCAGGCAGTAGGATGGCAGACATGGAGTTGTCAGGTGTGCAGTGGTCTAAGATACAAGACATGTGTCAAGTCCTTCAGTGTTTTGAGGAATGCACACGGCTGGTTAGTGCAGACAACGCCGTAATAAGCATGAGCATCCCCCTAATGCGTCTGCTGATGCAAAGTTTGACGCACATAAAGGAGCAGGCGTCTGCACCAGAGGAAGAGGAAAGCCTTGATGACAGTCAGCCATTGTCTGGTCAGGGCAGTGTACAGGACGAGGTAGCGGGCGAAGAGGAGGTGGAGGACGAGGAGGATGATGGGGATGAGTATATTTTTAATGCCGAACCTTTCCCGGGGGCACAGGAAATTGGTTGCGTGTCACGGCCGGGTTCTGGTTTTTTGAGGGACACAAGTGACGTAGATTTGCCTGCAACTGCCCCTCAACCAATCACAACCGGAGATTTGACAACTGGAACTTTGGCCCACATGGCGGATTATGCCTTACATATCCTAAAAAGGGACACACGCATTACGAAAATGATGAACGATGACGATTACTGGTTGGCCTGCCTCCTTGATCCACGCTATAAAGGCAAATTGCAAAATATTATGCCACATGAGAACTTGGAACTAATATTAGCAACCAAACAATCAACTCTTGTTGACCGTTTGCTTCAGGCATTCCCAGCACACAGCGCACGTGATCGTTCTCACACGAGCTCCAGGGGGCAGCAGACTAGGAGTGTTAGGGGTGCACACATCAGAAGTGGCGTTGGACAGAGGGGTTTTCTGACCAGGTTGTGGAGTGATTTTGCTATGACCGCAGACAGGACAGGTACTGCTGCATCAATTGAAAGTGACAGGAGACAACATTTGTCCAGTATGGTTACTAACTATTTTTCATCCCTTATCGATGTTCTCCCTCAACCGTCATTCCCATTTGATTACTGGGCCTCCAAATTAGACACCTGGCCAGAATTGGCAGAATATGCATTGCAGGAGCTTGCTTGCCCGGCAGCAAGTGTCCTATCAGAAAGAGTATTCAGTGCTGCAGGTTCAATATTAACCGAAAAAAGGACTCGTCTGGCTACCCAAAATGTTGACGATCTAACATTCATTAAAATGAACCACAACTGGATTTCGAAATCTTTTGCCCCACCTTGCCCGGCCGACACCTAGCTTTCCTATGAAAAGCTCTTGCCTGTGAATTACTTTTCTAATGTCTAATTTGCTGCAGCTGATTGTACAGCATACGACATGTTTACACCTCCCTAAATGGCAAAACTCCCCACACGGGGCCGTGGTATCGCGACTTGGCGCAAGCACCCGTGAGACTGCTGTTTGTCTGAAGAGGTGGGTGTGCTCGCTTTTGGTTGACGGCATTGCTACTGGGTCCCTCATAGTACAATGTAGTGTCTCTGGCGGTGGCGGTGCGCACCCAACGTCAGACACACCGTTGTAACATGAGGGGCCCTGGGGCGGTCCCGCCGGCCTCAAGAGAGTTCCCCCCTACCCCAGCTCAAAATGTGCTCTACCACGTGCAAAATTATGTCGCACAGCTCCACCAATCTTTAGTCTATTCGCTGACATCATTCAATGTCTGGCACTGACAATACAAATTTGTAGACATCTATGATGCAACTTAAAGTAGTCTGTGTCTGTGTCCTATATTGGCACCATTAAATAGTTACTGCCAAATTACTATGTCAGAAACTCAGTAGATGAGCCCACCCCTGTACCTAAGTATGCCACCTTTTTTTTTGTTTTGGTTGTTTTGCGAGACATTAACATCTATTTATATTTTGGGAGTACTGGGACAGACTCTCCTTGCACTACTCCTCCACTCACCACCAAGCTGCCTGTGTATCCATGTAACCGCTGTAAAGCTGCCATGAGCCTATTGTTTGTTATTTTAGGCCTTTGATAGCCTGTCTGCGGTCCCTACTTTAAATACTCCTCCACTCATCACCAGCTGCCTGCCCGTGTATCCATGTAACCGCTGTAAAACTGCCATGAGCCTATTGTTTGTTATTTTAGGCCTTTGATAGCCTGTCTGTGGTCCCTACTTTAAATACTCCTCCACTCATCACCAGCTGCCTGCCCGTGTATCCATGTAACCGCTGTAAAACTGCCATGAGCCTATTGTTTGTTATTTTAGGCCTTTGATAGCCTGTCTGCGGTCCCTACTTTAAATACTCCTCCACTCATCACCAGCTGCCTGCCCGTGTATCCATGTAACCGCTGTAAAACTGCCATGAGCCTATTGTTTGTTATTTTAGGCCTTTGATAGCCTGTCTGCGGTCCCTACTTTAAATACTCCTCCACTCACCACCAAGCTGCCTGTGTATCCATGTAACCGCTGTAAAACTGCCATGAGCCTATTGTTTGTTATTTTAGGCCTTTGATAGCCTGTCTGCGGTCCCTACTTTAAATACTCCTCCACTCATCACCAGCTGCCTGCCCGTGTATCCATGTAACCGCTGTAAAACTGCCATGAGCCTATTGTTTGTTATTTTAGGCCTTTGATAGCCTGTCTGCGGTCCCTACTTTAAATACTCCTCCACTCACCACCAAGCTGCCTGTGTATCCATGTAACCGCTGTAAAACTGCCATGAGCCTATTGTTTGTTATTTTAGGCCTTTGATAGCCTGTCTGCGGTCCCTACTTTAAATACTCCTCCACTCATCACCAGCTGCCTGCCCGTGTATCCATGTAACCGCTGTAAAACTGCCATGAGCCTATTGTTTGTTATTTTAGGCCTTTGATAGCCTGTCTGCGGTCCCTACTTTAAATACTCCTCCACTCATCACCAGCTGCCTGCCCGTGTATCCATGTAACCGCTGTAAAACTGCCATGAGCCTATTGTTTGTTATTTTAGGCCTTTGATAGCCTGTCTGCGGTCCCTACTTTAAATACTCCTCCACTCACCACCAAGCTGCCTGTGTATCCATGTAACCGCTGTAAAACTGCCATGAGCCTATTGTTTGTTATTTTAGGCCTTTGATAGCCTGTCTGCGGTCCCTACTTTAAATACTCCTCCACTCATCACCAGCTGCCTGCCCGTGTATCCATGTAACCGCTGTAAAACTGCCATGAGCCTATTGTTTGTTATTTTAGGCCTTTGATAGCCTGTCTGCGGTCCCTACTTTAAATACTCCTCCACTCACCACCAAGCTGCCTGTGTATCCATGTAACCGCTGTAAAACTGCCATGAGCCTATTGTTTGTTATTTTAGGCCTTTGATAGCCTGTCTGCGGTCCCTACTTTAAATACTCCTCCACTCATCACCAGCTGCCTGCCCGTGTATCCATGTAACCGCTGTAAAACTGCCATGAGCCTATTGTTTGTTATTTTAGGCCTTTGATAGCCTGTCTGCGGTCCCTACTTTAAATACTCCTCCACTCACCACCAAGCTGCCTGTGTATCCATGTAACCGCTGTAAAACTGCCATGAGCCTATTGTTTGTTATTTTAGGCCTTTGATAGCCTGTCTGCGGTCCCTACTTTAAATACTCCTCCACTCATCACCAGCTGCCTGTGTATCCATGTAACCGCTGTAAAACTGCCATGAGCCTATTGTTTGTTATTTTAGGCCTTTGATAGCCTGTCTGCGGTCCCTACTTTAAATACTCCTCCACTCATCACCAGCTGCCTGCCCGTGTATCCATGTAACCGCTGTAAAACTGCCATGAGCCTATTGTTTGTTATTTTAGGCCTTTGATAGCCTGTCTGCGGTCCCTCCTTCCACTAGGCCTCCACTGACCAGACCACTGCTGCCCGTGTACCCCTGGAACCAATTTTAAAGTGCCTACAGCCAGCCCATTTTATTGTGTTAGGCCTTCGAAGCCTGTCTGCGGTCCCTCCTTCCACTAGGCCTCCACTGACCAGACCACTGCTGCCCGTGTACCCCTGGAACCAATTTTAAAGTGCCTACAGCCAGCCCATTTTATTGTGTTAGGCCTTCGAAGCCTGTCTGCGGTCCCTCCTTCCACTAGGCCTCCACTGACCAGACCACTGCTGCCCGTGTACCCCTGGAACCAATTTTAAAGTGCCTACAGCCAGCCCATTTTATTGTGTTAGGCCTTCGAAGCCTGTCTGCGGTCCCTCCTTCCACTAGGCCTCCACTGACCAGACCACTGCTGCCCGTGTACCCCTGGAACCAATTTTAAAGTGCCTACAGCCAGCCCATTTTATTGTGTTAGGCCTTTGAAGCCTGTCTGCGGTCCCTCCTTCCAATAGGCCTACACTGACAAAGGTACACCTGACAACAGACACATGGACCTGTAGGCATGGCCACGGAAGGTTACGTGTCCTTTGTGGCTCAATGGGTTAATGTATTGGATGCATGGTCCACACAGGGGACAGCCTGCTAAGTCTGTATGCAGTCCCTAATTCAAGTTGTCCTCAACTGAATAAAGCTGAGCTTCTACCTTCTGGCTCTCATTAAGTGTTTTTTAAAAAACAAAATGGTGGTTCCGGCCTACTAACGGTGTCTGCCCCTGCCTGGTGTTGCCCTCAACTGAATAAAGCTGAGCTTCAACCTTCTGGCTCTCATTAAGTGTTTTTTAAAAAACAAAATGGTGGTTAGGGCCTACTAACGGCTTCTGTCCCTCCCTGGTGTTGCCCTCAACTGAATAAAGCTGAGCTTCTACCTTCCGGCTCTGATTAACTGCTGTTTTTAAACACATTGCTGGTTCCGGCCTACTAACGGTGTCTGCCCCTGCCTGGTGTTGCCCTCAACTGAATAAAGCTGAGCTTCAACCTTCTGGCTCTCATTAAGTGTTTTTTAAAAAACAAAATGGTGGTTCCGGCCTACTAACGGTGTCTGCCCCTGCCTGGTGTTGCCCTCAACTGAATAAAGCTGAGCTTCAACCTTCTGGCTCTCATTAAGTGTTTTTTAAAAAACAAAATGGTGTTTAGGGCCTACTAACGGTGTCTGCCCCTCCCTGGTGTTGCCCTCAACTGAATAAAGCTGAGCTTCAACCTTCTGGCTCTCATTAAGTGTTTTTTAAAAAACAAAATGGTGGTTAGGGCCTACTAACGGTGTCTGCCCCTCCCTGGTGTTGTCCTCAACTGAACAAAGCTGAGCTTCCACATTCTGGCTTTCGGCCTATACTATCAGATATTAAACTGCATTTGGCCTACTAGTGTGGTTAGGCCCTTGAAACAGTGTCTGCTGCTCTTGGGTTTGCTACTCCACTGAACAAAGCAATGCCGCCTGTTTAGTCCTGTTACCAATTTTGATCTGCATTTAGCCTACTTTATTCTTTGGCCCTATATCTGTTTCCTCATCATCCTGCCCATTGCCCAGCCACTGCTAGATGAGTCTGCTGGTACATTGACCTAGACCACTACATTCCCCTTGTACTCTACACAGCCAGAATCTGACCCTGCTGAAAGTAAGGTTCCCCTTCCCGCATATTATACCACCTTACACAGGGACAAAGAGGAAGGTGCAGATGAAAGTGCAGGTTCCTTCATCAGGTGGGGGGGCATACTCGTTGGCGACGTCACTGGCACAGGGCCACTCAGAGTACGCAAAAGTGTCGCTGCTGGTGGGAGGCGCCCCCGCCATGCAAACACACCGCCGTACTTTGAGGGGCCCTGTGCCAGTGCCAATGCGAACGAGTGGGCCCCCCCTGCTTGCTCAGGATCACAGCACTTGCAACGTTGAAATACTTACCTCTCCCTGCTCCACCGCCATGACGTAGTCCATGTTTCCTGGGCCCACTAAAACCTTGAACCAGCCCTACCCCCACAACTTTTGCCAAATGACCCCCAATTTCCAGTGCCCAACTATTATTATAAAGTTAATTAAGATTGACAAGCTTCAGAAAACAAGAATGGATGTTTTTGGCAGTAAAATGTGCACTGTAGGTGTTTTCCTGGCCTCCACTCACTGCCGGCTATGCTTCCCCATTGACTTGCATTGGGTTTCGTGTTTCGGTCGATCCCCGACTTTTAGCGATAATCGGCCGACTTCACTCGACTCGACTCTGGACTAAATCGGGTTTCACAAAACCAGACTCGATCTTAAAAAAATGAAAGTCGCTCAACCCTACTAAAGAGTAGTGTTGAGCATTCCGATACTGCAAGTATCGGGTATCGGCCGATACTTGCTGTATCGGAATTCCGATACCGAGATCCGATATTTTTGTGATATCGGGTATCGGTATCGAAACAACATTAATGTAAAAATGTGTAAAAGAGAGAATTAAAATAAAAAATATTGCTATACTCACCTCTCCGACGCAGCCTGCACCTTACCGAGGGAAGCGGCAGCGTTCTTTGTTTAAAATTCGCGCTTTTCTTTCCTTTACGTGAGTCCCGGCTTGTGATTGGTTGCGTGCCGCCCATGTGACCGGGACGCAACCAATCACAGCAAGCCGTGATGTAATTTCAGGTCCTTCAGGATTTTAAAATTACGTCCCGGCTTTGTGATTGGTTGCGTCGCAGTCACATGGGAGACGCGCGTGTCCAGCCTCCCGGCTTGTGATTGGTTGACCGCGGCGCAACCAATCACAAGCCGGGACGTCACGGGAGGCTGGACACGCGCCCATTTTAAAAAGCGCGCGTGTCCAGCCTCCCGTGACGTCACGGCTTGTGATTGGTTAATGGCGGCCATGTTGCCGGGACGCGGACCAATCACAGCAAGCCGTGACGTAATTTCGTCACGGCTTGCTGTGATTGGTCCGCGTCCCGGCAACATGGCGCCGTGACCAATCATAAGCCGGGACGTCACTGGAGGCTGGACACGCGCGCTTTTTAAAACGGGCGCGTGTCCAGCCTCCCGTGACGTCCCGGCTTGTGATTGGTTAATGGCGGCCATGTTGCCGGGACGCGGACCAATCACAGCAAGCCGTGACGTAATTTCGTCACGGCTTGCTGTGATTGGTCCGCGTCCCGGCAACATGGCCGCCCTGACCAATCACAAGCCGGGACTTCACGTAACCAAGTAAAAGCGCGAATTTTAAACAAACAACGCTGCCGGTTCCCTCGCT